>NC_133459.1:38396250-39010000 GCF_048565385.1 Saimiri boliviensis | reverse complement strand
GCACTCCAGCCTGGGTAACAAGAGTGAAACTCCGTCTCAAAAAAAAAAAAAAAAAAAAAAAAGATCTTGCATATGCTTAATGTATTTTTTTAAAGTTACTATAATTCTTTTTTGAGCCCCTATTAGTCTTTTTTGGACCAAGGCCCTCATATAAATAGATAAGTAAACTCTCTTGCATCTATTTAAAAAAAAAAAAAGTGTCAGCTGGGTGCAGTGGCTCAAGCCTGTAATCCCAGCACTTTGGGAGGCCGAGGCGGGTGGATCATGAGGTCAAGAGATCAAGACCATCCTGGTCAACATGGTGAAACCCCGTCTCTACTAAAATACAAAAAAGTAGCTGGGCATGGTGGCGCGTGCCTGTAATCCCAGCTACTCAGGAGGCTGAGGCAGGAGAATTGCCTGAACCCAGGAGGCGGAGGTTGCGGTGAGCCGAGATCGTGCCATTGCACTCCAGCCTGGGTAACAAGAGCGAAACTCTGTCTCAAAAAAAAAAAAATAGTGTCTAAATTAACCACCGCTACTTACATCTGTCTCTGAAGGATGATTTTTCTACTTGTGACCTGTCCCTAACAGAAGAAATGCTCAATAAATTAACTAAAGTCAAGTCAGTATTGAAAAGATCACTTAATAGCAATAGCTGTGTATCCTCAAAGCCAATGAGACTTTGTTTTCCAAATCATTTATTAATTTTTCTAAATACCAAAATTTAACTCTTCTAGAAGCATTGCCATTTTCCATCACCTTGAAGAAATAAGCACAGTTTCTAACAATTTGGATCTAACCACACTAGTCTTATTATTCCATACTTGTCAAGAAAAATTTTGTGATGAGCTAGACAATTCTGCCATCATTTAACATAGCTACATAAAGCCAGTTTCTTTAACTCATGAAACAATAATGGTAGCTTATCATAATTCTTTTAAATTTAGGAATCTTTCTCTTAGTGGTACTAGTGGATCTAAAAGTTCTACAGAAATGATTATGATGATCAGGATGATAAAAATAATAATAGTGGCAGGGCACAGTGGCTCATGACTATAATCCCAGCATTTTAGGAGGTCAAGGCAAGAGGATTGTTTGAGCCCAGGAGTTTGAGACCATCCTGGGGAACACAGGGAGACCTCGTTTCTACATTTTCAAAAAGGGGGCCAGACGAGGTGGCTCATGCCTGTAATCCCAGCACCTTGGGAGGCTGAAACAAAAGGACTGCTTGAGCCCAAGACTCTGAGACAAACCTTGTCTCCACAAAAAATAAAAAAATTAGCTGGGTAAGATGATGGATGCCTGTGGTCCCAGCTACTTGGGAGGCTGAGTTAGGAGGACTGCTTGAGCTCAGGAGATCAAGGCTGCAGTAAGCTGTGACTGTGCCACTGCACTCCAGTCTAGGCAATAGAGAGAGATCCTGTCTCAGGGCAAAAAAAAAAAAAAAAAAGAAAAAAGAAAAAAAAAAATTAGCCAGGCATGATGGCATGCACCTAAGGTCTCAGCTACTTAGGAAGCTGAGGTGGATCACCCAAGCCTGGGAGGGCCAGGCTGCAATGAGTCATGATGGCATGATGGCAACAGTATATTCCAGCCTGGGTGAAAGAACAAGAGACTGTCTCAAAATAATAATAATAATAATAATAATAAAAATAATAATAATGGCCAACACTTATGAAATACTTACAGTGGACCAGGCACTGTTATAAGCATCTTCTATGTATTAAGTCATTTAATTCTCTCAAAACCACTACAAATAAGGAACCATTATTACTACACCACTTTTACAGATGAGAAAACAGGCACAGAAATGCTGAGCAAGTTGCCTGAGGTCATACCACTGGTGTGGTGGAGCTGAGATTTAAACTCAAGCTGCCTGAGCTCAGAGGCTGCTCTTAATCTCTATATTATGTACTTTCAATTTTTCTAGGGAGTGGGAAAAAAATCTTTTTTTACGTATAAAGCACAGATACACATACATACAGTACTGAAACAAATATACAACGTATCTATGGTATTAAAATTTCATGGAAGGGGCAATTAGGAAAAAATAATGTCCAAAATGGCTGCAGGGGGACAGGAAGGAGACCACCAAAAAAAAGAAGATTGCTCTATGTTATACAGCCTCTCTTCTTTTAATATGAGGGTAAGACTGGCCCTTTGCTTTGCTAAGTAAAATGGCCTATCGTTATTTCATTCAAAAAATAGGAACTATGTGCTTATGACATGCCAGGCACTAGGTATAAAATGATGAACAAGACTTTAAAGTACTATTTCTTTTTTGTTTGTTTTTGTTTTTGAGACAGAGTCTAGCTCTGTTGCCCAGGCTGGAATACAGTGGCACAATTATGGCTCACTGCAATCTCCGCCTCTTGGGGACGAGCAATTCTCTGCCTCAGTCAGCCTCCTGAGTAGCTGGGATTACAGGTGCCCACCACCAAGCCCGGCTAATTTTTGTATTTTTAGTATAGACAGGATTTCACCATCTTGCCCAGGCTGGTCTTGAACTTCCAACCTTGTTATTCACCCACCTCAGCCTCCCAAAGTGCTGGGATTACAGACATGAGTCACCATGCCTGGCAAAATACTATTTCTTTAAGGAACTACCAGTTTGCCAATTAAACAGTCAAATTAGGCCAGGCACAATGGCTCATGCCTGTAATCCCAGCACGTTGAGAGGCGGAGGTGAGCAGATGACTTGAGCTCAGGAGTTTGAGACCAGCCCAGGGTCTCCATGAGGAGACCTGGACTCTACAAAAAATATAAAAATTAGCTGGGTATGGTGGCATGTAACTGTTGTCCCAGCTACTAGGGAAGCTGAGGTAGGAGGATCATTTGAGTCCAGGAAGCAGAGGTTGCAATGAGCCAAGTTCACACTACTGTACTTCAGCCTGGGTGACTGTGCCGGAAAAAAAAGAAAAACCACAGGCAAATTCAACACAATATGATAAGTACTCTGACAGGAATAATGATAGGATGTTACCCTACCCACATTTGTCAGGAGGGAAGTTTCAAATAGTTGCTTAGAAGACATGACATCTCAGCTGCATCCAAATGGAAGAAGATCTTTTTCCTACTTGACCTCAGGGTAATGGTTCCCATATTCCATAGTTTTCAACTGATTAAGCAGTTATGTTTCTGTCTTTTTTGCTCCACAGCCATTAATATCAATAACAAAGGTTAAGAAAGCATTCTGGGACTTGCAAGTGTGGTGCCCTCTTTTGTGCTACAAAAATGTGAAAATGAAAGCAACCATTACAAAGTATTAAACAATTTGACAGACTGTCTCTCCAAAAAGTAAGTTACTCACAGTGCCTTCAATCTCTGAATAGAGTCCTGACCAGAAGCTGAAAGTGCTTTTATCCAGTTGATACAGTCGAGATTTCTCAAATGTTTCAGAATCCATGATCTGTCCTAACTCTGGTGGTACATGAGTTGTTGTCTTATATATCCTTCTCTGAAATATTTTGGAGAAAACACTTTAGTGAAACGGTTTATTACAATAGTCATTTTTTATGTAATTGTTTATTACAATAGTCATTTATGATCAAACACTGTATGGTTTATAGCTTGTCACTTATTCCTGCTGAATTTGCTTTATACCTACACAAATATCACACTTGATCAAGTACATTGACCACTGAAATGAGTTATGCAGGAAAATAAAAGCAGATCAAGAGAACCCGAGGTTAGCTGACTAGTAAAACTAAAATCAGGGTTGTCATGACACTTCAGTTTGTATATGTAAACCAAAGTTGTAACATCACAACTTTGTAACATGTACTACTCATTCTGGGTATTACATACCTCCTCTATTACATAATAGAGAAAACAAATTCACGGAAAGGAGAAGCACACATGCTAACCATGAGTATGAACAAATATTGAGGCTGCTCATTAAATTTGGTCCTAAAAGCCAGAAACTTGAGGAGCACCACATAGAAACATATCAGGTCTGTGAGAAGAGACCAACTTTTAGCCAGGTGCGTTGGGTCATGCCTGTAATCCCAGCACTTTGTGGGCCCAGGAATTTGAGATCGGCCTGAGTAGCATGGTAAAACCCTGTCTCTACAAAAAATACAAAAGTTAATAGGGTGTGGTGGTGTGCACCTGTCATCCCAGCTACTTGGGAGGCAGAGGTGAGAGGATCACCTGAACCCAGGAGGCAGAGGTTGCAGTGGGCCCAGATCGTGCCACAGCACTACACCCTGGATGACACTCTGTCCCTTAAAAAAAAAAAAAAAAAGGAGAAAGATCAACTTTCACATTATACTAAATTCTAACAGCCCAGGAAATATAATACAGGGAATGGATACCAAACAAAATAATGGGCCACTACAATATGCTTTCCTTATATATTGTTTTGTGCCAATATAAGCTGAGGACAGGTTGAGAACGGTGGCTCACGCCTGTAATCCCAACACTTTGGGAAGTTGAGGTGGGAGGATCGCTTGAGCCCAGGAACTCCAGACCAGCCCCAGCAACATCTCTACAAAAAAATCCAAAAATTAGCTGGGCACTGTGGCCCACACCTGTGGTTCTAGCTACTCAGAAGGCTGAGGTGGGCTGGGAGCGGTGGCTCACATCTGTAATCTCAGCACTTTGGGAGGCCAAGGCAGGTGGATCACCTGAGGTCAGAAGTTCAAGACCAGCTTGGCCAACATGGTGAAACCCTGTCTCTACTAAAAACAGAAAAATTAGCCGGGTGTGGTGGCATGTACCTGTAATCCCAGTTATTCAGGAGGCTAAGAATCGCTTGCACCCAGGAGGTGGAAGTTGCAGTGAGCCGAGATCACACCCCTACACACCAGCCTGGGCAACAGAGTAAGACTCCGTTTCAAACAACAAAGGTTGAGGTGGAAAGGTTGCATGAGCCCGCAAGTTCGAGGCTGCTGTAAGCTATGATAGTGCTACTGTGCTCCAGCCTGGGTGGCAGAGTGAGCCCCTGTCTCTAAATAAAATAAAGATTCTATCTGGGCCAACATGGTGAAACCCTGTCTCTACTAAAAACACAAAAATTAGCTGGGCGTGGTGGCACGTGCCTGTAATCCCAGCTACTAGGGATGCTGAACCAGGAAAATCACTAGAACCTGAGAGGTGGAGGTTGCAGTGAGTTGAGATTGTGCCACTGCACTTCAGCCTGGTGACAGAGTGAGACTCTGTCTTAAATAAATAAAGATTAAAAATAAATAGATAAAAGTTCAGGTCTCTAATCCATGGTTATCTCCAGTAAATTAAGTAACTTTCACTTTCTATTTTACTGTTTTAATATTTTAAACAAAAAAGATAATTTTATTAAAAATGAGATATGTATATATCTATATATATAAATATATATAGATATATATATATAAATATATATAGATATATATATATCTATATCTTTTCTTTTCCTTTTTTTTTTTTTTTTTGGAGATGGAGTTTTGCTCTCGTCGCCCAGGCTGGAGTGCAGTGGTGCGATCTTGGCTCAAGAGATTCTCCTGCTTCAGCCTCCCAAATAGGTGGGACTACAGGTGTGCGCCACCACCCTGGCTAATTTTTCTATTTTTAGTAAAGATGAAGTTTCACCATGTTGGCCAGGCTGGTCTCGAACTCCTGACCTCAGGTGATCCACCCGCCTCGGCCTCCCAAAGTGCTGGGATTACAGGCATGAGCCACCCGAGCCTGGCCTGGCCCGATAAATATAAATATATATATATATTTTTTCCAGCAGAAACAATATATGCACTTCAAGGAGAAACGAGTGCAGGTTGTTGGAAGGTTTGGAAAATCCTACGGTTAGTCATGATTACATAAATGTCATGAGTAAGTTGGGTTTCTAAATTCTTTTGAAAGCTTATTCCAAAGATAAAGGAGGCCAAGTCTGGGCCCAAGGATCTCAAGGAAGATGTAGGGCGGGCACAAGAGCCCAAGCATTCCTCCAGGCCCTAACAGGATCGACTCCCATGATAACGTTACTGAAAACTTCCTGGACGCACCAAGATCCCCTCAAAGCCGTAGCCCGCCATCAGGCCAAGTTACGAGACTAAACAAGGACCACAGGATCGAGACTGGCGCGGAAACTGGAACAATCATCAAGAAACTCAGGGTCGAAGCCCAAGGTTGGCCTAGGTGTGGCCGGGTGTGGGGGTCAGGTTGGACCTTGTCTAGGCTCACCTGCCGCTGTGCTAGGAAGGTCTCCCAAAGATACACTGTCCAGGAGAAGACCAGCACGGCTCCGAAGATACGCTTCTCGGCCGGCATCTCCCACAAAGCGTCCAGCAATGCCCACATCCCCATGGCCACCCGGTTCCGCCGGCTCCTTCCGCGTGCACCGGTGCCACACCGACACTCGTCCCCTCAGAGAGTCCCCGCGGTGTTACAGCGATATCCGTTCTTTCCGAAGGCCCCTACACCGACACCCGCCCCCATCCCTCCCTCTCCGCGCTGCTAGCAGTGTCACAGATACGCTCTTCCCCTCGCAGACTCTCTAGTCCCTCCTAGTTTCTACTGGAAAAGCCCCAACCCCACCTTCCTCACTTCCGGCCCAAAGAGGGCGGGGAGTCACAGACTGACTTCCGGGTCCTGCTGAGCTGTGTGCCATTAACATTCGTCCCCCACGACGTGACGCCGGGTTTCGGCCTGGGGTTCTGGCTTTCCTCCCGGGCCCGTGAATGCGGTGAAGTCCTCCGCTTTCTCTACAGATCCGCAGTTCCATCCCCTGGGTCAGCTGTTTACCCTGACTGGGCTGCGGTATCTGCCCTGCTTCCTTCAACAAGGCGACAGGTAGTCCGGGCTGGGGCCGGAACTGAGTGGGCAGCGGCTTCCGCCTGAGGTGGCTGGGAAGGACCGGACAGCAGCCGGCTTCCCAGTCTCAAAAAAATCACACGTTTAAACTAGTGCTGCCTCCAAAGCGAGACCAGGCGTTAGAAATGGAGTCTTTTGGCTAGTATTGGGGTGTTCTGAATTCAAGCGTATGAGAGAGTGGACGGTAACGTTGAGAATTTTCATTTGAAGATCTCGTCTCAACCACCCCAAGTATAGTCAGAGGCGGCGTTTGCCTGTGAGAATGCCTTGAAACAGAGCAAGGACACCGTAGGTTAGACATACGTGAAATGAAAGTGTCTTACTTTATCTAGGGTACAAATTTGCATCAGTAAGGCGCAGTGCCATTTCTCGTTTGGGATTCAGAAGTGAAATATGGTCAGTCGGACGCTCGTACATTTATTTGACTTAAAAAGTGAGGTCAATAGGGGCCGGGCGCGGTGGCTCACACCTGTAATCCCAGCACTTTGGGAGGCCGAGGCGGGTGGATCACGAGATCAAGAGATCGAGACCATCCTGGTCAACATGGTGAAACCCCGTCTCTACTAAAAATACAAAAAATTAGCTGGGCATGGTGGTGCGTGCCTGTAATCCCAGCTAGTCAGGAGGCTGAGGCAGGAGAATTGCCTGAGCCCAGGAGGCGGAGGTTGCGGTGAGCCGAGATCGCGCCATTGCACTCCAGCCTGGGTAACAAGAGCGAAACTGCGTCTCAGAAAAAAAAAAAAAAAAAAAAAAGTGAGGTCAGTTATTCTGACCGAAAGTAAATCTGATGATGCTAATTGGTTAAACATACTATCGTTGCTAATTAGCACAATTATTATTTACAATAAATGAGCTAAATCTGTAGCTACGACTAAAATATATTTAAATTACTGTGATATTGTGATGCTAAAGATGTGTTGAAATTAGTATCTTGAATTTCTCAACCTTGCCTAAATGCCTCTGAGAGTAATTAGTATAATTAAAAGTCACGAGAGAAAGTAAATGATTCCAATAACAGGATAACAAATTCTTTTCAAGTCAGATGATTTCCAGTTCTTTGTTTTCAACAAAATTAATGGTAGCTCTATTGAATTGTCAGCCGAGGAAGGAACAGTTTTGTTTTTGGCATGCAACTCAGAAAGAAACCAAAGAATTGGTTGACGTTCTTACAGCAAAACTACTAGCATTCCCACCTATTTGTTTATGTAAATTCATTTCTCAGCACTATGTATCTATGAAAAAACAATTGAAACTGAAGTCTGTTAATCTAGCAGTAGGAACTGTTCATCCAGATAAATGAATTAATTGGTGGGACAGCCCCATCTGTCTCACTAAGAGATGTGTTCCCAATAGAATTTCACCTTTTATAATTGTGTATTATCAATATTTGTAATTGTGTCATTTTGATTCACTATTTACTAAAGATTATTGTCATGATTACTGACTTCAGAAGAATTCCAGCATAAAGCCATAAAGTTACAGGAAATTTTTTTAAAGTTTAATACATACATTATATTTTTGTTACAAAATAGTCATCAATAAAAGGTTTTTTAAACATCAAAGTATTACATTTGAATAACATTTATGGTAGAGTACAACCTAAATATGTTAGAGATAATAAAAGAACAATGTTGAAGAGCTCCTTAGTGTACGCTTTAATGGATAGTGCTGGTTATTTAGTTGTTATATAGATTCTCTTGGATACATTATAGAAAGTGATTTAACAGTTTTGAAAATTGTTTATACTGAAAAGTTGCAATGCTTTAACAGTTTTATCTTAAAATGTCAGTATTTACAATTTGCCAGAATTTACATCCATTGCAACGATTTGAAGTTATGATGAAAACTTTCAGATTGCAATTTAAATATATGAGGGGTAAACACTTTTTCAGAATTTTCTGTCCCTCAGGCCATCGTTGCTATGCCCTCTTCACTCTTGTCTTCAGCTGTCTGTGAGCCCAAAGCCTCACAGGAGCTTCTACCCCTCAAGCTTTGTGGCTAAGGGCACAGGTTTAGAGTCAGGCTGCTTGAGTGCCAGTCATGGCTGTACCATGTATTAGCAAGTTATTTAACCTGTCTGTGCATCAGATCCTCATTAGTAAAATGAGAATACTATAGTATATACTTACTTCCTCATATTGTTGAAATCAAATGAGAAAATTCATGTAAAGCACCTAGCAATGTACAATGTAGATGACTCTGAGTGAGTGCCCAATAAAGGTTAGGTACTGTTTGGGAGAAGGGCATCATAGCATTGATCTGTCACCATGTGTCTGGAAAGGTAGGGGAACAGGAGGCCAAGGTTTTAAAAAGCCAAGACTGATTGGCTTGACTGAATTCATTCATTCAATAAATACTGAATGTCTGCAAAATGCCAGATGCATTTCCAGGTGCCAGGGATATAGCAGTGAACTAAAGCCCCTCTCCTGGAGCTTACATTCTTAGCTGGGTTGGATGGAGTATTTGATAAATAATATGCAAATTTTTAATAGTAAAAGTGGAGCTTACATTCTTAGCTGGGTTGGATGGAGTATTTGATAAATAATATGCAAATTTTTAATAGTAAAAGTGGAGGTGGTGATAAGTGCTATGAAGAAAAAGCAGGAAAAAGGCAATACAGCATGTTGGTGTGAGGGGGTGCCGCTTTACATAAGTTGGTCAAGGAAGCCTTCTCAGATTAACTGGCATTTGAGACCCCCAAAATAGTAAGAGAAGAAGCCATGTGGATATCTGGGGAAACTGCCAATCAAAGTGAACAGCAAGTGCAGAGGCCCTGAGATTGGCCGTTGCTTATCATATCTGAAGAATGGTAAGAGGCTGTGGAAAGAGTAAGGAGGATGGGGAGTGCAAATCCATGCCATCATGCAGTCTTTTAGTTAACAGACTTTCAGTTAGAATGAAAGAATAAGCTATTGCAGGATTTTGAGCAGAGAATTGCAGAGTTTTGAGCAGACAGTCCTTCTCACTACTATCTGGAGAATAAAAAAAAATTTTTTTGAGATGGAATCTCATCTATTACCCAGTGGTGCAATCTTGGCTTACTGCAACCTCTGTCACCCAGGTTCAAGCAATTCTCCTGCCTCAGCCTCCCAAGTAGCTGGGATTACAAGTAGCTGGGATTACAGGCGCCTGCCACCATGCCTGTCTAATTTTTTTTTTTTTTTTTTTTTTTTTTTTTTAGTAGAGACGGGGTTTCACCATCTTGGCCAGGCTGGTCTTGAACTTCTTACCTCATGATCCACCCGCCTCAGCCTCCCAAAGTGCTGGGATTACAGGCTGCGCCCAGCAGAGAATAAATTTAATGGGGAAATGGAAGGAGGAAGCGCAGTTGGGAGGCCATTTCAAGAACCCAGGTGATTTAGCAGTTGCCAAGGAAATCAGAAAAAAAGAAAAAACAATCTGGGTGAGAGATGGTAGTGCAGACTAAGGTTGTGGCAGTGGAGATCTAGTGAATTATGGAAAGTGAATAATCACTTGTTTGCTCTTTTCAGAAAGACAGTAGAAGGGCTGGCCTGTGTGGAGTCTAAAAATGGGAACCTCAAAACAAGCTGTTGGCAGGATTTTGTTAAAGGAGAAAGACTGACATGGTGTGCTGGCTCACACCTGTAGTCTTGGTTCTTTGGGCCATCAAGGTTGGACAATTGCTTGAGTGCAGGAGTTTGAGAGCAGTGTAGGCAACACAGTGAGACCTCATCTCTATAAAAATAAATAAAGGAAAAGGACTGAATTTGAAGGATAAAGATTATTATCCCTAGAGTAGATAGGCATTGCTGTACGGGTAGTCCATCTACCCTATCTAACCTAAATGATACAGTTGCTCTCAAGCTCTTCCCCTATCTTGCCTTGATTCTCTGCTTACCAAGCATCCAAGGTCCCTTAGTTGATACCCTGGCCATAGGTGCTCGGGCCTCAAGAAAAAAATGATCCGCCTTGGTCCGGCATGGTGGCTCATGCTTGTAATCATAGCACTTTGGGAGGCCAAGGTGGGTGGATCACTTGAGGTCAGGGGTTTGAAACCACCCTGGCCAACATGGTGAAACCCCATCTCTACTAAAAATACAAAAAAAATTAGCCAGGCATGGTGGCAGGTGCCTATAATCTCAGCTACCCCAGAGGCTGAGGCTGAGGCAGGAGAATCGCTTGAACCTGGGAGGCAGAGGTTGCAGTGAGCTGAGATCACGCCACTGTACTCCATCTCAAAAAAAAAAAAAAAAAAAAAAAAAAAAAAAGATTCCCTACTAGGAATGAATACCTGGTACTTGGTATCAATCTCTTATGACTGTGGTGTGATTCACACATCCTCTCTGAGAAGCTGAGAGTCAGGAACGAGGTAACCCCATCAGTTTATATCACACTGTGCACCCTAACAAGAGCAGCTGTTATTTCCTTTTCGTCTAGCTGATTCTACTTTCTAGCTTATAAGTTCTGACTCACATATAGGCTACTAATTCTATGTTACTCCCTCCTGAAAAAAAAAAAAAAAAAAAAAAAAAAAAAACGCCTATAATGGTCTATTTCTGACAGTACAAAACCCAAACTATATGGTATGAGCTTTGAGGCCCTTCATTACCTGACATCAGTCTACTCTTCAAAACGCTTCTTTTTTTTAGTATTTTTATAAATAGAGACAGGATCTCGCTATGCTGGCCAGGCTGGTCTCAAACTTCTGGGCTCAAGCAGTCCGTCCACCTCAGCCTCCGAAAGTGCTGATTACAGGCAAAACCCTTGAACATTTTCCTTTGATATACTCGAGAGGGGTAACCAAGACAATATGACTGAAATGAAATTTAGACAGCACAATAATTGAGATATTGACCTAAAAAAATTGGCATGACACTCCATCAGCAGCACAATAACCTCTCACCTAAACTGTCAGATAATACACACTGTTAATTCCCATCTGTTCTGTTTGCCACATCATGAATTAAAGCATATTTGAGTATGAGGTTAGTGTGTCTTGCACTAAAGTCAAAATCCTTAATTGTATCTTTGGAAATAACAAAGCCACCCTGAAACTCTCCTTGTTGCCCAGGAAACCATCATTTTAAAAATATACTTCTGGGCCAGGTGGTGGCTGTAATCCCAGCACATTGGGAGACCAAGGCAGGTGAATTACCTGAGGTTAGGAATTCCAGACCAGCTGGGCCAGCCTGGGGAAACCCCATCTCTATTAAAATTATAAAAAATTAGCTGGGCATGGTGGTGGGCGCCTATAATCCCAGCAACTCGGGAGGCTGAGACAGGAGAATCTCTTCAACCTGGGAGGCAGAGGTTACAGTGAGCTGAGATCGTGCCACTGCACTCCAGCCTGGGCAACAAGAGTGAAACTCCGTCTCAAAAATAAAAATATACTTTCATGATGATCTCACCCAGGAAGAATATCTTCCATTTCTTTGTCTGCCTATGTAATCATTTCTGGGACACCTCAATGCCACTTCCTCTGCAAAGCCTTTCCTGGCCCTCCCTTGTATTCACCCACCTATTTGTCTGCTTAACACACGATACGGTGAAATCTCATCCATATGACAAGATTTTAACTCCAGTGGTATTTTAACTACAGTGCATTAGGCAAGAATTACAAATGGTCAAGATTACCATTCCCTTGGGAATATGCCTCTTGGAGACTGCTATATTGTCTTCTTTTTTTTTTTTTTTTTTGGACAGCGTCTTGTCCTGCCATCCAGGATACTGAAGCAATCTCTCAGGCTCAAGTGACCCTCCTGCTTCAGCTCTCTGAGTAGCTGAGACTGCAGGCATGCACCACCAAACCCAGCTAATTTTCTGATTTTTTTGTAAAGGTGAGGTCTCACTATGTTGCCCAGGTGGGTTTTGAACTCCTGAACTCAAGCAATCCTCCTGCTTCGGCCTCCCAAAGTGCTGGGATTA
Source organism: Saimiri boliviensis (assembly GCF_048565385.1). Lineage (NCBI taxonomy): Eukaryota > Metazoa > Chordata > Mammalia > Primates > Cebidae > Saimiri > Saimiri boliviensis. The sequence goes on along the minus strand of NC_133459.1, from coordinate 38,997,346 downwards.
CAGGCGTGAGCCACTGTACCCAGCCTTATATTGTGTCTGGTTAAGCAGCATAGCCAGTTTTTCTCCAGCATGGCAACAAATCGCTTCATACCAAATGAAACTTTTTTTCTGTAGACCTCCTCTATGGATATGAAATATTTCATTTAGGTTCCAGATAGTTACACAGTGTTTCAAATGACCATGATGACATTTATTGTGGCAAAAATGCAAACACTGTAAGGTTAGTGGAATCTGAGGCCTGCTGACAGAATCATTTTCTGCCACCTCCCCAGTGGGCCATCTCTCTCTCTCATCAAGGTACACATTGAGTGGAATCCCTCCTTTCTTCCCTCCCTGCCAAGGAGAATTCTACTCAGTTCAAGATGTTATGGCCAGGTACAGTGGCTTGCACCTGTAATCCCAGCTTTGGGAGGCTAAAGTGGGCATATCACTTGAGGTCAGGAGTGCAAGACCAGCCTGGCCAACATGGTGAAACCCCATCTCTACTAAAAATGCAAAAATTAGCCAGGCATGGTGGCAGGCACCTGTAATTCCAGTTCCTCGGGAAGCTGAGGCAGTAGAATCACTTGAATCCTGGAGGTTGAGGTTGCAGTGGGCAGAGATCCTGCCACTGCATTCCAGCCTGGGCAACAGAGCAAGACTCTGACCCCGCCCCCCCAAAAAAAAGATGTTATGACCCCACTATTAAATTGCTTGATCTGAAATTATTTGTTTGTCCAGCCAAACTGAGTGCTCCTGAAGCACTCAGGAAAGATTCCTAGGGATTATCATATCCCTAGGAATTTATGCTTAGCATAGAGTAGGTATCAGTAAAAGTTGGATAAAATCAATCTCCTTTATGTCAGTCTATATCTAACCCCACCCTTGACCACTTTTGAGTAATTAATGCAGGAGACCCCTGGACTGCATATATACCTTTAGGCTGAAAACCAGCACAGGGGTCAGCCTACCTCTAAAGGACAGTTCACTGATGGCCCTCAAACAGCACTTTCCTACTTTTTATTATATCCAGTCTAACCTCCTCAGCAAGGACCTCAAGGCCATATACCTGACCACCCTCCCTTCTCTTCCTACCGTCCTAGATTCCAGTCCAGCTATCCTCTCCTCTATGGCAGCTTATGGTCTCCAGCCAGCTGAGTGTGCACTGCAGTCCTAGAGACATTTTTAACTACTACTATACCCCACTTTACCCCACCATACATACAAGTAGAAGCTTAGCCCTACTAAATAGAGAGCCAGTCTTTGCAGGGTAATTTCAATAGAGTTCTTTATCTTTATTGATACACCACTGCACACATGAGAGAAACAGTGCTTTTCTGGAAAACACTGGAATCCATTACATTTCAAATGGGGAAGTAAACCTTGATGTGGGCTAGGAACTTTGGCAGTCAGAGCAGCTGCAGTAGGGCTCAGAGGAGCAATCCCTCTTCGTGGCCGGTTTTTGAGCAATGATTATCCCCTCTAGGTCCTTCACTTTGTTTTCCACTGTCTGAAGTTTTTTCAAAATTTTCTCTTGCAGACCCAAGGACAGGAAGAGATTATTATTATCTTGAATTTGGAGACCACTTCTTTCTGGGTTGGCCAGCAAAGCCTGAAAAATATCTGAGCCCTTCTTGTAAAGTTTGTAGAGTGTGATTACAAACAACAACGTTTTCTAAAATGGAACAACAGAAGTTAAGTGTTATTGTTCATTCATGTGAATGCTACAGTTTACTGTAAGAGATAAAAACTTAATAGTAATTCCTTATTCCTATAACAAGTCTTGCATTTAACAAAATATTTTCACACCTACTTCATCTTTTGATTTTGCAAACTGGAGAGGTAGCCAGGTCAGGCAGGATTATTATTTGCATTTAATGAATATTGTTATAATAGATACCATTTTCTGAATGTCTAGCACATGCTGGGCTCTGTGCTGGAAGTTGCGTCTTCTAGGCATGACCTATTTATGTAGAAAAAAACAGAACTGGATAACTATATGTTTTTCAGTTTGAACTCTGTCATTGTCCAAAGTCATATATTGGAAGTGGTAGAGCCAGGTCAGGAATCCAGGAATTCACACTTCCAAGTACACTTTAGGACTTAGTGGTCTGAAAAACTGGATTTCTTGGTCATGGAAAAGGTTTTTAAAATATACCAGGAGAGATGTGGGCACAATGGCACGCAAATGTAGTCCTAACTACTAGGGAGGCTGAGGTGGGAGGATCACTTGAGCCCACAAGTAGTATGCTATGGTGGTGCCTGTGAATGGTTACTGCAGTCCAACCTGGACAACATAGCCAGACCCTGTCTCTTTAAAAAAAAAAAATAAAAATAAATAAATAAATATATATATATATATATATATATATATATATATATGTGTGTGTGTGTGTGTGTGTGTGTGTGTGTGTGTGTGTGTGTGTGTGTGTGTGTTAGGGCCAGATGCAGTGGTTCACACCTATAATCCAAGCACTTCGTGAGGCTAAGGTGGGAGGATTGCCTGAGGCCAGGAGTTAAAGACCAGTCTGAACAACATAGCAAGACCCTATCTCTACAAAAAACATTTTTTAAAATTTACTGAGCCAAGCCAGGCTTGGTGGCTCCTGCCAGTAATTCCAGCACTTTGGGAGGCCAAAGCGGGTGGATCACCTGAGGTTGGGAGTTCAAGACCAGCCTGACCAACATAGAGGAAACCCCATCTCGACTAAAAATACAAAATTAGCCAGGCGTGGTGGCATATGTCTATAATCCCGGCTACTCAGGAGGCTGAGGCAGGAGAATTGCTTGACCTGGGAGGTGAAGGTTGGGGTGAGCCAAGATCGAGCCATTGCATTCCAGTCTGGGTAACAAGAGCAAAACTCCATCTCAAAAAAAAAAAAAAAATTAGCCTAGCCTGGTGGTGTGTGCCTATAGTTCCAGCTGCTCAGGAGGCTAAGACAGGAGGATCACTTGAGACCAGGAGTTTGAGACTGCAATGAGCTGCAATCACACCACTGCACTCTAGCCTGGGCGACAGAGCAAGACACTGTCTCTAAAACATAAAAAATTAAAAAAATAAAAACATATATAGTAGGACAGATCCTTGCTAGGATAAGAAAACATCGTCTTGTTCCTTATCATAACAACTAGCATCACCTTTTTTTTTTTTTTTTTTTTTTTTGAGATGGAGTCTGTCTCTGTTGCCCAGGCTAGAGTGCAGTGGTGTGATCTCAGCTCACTGCAACCTCCGCCTCCTGGGTTCAAGTGATTCTCCGCCTCAGCCTCCTGAGTAGCTGGGACTACAGGCACCCACCACCATGCCCAGCTAATTTTTTTGTATTTTTAGTAGAGATGGGGCTTCACCATAGCACCACCTACTGAATATATGTGCTAGGATTTATACATATAATATCTCCTTTAATCTTCACAACACACACACACACATTCCTGTTCAAGATTTAGGTCAGTTGGTTTACATTAAATGAGATTTTGAAAACTGAATTTCAAATCCTAAAAATGAGATTCAAACTCCAATTTTGCTAGCTCTTACAAACTTTTTGAACTTGGGTGGGTGATAATCAAGTTTTCTCATCTACAAAATGGAGAAAATAATCTCTGCCCTGACTACTATGCAAGATTGTGATGGTTTAAAATAGAAAGTAGCTGTGACCATGATTACTAAACAATAGTAACATGAAAACAAGTGAATGCTAAAAAATGATCCAGGCCGGGCGCGGTGGCTCAAGCCTGTAATCCCAGCACTCTGGGAGGCCGAGGCAGGTGGATTACGAGGTCAAGAGATCGAGACCATCCTGGTCAACATGGTGAAACCCTGTCTCTACTAAAAATACAAAAAATTAGCTGGGCATGGTGGCGCGTGCCTGTAATCCCAGCTACTCAGGAGGCTGAGGCAGGAGAATTGCCTGAACCCAGGAGGCGGATGTTGCGGTGAGCCGAGATCGCGCCATTGCACTCCAGCCTGGGTAACAAGAGCGAAACTCCGTCTCAAAAAAAAAAAAAAAAAGAAAAAAGAAAAAAGAAAAAGAAAAAGAAAAAAAAAGAAAAAGAAAGAAAAAAGAAAGAAAAAGAAAAAAAAAAAAAGATCCAGTAACAACGTCTCTCTGCGTTTATCAAGGAAACTCATCACTCTTAAGAAAGCCCTTTTAAGGCCGGGCACAGTGGCTCACACCTGTAATCCCAGCACTTTGGGAGGCTGAGGCTGGTGAATCACCTGAGATCAGGAGTTCAATACCAGCCTGGGCAACATGGTGAAACCTTGTCTCTACTAAAAAATACAAAAAATTGGCTGGGTTTGGTGGCACATGCCTGTAATCCCAGCTACTGAGGAGGTTGAGGCAGGAGAATCGCTTGAACCCTGGAGGTGGAGGTTGCAGTGAGCCAAGATCATGCCATTGCACTCCAGCCTGGGCAACCACATCTCAAAAAAATAATAAAAAGCCCCTTTAAAATCCTGTCACCTTAAGTTTCCGCTGAACCTCATTGTACCTCAGTTTCTTCACTTGTCACATGAAAATAGCCTCATCCATTTCATGGAATTTCTGAGATCCTCAAAGCATTGAACTATATTGTATGTCAACTGTTATTATTGGTGACTACACAGAAGTATGTAAAATCCTGTTTCTCACAATCCCAGCCAGTTAAAGTCCTACTCCCCAAAGAGCTACTGTATACTTAGGGAGCCTTATTTTGTTAAAACACAATAATGAACACATTGTGATGACTTAATACATTTGCCTCCGTATCGGTTACAGAACAATGGCATAGTAAGAACAGAAAGAACATATTCAAGATCCTAACTATACTATGGTGCCCATTCTATAACTATAGTAGCATTCAAAGATGAATAAGTGATCAAAGAAATTTCAAGGGTAAGGCTGTCTTTTCAGGCTACAAGCATGTTTGGTCTGTTTAATTATAGAAGACAAGCCAAAGACCATTGTGATAAAGAGCATTTTTATGCCCAAAGCCTAATTGATGGAGATTTTCAGCCAACTTAAGAGACAAGGGTCGCCTTTGCACATCTATCTGTATGATCTTAAAACTGGGTGGCAACAATATGGGAGAGAACTAATTGAATTTCAACTTAAAACTATATAAATGTCTGTAACGAAATAGTATAACCTGAATTGACTGAATACTTCGTTTCCATAAGGCATATATTCCTATTCCCAACAAAATCAAGAAAGAAATCCTCAAGATGACTTGCAGAGCTGGAGCAATATTATCTAATAGTCCCAAACTTGTTTGCTGAGGTGCAGTGGTCTCTCCCAGAAAACTTGCTTGTATCCAATTCCATATTGGGCTCTGAGAGAGAGTATCTAAGAGGTTGTCCCAGCTAGAAGATGAAGATGTTGACATTTTAATAAGCAGCAGCTCCAAGAACTACATGTGCAGAAGCTTCAGGAATCTAGATATGAGTTAGGGGGAGTAGCCTGGGGACCTAGGTGTTCTGGAGCCATTGTGAGTTGTGCTTTGTGATGTCACTGCTCCAAAGGTCAGCTTGCTTTTCACTCACCCAACCAGTGACTCTTACTCAAAACCAACCAGGTACTGTCCTGGGCTTTCAGTTCATTTATACTGCTTTCTCTGATCTTTGGCTAGTTCTAGCTCTAGCATAGTGCTGTCTAATACAACTTTCTGCAATAATGAAAATGTTCTTTATCTGCCATGTCCAATGTGGTAACGACTACTTACTTGAAATGTGAATAGTGCAGCAGAAACTGAATTTTACATTTTAATTAAATTTTCCAGGTGTGCTGGCTCATGCCTGTAATCCCAGCACTTTGGGAGGCCGAGGTGGGTGGATCACTTGAACCCAGGAGTTCAAGACCAGCCTGGCCAACATGGTGAAATCCTGTCTCTACTAAAAATATGAAAATTAGCCTGGCGGCCGGGCGCGGTGGCTCAAGCCTGTAATCCCAGCACTTTGGGAGGCCGAGGCGGGTGGATCACGAGGTCGAGAGATCGAGACCATCCTGGTCAACATGGTGAAACCCCGTCTCTACTAAAAATACAAAAAATCAGCTGGGCATGGTGGCTCGTGCCTGTAATCCCAGCTACTCAGGAGGCTGAGGCAGGAGAATTGCCTGAACCCAGGAGGCGGAGGTTGCGGTGAGCCGAGATTGCGCCATTGCACTCCAGCCTGGGTAACAAGAGCGAAACTCTGTCTCAAAAAAAAAAAAAAAAAAAAGAAAGAAAATTAGCCTGGCGTGGTGGTGTGCACCTGTAGTCCCAGCTACTTGGGATGCTGACACAGGAGAATCACTTGAACCTGGGAGGCATTGGGTGCAGTGAGCTGATGTTGCACCACTGCGCTCCAGCCTTGGTGATGGAATGAGACTCTGTCTCAAAAAAAAAAAAAAATTTAAATAGCCACATGTGGCTAGTGGCTACCCTCTTGGATAATGTAGATCTACATTTCCAACGATTTCATCAAATGGACAACAGCTGTTTTCACATTAAAAAAAAAGTAAAACTGAGGTGTATTGAGGTTGAATGGAAATGTGACAAGATTTTTAAAAATTTTTTGAGCCAGAGTGTCACTCCGTCACCCAGGTTGGAGTGCAGTGGTGCAATCTCAGCTCACTGCAACCTCTGCCTCCTGGGTTCAAGTGATTCTCCTGTCTCAGCCTCCTGAGTAGCTGGGATTACAGGTACCCAACACCATACCTGGCTAATTTTTTGTATTTTTAGTAGAGATGAGGTTTCGCCAATGGCCAGGCTGATCAAGAACTCCTGACCTCAAGTGTTCCACCTGCCTTGGGCTCCCAAAGTGCAGGGATTATAGGCATGAGCCATGGCACCCAGCCAGAGACAGTATTTAAACAGGGCTTTCTTAAAGAGTGAGTAATTTACTTGGTAAATAGGTGGAAGGAGGTTACTACTGGATCATTTTGTAGCATTCCCTTCTTTTCATTTGCTGCTATTGTTTAGAAATTATCTTTGGGAAGGCTTTTCACATATTTTCCCTTTGCTGATGGAGATTCCACCTCCTTCACAAGCTTTGCTTTAGTAACAAATGATATAATTTTTTCCTTTTTCTTTCTCCCTCCCCTTCCCATTCTCTCTCAAATCATTTTCTAAGCACTTTGTAAACAGTAGCATGCTATATTATAACCTGTATACATGTTGACAAATCAATTATTTACAGACTAGTATCTATCTACTCATCAGAGAAGTATGACAATATCAAAATAAAATGTATGGTCTGTTCCCAGGAAACATTCATGAAAAAATGCAGTTCACATGTAAGTATATAATCTAAATTGTGAAATCAGAGTACAAAGAATCCAAAGAGTTTGCCCCAAGAGGAGGGGCACAATAAAGGAGAGGCTGGGCACAGTGGCTCATACCTGTAATCCCAGCACTTTGGGTGGCCAAGAGGTGGGCAGATCACTTGAGGTCAGGAGTTCAAGACCAGCCTAGCCAACATGGTGAAAACCCATCTCTACTAAATGTACAAAAAACCTAGCTGGATGTAGTGGTGCATGCCTGTAATCATAGCTACTCAGGAGGCTGAGGTGGGAGGATCGCTTAAACCTGGAAGGCTGAGATTGCAGTGAGCCAAGATCATGCCATTGCACCACTGCTCTCCACCCTGGGTGACAGAGTAAGACTCTGTCTCAAAAGAAAAGAAAAAACAAAAAGCAGGGAACTGAGATGCCTGCCATGTCTCAAACTCTTGAGCTCAGGTAATCCGCCTGCCTCAGCCTCCCAAAATTCTGGGATTAAAGGCATGAGTCACCACGCCCAGACCCGTATTGGATTCTTAAATCTCTATGATGCAGGAAATAAGTTCTGTTCAACACTTAACACCCAGGGGCTAGCAGATGGTATATGCTTAGTAAATATTTGGCTTCTCCGCTATTTAGATAGCTTTCCTATGCCTCTGGTCTTATTATTATTATTATTAATTTTTTTTTTTTTACAGGCTAAACCTGCCAAATACATCCTGACAGATTTTTAAATCTCTTGCCTAACCTGGTTCCCTTCCTCAGAGTGATTCAAACCTCCAAATGCAGTCTGTCACAGAATCACTCCTGCAGGAGTAGAACAAACAGGTCAGAGCAGGGTAGGCCACTCTTTCTAGACCCAGTTCTACATAATAGGGTATAAAATCAGTAGTATAAAGCCAGGAGATATCACAGTTTACCTTGGGGTAGGAGGTGAGAAGGAGCAACGTTTCTGACTTTTAGAAGTGTCTAGCCTGGTACAGTGGCTCATGTCTGCAATTCCAGCACTTTGGGAGGCTGAGGTGGGAGGATTGCTTTGACTCAGGAGTTCAAAATCAGCCTGGGCAACATAATGAGACCTCATCTCAAAAAATAACGAATAAAAATGAATACATAAAAGTTTCTTTCAGAAAGAAAAACTTGCCTTTTTCTTTTCTTTTTTATAAATTTTTTTTTTTTTTTTAAAGATGGGGTTTCACCATGATGGCCAGGCTGGTCTTGAACTCCTGACCTCAGGTGATCCACCCACCTCAGCCTCCCAAAATGCTAGGATTACAGGCGTGAGCCACAGCACCTAGCCCAAATAACATGTAATCATTTCATAGGTTACATGTTATTCACAGAAAAACATATGCAACAAATTTCCCATCTCTATACTTGAATGAAATGTCAACACCCTGTGTATGACTATGGAGTTTGAGTTGTATAACCTGGCTTTCACCTATACTTCCAAGTTGTATTTCCCACTATTCACTTTCACAAACAACACTGAGATTACAGAACTGTGTTATTTTTGGTATTTCAAATACCACCTGCATTTTCCATCTGTTATTCCTTTATATTAAATGTCCCTCTCTGACATTCTTAGTCAGAAGAGATTGGAAACTGGGCTCCATCTCTACTTGTGCCAGCCAGGCAAGACATTCATCTTGAAGTTGTCAAATAAGGATAATAACAGCACCTATTTAATGGGATTATGAAAATTCAACAAGATAATTTTATGTAAAATGCTAAGAAGCATAATTACCCTGAATTATCACAGTACTTCCCACTTCCAGGCCAGTGCTTCTAGAACTTTTCTATGCCTAAGAATCATCTAGAGATCTTACTAACATGGAGATTTGGGTCCAGTAGGTCTAGAGTAGGGCCTGAAATGATGCCTTTTTATTAATAACAATCTCCTAGGTGATGCCCATAGTGCTGGCCCACTACCACACTTTAGGTAACAATGTTCTGAGATACTCCAGCCCTCCCTTCACCTTGTTAAATCTCACTGATGGCCCTGACAAATTTACTTTGGTATTTTTTTTTTTTTTTTTTTTTTTTTTTTTTGAGACGGAGTTTCACTCTTGTTACCCAGGCTGGAGTGCAATGGCACGATCTCGGCTCACCGCAACCTCCGCCTCCTGGGCTCAGGCAATTCTCCTGCCTCAGCCTCCCGAGTAGCTGGGATTACAGGCACGTGCCACCATGCCCAGCTAATTTTTTGTATTTTTAGTAGAGACGGGGTTTCACCATGTTGACCAGGATGGTCTCGATCTCTCGACCTCGTGATCCATCCGCCTCGGCCTCCCAAAGTGCTGGGATTACAAGCTTGAGCCACCGCGCCCGGCCTACTTTGGTATTTTTGTCTCCCCGAGCATCTGGAATTCTCTCTTTAAATGTGTGTACTAAAGTATTTGGCGAATGACTATGTCTTAGGCAGTTCAGCTCAGTAGGCCATTTGGGACTGAGAAAGGATAGATTGAGAATGGAATGCCCCGAGAAAGGCTAATAAAAAACTTTCTTCTACACAGTTCCTTACCCTTCTTCATACATGGGCTCATGAAAATGGGGAAAACACTGAAGCAGGAAAATTCTGGGTAAGAAGCAAGAATAGAAGTGTCTGATGTCTTCGTTCCTATCCACCATTTTGGGGGCACTCTTAAATTGAAAAAGCTTTGAAACTAAAGTCAGTGCTTTCAGATCAGTGCCAGGGTTGGAACAAATTCCACAGATATCAAGTTAAAATGATTACTAAAAGCTACAAAAATAACCCTTTGCCCTTTATTATCATGTAGTTACTTATGCTAGTTTAAACATAAAAGTCTTTTTCTTTTTTTTGAGATGAAGTTTTGCTTTTGTTGCCCAGGCTGGAGTGCAATGGTGCAATCTTGGCTCACCACAACCTCTGCCTGCCAGATTCAAGCGATTCTCCTGCCTCAGCCTCCCGAGTAGCTGGGATTACATGCCTGTGACACTATACCAAACTAGTTTTGTATTTTTATGAAACGGGGGTTTCTCCGTGTTGGTCAGGCTGGTCTTGAACTCCTGACCTCAGGTGATGCACCCACCTCAGCCTCCCCAAGTATTGGGTTTACAGGCATGAGCCACTGCACCTGGCTTTTTCTTTTTTTCTTTTTTTGAGATGGAGTCGTGCACTGTCGCCCAGGCTGGACTGCAATGGCACAATCTTGGCTCACTGCAACCTCCACCTCCCAGGTTCAGGCGATTCTCCTGCCTCAGCCTCCCAGGTAGCTGGGATTACAGGCGCCTGCAACCATACTCGGCTAACTTTTTGTATTTTTAGTAGAGACAGGGTTTCACCATGTTGGTCAGGCTGGTCTCAAACTCCTGACCTCAGGTGATCCACTCATTTTGGCCTCCCAGTGTTGGTATTACAGGTGTGAGCCACTGCACCCAGCCTGAAGTCTTTAATAAAGATCAAATGATGCAAGCTGCTCTAACTGTGATGGACAGTGATCTTAGGATCAACTACTTAGACTTGTACTTGAAGTGAATTATTTTGAGACAGTCTTGCTCTGTCGCCCAGGCTGGAGTACAGTGGTGTGATCTCGGCTCACTGCAACCTCTGCCTCCTGGGTTCAAACGATTCTCCTGCCTCAGCCTCCTGAGTAGCTGGGACTACAGGCATGTGACACCATGCCCGGCTAATATTTTTGTATTTTCAGCAGAGACGGGGTTTTACTACGTTAGCCAGGATGGTCTAGATCTCCTGATCTCATGATCCACCCACCTCAGCCTCCACTGTGCCTGACTGAAGTAAACAATTAATTCGGTTCTTAAAATCTGGTTTATCTCGCCGGGCATGGTGGCTCACACCTGTAATCCAAGCACTTTGGAGGCCAAGTTGGGTGGATCACCTGAGGTCGGGAGTTCAAGACCAGCCTGACCAACATGGTGAAACACCGTCTTAAAAAAATAATAAAAATTAAAATTAAAAAAAAATCTGGTTTAGTTCCACTTCGAATGGCCTCACTTGGTCCTTCAAGGAACTACAAGTTGTGTGTGACTGATTGATGATCACCTGTACCTTCTCCCTTCATAAGCAAGGAAATTGAACTGCTGAAGAAATTAGCTCGATTCCAAGGAAACAGTAGTGGTCTCAGTCTCTAAGATACTTGTTTCTTCCACTTATTTCAACAGATTTTTTTCTTTTTGAGATGGAATCTTGCTATGTTGCTGAAGCTGGAGTGCAGTGGCATGATCTCAGCTCAGTGCAACCTGCCTCCCAGGTTCAAGCAATTCTCCTGCCCCTCAGCCTCCGGAGCAGCTGGGATTACAGGTGTGCGCCACCATGCCCGGCTATTTTTTTTTTTTTTTTTTTTTTTTAGTAGAGACAGGGTTTCACCATTTCGGTCAGGCTGGTCTCAAACTCCTGACCTCGTGATCTGCCTGCCTTAGCCTCCCCAAGTGCTGGGATTACAGGCATAAGCCATTGCGCCTGGCCTCAACAGATTCTTAGTCATTCAGATTTCTCAGAATCCTGTTACCTACTGGGATCTAAGACAAGAAATGACTTGGTTATAGCGGTGCTTTAGACTTGGGGTGAGGTGGCAGAATGAAATTCCTGAAGAGCTGACAAACAAGAAAACACGGTTTAAGGGCCAGGGAAAAGGTCTTGAAAACCTAACAAGGATGAGAAAGAAATGTTAGTTGTCTGAATCACTTCATTTCTAACTAATAAAAGTGGCTGAAAACTTCACAAGGAGCAGCAAATAAAGTTTCTGTATTTATAAGAATCTATTGCTATCCTTGTCATTAGACACAGACGTCCTACGGTCCAATGAGTCTCAACCAATCTAAAAACCAAACTCACCTTGGCTTCTCATTCTCTTCGCAAATACTCATTTCTCCTCTATATATACCTACCTCAACTGGTTGCATCAGTACCCAATCTCTTCCTTCACTTTCCATGCCCACCCAGTCCCGCCTCAAGTATCTCAATTTCCTCTACTCTGCCCTCTGCTGCAATTGTCAGTACATAAACTCAGCAGGCTTGTCTCAAATTACTTCGTCTGTTTCCAATTTCAGCTCCTCAAATCAAGCAATCACTCCACAATTCAAGTGATAAATGCCTACAGACTCAAGTCCAAACTCCTCATTGTTCATGATTTAGTTCCCACCTATCTCTGTCACTCTCTTGCTTCCCTTTTATTGCCAGCATATCAAATTATTTGTAGTTTCCTAGAAACATGCCCTCTGAATTTGCTATGTCCTTCACTTTCTGATTGGCATGCCTCTCCTTTCTACTTGGCCAACATCTGGACATCCTCTGAGAGCTATCTTGACTCCCACAGCGACTGAATCTCAGAATTTTCTTTCCACAAAACCAAAAATTTTAAGGCAAAAAGAACCCTGTTCTGCGCTGGGCACAGTGGCTCATGCCTGTAGTCCCAGCACTTTGGGAGGCTGAGGTGGGTGGAACACTTGAAGTCAGGAGTTCGAGACCAGCCTGGCTAATATGGTGAAACCCTGTCTCTACTAAAAACACAATTAGCCAGGCGTGGTGGCACATGGCTGTAATCCCAGCTACTCAGAAGGCTGAGGCAGGAGAATCACTTGAATCCGCAGACAGAGGTTACAATGAGCAGAGATCACGCCACTGCACTCCAGCCGCTGCAACAAGAGCAAAACTCTGTCTCAAAACAAACAAAAACACCTTGTTCTTAATGGTTTCATTAATAAGAAATAATAAAAAAAAAATTACTGAGGTAAAATGTAAGGGGCACATTCCAGAAAATACAAGTGCAATTTCGGTTTACATGTGGCATGAAAACTCATTATGAGTAAACAACAAATGGGTGAAAAATTGTAATTTATTGAAACTCAACTCAAAAAATATAAGATGCTGTAGTGTACAATATATTACACAAAGCACCCTCAGGTGCACATTCAAGTCAAGTAAGAACTCCATATCCCTTTCCCTAGCCCTCCCACCCTGGGTCCTTAGTATTTGTTCCATATACAATCATGCACACTTAATTTGAAAAAGGAAGCCCCAGTATATTTTGATGTATTAATTAGCACCAAACAAGAGTACAGTTCCATTTCTTTTTTTAATAAACAAAAAAACCCAATCATTAAACCAACTGGAGAGCTAATGGACTCAGCCAATACTGCTGACGTAGATATTATACATTCATGTAAAATACACAGCCTATTCTACCTAAACAATGGTGTGGCTGCTTCTCAGCCTTTGTTCGAGTTGGCAATCGTCCCCATGTTGCAGTGTTGGAGCCAGTCTGTTACTAAAACAAAACTGCTATTTAAGAACTTCCTACACAAAGCTCATCTGTCTTTTTTGTTGGAAATAAGTCTAAAATTGGTGTGGAAAACTTAGATCTTTCAAGAACAACCACTGGCCGAAGATAATGAAGCTGTTTTAAGGCAAGCTCTCCACAGTCTGTTAATGCTTTGTCCAATACGACCCTCAAGTTTTCCAAGGAAGGAACTGTTGTTGTTTCAGCTACTATTAAAGGTGGGACTGCAGTCAGATTCTCATGAATTGTAGAGTCACCAGAAGAATGAGGTATGTCAACTTCAGGTTCATTGTCACTCACCATATTATTTGCCACAACATTCCCTGTTAAATCATTACTGGGCTGTGAAGAATTACTTAAGTGCTCTGAAGGCTCCCAATCATCAAAATCATCATCTTTCTCTTCACTTTCCTGAATAAATTTCAGAAATGAAGATTCAAATCCCATAGGTTTGTAAGTCTTCAAATCAAATGACCGAGGCTGTGAATGTTTCCTAAAATTCTCTTTTGGGATGTGGGCTGGATTTTTTACAGTGTTTTCTTGCCCTGAACTATGCTGCCCAGTTTCTGATTCTTTGATCCTTGGTAAAGGCAGCTGGAAACTTGTGAAATAAGTCCCACTTTCAGTCCCATTAGGATTAGGTATGGAATTTTCTATTTTACAAGGAGGAGGAGGCTGAACTATATTACACTGTTCCAGAGAAGTGGTTTCTGAACTATGGTTACATTTCAAAGTTCCCCTGTAGAGCAAAGTATCTGCATCAAATACTGAGCTGCTTTCTATGCACCCTTTCTGACCTCCCTCCCTTTCACTTGAATGACAGGAATCAGTGTTCTGGAGGGGTGCACTACTGTCGCCTGGGGAATGGCTATGTTTCGTGTGCTCTGTTTCACAGCTTCCATTTTCTTCTTTCTTTATACAGGGATCCGCTTCAGAAGGGGGTTCCTCCTTAATTTTGGTACCATACTTAACGCAAACAACAAGGTTCTCCATCTGTTGCTCTAAATAGGCACTACTCATCTGATGAGTGCGTTTGTAATGCCTCACAATGCTGCTCTCCAACTTCACCACAGATAAGCACCCTTGAACCATGCAGGGGTACTGTGTGTGCTCAGAGTGCTCCACACACATATGGAGGGCCTCAGCTCTGGTTTTAAAACTTATTGGAGCTTTCTTTTCTTTGATTAAGCCACATTTTTTAGCTTTAGCATTAAATGATCTCCTAGTTGTCTGATGTTCATGCCCCTGAGTGTGAGCTGTTTGACATACCTTTTCACTCCTTAGTAGTCTTTCATTTGCTACTTTCTGGCTTCTAAACAAATCATCATAATAGTCTTTATGTCTATAATATACATGTTGTGAGTAATTACTGCGATGGGTGAAAATCTGGCCGCAGCCATTAAGATCACAATGAATTTCATAATCTGAATGTATTTCCCCTTCAATATTATGCTGTTCCATCAAGTGGTGCTTCAACTTGTTGAATGTATAAAAAACGGCAGGGCACTGAGGCTGATTACAAGAAAACCTTGCTGCAGATTCAGCTTCAGAAAGTACTTTAGGCTCTTCGATGTGGTCTAGGTTATGAGAGTCACTACAGTGCTTTGCAAGAGCTTTGGAACACAGGAAGCGTTTATTACATTCCTTATATTTGCAAGCAAATATCTTTTTACATTTGACAAGTTCCCTTTTGGTTCTTGCTTTGTCTTTCTCTAAACATAACTGTTCTTTGTTGTACTGATGTACAGTTCTGTAATGGCGAATTAAGCCTTTTAGATTGGTGAATGAGGAGTTGCAAGTTTTATGGATACAATGGAATGGTTTGTGGTATTTATTCAAAATATAACACAGATTTCCTTTAGCAACAGTTCGCCTGCTACCTCTGCCTTCTCTTCCTTCTTGTTCTTCTCTATGGCTGCCTATTGGTGATGAAATGTCAGATGTTTTACTTTCTGTTTCTTCACAAGATGATTCCAAATCTGTTTCTGAACTGCATTCATCCTTTTTAGAATGACAGTGTGGTTTGTCAGAGTTACTGTTGGGATCACCTCCAAGTTCTGCAGAACAATCACCTTTCAACCTATCTACTGAACATGGGCCTTCATGATCACACTTTTCATTATCTAATAGTTTGTGAGTTGCTCTGTCACTGCCAATTTGATGTTTATTTTTATAATGAATCCTAAGGTGTGTTTTTCTTGTAAATGACCTTTGGCAAATATGACATTGAAATGGGGAATACCGATGTTGGAACATGGTTAATTGCAGGACTTTTTCTTTTGAATAATTATGCTTTTTAAGATAATGCATTAACAGAGCCTCTCTGGTCACAAATTCGTATTTGCATCCTTGAAGCTCACAGAAAAACGGCTTAGCCGCCAACTGTGCAAGGTACTGACTTGGCATATTTTCATCTTGATTCTGAAAATTCAGGTCTGAGATAGATGAAACTGATTGAAGAGACTTAGCACCACTGGACGGGTACCCCTGCAATGACCCTGAGAAAGAGCCATGTGTTATTGAGTTTTTCAAGCTTAAATGTTTCAAGCGTAACAGAAGTTCCAACATGGTATCCTCTGTACATGGCCTTTTAGAAGCACAAATGGAGGATTCTGAAGAATAACCTTGATGTTCTCGTTTACATTTAATGTGAATATTGTGATCTAGACCTTCATCTGGGGAGTCACTGTTTGTATCTGAACTGGGTTTAGGTTCTGCATCCAACTTTTCAGTTGTCTGAGTATGTTCATTACCCAAAGAGGGAAAAAGATCTTTCGTCTTTATCTTTTTGGGCTTTAAATGGTATGGATGAACCTTCCGTAGATGTTTCTGCATCCCTCTTGCATTTTTGTATGTGGAACCACAGCCATCAAAACCACAGGTAAACTTAGTCCCGTCAAAACAAACTGCCATATTGGAACATTTTTCTTTTAAACTGGAGGGCCCAAAGACTTTCTCATTAGATAACAATATATCCTGCATGGTTTCAGAGTGATCTAGTGTGTCAATTAGCTCTTCATTCACTGAAGCTGAAGAGCTATGACTTAACTGATCACTAGAATTACTGTCACTGTTTTCTTTCAGGTTTTCTGCAGTTTCTGTATCTATTTGAGAATGAGCT
This sequence comes from Saimiri boliviensis, assembly GCF_048565385.1. Taxonomy (NCBI): domain Eukaryota; kingdom Metazoa; phylum Chordata; class Mammalia; order Primates; family Cebidae; genus Saimiri; species Saimiri boliviensis. The sequence goes on along the minus strand of NC_133459.1, from coordinate 38,980,748 downwards.
GATTCTGCACAGAAAAGATCTTCAGGTAAATGTGATTTATCAGTTTGCTCAAGTAGATGGGGCTGATTAATACAATCTTGCTTTTCCCCTGTTGCAGACTCCTCAAGTTTCACTGATTTCTTTATGTCTCCACCATTTGAATTTTCAACATTATGCATTGAGAGGTGATTCTGGTATTCAATTTTGGAATAATAGAACTTTTTACAGCCAAGAAAGTTGCATGTGTAAGATGCATCCCTAAAGTGTTGTGCTTCATGATGGTAAAGCTGTCCCAAGTCACTGAAAACAATATTACAGCCATTTAATTCACATTTATAACGCAGATCGTCATGCTTTTGTTTATGGTTAAGTAGTTCATTTACTGATCCAAACCTAGCATAGCAATCTATGGATACACACATATAAGGTTGAGGCCCACAATGCACTTGCTCGTGCTCTCGAAGGTGAAAAGCAGACATAAAATGTCGCCGACAGTAAGTACACTTCTCTCTTCTATTTTTCATATCCAAATAGTGCTTGGCATTTTCATCATTATTTTGGTGTTCAGCTTTAAGATGCACACTTAAGTATTTAAATTGCTTAAACACACGGGAACAGTCTGTACCAGGACACGGATACAAATCTCTGTCTTGCAGGTGGCAATCTTCTAATTTGCTGAATGTGACATATTCATGAGACTCTCCTTTGGTTTGTTCATTCAATGAATGATTTTGCTCTGAGATTGCAGAGGGGCTCTTGGGACAAATACCCTTTTGAGAGCCTTTCAACAGTAATTTCTTTTTAGAGCGGTCCCTTCTGCTTGGTGGCATTTTAACATGTTCCATCACATGAGGAACAAACATTTCTTTTCTCTTAAATTTTTTAATACAAACTGGACAGGTGTAAATTCCATCTTCCATATGCATCTTAGAATGATGAAGAATCCTAGCCTCTATACATTCCCGTTTACATAACAAACAGAAAAACTTATACTGAAGCCACCTCTGATATCTTTCTGAAGAACCAATGGGTTTTTTGTCTCTTTTCTCCTTATGCTGATCTGTCAAATCTCTTCTTCTATATTGTTTATCTTCTTTACCCTCATCATAGTCACTGAGAAATGACTCTAAAACATCTGTGTCATTAATGGACATTTCATAGCCACTTAAATCATCATCAGAATCTGAAGCTTCTTGTCCTAGGAGTTGGTGGCAGTGTCGTTTTAAAGTTTTCCAGTCCCAAAATTCAGGATCAAAAGGCCAGTGGGCTTTTAAAGCTAGTAAGAGCTCACATCGAAGAGAATTTGGAACAGGTGCATTTTCTTCATCAAATTTTTGATCTGGTTGCAAATATAGTTCTTCTAACATATTAAATCCATCCAAACTGGGTTCAATTAAGAATTCTGTAAGCTGACAGGCTCGTCTAACTTCTAAATCTTCTGGTAAAAGACAGGCAATTGTTTTACAAACTGATGCCTTCATTTCCTCATCTTCACTTGATCTGAGTTGAAGAGCTCTGACACACAGTAAAATTGACACCCCAAGACCAGCGTCTTGTGCCTGGAAGTAAAAGAGGATAAAAAAATTATTTTTTTGTATACAGAAAGATTATGTAACTTTCACAGATAAGGAATTTTAGCTTCTAAAAACTTTTAGAGAGTTCCTAAATTTTATCCTAAGTCTTTCTTCATGCAAGTTACATTTACATTATTTCTTGTCTCAACATGCAAAGAACTGAATTAGATACTACAACCATGAACAACGTACATTTACTAGGCACTATGTATTAAGCAGTTCCTTAATCCCAAGGAATTTATCTGTAGGCTGAATGCATAAACAATAAACACATGTTAATCCAAAGAAATTCAAAATAAATAAGGTCACTGGAGGATTCAAAATAGAATGATGTTGAGTACAGGGGCAGGGTTTAAAAAGGCAGCAACAGGAAACACAGGTATAGATGTGAGTCTAAGATTAAATTCAATTTAAGAAATTCTCTGTATCATGAACACTTGAATTTTTCAAAACTTCGAAGGTAAAATAAATGATCCTTTCCATTTCCTCCTGAAAGAATTTAGTAATTTACAGTCACAGTCACAGGTGTACTGAATCTCAACTTTCCAGGGGGAAAAACTAGAAATCAGAAAATCTTGCTATGGCAGCAGGTTCTCAGAAACTACGTTAAAAATTAGGAAGACCTGGTCATATGTGATAAAAGCTTAGTATATACAAGATAACTCTTTTATTTGAGAGGCTGAAATAAAATGCAAAAATGACGTGAGCAAAGAAAAACAAGATATGTCGGAGGGGCTTAAAATGAAGTCCTGGTTCTGTTGTGAATGGCAGATATCCCACAATAATAATGGCCTCAGAGCAGAGATTTTAGAATCAGACTTTGACTGCCTTTGACCCCAGCTTCACAAGTAACAAATTCTCAACCTCTAAATTTAGCTTCCTTATTGATAAAATGATAATAGTAATGGTAATATCAGATTTTCCTCCTAAGGTTATAAAGATGAAGTAATACAAAGTGATTACTACAACACTGGCACATCGTAAATATTCAAATAGCATGTAAAATAACTGAGTAAATTCCATTGTTTAAATCAGTAAACAATTTGCGAGGCATTTAAATCTGTGCTGGGCATCATTCATACTAAATGCTGGGAAGACAAAGAAATCACTGTCATGGATTTACAGAACCCAATCCTAGGCAGTTACTTGAAAGACACTTTTTTGCACACATTATCCTCATTTTATAGACAAAAAAAACCCAACACTCAGAAGGTCAAGTTGCCCAATGTCACCAGCTAGTGGGCAGAGAAGCAAGGACTTAAAAGCATTCAGGCTAGGCACGGTGGCTCACATCTGTAATCCCGGCACATTGGGAGGCTGAGGTGGGCAGGTCACTTGAGGTATGGAGTTTAAGACCAGCATGGCCAACATGGCAAAACCCCATCTCTAATAAAAATACAAAAAATTAACCAGGCATGGTGATGCAGGCCTGAAGTCCCAGGTACTCAGGAGGCTGAGGCATGAGAATCCCTTGAACCTGGGAAGTGGAGGATACAGTGAGCTGAGATCATGCTCCTGCATACCAGCTTGGGCAACAGAGTGAGACTCTGTCTCAAAAAAAAAAGAAAAAAAAAAAAAATGGTTTGGCCTGAAGAGTAAAAGAGATATGGACTGGTAGGTGGAAAGGGAATGAGTATAGAATCCCTTGCAAACTCAGACTCCAACTTTTTTTTCCTTAAAACTAGTCAAGAGCAATAGTGAGAAGGGGGAAAGAGTAGAACAGAGTTCAGTCTGTGACTGACTGTGAACAATCAATTGAGAGAACTCCTTATGTTTCAGAAGAGCTGAGACCCTGGCTTTTTGAAAGAGAGGCGTTACCTAGCCTATAAGCTAGGATGTGATTCTGTTGTGAATGGCAGATATACCACAATAGTAGTGGCCTAAAGAATATAAAAGTTTCTCCCTCTTTCATTTGGAATGTAGTCCAGGTAAACAAGCCACATTGCTTTAGTGGCTCCACAGGACTAGACCATGGATCTCTTGATTTATTAGGATGATGTGATATAAACTTATTATTTGTAAGTAAGAGCAGAGAGGACTTGGGGAAAGTCAGCTAAATTTTAAAATAATTGACAGTTTCTCAACAAGTTAACTCCTTTTGGAAGACTGTGTGAGGTGAACAGCAAAGAATGGTCATTCTTTCTTAAACAGTCTAATCTGGTTGGGATGGTAACATTTGAAAAATCACTGACAACACTTTTCTTTTTTTTGAGACAGAATCTTGCTCTGTCGCCCAAGCTGGAGTGCAATGGCGCGATCTCAGCTCATTGCAATCTTCACCTCCCAGGTTCAGGTGATTCTCCTGCCTCAGCCTCCTGAGCAGCTGGGATTACAGGTGCGTGCCACCATGCCCAGCTAATTTTTGTATTATTAGTAGAGATGGGGTCTCACCATGTTGGTCAGGCTGGTCTTAAAAACTCCTGACCTCGTGATCACCCTCCCTGGCCTCCCGAAGTGCTGGGATTACAGGAGTGAGCCACCACACCCAGCCCTAACAACACTTTTCAAAGAAAAGTAACCAGAAATACCATCATATATTCTGAACATAGGTACCAAAAAGTTACTGAAAGGAATAGGGAATACATTTGAATCAGGATGGAATGTGGAGTTGAATTTTGAAGAAACTGGTGGGTCTTAAACTAGGAAGGTGAGGGATCAAGAGTGACTTGGCATACTGTTGCAAGCGCACATAGGATATAGCCAAGTCATTTAAGCTTTGCTTTTTTTTTTTTTTTTTTTTTGGGTCTCCCTCTGTTGCCCAGGCTGCAGTACAGTGGCGTGATCTCGGTTCATTGTAACCTATGCTTCCCAGGTTCAAGCAGACAGGTACAACAGCTTACACCTATATTCCCAGCACTTTGGAAGGCTGAGGTGGGAGAACTGCTTCAGGACAGGAGTTGAGAACCAGTCTGGGCAACAACACAAGACCTGTATCTACCCCTGCTCCCCGCAACAAAAGACTATAGGCACACCCCTATAGTCTCAGCTACTCTGGAGGCTGAGCCAGGCAGATTGCTTGAGCCAAGGAGTTTGATGTTGTAAGGAGCTATTATCACACCACTGCACTACAGCCTGGGTGACAGAGTGAGACCTGCCTCAATCAAAAACCGAAAACTAAAGTCAGAGGTGGAGAATGTCAGGTTTCAAGCATCAATTTGTTGCACCCTTGCTGCTTGAAAATACAGGCAACGGCCGGACAACAGTGGCTCACGCCTATAAACCCAGTACTTTGGGAGAGGCCAAGGTGGGTGGATCATGAGGTCAAGAGATCAAGATCATCCTGGCCAACATGGTGAAACCCTGTGTCTACTAAAAATACAAAAATTAGCTGGGTGTGGTGCCGCACGACTGCAGTCCCATCTACTCAGGAGGCTGAGGCAGGAGAATTGCTTGAACCCAAAAGGCAGTGGTTGGCAGTAAGCCAAGATGGTGCCACTGCACTCCAGCCTGGTGACAGAGTGAGACTCTGCCTCAAAAAAGAAAGAAAGAAAGAAAATAGAGGCAACAACTGAATATAGCTTTTAGGACTTGAGAACAGACCCTGGTCGGCAGCCAGCCAGAAAACAGAAACCTTAGTGCTACAATTACAGGAACTGAAATCTGTCAAGAATGAGCTTTGAAGTGGATTTTTCACAGAGTCTCTGATTAGAACTTAGCCTGGTCAACTACATTTTAACCAATGTGACAATCTTAAAAGAGAACCCTGCCACATTATGTTGGATTTCTGATATAAAACTGAACTGATAAAAATTGACATTGTTTTAGGTATTAAGTTTGTGATAACATCATTCAACAATAGAAAATTAATACCTTTATTAAAGATTTAAAGAAAACAAAATGTTTTAAAGGCCAATTATAAAGCAATTGTTTAAACAGGCAAGTTCTATAGTTACCTTGGAATGTTTTTTTCTTTGTTTTTTACGACAAAGTCTCACTCTGTTGCCTAGGCTGGAGTGTAGTGGTGCAGTCTCGGCTTACTACAACCTCCACCTCTTTGGTTCAAGCGATTCTCCTGCCTCAGCCTCCCAAGTAGCTCAGATACAGGAGCCTGCCACCACACCTGGCTAATTTTTGTATTTTTAGTAAAGACAGGGTTTCACCATGTTGGCCAGGCTGGTCTCAAACTTCTGGCCTCAAGTGATCCATCTGCCTTAGCCTCCCAAACTGTTGGGATTACAGGCTTGAGCCACTGGGCCCGGCCTTTTAAAATGTTCTTAATGTGACAGGAGACACAATTTCATTCACAATAATTAGAAATTATCGCCCAACTTGTTTGGCCATCAATTTGTTTCTGATTAATTATTTTACCTTTGTCTTCAATGAAGACTATAGATCAATGTATTTCAAATAAAAATATAAAATATGGAAGATTATATATGGGGGGGACAGTGGGAATATATTAAAGACAAAACTGTGCCTTGACTTTAGTATAAACAATCTTTGATTGTTCTCAATAAACTCACAAAACATAACCATAAGTCATTAATAGATATGGGCATATTGAGGGACTGTGTTAAAGAAACTTCTCTTCCGGGTCTGCTAGAGGAGGGGTTTCATACGCAGGAATTTCCTGGCTCCCTGCCTCAGGGACTCTTTGAGTACCTTCTCCCCGAGGGTCAGGTAAAATTCAGGTAAAATTAACTGATCTTCCCCAGGCAGGAAAGCCAGGTGGGGCTCTTTGGTCCCAAATTCTCCACAGAAAGCTCTGGGAGGAGGGGGCTCTGTAACTCAGGGTGGTACAACAAGTAGCCAATCTGGTATCAGAGTCAAAGATCAATTACGCCAGAGGAAGTTTGAAAGAACTCCTCTCATTGGACAAGAATATGAATGGGGAGGGAATAACTCAAGAGTTAAAACTTCAGCTGCTCCTACCTGAACGGATTTCCCACCCTGGTTTCCCCTCACGCAACACCGTGAGAGCTGTCTTCTTTCCCCATTCTTCGGGGTTAGGGAGGCCAAGAACCTAAGATCTGGGTATTCCCCCGGTAACAATATGGAAAGCTCAGTCATGAGTGGATGCTAAAAACACTGTAGAGCATAGCGTAAGACTCATCCCAAACCCTTATATGACTGAACTCAAAGAACAGGGTTTTTCGTTTTATTTATATTTTTAATTTTTATTTTTAAAGAGACAGGGTCTCTCTCTGTTGTCTAGGCTGGAGTACAGTGGCAAGATCACAGCTCACTGTAACTTTGAACTCCCAGGCTAAAGTGAGCCTCCCACCTCAGCCTCCTGAATGGCTAGGTGCACTACCACATAATTAAAAAAAAATTTTTTTAAATAGAAATGGCCTCTCACTATGTTGCCCAGGCTGGTCTTGAACTTCTGGCCTCAAGTGATCCTTATACCTCGGCCTCCCAAAACACTGGGATTACAAGTGTTAGCCACTGCACCTGCCCAAAGAACAACGCATTATATATGGTACTTCACTGCATTTTAGGAAACACACATTTCCTAAAAATACCTAACTTGTTTTCTATTTGTTTGTACAGAAGTTCACAACTTGTATACAACTGATTCTGGAACTGTTCTATTACTCCAAAACCTAGAAAAGGTACCACTCTACCCATAAGGAGATAATAAAAACAATTATATTTTCTTCATTTTAAATTATTACGCTAATTAGCAAACATGTAAACATGCCTATAAAAAATATAGAACATTGTTCTAAGAAAAGTAGATACAGGGCAGTTAAGGTACCAGCCAAGAAACATAATCTTCCCTTCCCCAGGGGAGACAGTCTATAAATTCAAATCACTACTTTCTTTCCAGTAAGAAGAACTGAATTTCTAGGAACCCAGTCTGGAGAAACAATCAGATGTGGTCAATTCCATTAATCTTATTAAAACCCATTATGTCTTATCTTTCTTTATCTACAAGGAATTTCCTGAGAAGTTATCTTCCCACTCATCTTTCCTCCAGCTACAGTAAGCAGAGAAGGCAAAAAGTACTCACTTCAGTTTGTATAACTCTAATGAGGCAAAATAAATGCTGCTGCGTTTTAGCTATGACACCAAACTGACGACAGCGCTCCAAAAATGTATCTAAAGAAGGGTCAATTCTTCTTTGCAGTTTACTCCAAAAGAGAGTCAGTTCCCTATAAAAAAAGAGAACATGGTAAAACATTTAAAGTAACTGGTATTTGCTGCCCAGCCCCCGGCAACCCAATTTTTTGATTTGTAGAAAGTTGACAGTAGAGAAAACAAAACTAGATAAAAAGCTATCTATATTCACCACTGCTTCCTCCCAAACTGGTAAAATTGTTGAGAATCCTCCATAACAATTCCCTGACCTTTTGTTTGGGGGAAAAATAAAACCAAAACACTACTTCCTTTAGAGTGACATTTAAAAAAACTTATTTAGATCCCATGTTGTTCTAAAAGGTTTTATCCTTCACACTGGTGATTATTATACTGATTGAATTAAATCCTGTCCTAATGGGCAGAGATAATCAGACATCGATATACTACCAATGAAATATATATATACAACATATAGATATTCTAATGGTACACTTCTATACAGTGATCTTAAGGGCCCTTTCAAGACCTAAAATGTCAGGATGCTACTTAAGGCTTGTAGTTTGGAATGTTTAAAATACTCCCAGTGAAGTAAGTAAAATGGCACTTTTGGAAATGGCAAAATACAGGAATCTCACAAAGATTCATTATGAAAACAGAAGAAAAGCTTGAAAAGAATAAATTAAACAGAAACATTTAATGGGAAAAACACTCAAGCAAAAAAGCATTAGAAACTCAAAAATGCCAAGGATAGAAATGCTAAAAAGAATGCAAAATGTGACTGCAAGGACAGCTAATAGCAAAACTAAAAACAAGGCTACCACTTCTAATAGCAAAATTAAAAAGAGGCTGTGCGCAGGTGCTCACGCCCGTAATCCTAGCACTTTGGGAGACCAAGGTTGGCGGATCACTTGAGGTCAGGAGTTCAAAACCAGCCTGGCCAACATGGTGAAACCTCGTCTCTACTGAAAATACAAAAATTAGTTGAGTGTGGTGGTGGACACCTATAATCCCAGCTACTTGGGAGGCTGAGACAGGAGAATTGCTTGAACCTGGGAGGTGGAGGTTGCAGTGAGCCGAGATCGTGCCAGTACACTTCAGCCTGGGTGACAGAGCAAGACTCCGTCTCAAAAAAAAAAAAAAAAAAAAAAAAAGACACAAAAAAACAAAAGAATGCTATCACTTTAAAAATGTGGCTCTTTTAATCAATGGATATTGATTAAACAATTTTCATTTAAAAAGTCTGTATTCTTTTCATAAGCCAATTTAAGAACACTGATACCCTATATTGCTATTAACACAGACTATCTCCCAGAAAGTTGGCTACAAATTCAATGCTTAAAAAATGAAAATATGTAGTTTAAAGTAAATATTTTTAACATAATTTATTTTCTTATATTTCCAAAGAGGTAACTGGGGCTCTTGTAAGGTGAAATTTTTAATTAGTTATAAAACTTGTTTCAAGCCGGGCGCGGTGGCTCAAGCCTGTAATCCCAGCACTTTGGGAGGCTGAGGCGGGTGGATCACGAGGTCAAGAGATCGAGACCATCCTGGTCAGCATGGTGAAACCCCATCTCTACTAAAAATACAAAACATTAGCTGGGCATGGTGGCACATGCCTGTAGTCCGAGCTACTCAGGAGGCTGAGGCAGGAGAATTGCCTGAACCCAGGAGGCAGAGGTTGCGGTGAGCCAAGATCGCACCATTGCACTCCAGCCTGGGTAACAAGAGCGAAACTCCGTCTCAAAAACAAAAACAAACAAAAAAAAAACTTGTTTCAAAGATTGAAATGAATATATGCTGTCTCAAAAGATAAATGATTGGCCAGGCAGGGTGGCTCAGGGTGGATTACGGGCCTGTAATCCACGCACTTTGGGAAGCCAAGTGGGCAAATCACAAGGTCAGAAGCTCGAGACCAGCCTGATCAACATAGCGGAACCCCGTCTCTACTAAAAATACAAAAATTAGCTGGGCATGGTGGCACATGCCTGTAATTCCAGTTACTCAGGAGGCTGAAGCAGGAGAATCGCTTGAACCCAGGAGGTAGAAGTGGCAGATCTCACCATGGCACTCCAGCCTGAGTGACAGAGTAAGACTCCGTCTCGAAAAACAAACAAATAAATTATTTCAGAGACCTTAATTCTCAACCTACCTTTTACCACTTTAACAAATTTGCCTAGCTTTGTTGCCAGGCTGGAGTGTAGTGGCAAAATCAAAGCTCACTACAGCCTTAACTCCTGGGCTCAAGTGACTGTCCCACCTCAGCCTCCCAAGTGCCTGGTATTATAGGCATGTGCCTCTGTGCCCCGCTTTAGTTGATAAATTTCATTTTATTTTATTTGAGAGAACATAATACTCTGTCACCCAGGCTGGAGTATACTGGTGAGATCTCAGCTTACTGCAGCCTTAAACTCCTGGGCTCAAGTGACTCTACTGTCTCAGTCTCCTGAGTAGCTGGGACTACAGGTGTGCCACCAAGACTGGCTAAGCTTTTCTTGTTTGGTTGGTTTTAGGGTCTCACTGTGTTGCTCAGGCTGGTCATCAACTCCTAGCCTCAGGTAATCCTCTGCTGAGGTTATAGGCATGAGCCACCATGCTCAACCCTTTAGTAAAATTTAGATAGTTGACTTCGTTTACTCTTTTATCTTTATAATCAGGATTTACTGGCTTTGATAATTTTTGTTCTGTTCAAATAGGACAGATTTTGCATACATATGACAGATACATAAATTTTTATTACTTAAGATGCTCAAATCTGAATAAAGCAATTTTGTGTTTAAAATGAACATACAATTGTTTATGGGCCAGCTGTGAAAAAAGACCCCAGCTTTTCACCTGGCTGGGGCGATTTTCGCAGCTGGCCTATCTCAATTTTTACTTCTTGTAGTTAGGAAAAAAGCACTAGCCACATAAAGACAACTATTTAAAGACATTTTAAATTAATTGTACTCGTTATAGCTCAAATTTGCCATCATATTAAGCTTTCATCAATTTTTTTCCCCCCAAGACAGTCTCGCTCTGTCGCCCAGGCTGGAGTGCAGTGGCACGATCTCCACCTGCCTCGGCCTCCCAAAGTGCTGGGATTACAGGCATGAAACACCTCACCTGACTTTTTTTTTTAGACAGAGTCTCGTTCTGTTGCGCAGGCTAAAATGTAGTGGCATGATCTCAGCTCACTCAACCTCCACCTCCCAGGTTCAAGCAATTCTCCTGCCTCAGCCTCCTGAGTAGCTGGGGACTACAGATGCATCCCACCATGCCCAGCTAATTTTTTTTTTTTTTTTTTTTTTTTTGAGACGGAGTTTCGCTCTTGTTACCCAGGCTGGAGTGCAATGGCGCGATCTTGGCTCACCGCAACCTCCGCCTCCTGGGTTCAAGCAATTCTCCTGCCTCAGCCTCCTGAGTAGCTGGGATTACAGGCACGCGCCACCATGCCCAGCTAATTTTTTGTATTTTTAGTAGAGACAGGGTTTCACCAGGTTGACCAGGATGGTCTCAATCTCCTGACCTCGTGATCCACCTGCCCCGGCCTCCCAAAGTGCTGGGATTACAGGCTTGAGCCACCGTGCCCGGCCATGCCCAGCTAATTTTTGTAATGGATAACATGTGGTTTCACCATGTTGTCCAGGCTGGTCTTGAACTCCTGACCTCAAGAGATCCACCTACCTCAGCCTCCCAGAGTACTGGGATTATAGGATCAAATAATTTTTGTGAGATGGAATCTTGCTCTGTCTTCCAGGCTGGAGTGTAGTGTTGCAATCTCGGCTCACTGCAACCTCTGCCGCCTGGGTTCAAGCAATTCTCCCGCCTTAGCCTCTAGAGTAGCTGGGATTACAGGAATGTGCCACCATGCCTGGCTAATTTTTGTTATTTTTAGTAGAGACAGGGTTTCAGCATCTTGGCCAGGCTGGTCTTCAACTCCTGACCTTGTGATCCACCTGCCTTTGCCTCCCAAAGTGCTGGGATTACAGATATGAACCACTGTGCCTGGTCACTCAAATAATTTTTAAAATACTAAGTCAGAATGTCTAGGATTTGGTTTATTCCAAATTAAGTATTTTGGCCTCTAAGTATCTTAACTCCAAATAAGCATGATCAAAAACTGGCATATTATGATGTATTTTGTTAAAATATTTGCATGGTTATAAATCAGTGATGTGAAATGATTACCCACCCAAATATATAAACATGCCTGAAACCATGACAACCAGGATGTTACTCATGAGGGTGGCAAGATGTCATTCAATCATCCATTCAAATCTGTACACTGGAACACTGAAATCAACATCCTATAGTAACTTGACAGCCTGATATATCAAATATACACTAGGGTAAGTCCTTCAGTTACTACAATAATGTGATTTAAAAAAAAAAAAGTCAACCATTGAAAATCATGGAAAATGATGTATACTTCCAAAGTTCAGATAATCTACTGTGCCCTTGATTTAGCCCATTACCTAGCTCACTTTAACAAATAATATACAAATTTATAAAAGTTGGAAAGAAAATTTGGCTCTGTTAATAGCAAGAAACAGATTTTGATAAAAATCTAGCTACTGAGCAAGAACTTTAAATTACTCTTTGTTTTGGCCAGTGCAGTGGCTCACACTTGTAATCCCAGCACTATGGGAGGCCGAAGTGGGTGGATCACCTGAGGTCTGGTGTTCGAGACCAGCCTGGCCCACATGGGGAAACCCTGTCTCTGCTAAAAATGTAAAAAAATTTGTCAGGTGTGGTGGCTGGCACATGTAATCCCAGCTACTCAGGAGGCTGAGGCAGGAGAATCACTTGAACCCAGGAGGTAGTGATTGCAGTGAGCCAAGACTGCATCACTACACTCCAGTCTGGGTGACAAGAGTGAGACACTGTCTCAAAAATAAGTAAATCAATCAATAAAAACATTACTCTGTGTTTCTACATAGCAACAAGCCCATGAAGTCCAGTTAACATGTTATACTGAGATTCAGAATTTAGTTATTTTAGGAATGAAGTAAATAAAACTGTGTGGAATTTAAAAAAAAATTTTTTTTAAAGCTATTACAATAGTAACTGATCCCCATGACCTCTTTTCTCTCCCACAAAATTCTGTTAAATAAAACACATCTGCCGGTCTTTGCCAGTTACTGGGGACACAACTGTGAATTAGACAACATATTGGTTGGTATATCACAGTCTAGTTGGGGCAGAGCAGACATGTAACTACTACATCTGAAGAAACACATATGTGTAACACAAAATTTAAGCCCAGACACATTACAGAAAGTAAAGGCCAGTCTATCAAATACTCACTGAAAGCTCTCTGTGGAGGTTCAAAGTTCAACTTTATGACTTTAAAATGGCGACAGTAATTACACCTCTCTATATATATACATCATCTCACTCAAAATGGCCACCTTACTCAAAATGGTCACCTTTTTGAAATGGCTAATCCAATTATGTTACCATTGCCAGGCATCTACAAGGCGCTTACTCCTCTAGTATTTCTTTAATTTTTTTCAACAGCCAAAAATCTTTTGGGGTCAAGTTTAATAAATAAGCTAAACAATAACTGCTATAAAGTTTAAAACATTTTTACTTTTTTCTGTGATTTGTAAATGCCTCTGAAGGAAATTTCTATAAGAATAAAAAATGTTCTGAGTGACACAGTTTTTTGTTTGTTTTTCTTTTGAGATCGGGTCTCATTCTGTTGCCCAGACCAGGGTACAGTGGTGTGATTTTGGCTCACTGCAACCTCCACCTCCCAGGCTCAAGTGATTCTCCTGCCTCAGCCTCCAGAATACCTGGGATTATAGGATGCACGCCACTACTGTCCAGCTAATTTTTGTATTTTTAGTAGAGATGGTGTTTAACCATGTTGGCCAGGCTGGTCTCAAACTGCTGACCTCAAATGATCTACCTTCCTTGGTCTCCCAAATTGCTAGGATTACAGGTGTGAGCTACTGCGCCCAGCTGATAGCTACACAGTTTACATTTCAAATATTATCTTCATAGTAACTACATTCAAGAATGATACTCCCAAGAAATAAATTCTAGCATATGTGTTTAAAAATAAGCATGACTAGTTTTATTACTGTATTTCAATTTTATTGTATTTAAAAAATATTGATCTCTTATCCAAAACACCACTTAATTTTAAAAAGTTTCTAAACAAATACTCCTTATATCCCACTACCTCAAGCGTAACAAAAGAATATATCTCATCTGAACAGAATTCCTGTGATTAATTTTCCTTAGTAAAATTCAAGTTTTGATATTTGAGACGGAATCACTTTGTCTCTCAGGGTGGCATGACCTCGACTCACTGCAAACTCTGCCTCCCAAGTTCAAGCGATTCTGGTGCCTCGGACTCCCAAGTAGCTGGGATTACAGGTCCCCACCACCACGCCTGGCTAATTTTTGTATTTTTAGTAGAGATGGAGTTTCACCATGTTGGTCAGGGTGGTCTTGAACTCCTGAACTCAGGTGATCCACCCACCTCAGCCTCCCAAAGTGCTGAGATTACAGTCATGAGCCACCACACCTGGCCAAAATTTAATGTTTCATGTTATTCTAATATTCTAACTCCAGCATCGTACTACAAAAAAAAAAAAAAAACTTTTGAAAACAATGGGTTAGAAAAAAAAAAAAGATATGGCTGGGCGTGGTGGCTCACATCTGTAATCCCAGCACTTTGGAGGCCAAGGTAGGTGGATCACAAGGTCAGGAGTTCAAGACCTGCCTGGCCAAGAGGTAAAACCTCATCTCTACTAAAAATACAAAATTAGCCAGGCACGGTGGCGGGCGCCTATAATCCCAGCTACTCGGGAGGCTGAGTCGGGAAAATCACTTGAATCCGGGAGGCAGAGGTTGCAGTGAGCTGAGATTGTGCCTTGCACTCTAGCCTGAGCGAGCGAGTGAGCAAGCAAGCGAGCAAGACTCAGTCTGAAAAACAGAAAAAAACAAATAAAAAAACACAAATATTAGCCAGGCGTGGTGGTGCGCACCTGTAGGCCCAGCTACTCAGGAAGCTGAGGCAGGAGAATCACCTAAACCCACGAGGTGGAGGTTGCAGTGAACCAAGATTGAGCCACTGCACTCCAGCCTGACAACGGTGTGAGACTCCATTTTGAAAAAAAAAAAAAAAAAGATGGGATTTCTCCTTGAACTGAATTGCTTGAAAGAAGCTTACTTTTAACAAAGTGTAAAATGACTAAGATTTTCTTTCCTTTACTCATTATGGCTTCACAGGAGGCCACAAAGGGAAATCTCTATTAATCCCTTCCTGCTATAGAAGAACAGCATTAATCCTGGAGCCACTAACAGCTTTAGGAGAGTGAATGGTGACTGAATGAAGAAGAGGGGAAAATTTAAAACACAATCTATAACACATTCCATATATGGTTTAATTTATTCTTTGTATTGAAAACCTAGCTATAAATTGTAGATATTTTTTCATTATAATGAAGTTATATTTAAGTCCCTGTCCCACTATCTTCTTTCTCATAGGAGGTATAACTCTGGCATAGCTGACTGGGTGGTAGAAAACTACAATTTGAATTTTGGCCTGTGCCAAGAAAACAAGTATACAGAAGAAAAGTGCTGGATTGTAAGTCCAAACCCTGGGCTTGAATCTCAGCTCTACCACTTTAGCCTTGAGACCCATGAACAATTACAAGTTTTCTCTGGCCCCTATGATGCTCTGCTAACTCACCTGTGCAATAATTATTATGAGGACTGGGTGAGATTACAGTACAAAAAATTTCTACACAAAATAATAAACAAAAAGAAATATAGTAACATACAATGGTATTAACCATAAAACTATACAGAAAGACAGATGATCCAGAGGGAGATCAATGAGGGCTGAAGTACACAAAAGGCTTTACTAGGTTTTCCTATAAACAAAATGCTCATTTCCAATTTTAAGCCATCCGTAGGATCTGAAATACTCAGAGCTCCTCTAATCAAGATAAGCAAATCCAACCCATTCTTACAATTAAAGTTCAAATATTACTTCCTCCCTGACACCTTTCTTTAATACTCTGGTGTACAGTGAGCACCTCTCTCTGATGTCCTACAGCATTATCCATACCACTAATCTGATACTTACTGACAAGAGAGTCTTACATTTTAGAGGTTTCCTGTGTATCAGGTTTGTCCCTTTGGCCTAAATAGATTCAATACAGTTAGAATGAAAGAACCATCGGTACACTTACTGTTTCCTTTTTAGCAACTAAGTATTCTGTAGGCAAACAAGATATAAATTGAATTAAAACCAAAATAATGCAATTCAACTATATAGTTCCAAATTTGCAAAAGAGATTACTATTCAAATGAATTTCCTTTTTTAGTGCTAGTTTGACCTAGAAACCTAGATAATTTGATCCTTTTCATTTGTGGGTTCCCAAATAAGAGTGGGGACTGACCACCCAGAAAATACTAAAAAAATGAAAAACAATCTAACACAGGTTTGTTTCATATTGACAAAATTTTATCTGCAAGGTAGAAGACATATTGGAGTTAACAGATAACCGTTTATGGGATGATCAAGAGGAACATATTTTACCCTTTCTTGACTAGATTAAACCAATGGTATTTTTAATTAAATGATTTTACATGGAAGCAAGAAGCTATTCACCAGTCATATTAGGTTTTAAATTAGGAGCAAATTAACATTTTACATAAACCCTAAATGCTATACTATGTACTAACAAATAAAGGGTGTAAAACTAAATATACTTACCAAGAACAATATACACTTGCAGTTTGGAGCTGCTGGGTAAGGTAAGTCGTACAAAGAACAAATGCTGTGTTATCCTGCCCCTCAGATTCCAGATTACATATGATGTCTAGTACTTCCTTGCAGTCGACCTTTGCAATCTATCAAAAATGAGATGACTAAGTCAAAAAGAAAATGGTGACTTTTCAGTAAACTTTGTTATATAATGTGAAACTTCTTGATGAGGCGAAAATTAGAGACATAATTTTCTCCTGCTAATGAACGAGTCTTCTGGCATGAATATTTCACATAAGAAAATATTAAAGAAGGGAACAGACACTGTAAGGAAGTTCTACTTCAGTCTCAATACGGATAAAAACATTTTTGCAATTTAAAATAAATACTTATGAACATTGCTACCATACAAATGAGTCAAATTATATATAATAATCTCAGGTTATTACCACCTGAAGTATTATCATCTTTTTTTTTCCTCTCCTCTTTTTGTCTTCCCCTAGTATCCATGACCACAGTTGGGTCACTCTGGTTACATATAGTAAAACACATAGCTTATCCTCACTGTCAGAGGGGCTAAAGGAGGCCAATTCAGGAACTGTTTTAAATACAAATGCTACATGAACATTATTCTTTCATAGGAGAAAAATATCTAGTGTATAAATGAGTTATTCAAAACCCTTTTAGAAACACATCTTTCCATTTACATGACTTAAATTTTTAAAAAGCAACAAACAGGGTCAGGCGTGGGGGCTCAGCCTGTAATCCCAGCACTTTGGGAGGCCAAGGCAGGTGGATCATGAGGTCAAGAGATCGAGACCATCGTGGTCAACATGGTGAAACCCCGTCTCTGCTAAAAATACAAAAAATTAGCTGGGCATGGTGGCGCGTGCCTGTAATCCCAGCTACTCAGGAGGCTGAGGCAGGAGAATTGCCTGAACCCAGGAGGCGGAGGTTGCAGTAAGCCGAGATTGCGCCATTGCACTCCAGCCTGGGTAACAAGAGCGAAACTCCGTCTCAAAAAAATAATAATAATAATAAAAATAAAAAAGCAACAAACAAAAGCCCTCTGGCAAATCAGTCAAATTCTCTGGGGCTCCTTTCATATACTGAAAAAGAGTAAAAACAAGTGAACTAGACCTTTAAAGACCCTTTCTCATTCTCTACTTTATCAACTTCCCTGTCTTAGTAAACAGAATATGAACACAATCTACTTCATCAGTCTGTCTGCATTATATCAACTATACTGGGCATCAAATATAAAAAAACAGGGAAAATCTCACGACAAATGAGGTATGCATCAGAGCAAATGAGGTAAACAGCTCAACTCCTCCAGAGTGCTATGCAATTACAAGGGGGTGGTTCTAAGGCTCTAATTTTAGTCATATCTTCAGGTAGGTGCAGAAAGGCTTTTTTTAAAGCTCAGCTCAAATGTTATTTTCTTACAGAATCCTTTCCTGACTTCTGAGGTCATGTTATTTGGATCGCTGTCAAACACTCAAATTTCTCCTTTGTAGCACTTATTTCTAGAACATTTTTTAATTTTTTCAAGTAAGTTTTACTGTATTATCTCATTTTCGTCATATCTCAATATGACAAATCTATAAGACAAGCAAGACAGACAATATTATTCCTATTTCACAAATAAAAAATGAGTTTAAAAGTTTATTTTTAAATTAAAAATGTTTAAGTTGGGCTCTTTTTATTTATTCTGCCTCGGGCCAACATTTAACCTGCAGACAATGCAGACAGCCTCATTATTTTTACTTTTTTTTTTTTTTTTTTTTTTGAGACGGAGTTTTGCTCTTGTCACCCAGGCTGGAGTGCAATGGCGCGATCTCGGCTCACCGCAACCTCTGCCTCCTGGGTTCAGGCAATTCTCCTGCCTCAGCCTCCTGAGTAGCTGGGATTACAGGCACGCGCCACCATGCCCAGCTAATTTTTTGTATTTTTAGTAGAGACGGGGTTTCACCATGTTGACCAGGTTGGTCTCGATCTCTCGACCTTGTGATCCACCCGCCTCGGCCTCCCAAAGTGCTGGGATTATAGGCTTGAGCCACTGCGCCCGGCCTATTTTTACTTTTTACTTTTTTTTTTTTTTTTTTAAAGACAAGGTCTTAATCTGTTGCCTAGGCTGCAGTGCAGTTAGGGTAATCACGGCTTACAGCAGTCTCCACTGTCCTAGGCTCAAACGATCCTCCTGCCTCAGTTTCTCAAGCAGCTGGGACCACAGGTGTGTACCACCATACCCAGTTTTGTTTTGTTTTAGTTTTTGTAGAGATGAGGTCTCACTATGCTGCTCAGGCTGGTCTCAAACTCCTGGCCTCAAGTGATCCTACCTGCCTCAGCCTCCGAAAATGTTGGGATTATAGGCGTATGCAACCACCCCAGCCCTATTATTTTACTTTATGTATTTTCACTTTGGCTCTCCAGCTAGACTATAAAGTCCCTAAGGACAAGAGCACAGCTCTATAAATAATATCCCAAATCCTCTATAAACAAAATCCTGTAGGAAGAAAAATAGCCATCACAAAATGTATGTGCCTAGCAAAGCAGTGCCATTTACAAATACCTGCACTGCACGAAGTACTGGAGATGCAAGCCAATCTAATTTTTGCCCTAATGGATATCACAGTCTAGTCAGGGATAATTAATAAGGAAGTAGTTACTAAGAATTAAAAAGCTACAATGAGAGAATATATACAGTATTTTAAAAATATCTTTGGTAAGAAGAATCTAACCCAAATTTGGGAACCAAAAAAGGCTTTTTGAAGGAACAGAAATAGAATATTTCAGTATAGTTGTGGGTAATCCAGCAATACTGTGGGAGCACCAAGTCTTGGGAGTTGCTAGAAGCACTTCTACTTTTCTATTGTCATTATCTCCATGCCTTCTGAGTCCCACAGGGCTTGCTGGCAAACATGCTCCTGCACTGGCCTAAACAAGCAAAGCCTAACTTTTTTTTTTTTTTTTTTTCCACTCAGAAAATGATTCGGTTCCAATGCAAGCTTAACTTTCTCTACCAACTTCTCAAATTAAACTTAACCTCAACCTTCTCCAAATGTTATGCATTTTCCAGCAAACCCAAAATATTAACATTCTTTTGGTTAGCTCTTAATACTGCTGTTTACCCGGCATTTTAAAATACACCAATATGCCTGATAATGAAATTTCTGACCAAGAGGTTCGTTAACACCTAAACATGGTATCTCACACATACATTTTCATTACCTATCAACTTGCCTGTTTTACTTCCATCAAAGTTTCTACTGTGAAGGCAGAACTAGTTTATAGTGGGGGCTTTGTATAAGCTTTCAATTCAAGAGCTCATTTGCCTTGCACCCACTTTTCTGAGATAGTAACAGAAATACCACTCTAGACTTATTTTCCACTTTCATTTAATTAAGTGAGACATCTGATCATTTTTACAAAAGAGAAAAACTTTGGCTTTAGTTTTTTCATACCTGTTATCTGTCCCTCCTTATAGATTCTAAATCCCTTGAAAGCAGGTACTAGATCTTATTTTATACTTGTATCCCCCTTAGCACCTGCTTTAGGATTTTCACATGACAAGCACTCAGTTAACATCCTTTCACTTGAAGAGAATCTCAGTATTATGCCCCAAATACCTGTACCTTCTTGAATATAGAAGAAAAAAGGCATGATAAAGAAATAAAAGTAAATAAATAAGTGAAAAATTCATGCAAATTAAAATGAGATAACACGTCACTAATAATACAATATGGTTATACTACTCGTCCTCAATCTTTTGTAATAAATAGCTAAGACCACACTAAAAACCAAAGATATGCCAAGTAACACTTCTCGGCTTAAGTAAATTAAAATGAAGGTCATCAGCAAGCTTTTGAGAATTTTAATACTACCTAGGAAACGTCTTATACTTAGATACTGAAACAATTTTTTGTTCTTACGTATAATTTCTAGTCCTGGGGCTTACAATTCTATAGCTGTTAAGACAAACTGAACATGTGTTTCAAATAATCAAGTATGTTTACTATCTATTTTACCACTAAAATATAAGTTCCGTGAGGTCAAAAGTCTGTTTCTTTCACCACTGTATCTTCAGTGCCTACAACAGTGCCAGGTCCATGAACGAACATCAATATCTATTTGTTAGAATGAAAGATAACTATAAGATAAATAACAGAAGAATAAATGGGACAGAAGACTGAAAACAGGAAAAATAACATTGACTGAAGTAAGCTACAAAGATTCCAAGGAAAATAACTTGGGGAGATAGCAGGGTCTAGATGGATAGGAGAGAGTGTGGCCAAAAAAGAAGCCAGAATGAGCAAACTAATTAATGTGGGAGTAATTGTGGCATATGAGGAAGGAAAAGATCATCTGATATAATGGCAATGAGTGATGTCACATAGCTGACACTCAGTCAATGAAAGGTTAAACAAGTTTAGACTTAGGATAGAGCTAAATCAACACTAGGGGGAAGACAGACTGAATAAGGTCATGTCATAGAGTTGTACAGTTTTGCATGGCACAAAAGTAACCAGCCAAAAGAGTTAGTGGGTGCTGAAATTCAGTCCACTTGCTAAGCCCTATGTTCTGACATGAGGGTTTTGCCCTGAGAAGATGGGAAGACCTCTGAAAGTATGAAGGCGGAGTTAGAGGGTGATGGTACTTTTTGCTGATTTCAACAAAGTTATCATACAGGCCAATGATGACCGAAGACTAAAGGACCCGGACCTTACTCATGGGGTTTTATGAGGAAATCAGATAATTTTTTTGTTGTTTTCATTTGCACATATATCCAAAAGAAATCACTTGAAATCAGTATTTAATTTCTATTTACTAGATGTCTGCTAATTTCTATTTACTAGAAATTAGCAGACATCTAGTAAATAGAAATTAAATAGAAATCTAGTAAATAATTTCTATTTTAGCAGAAAAAATAAAAAATATAAATAGAAAAATAAATTATTTCTATTTTAGAAATAAATTATTTCTAATTAGCAGAAATCTAGTAAATAGAAATTAAATAGAAATCTAGTAAATTATTTCTATTTTAGCAGAAAAATAAAAATATAAATATAAATATAAAAATAAAACAAAAAAATAAATTATTTCTAATTAGCAGAAATCTGATAAATAGAAATTAAGCAGAAATCTAGTAAATAGAAATTATTTACTAGATTTCTGCTAAGCATAAAATATTTATGATAGAAAACCTAGAAAACAGAATAAAAATTATCCTTAAATCTTACAACTCAATGATAGCCAGTATTAATGTGAATATTTTCCCAGAATTATGTCTATATACATGTTACACAGCACAGGTTCAATACTACTGCAAATATGTACACATTTTAAAGAAAGATAGTATTATGCTGCTTATATATTACTTCTCTTACCTTATGCTATGTTGTGACTTAAGTAGAAGTTGGGTTTTTTGTTTTTTATCATGAGAGGGTCTTGCTCTGTGGCCTAGGCTTAGATTGTAGTGGCGCAATCACAGCTCACTGCATCCTTAAACTCCTAGGTACAAGTGATCGTCTCTCCTGCCTCGGCCTCCAAAGTAGCTAGGACTACAGTCACACTTCACCATGCCAGCTTATTTTATTATTTTTTTGTAGAGATGGAGTTTCTTATTGTTGCTGAGGATGGTCTTGAACTCCTGGCCTCAAATGATCCCCCCATCTCAGCCTCCCAAAGAGCTAGGATTACAGGTATGAGCCACTAGACCCAGCCTTAAGTAAGAGTTCTTTTTGAGATGGAGTTTCACTCTTGCTGCCCAGGCTGGAGTGCAGTGGTGCAATCTCAGCTCACTGCAACCTCCAGGCTGGAGTACAGTGGCGCAATCTTGGCTCACTGCAGCCTCCGCCTCCCAGGTTCAAGTGATTCTCCTGCCTCAGCCTCCTTACTAGCGAGGATTACATGCATGCACCACCATGCCCGGCTAATTTTGTATTTTTATTAGACAGGGTTACTTCATGTTGCTCAGGCTGGTCTCGAACTCCTGACCTCAGGTGATCCGCCCACCTCAGCCTCCCAAAGCGCTGGGATTACAGGCATGAGCCACTGTGCCCACCCAGTTAAGAGGTTTTACAGATGTATTCAACAGCCCAAACAGGAGAGGGTAAGGAGAATACAGAGGCAGAGAAATCAATAAGAACAGAGGCAGCACGAGTGGACATTCTGGCATTCTTCTCTTTTTTTTTTTTTTTGAGACGAGTCTCACTCTGTCACCCTGAATGGAGTGCAGCAGCACAGTCTCAGCTCACTGTAACCTCTACCTCCTGGGGTCAAGCAATTCTCCGGCCCCAAGCTCCCGAGTAGCTGAGATTACAAGTGGGTGTCACCACACCTGGCTAATTTTTTAATTTTTAGTAGAGACAGGGTTTCACCATGCTGTCCAGCCTGGTCTCGAACTCCTCACCTCAAATGATCTGCCTACTTAAGCCTCCCAAAGTGCTGGGACAACAGGTGTGAGCCACTCTGCTTGGCTTGGTCTGTAGTTTTCTTTCTTTCTTTTTTTTGAGACGGAATTTTGCTCGTTACCCAGGCTAGAGTGCAATGGCACGATCTCGGCTCACCGCAACCTCCGCCTCCTGAGTTCAGGCAATTCTCCTGCCTCAGCGTCCCGAGTAGCTGGGATTACAGGCACGCAACACCATGCCCAGCTAATTTTTTGTATTTTTCGTAGAGACGGGGTTTCACCATGTTGACCAGGATGGTCTCGATTTCTTGACCTCGTGATCCACCCGCCTTGGCTGGGATTACAGGCGTGAGCCACTGCGCCCAGCTTGTAGTTTTCTTTCTTATGATGTCTTTGTCTGGTTTTAGTATCAGGGTAATACTGGTTTCAAAGCATAAGGTGGGAAGTTTTCCCTCTTTTTCTATTTTTTGGAATACTTTGTGAAAGACTGGTATTACAATTCTGTAAATGTTTTGTCCAGTGAGGCCCTGTGGATGTGAGAAATATTAAAATTACCCTCTTCACTAGTCATAAGTATACTCAGAATTTCTATTTATCTGTGAATCCGTTTTCATGGGTTTTTTTTTTGAGATGGAGTTTCACTCCTGTTGCCCAAGCTGGAATGCAATGGCATGGTCTTGGCTTACTGTAACCTCTGCCTCCTGGGTTCAAGAGATTCTCCTGCCTCGCCCTCCCAAGCAGCTAGGACTACAGGCAAGCACTACCATGCCTCACTGATTTGTTTTTTGTATTTTTAGTAAAGACAGGGTTTTACCATATTGGCCCCAGGCTGGTCTCAAACTCCTAGCCTCAGGTAATCTGTTCACCTTGGCCTCCCAAAGTGCCGGGATTACAGGTGTGAGCCACCACACCTGGCCTTAGTGGGTTTTATCTTTCTAAAAATTTGTCCATTTCATCTAGTGATGTAATTTTTTGGCAAAAAGTTGTTCAAAGTTATACTCCTTTTTATTTCTGTAAGGTTGATGGTAGTGTCTTTTTTATTCCTAATTTTTCTCTTTGTACTTTTTCAGTCTAATTGAAAGTATATTAATTCTGTCGATCTTTTCAAAGAACTAACTTTATTACTTTTCTTTACTGATTTTATATTCTCTATTTCACTTATTTATACACTAATCTTTACTATTTCTTTCCTTCTGCTTGCTTTCAGTTTAATTTGCTCTTCTAAGGTGAATAGTATGGTTAGGTTATTGGTTTAAGATATTTCTTTTTTAAATCAACATTTTACAAGTATAAAATTTTCCTCCATAAATATTGGTATGCTGTGTTTCATCATTCATCTCAAAGTATTTTCTGGGCTGGGTATGGTGGCTCATGCTTGTAGTTCCAATACTTTCGGAGGCTGAGGTGGGAGGATCATGTGAGCCCAGGAGTTCAAGGTTGCAGTTAACTATGACTGTGCTACTGCACTCCAGTCTGGGGGACAGAATGAGACCCTGTCTCAAAAATAATAAAACAAAATACAATAAACATTTATTTTCTAATTTCTCTTTTTTCTTTAATCCATTGCTTATTTGAGAAGGAATGGTTAAATTTCACATATCTGCAAATTTTCCAAATTTCCTTGTTATTTATTAGTTTCCAATTTTATTTTACTGTAGTCAGAGAACACACTTTGTATATTTAAGTCCTTTAAAATTTATTTAGGTTTGTTTTGTGGGCTAATAACATATGGTCTATCCTGGAGAATCGACCATGTGCATTTAAGAAAAATGTATATTTAGGTGCTGTTGGGTGGAGTAGTCTACAGATGTCTGCCCAGTCTAGTTGGTTTATAGTGTTAAGTCTTCCATTTCTTTGTTGCCTAGTGGTTCTACCCATTATTCAAAGTGGGTATTAAAGTCCCCAACTATCTTATTGGCCTCTTTAATTCTTTCATACATTTTGGGTTCTATTATTCCTCAGATTAGACAATTGGCTGATTCTTCTGCTAATTCAAATCTGATGTTGATCTTCTCTAGAGAATTAACTTGTGTTGCTGTAGTTTTTTACTTCAGAATTTCATTTTGTTTTTTTAAAATTTGTCTTTTTACTGTGTTACTGAGACATTGTTCTCATGCTATTCTTTTTTTTTTTTTTGAGACAGGGTCTCACTCTTGCCCAGGTGGGAGTGCAGTGGCATGATCACAGCTCATGGCAACCTCAACCTCCCAAGCTCAAGTAATCCTCTAACTTTAGCCTCATGAGTAGCTGGGACTACAGGTGCACACTACCACACCCAGCTAATTTTTTAAATTTTTGTAGAGACTGGGTCTCTACAAGTTGCACATGTAGATGTTGCTCAGGCTGTTCTCTAACTCCTGGGCTCAAGAGATCCCACCTTGGCCTCCCATAGTGCCAGGATTATGGTGTAAGGCACCTTACCTGGCCTCCTTTAATTCTTTAGGCATGTTTCCTTTAGTTCTTTTTTTTTTTTTTTTTTTTTTTTTGAGACTGAGTTTCACTCTTGTTGCCCAGGCAGGAGTGCAACGGTGCGATCTCAACTCACTGCGGCCTCCGCCTCCTAGGTTCAAGCAATTCTTCTGCCTCAACTTCCCAAGTAGCTGGGACTACAGACAAGCATCACCATGCACAGCTAAATTTTTTTGTATTTTTATTAGAGACGAGGTTTCACTATATTGGCCAGGCTGGTCTTGAACTCCTGACCTCAGGATCCGCCTGCCTCTGGCTAGTTCTTTGAATATACAGTTGGTCCCTGCTATTTGCAGATTCTGTATTTGTGCATTAGCCTACTTCTAACATTTGTTTTTAAAACCCCCAAATCAATTATCAGAGCACCTTGGTGGTCATTACAAATATACACAGTGTGGCAAAAAATCTGAGTCACCTGATAGGCATGTTACCAGCTGAGGTCAAAGGTGATATTATTCTTAATGAGATTTATCTCTTTTTCTTCGCTAAAACCTCCTCAGATTGCAGTAAAGCCTTTAATTTTCAGAGTTCTAAAAAAGTTAATCTTATTCACTCTCTGGTTTCAAATGCTGATGACTCAGAACTCTTAATTTCCAGCTCAGACCTCTCCTCTAAGTCTCACATTGTGTGAACACTGTCTGCTGTTTTTCTCCCTTTTGTCTTGTTCATTCTTCTAACCCCAGTGCCTAGCAGAGTCCTCCAATGAATGCATACTGAATAAATGGAAGGCATTTCTGTATTACTTCTTATAATTACATGTGAATCTAAAATTACTTCAAAATACAACGTCTAATGTTACTTAAGAAAGGAAAAAGATCACCTCAGCCACTGTAGAAAACAGGAAGGCCAGGAACGGTGGCTCACGCCTGTAAACCCAACACTTTGAGAGGCCAAGGCAGGCGGATCACGAAATAAAGAGATGGAGACCATCCTGGACAACATGGTGAAACCCTGTCTCTACTAAAAATTCAAAACTTAGCTGGGTGTGGTGGCACACGCCTATAGTCCCAGCTACTTGGGAGGCTGAGGCAGAAAAATTGCTTGAACCCAGAAGGCAGAGGTTGCAGTGAGCCAAGATTGTGCCACTGCACTCCAACCTGGAGACAGAGCGAGACTGTGTCTCCCAAAAAAAAAAAAAAAAAAAAAAGTTCCTAGTAATAGATTTTAAAAACCAAAGATGATAAATGTTTTATTTTTTCAAAAAGAAATCAAAGTAGACATAAGCTTATTCATATAATAATACTTGAGTAGAAGAAAGGTGGGAGTTACAGTTAGCACACTTACATTTCAAGTATCCCTAGATCTATCTTTGAGAAAATCTGCTAGGTTCAAAGACATCACCTGGGAAAAAAGGATACTTACCAGTTTTAAACATGAGACTCCTTTTAAACTGCAGTAATGTTATAGACTAGTACCATGATGCCACATGGACACTTGTATATTTCTCAAAGAAATAAATGGTCACCAATGCTTCCATTTAAACCCTATTACCATGTGTACATGAAAGAAGGCTGAAATGCTCTAATGAATTCTTGACAATATGTCCGATCGACTCTTCATAATGACCCCTAGAGTGCAATCATACATCAACCAAAATACACACACATAACCCATAAAAGTAAGACCAAAAGTAGGATACAGATGCATAAAGTTCTGAGAAGACATCTCTTCAAATCTATTTAAAAGAGCTGTGCTTTGGGAGATTAAATATCTAAACAGGCAAATCCTCATTTCTTTACACAGCCTGTCATCAGTGTATTGAGTGTACATTTCACTCCTTGTATGATCAAAAGGATAAAGTAAAAGTATTAAGACTTTCAAAATAATAAGGCAATTAAACACCAATAGTCTAACAGGCTGACAATTAACATAAGAGAAGGTGGTAGAGGTGGCATATTTTAAATTTAATTAAACCTTTTGTAATTATTCCTTGTTCAGTATTCATCTTAATCTTGATTCTTATTGAAACTACATCTGGAATTTCTATACTCTTGTTTATTTTTTCTTCTACTCCCAAACTGAATTCCTACTGGGTCCTGTTTAAATGTATCTGCTCTGTTTATCATTTATACCTAGTGACTGTGTCAATTCCCAACAGTGTTAGGCTGGTGAGTAAATTAGATACTGTTTGTCTTTTTCTTTCCCCATCAGGAAAAGAAACAACCACCTGCTATTGTGTCTGTCAACCACATCAGACACTGAAGATGTAGTTTACTCAGGGATTAAGAATGAAATTGACCTCTGCCTTAACTGTGCCAAGAACTCTGCTGACAGATTTCTTGGGATCTTTAAAATAGCAGAAGTTTCAGGTGTAGTTCCCAAGATAAAATAAAAAAAGAAAAAATAAATAAAAAAAATAAAATAGCAGAAGTGCTTCATGTTTAAAATATTGTCTTTCTTTTGTGGAAAACCTGATCTTTGCAAAGATTTCCCCTCTCAGTAATAAAAAAAAACTATAGGAAATATTCTCTTGGGACACTGGGACACTGGCAAGTCTATAATTTTCATTAAAATCCTTTCTTATGTAAAATTTACAACAATGTCATCTCATTCAATTCTACATAAATGAAATATTACAACCTAAAACTCCAGGATTCCATGGAATTCTTCTGCCTTCCAGACCTACCAAGTATCTGAAAGGACTCACTCTTCACCCAGTGGGTTCTGAATTTTGGCTTTCAGATGACCCAGTCAATTAATCTTAATTGTATGTGTCTGGCTAAATCTTCCCAGCAGAGGTTTCCCATTACACATGCCCATTACTAGGATACCCACAGGTGTCAACATACAATGTTCTTTTATTCCCAGCTGTTGCTCAAGTTAACTCTTCTCCTGACCTCCAGTGAAGCAGATGGCAAATATGTAACTCTCCTACCTTAGAACATATGCCGAATTTAAACTCCAATTAATCAACATCTAGTGACTCACTGGTAATTTTCCAAAGCAAACTAAAGATTATTTTTAATTCTGTTGACACTTACAAAAAAAAGTATCACTAGGATAAGAGACTGACTAGTTATGATACTAGAGATCCTTTTAAAATACTTTTAAGGCCGGGCGCGGTGGCTCAAGCCTGTAATCCCAGCACTTTGGGAGGCCGAGGCGGGTGGATCACGAGGTCAAGAGATCGAGACCATCCTGGTCAACTTGGTGAAACCTCGTCTCTACTAAAAATACAAAAAATTAGCTGGGCATGGTGGCGCGTGCCTGTAATCCCAGCTACTCAGGAGGCTGAGGCAGGAGAATTGCCTGAACCCGGGAGGCGGAGGTTGCGATGAGCCGAGATCGCGCCATTGCACTCCAGCCTGGGTAACAAGAGTGAAACTCTGTCTCAAAAAAAAAAAAAAAAAAAAAAAAAAAAAAACTTTTAAGATAATTTTATGTGTACTAAATGTTTTTGCATTAGTGTATTTAACAAGTTAATCCAGATCATGATAAAAAATGTTTTCAATCACACCTGTATGTATAAATATGAATGGAATGATATATCACCAAGATGCTCCCAATCAGACCATGGCTTATCAGTGTCTAACAAATGGAAATAGGTGGTAGGTGGAAAGAAGGCCGACCAAGGAGCCAGGTGACCTACATTCCAGCCTGGGCCTCTCTAATTAGCTTAATGCAGGAAGGGCCTTGGAAACATTACCAGCTTGGCTTCAGTTTCATCACTCCTAGAACATGGAGGATTAGACCAACTGATATTAAACCACTGAAATAGACTGAAAAACTTAATTCTTGTAGAGCACAGGTTAGCAAACTTTTTTTTTTTTTTTTTTTTTTTGAGATGAAGTCTCACTCTGTCGCGCAGGCTGGAGTGCAGTGGCACGATCTTGGCTCACTGCAACCTCCGCCCTCCCAGGTTCAGGCAATTCTCCTGCCTTAGCCTCCTGAGCAGCTGGGATTACAGGCGTGTGCCACCACGCCCAGCTAATTTTTGTATTTTTAGTAGAGACGGGGTTTCACCATGTTGGTCAGGCTGATCTCAAACTCCTGACCTCCTGTGATCCACCCACCTCAGCCTCCCAAAGTGCTGGGATTATAGGCATGATCCACCTTGCCCAACCAGCAAATATTGTGTATACAGGGCCAGAAAGAAAATATTTTCAGCTTTTCTGGTCAGTCTGTTACAACTACTCACCTCTGCCACTGTGGCACAAAAGCAGCTATTGACAAGAAATGAATGAGCATGACTTCGTGCCAGTAAAACTTTATTTATAAAAACAGGTAGTTGAGTGGATTGGCCTGCAGGTCAGTCTGCCAACTCCTTATTGTAGAATACTATCAAATCACATTTCCCATAGCACAGTTCCTTGCAAACTCAACACAATCAGGACAAAACCTTGTTATTAATAACACATCTTGTTATTAATAAACCAAAAGATCATGTCTAAAAGCTGATCATCTTCCCAGACTCTGCCTTGTCCCTCCACCCATTCCGTCATTCTAATCAGCAGCAGGGCACCGCTATTTTTCCAGTGTCCCAAGAGAAGCCTCATGAGCCTCTTGAAGGTATCTCTGTACATCCTCCTCTATTTTTGCCCTGTCAGCAAGTCCTGTCCTTTCTCCTCTTGCTGACTACAATCTCCTGTCCTAAACGTAACATATACTTTTTCTGTCTAATCTTCCTAAAACACCACTTCAGTCATGTCACTTCCTAACTTCAAAGCCTTCTTAATTTTTACTGCATCAAATCTAAGCCCTAATGCAATGGAGTTTCCAAGCCCTTCTTTTCCAACCCCAACAGGTCTTTTATTTCTCACAAGACCTCAATAACCACTCTCTGCCCTAGGCAGGATATTTATTTTCTAGTGGATCCCTACAAAGTACTCATTAGTACCTGTGCTTTTATTACCTCAGTCAGTCATCTCCAAACCATTCTTTCCACCCATCCAAACCCCACCATTACTTAAAGATCCAACTCAAGGATCAATTTTTCTCTAAAGCTTATAGGTCAGTCTACAGAGAATTCTCTGTCTTTACACTTCTACTGAATTTAGGGCAGTATCATAGAGCTTAGTACTTATCTTCTTACAACTATGTCTGGCAAACCGGGCAATACAGTTTGCTGTATTTGCCAGTGTCTAGTACAACACTAGAAACAAAACAGGTTTCAATTAAACAAAGGCTGAGAGAGTAAAGTTGTTATTGTTGTTAAGAAATCAGATCCAAAATGCAGTGTTTTGCTGCTGCTTTTGAATTCTTTTGGCATGTGTCAGGTGCTGAGAATAACCATTACTACATCTTAGTCTGATTAAGTTTCCCTAACATAAAATACTACAGCTGGTATTAAAGGTAAGCAATCTATCTCCTTACCCTACCTGATACTGCAAATAAATAAATTAACATACAGGTTTATAGTTTGTCCCTTATGATTGCTTTCTTTTTTTTCTGTCATCCAGGCTATAGTGCAATGGTGCAATCTCAGCTCACTGCAACCTCTGCCTCCTGGGTTCAAGCGATTTTCCTGCCTCAGCCTCCCGAGTAGCTGGGATTACAGGCACGCACGACCATGCCCAGCTAATTTTTTGTATCCTTAGTAGAGTTGACCAGGCTGGTCTCGAACTCTTGACATTATGATCCGCCTGCCTTGGCCTTCCACAGTGCTGGGGTTACAGGCATAAGCCACGGTGCCCGGCCCATATGATTGTTTTTAAAAATGTAGAAGAAGTCATAGGAGGCTAACTATCTCTGGGTATACCACATTATTTCTCTGTGCAAATTCAGATTTCACTACTGATCAATCCTGACTTCGACTGCTCCTCCCTAGTTCTGCACCCCAGGCTTAAAGAATTCTTATACTGGCCGGGCGCGGTGGCTCAAGCCTGTAATCCCAGCACTTTGGGAGGCTAAGGCGGGTGGGTCACGAGGTCAAGAGATCGAGACCATCCTGGTCAACATGGTGAAACCCCGTCTCTACTAAAAATACAAAACATTAACTGGGCATGGTGGCGCATGCCTATAATCCCAGCTACTCAGGAGGCTGAGGCAGGGAATTGCCTGAACCCAGGAGGCGGAGGTTGCAGTGAACCGAGATCGCGCTATTGCAGTCCAGCCTGGGTAACAAGCGCGAAACTCCGTCTCAAAAAAAAAAAAAAAGAATTCTTATACTAGAGTCTATATTTGTACAGTGTCTAAAATATGCCAGGAACTGTGTTAGGTGCTTTAGATATACCACATTTAAACTATCCAGCCATTTTGTGAGATGGCTACTATTGTTTTGCCTACTTTATAGATAACGAAAATAAAGCTACCTGCCCAAGGCTGTATGGCTACTAGATGACAATGTCAAGATACAAGCCTACATATTTTGACTGCTGCTATCACTTCCCTATTTGTCTTGTGAAAAACACACTCTACCAATGTTTCTCAGTAAATCCAATTCAGTAATGAGCTGCTACTCACAAGCCTCAGAACTTCAAAGTCCTCTCCCATCTTTTCTTAAGATCCCCCTCTGGGCAAACAAGAGAAATAAAAATTTGCCTAAGCAACAGTCTACTTTAAGAACCAGAATCCAGGAAGAACCAGAAGGTTGGCAGTGCCAGCGAGTTGGATCATGTATATGAGATGTGTAAGCGTCAGATTAATATGCACAAAACAAAGCAGGGGTAGACCACCTTGGATTTAAACCCTGGGCCCATGACTTACTGGCCGCCTTACTATGGGCCAATAGTACCATCTCTCAGAGCTTGAGCTCTGGAGGTGCAGGATGCAGTGAACTGAGATCACACCACTATAGAGAGCGAAACTCCGTCTCAAAAAAAAAAAAAAAAAAAAAAAAAGTTCGTTTGTAGAAATGCAAAGAGACTACTAGGAGCCAGGACAGAATCACAAATTCCTGGAGTCAGTATTTTGGCCATTGAGAAGTACCTTAGATATAAGTACATCTTAAATTTCAACAAGAGGCTGGGTGTGGTGTCTTACACCTATAATCCCAGCACTTTGGGAGGCTGAGGTGGGCAGATTGCTTGAGGTCAGGGGTTGGAGACCAGCCTGGGCAACATGGCAAAACCCTGTCTCTACTAAAAATACAAAAATTAGTTAGGTGTGGTGGCGCACATCTGTAATCCCAGCTACTGAGGTGATTGAGGCAGGAGAATTACTTGGCCCCGGGAAGAGGGGGCTGCAGTGAGCCAAGATCACACCACTACACTCCAGCCTGGGTGACAGAGCGAGACTTTCTCCCCTGCCAAAAAAAAATTTTTTTTCAACTAAAGAATCTGATAAAAGATTCTCACAGTGGGGAGATATAATCTGGGTTGGGGGGGGCGGGATCTTAGCCATCTGAAGTAACTATTGACCCAAACAATGATCCAGGATGCAATCATCCTATGCATAAATCTGAATCACAACACTATACTTGGTTTCATCTTGGTTCACATTTTTATAAATATATAGATAGCTTAAGTATGATATTTCAAAATAAACCAGACAGAGAAAAATATTGAAATCACAATTTTAAAATTCAAAAAGGCCTCCAAGCAAAATTTAAAAACTTACAAAGCATGAGTGGAATGTTCCAGCTTTGACGTTCTGGTCTTAACTCAGGTAATAAAAGCTAGAATAGAAATTCTAGTAACAAAAGATCAAGGGATGAGGATATACCTTTCATTAATTCATTCAGTAAGTACTGAGTGGCTACATGGCTAAGCATTCTTCTAGAATATAGGGGTATACCAGTAAACAACCTATGTTCCTGTCCTTAGAGTTTATATTCTAGTGGAAGGAAATACTGAATAATCAAATGTGATGCCCAGTAGAAGTAGTAATGTGTACTACAAAGAAAATACAAATAGCTAGAAAGAGTGAGAGGGGTCATTTTAAATGGGTTAGTATATATTTATAATAATAATAGCAGATATTTAGGGAAGAGTAGGGGGACAGGGTAGTATTTTAGATGAGACAGTGAGGAAGGCCTCTCTGATATGGTAATATTGAACAGAATATTTAGAGCAGACAGCAGGTAAGGGAGTAAGCCATCCAAATTATCTTGTGGAAGGTCATTCTGGTCAGAGGGAATGCAGGTACAAAGCTCTAAGAGACATGCTTGGCTTGTTCAAACAACAGCAAAGACAAGGTGGTTGGAGAGCAGTAGGTACTAAGTCATAGATTAAAGTCAGAGAAGGTTAGAAAAATAGCCAGGGGCCATAGCACATAGAATAAGAATTCTGAATTTATTCTGAGGAAGATGGAAAGCTATTAGATGATTTTGTGCAGAGGAATGGCATGGCACAACAAGTTTTAGAGAGATTACTCTTGCTATTTTCTAGATGAAATGTAGAGGCCAACAGTAAAGCCAAGTATGCCAGTCCGGAGGCTTCTGTATTCATCTTTGTACCCCAATGCCTAACATAGCATTTGGCATATAAACCCTTAGGTAAATACCAACAAGGATAATATTCCTCATCCTATGTCTTTAATATAATATTACTGGTCGTACACCAAGCTCAGGTTTGAATCCCAGATTAACCACTTTGGCTTTGTAACCTTGAAACAAAGCACCTAATCTGAGCTGGACTTTCCTCATGAATAAAATGGAGCTACCTCAGAGCTGTTGTCCTGACTAAACGCAGGAAAGTACGTAAAGCATTTAGCACAGTGCCAAACACATAGTAAGGACATAAAAAAAAAAAAAAACTCATAAAAACAAAGCCCAAATATCAGCAATATCAAGAGCTTAGTTATGAACATGTTAAATCTGAGAAGTTATTAGCTCTATACGTAGAGATGGTAATTAGGCAATTGGAAATGGGTCTGGAGTTCAGAGGAGGGAATGGGGCTGGAGAGAAAATTTTTGGGACTCAGAGCATAGTTGGTATTTAAAGCCAAAGATGAAGGAAATAAGCCTAGTTAAGTGTAAAAAGAGAAGACCCAATGACAGAGTCATTGAGTATTGCAACATTAGAGAGAAAGTAATCAATGAGGTAGACAAAAAGGCCAAAAGTATGGTACCCAGGTAACCTTGGAAAACTGTGTCAAAGAGGCAAAGTGGCAAAGTTAAATTGGTTAAGATAAAAACTGAAAGTCAGGTCGGGTGCGGTGGCTCAAGCCTGTAATCCCAGCACTTTGGGAGGCTGAGGCGGGCGGATCACAAGGTCAAGAGATCGAGACCATCCTGGTCAACATGGTGAAACCCCGTCTCTACTAAAAATACAAAAAATTAGCTGGGCATGGTGGCGCATGCCTGTAATCCGAGCTACTGAGGAGGCTGAGGCAGGAGTATTGCCTGAACTCAGGGGGCGGAGGTTGCGGTGAGCCGAGATTGTGCCATTGCACTCCAGCCTGGGTAACAAGAGCGAAACTCCGTCTCACACACACACACACACAAAAAAAAAAAAAAAAAAAAAAAACTGAAAGTCATCATTAGATTTAGTGATGTGGTATACTGCCA
The DNA here is from genome assembly GCF_048565385.1 of Saimiri boliviensis. Classification (NCBI taxonomy): domain Eukaryota; kingdom Metazoa; phylum Chordata; class Mammalia; order Primates; family Cebidae; genus Saimiri; species Saimiri boliviensis. The sequence goes on along the minus strand of NC_133459.1, from coordinate 38,946,192 downwards.
CGGACGAAGATCATGTTAGAATGTCTTGAAAGGGGAAAAAAATGTTCGATAGTAAATTAAGACAATTGGGAAATGGGGTAGTAGCTAAAAGTGGAAACAGGATCTACAGAAGCATTTTTTCTTTTCTTCTTTTGTTTTTTGTTTTTGTTTCTGAGACAGAGTCTCACTCTGTTGCCCAGGCTGGAGTGGAGTGGCGCAATCTTGGCTCACTGCAACCTCAGCCTCCTAAGTTCAAGCAATTCTGTGCCTCAGCCTCCCAAGTAGCTGGAATTACAGGCATGCACCACCACGCCCAGCTGATTTTTGTATTTTTAGTAAAGACAGGGTTTCTCCAGGTTGGCTAGGCTGGTGTCAAACTTCTGACCTCTGGTGACCCCATTACAGGCATGAACCACCAGGTCTGGCCCTAAGAAGGGTACCTTTTTAAAGACAGAAGAAATAATAGCATAAATGCCAATGGGGTGGTTATAACAGAGACATGGAAATCAATGATGTAATAGAGAAAAGGAGAACTGCTATAGCATTATCCTTAAGGGAGACAACATCAATTGAAATACAGAAGTGAAGGGGGCTGGCCTTAGCTGGAAGAATAGATAAATTATAATTTATGTCCTGCAATGCAAGAGAAGATGTACATTCATAGATGCTGGTAGATGAATAGATATTTCAGAGACAGAGCTTATGAAAATTCTCTTCTTTCTCTTCTCAGTGCTTCAATTTTTTTCAGAGAGGTAGGGAATAAGTTTAGCAACAGGGTAAAACAGTGCAGAAAGTATTATAGTACAGCTTTGAAGAATAAGAAAAAACTATGCAATAGTAATCTAAGAGTGGGAGAATGAATGGGCTAAAAAAACAGGCTGGGCGCAGTGGCTCACGCCTACAACTCTAGCACTATGGGAGGCTGAGGTGGGCAGATCACTTGAGCCTGGGAGTTCGAGACCAGCCTGGGCAACATGGCAAGACCCCGTCTCTACAAAAAAAAAAAAAAAAAAAAAAAAAAAATAGCCGGGCATGGTGGCATGTTCCTGCGGTCCCAGCTACTCCAGTGGCTGAGGTGGGAAGACCACCTGAGCACAGGATTTTTGAGGCCACAGTGAGCAGTGTTTGTGCCACTATACTCTACCCTGGGGTAAAATTAGTTGGCAGCTTTTTCTCCATTAAGTTTGGCCCCATGAGTCCAGCTAAATACATGGAGAACAGATGAAGATTTAGGGATAATCAGGATACTGACAGTCAAACAACTACAATTAAGAGAGAGCCAGGTGCAGTGGCTCACGCCTCTAATCCCAGCATTTTGGGAGGCCAAGGCAGGCGGATCATCTGAGGCCAGGAGTTCAAGACCAGCCTGACCAACATGGAGAAATCCCATCTCTACTAATAGCTGGGCATGGTGGCACATGCATGTAATTTCAGCTACTTGGGGAGCTAAGGCAGGAGAATCGTTTGAACTCAGGAGGCAAGGATTGCGGTGAGCCAAGATCACGCCATTGCACTCCAGTCTGGGCCACAAGAGCAAAATCCCATCTCAAAAAAAAAAAAGAGAGGGAAACCAGCAGAGAAACTGAGTACACACAAGGGAGTGGTGATGATCTGAGTTAAGAAGGGAAGTGAGTGCATAAGGGCGATAAGGAAGAATGAAAAGATGACTAGATCAACAGATCTTGATTGATCCTGCTGGAGTCTGTAAATTAAAGGGAGTCAAGTGGAAAGATAGTTTTATTTGGAGAGTAAGATATTACAAGTAAAAGTTTCAGAATTACTACAGCATAGAACCAGATCCTTGGGACTCTTAACATCTAATAAAAAATTTCAGTGCAGAGTAAGAATCCATATGTCAGAATTGAACGGAAGATAAGAGGATTAAAGGTAGATGATAAAATAATGTGTAGAAATCTCTAATTTTTTTCTGTATAATATATCAAAAACTATTAGAGAAGTCTAGGCTGGGTGCAATGGCTCATGCCTGTAATCCCAGCACTTTGAGAGGCTGAGGCAGGCGGATCGCCTTAGGTCGGGAGTTTGAGACCAGCCTAACCAATATGAAAAAACCCGGTCTCTACTAAAAAATACCAAAATTAGCCAGGTGTGGTGGTGCATTCCTGTAATCCCAGCTACTTGGGAGGCTGAGGCAGGAGAATTGGTTGAACCCAGGAGGCAGAAGTTGCGGTGAGCCAAGATTACACCATTGTATTCCAGCCTGGGCAACAAGAGTGAAACTGTCTCAAAAAAACAAAAAACGAAAAACAAAACCCTATTAGAGAAGTCTAACTCCAAATCTAAGAAAAATAATTCAGGTTGTTTGTTTTTTGTTTTTTGTTTTTTGAGACAGTCTCACTCTTGTCACCCAGGATGGAGTGCAGTGGTGCCATCTGCTCACTGCAATCTCCATCTCCCAGGTTCAAGCGATTCTCATGCCTCAGCATCCTGAGTAACTGAGATTACAGGTACCCACCACTGCACCCGGCTAATTTTTGTACTTTCAGTAGACATGGGGTTTTGCTATGTTGGCCAGGCTCGTTTTGAACTCCTGGCCTCAGCTAATGTACCTGCTTCAGCTTCCCAAAGTGCTGGGATTACAGGCATGAGCCACCGCACCCGTCCAATAAAATAGTTTTTTAAAAAAAGACTCGACCAGCTGGACGCAGTGGCTCATGCTTGTCATTCCAGCACTTTCGGAAGCTGAAGCAAGTGGATCAACTGAGGCCAGGAGCTCGAGACCAGCCTGGCCAACATGGTGAAACCCTGCCTCTACGGAAAAAAAAAAAAAAAAAAAAAAAAAAATATATATATATATATATATATATATATATATATATATACATACACACACACACACACACACACACACATATATATATATAAAAATTAGCCAGGCATAATGGCATGCGCTTGTAGTCCCAGCTACTTGATACTTGAGAGGCTGAGGCATGAGATTCACTTGAACCCCGGATGCAGAGTCTGCAGTGAGCCAAGATGGCACCACTGCACTCCCCCCTGAGTGATAGGGCAAGACCTTGTCTCAAAAAAAAAAAAAAAAAGACAACCCTTATTTTCCATGGTATCCAGATCCAGTTTGGCCACTTAATTGTTCAGATGTAGTCTTGGACTCCAGAGTCCTACACTTTTCTGCTTACAAAATTAAATGTATAAAGTAACTTAAGCTAAAATTAAGTGCCATTTTCTTTAGTTTATCCCTTGATGCCATGATTAACAACTTCTACATCTTCCAAAAATGGAGGCGTCATTACTTTTTTTTTTTCTTTTTTTTTCCCTTCCACCTTGGAGGCGTCATTAGTTTAAAAAGAAAAAACAACCTTCACATTTGATTTCACAGCAAATCATCACCCAAACAAGTACACATCCCTCTGCATATTAGTTATCTACTTTTCAAATTCCACTCTAAAATATTACATTCTATCTGTTGAGCAGTTAAATATACAATTAAAATCATACTTTTTGGTAGCCCAGAAAAAAATGAATCTTGGTATGAAGTGAAAATAAACCATGCAATATATATAAAAATCTATTAAATTCATATCAAGTTTGAATGATGACAGTTATTTACTTACCTCCTTAATAGCATCTTCATTAGGAAGCATAGAACATAAACATGTGATGTAGGCTTGCTGAAATGATGACACATTTGAAATTTCTTTAGATTCCGCACATAGTTTTGATAAAGCGGTAGCCTGGGGGATGCAGTTAGATTTCAACAAATGTTTTATTCGCATTTGCAGAAAGGAAGGTCCTTCTTGTGCAATCAATTTATTGACTAGAAAAAGTAAAAAATAAAATAGTTTGACAACATACCACATAACATGTCAGACTTGCTAAGATGAAAGTTTGAGATATTTTTATTTGTTTTGATTTTTAGTTAATAAAAATTTAGCTTATAAATGGGAAGTTTATTCTGGTTTCAATACTCTCATCTCCTCTAATAGAGATGAAAGGAAAATTAAGAAATAGTGAAATGAACTATAAGCATAAATACAAGAAATGAAGCAAGTAACCTATGTAATATTAACAATGATTAACTGAATGCTTATGAGACATCAAGTGTGAAAGCTGCATATCTTTATATACCTCTCATTTATTCTTCACACCACCACCAAGGCAAGTATTATCCCCAGTCTAAGGTTAGAAAAATTAATATTCACAGAAGTTAGGTAACTTGCCAAGGATTCCAAAGCCAGTGGTGCTCTTTCCTCTAAACCAGGCATTTCTCAAAGTGTGTTCCACCGACCAAAAGACCTGAGAGATAGTCCTAGAAAAAAAAAGGATTCCTTGGTCAAATCCCTGAACAGTCCTGCAATAAAGAAAACTGTTCATTTTTATTTAAAAACCCAATGTTTCCTAAACTGATTTGACCAGAGAACCCTTTTATACATATTAGTAACCTGTAAAACATGTGTTCCTGGTTCAGTACACACTTTGGAAAATGCTACCCTGAAACCATACTGAATATTGGGCCCTTGACACTGACTGACTCTGGATGAGCCCTCAATTTTTGAATAGTAAATATTCAACAAGTATGTGACATATCACTATATAGTATTACTTAAAGAACAGAGGGACCAGGTGTGGTGGCTCATGCCTGTAATCCCAGCACTTTGGGAGGCCGAGGCAGGTGGATCACAAGGTCAGGAGATTGAAACCATCCTGGCCAACATGGGGAAACCCCATCTTTACTAAAAATACAAAAAGCTAGCTGGGCGTGGTGGTGCATGCCTGTAGTCCCAGCTACTCGGGAGGCTGAGGCAAGAGAATCACTTGAACCCGGGTGGTAGAGGTTGCAGTGACCTGAGATTGCATCGCTGCACTCTAGCCTGGCGACAGAGCAAGATTCCTTCTCCAAAAAAAAAAAAAAAAAGAATAGAGGAGAGACTATTGCATGTCAAGCCAAGTGGTGAATAAACAAACTGCTGCCGGGCGCAGTGGCTCAAGCCTGTAATCCCAGCACTTTGGGAGGCTGAGGCGGGTGGATCACAAGGTCGAGAGATCGAGACCATCCTGGTCAACATGGTGAAACCCCGTCTCTACTAAAAATACAAAAAACTAGCTGGGCGTGGTGGCGCGTGCCTGTAATCCCGGCTACTCAGGAGGCTGAGGCAGGAGAATTGCCTGAACCCAGGAGGCGGAGGTTGCGGTGAGCTGAGATCGTTCCATTGCACTCCAGCCTGGGTAAGAAGAGCGAAACTCTGTCTCAAAAAAAAAAAAAAAAAAAAAAAACTGCTTTAGGTGGTTAATCTAAAACAGTGTCTCTTAAACTTGAAAGTACTTTCTGGACCACCTGGGGACCTTATTAAAATGCAGATTTATTAGGTCTGGGATCTGAAATTTTGCTTTTCTAACAAGTTCCCAGGTGATACTCGTGTGTGTGTGTGTGTGTGTGTGTGTGTGTGTGTGTAGTAGCAACAGTTTATACCAAGGATAAACCACTGGCCCAATTTTAACTACGTATCAGAATAAATTGTAAAATTATCCTTTTAAAAAACATATAAAGAAAAAAGAAAAAAATATATATGTATAAAATCACAAATTTCAAAAAGACACTAAAATCTATACAATTAAAGTTTGTCTCCCTCCTACCCTGACCCTGCTCTGGTTTCCCAGCCTGAGAAACAACAAGCTTCCAATTTCTTGTTTATTCTTCCAGAAATACTCTATGAGTATGGAAGACATTTTCTTTTGCCACTTAATATATGGTAGAGGTCATTTTATCATCTGTACATTTAGAGCTACCTTCTTATTTTTAACAACTGAATAGTATTCTGTGGTATGGATGTACTATAATTAATTTAGCCAATCCCCTCTGATAGACTTGCAGGTTGTTTCCAATCTCTGTCAATCACCAATAATGCTGCAACTTACAACTCTACACATAGGTCATTTGAAACATGAATAAACCTACAGAAATAATTCCTAGAAGCACAACTGCCAAATTAAAGGCTCTGTTCATTTGTAATACTGACTCACACTGCAAAATTGCTCTCCAAAAATTGTACCAATTTATATTCCCATCAGCAATATGTAAGTGCCCATTTCCCAAGGCACTTCAAAAAGTTCTGGATTCTACACCTCCAACTCTGGAGATTATGATTTAGCAAGTGGAGTCTGCACCTTGGGATGTATGGGTTTTGGTTTTAAGTTCCATAGATACTCTAATATGTAGCCAAGGTCAAAAAGCGTAGAGGGAAAACAGATCACAATCACTGGGACTTTTCCATTTTAGTCCCGCAGTTACTAAATTCCAGAAAATGAACTCATAATCAGGCCCTTCACTCACATAGCTCTTTATTCCTTACTTCAATTTTCAGCAATGATATTCTCTCAGTTATACAACAATAAAATTTTAGCATTATCCTTCCTTGATACTTCCTTTTCTCAAGGAAATCAACTTAGTTATTATGTCCTAGCAACTCTTCTCTAATTCTCTACAATCTAATTCGTCCCTATTATTTCCTGTCACATTTGTCTCCCCTACTATTCTGCCTAATATCAGACTCTGCTCTATTTATCTGCCATATGAGGTTGTCAGCAATTCTGCAAATCCCACACGAAGCAACATACCTGATTACAGGAGTATTACCTACACAACCTATCACCTTACAAATTCCCACAGCATTTTACTTCTTTTCCCACATTTAATTTTCTCTAAGATCAGTAATAAGGGAAAACAGTGTATAAAAGTTAACATTTCAGGTTTTAGAATCACAGATCTGAGGTTGAATCCTGATTCTGATACATAGCTGTGAGACTACTGGATAAATTAACTGACCTCTCTGAGCCTCAAGTTTCTTCATCTGTAAAAAAGTTAGTTATATCCACCTCACACAGAAGAATGAATTAAAGAAATACTGGAAATGCAAACAAGACTCAGCATAAGGCCAAACATAAATGTTCCATAGTACTACTGTCTCTGATATCTCATTTATTACACTGTCAGCAAGTTGTGAACAAATATCACGTCTTGTTAGTTTTTGTATTCCCTACAGCATTAAGCACAAGGCCTTATATATTACAGATATTTAATTAAACCATGTATTTAGTAACTGAAGGGTTATCACTCTCCAATCAAAAATGTTTTCACATTGTCTCACATGGGCTCAAATTCTGCCACCACAATTTTTTTTTTTTGAGATGGAGTCTTGCTCTGTTGCCAGGCTAGGGTGCAGTGGCACAATCTCGGCTCATTGCAATTTCCGCCTAGCGGGTTCAAGCAATTCTCCTATCTCAACCTCCAGAGTAGCGGGGACTACAGGTGTGTGCCCAGCTAATTTCTGTATTTTCAGTAGAGACAAGCCTTTACCATGTTGGCCAGGATGGTCTCAATCTCCTGACTTTGTGGTCTGTCCACCTTGGCCTCCCAAAGTGCTAGAATTACAGGCAAAAGCCACTGTGTCCCACCCTGCCTCCACAATTTTAACTACATAGTCTTGGGTATGTGCAATCTCTCACCTGTTTCATGGATTAAGTGAGATATGAAAGCACAAATACAGTGCCCAACACATAGCAGACATTCTGAAAATCAGAGCTATTATTTCTGTGAGGCTATTTTATTCAATAATTATGACTACAGTTAAACTGCTGCTAAATCAATGTTAAAACATAGCTCAATCTTGTACTTTAAAAATCATTTGAAGATACCAATCTTTAAATTTCTTTATTGAAAAGAAATCTACCATTTGCTTCAATATTTAAAACAATATGTCTCACTCCCAATCACAATCCTTTCTGTATTTTATTTTTTTCAAACATTTCAATACATTTTAAAAATTCTTATCCCTCTCTTCCATCTAGATGTAACAACTGAACTGTTTTGCCATATTTCTCTGCCTTACTTGTCTTTTTCGGAACCATTTAAAATAAAGGTACATACTTCATGATGTAAAAATACTTAACACCTAAGGTTCAGTTGAATAACACTTCTGCTGGGCATGGTGGCACACGCCTGTAATTCCAGCATGTTGGGAGGCCAAGGCAGGTGGATCACCTGAAGTCAGGAGTTCAAGACCAGCCTGACCAACATGGTGAAACCCCATCTCTGCTAAATACAAAAAATTAGCAGGGTATGGTGGTGCATGCCTATAATCCCAGCTATTTTGGAGGCTGAGGCAGGAGAAATCACTTGAACCCAGGAGGCGGAGGTTACGGTGAACCAAGATCACACCATTGTACTCCAGTCTGGACAACAACAGCAAAACTCCATCTAAAAAAAAAAAGAGGTGGGGCACAGCTCATGCCTGTAATCAAAGGACTTTGGGAGACTGAGACTGGTGGACCACCTGAGGTCAGGAGTTCCAGACCAGCCTGACCAACATGGAAAAACCCTGTCTCTACTAAACATACCAAATTAGCCAGGCATGGTAGTGCAGGCCTGTAATCCCAGTTACTTGGGAGGCCGAGGCAGGAGAATCACTTGAAGCCAGGAGGCGGAGATTGCAGGACTGAGATTGAGCCACTGCAGTCCAACCTGGGCAACAAGAGCGAAATTCCATCTCAACAACAAAAAAGAAAAAAGATAAACAGCTCTTTCATGGTATCTTTACTGATCATGTCAGGTGAAAGTATCAACAATTGGCACTTATTACAGAAAACAATCAGTGAGATGAGCATCACTGCTTTTTGGCATCAAATATGTTAAATATCTGGCCTGCAGAGGCAGTGGAGATATAAAGGAGGCTTTTAAATCTTTTCCCAAAATTAGGTTAAGGGCCAATTGTGAAAGTAGGCAGGCTACATATTGCCTATCACTTATACTGTGGTCCTCAACATAATTCCTTGGATATGTAGGTATCATGTACCTACTAAGTGTCTTACACAGATAGTGGGTGCTTAATTAATATTTACTGAATAGACAGGATACCACAGAATGTCAGGTAAGCAATGCTTCTCCCTATTTCTTGATGTTTTCCTATGTTAAAAATGATTAATTACTGTTAACTCTAGTGGTGGCATGACATAGTTGATTAGTATATCAGGGGAAAATACATTTAGGATGTTTAACTCAACTCCATCCTTTTTTCCTCCTGGGCTTGGGCCTGCCTGTACAAAACATGCAATCTACTCTGCCCAGTCAAGACTTATCTGGATAGGGATCTGCCTAATTCTGGGACATTTCTGAAAGGACCTGGCTCTAACAGCTTTTATAAATAACAAAGGTGATATTTTAGCCCCCATCTACCTATATTTACAAAGGGATGCCATTTATTGAGGACCTCAACAGAAAACGGTAAACACCAATCTTTTTCTGCTTAACAGCTGTTTTCCTTATTCTTTTTTTCTTGTCAGTGCAACTGGTAAGTACTAGAATTACTAAGTGCCTTTATGCCCATCTTCTTACTATACAGAGAGATCCAAACACCATGATATGGTAGGTGAATGGATAAGCTAACTGGGATTTTAAGACATCAACAACCAAATGGCTTGTTCTAAGACCTAAAGATATCTCAAAAAGTGTAATAATTGTTCCAAAATCTGTTTTTATACCAAAATGTACTTAACAGAGTGTAATCCTTTGAACTTTCCACTAACTTGATACAAATGAAGTTACAATTGTTGTCTATATCAAACAAGATTCTTTTGTGTATCTAAAATGCAAATGTCAATTCAAATCCATAATTTTCTGGTCTTTAACTGACAATTTTGCAAATAAAAAATTTCAGTCTGGCTAGGTATGGTGGTTGACGTCTGTAATCCTAGCACTTTGGGAGGCTAAGGCAGGAGACTCTTTTGAGCCTAAGAGTTCAAGACCAGCCTAGGCAACATAGTGAAACCCCTGTATCTACAAAAAATAGAAAAATTGTGCACGGTGGCACATCCCTGTAATCCCAGTTACTTGTGAGGCTGAGGCAGGCAGATCGCTTGACCCTGAAAGGTAGAGGCTGCAGTAAGCCATGACTGTGCCACCCCAGCCTGGGTGGCAGAGTGGAGCCTTGTTTCAAAACAAAACAAAAACAACGAAAATTTCATTCTTTGCATTTCTCTGTAAAACACTAAATTGCAATTATTTGGAAATAATGAAATAAGAAAGAAACTTTTTTCACAGCCCTTAGTTGTTGCAACCAATAAAAACAGTACAAGCAAAGCTCTACCATACACCAAAGACTACAGCAGATTATTCATTTCTATCTCAGGAACTTTGTATGAACATTGTCACTCAATGCAAAATTTAAAAATGTGTGCAAAGGGACTTAAAACTATCTAAAAATGCTTAGCCAGTATGGGCTTGAAAAAAAAAAAACTATCTGAAAATGCAAGAATCCTTACTTAAAACATTAAACGCTAGTAATTTTTACTACTCAAAATAAAAACAGAATGACTAGATATATACACACGTAAAATTCCTAAAATTTTAACCCATAATCAATTCCAACTTTCTCAGAATTAAATGCTCATCCAATACAGGCAATAAAGTCTTAAGACTTACCTTCGTCTGTTTCTACTGGCTGTTGAGACAGAATTTTAAGAAGAACTGGGTTTTTCCACACCCCTTCCTTGGTAACATGAACCAGTATTTGCAGGTTATTATTCCCAAATTCCAATAATGCATCATGTGACTCCTACAACAAGAACAGCATACCCAGAAAAAATTAAGTTAACAATATAAAAATTAGTTTTGCCTTTTCAACGTATCTGAACACCTAGGAATTTAAACGATCTATACCTTGGATATACTAAAAATAAGTAAGCCAAAAAAGACTATCCTCAAAGCCTTGTAAAATTCTGTTGCTATCTTTTTTAAAAAAAAACTAGGATGCGGTTGGGCATAGTGGCTTATGCCTATAATCCCACCACTTTGGGAGGCCGAGGTGGGCGGATCACCTGAGGTTAGGAGTTCAAGACCAGCCTGGCCAACATGGTGAAACTCTGTCTCTACTAAAAACACAAAAAATTAGCCAGGTGTGGTGGTGCCCACCTATAGTTCCAGCTACTTGGGAGGCTGAGGCAGGAGAATCACTTGAGCCTAGGAGACAGAAGTTGCAGTGAGCTGAGATTGTGCCACTGCAATCTCAAGTGATTCTACTGTCTCAACCTCCCGAGTAGCTGGGATTAAATGCACCTGCCACCATGCCTGGCTAACTTTTGTATTTTTAGTAGAGATGAGTTTTCGCCATGTTGGCCAGGCTGTTCTCAAAACTCCTGACCTCGGATGACATGCCTGCCTTGGCCTCCCAAAGTGTTGGTATTACACACGTGAGCCACCGCGCCTGTTGATTTAATTATTTTAAGGCCATCAGTGCCACTTTCTTTTAAAAAATTCTGCAGTATTCACACAAGGTGCCTATTCCTTCTAATAGGAACAACAGGAATACTACTTAGTGACATAAATTGTTATATAATTGTTTAAATTCATCTAAAAATTGCTATTTAAATGACAGGCGGCTCTATATAAAATGTCCTGAAAGTCTAAGTTTTAAGCTGTCATTCTAACTTCTCAGCAAACAAACAAAATGTATTTACTAACAGTTTGTTTATTAAAGTTCTTATAGTCAAGGGTAAGAGAAAAGGAGTCAGAAACTTAATTCAGTATAAATGACTACATATATGTCTCACTGTCCTCCATGACTAAGTGAAGATTATTGACTATGGTGAAGTTATTCCCATGTTCTAAAATTCTAGCTTGTTTCTATTCTTTTAAACTGCTGAAATTCTCCAGGAACATAAGCTTCCTTTTTTTTTTTTTTGAGACGGAGTTTCGTTCTTGTTACCCAGGCTGGAGTGCAATGGCGCAATCTCGGCTCACCGCAACCTCTGCTTCCTGGATTCAGGCAATTCTCCTGCCTCAGCCTCCCGAGTAGCTGGGAGTACAGGCACACGCCACCATGCCCAGCTAATTTTTTGTATTTTTAGTAGAGACGGGGTTTCACCATGTTCACCAGGATGGTCTCGATCTCTTGACTTCGTGATCCACACACCTCGGCCTCCCAAAGTGCTGGGATTACAGGCTTGAGCCACCGCACCCGGCCTTAAGCTTCCATTTATGTCAACATTTCTTTGAAAAATATAAGCCACAAATGCTCACAACTGTAAGAATATAGTTTAGTACACACTCAAGTGAAAACTACAAGATATAGTCTCCCCCATTCCTTAACTTTCATGTTAAAATATAACAGGCCTTGGGCCGGGCGCGGTGGCGCAAGCCTGTAATCCCAGCACTTTGGGAGGCCGAGGAGGGTGGATCACAAGGTCGAGAGATCGAGACCATCCTGGTCAACATGGTGAAACCCCGTCTCTACTAAAAATACAAAAAATTAGCTGGGCGTGGTGGCTCGTGCCTGTAATCCCAGCTACTCAGGAGGCTGAGGCAGGAGAATTGCCTGAACCCAGGAGGCGGAGGTTGTGGTGAGCCGAGATCGCGCCATTGCACTCCAGCCTGGGTAACAAGAGCGAAACTCCGTCTCAAAAAAAATACATATATATATATAACAGGACTTTACTACACATATACAGTAACCCACACTCCCACCCAATATGTTGCATTATATTTTTGCTGAGAAAGGACTTAAAATATGGAATTTTTACAGAAAGCAATATTTCAAATTACTAACTTACTAATAGCAATATTTAACAAATGGCTGCAATTTTGCTTTAACAGCTTGACCTATCCTCAGGCTTCTTTCTCCTTAACTAAGAATGACTCGCATTTACTTTGGAGTGAGGAGAAAGAGTCCATGTGAAAAGTTAAAAATCTGTGGTATCTGGTTATCATATTTATAGTCTCTAAACGACCTGTATCATTACTCTTTAGCAGAAACTACCACCACCCACCATGATACGCAGCAACTGAAATAAAAACCACAGTTTGAGTTTCTTTTTAAAAGTTCTCTATTTTTTCATTTGTTAAAATTCAAAATACAGTTTACTAAGAATAAGAATGGTATGCAATCCTTTGTTACCAATAAACATCTAATATAGCAAAGTTATTTTTAAAAAATAACATTAAGTATAAGAAACTACAAAAAATATGGTGGCATTTCAAGAATAATTTTAAAACTTTGATTTCTTTTTAGGGTGGAAATATCCTAGCCCACTTCTTGAAATCTACAATACAGAAATACTAGCACAAGATGCTCCCCACCGCTTTTCAAGATGTTCACTCTTGTACCATTTACAATAAATAGCAAGACACTGGTCAATGAGTGACAGAACCACAAAGCACAATTCTAGATAATCATCAAAACAGGAGATCTATATATACAATCTTAGATATATGTCCATGATAATTATTAAAAAACAAGTTACAGAAAATAGGCTCTCATTTTTAATTAAAAAATCAATTATAGAGTGCATATTTTTATATCTATAGGAAAAAAAGTCTGAATTACTCAGCTGAAAATAGTAATTGAGAAATATTCTACCTGTGGCCTGCTCTGATAAAAACTGTTTTCTTACCAAAAATATCCTCAAAACCATTTGGTGCCTTGTCCATTTATAAGAAAAAATAATTTTTTCATCTTTTGGATTTCAACAGGGATTATGTCTTAACATTTATTCGTACCCCTATTACATTTATTTACTGAATGCATGTTTAAAACAAAAATACATCCTACACGTGATAAACCTGAAAAAACTTTCACAAGTGGAAAAAGAGGCAACTATTTTATTCAAGCAAGCTATCTAAGAAAAGAATAAAGAAATATGAGATATTTCTCTCTAAAAAGGATAGGGGTTTGGTATCCCTAATCAAAAAACCTGAAATCCGAAATGTTCCCCAAATCCAAAACTTTCTAAGCATCAACATGATACTCAAAAGAAACGTCCATTGGAGCATTTTGGGTTTTCAAATTAGGGATGCTGAACTACCAAGTATAATGTAAATATTCCAAAATCTAAAATACTATCAAGCATTTCAGATACGGGATACTTGAAAAGTATTAATATAACAGTAATAGTCCTAATTAGGATTTGTCCTTCTAGAATGCCATATGCCAACAAAACTACTGGCAGGCTTCTGAACCCAGAGTGACAAAAATCAGTGTGTTGTGCATGAGAGATGATTTTAGCAGCTGCATGGATACGTGAGATAATAGGATTACATTACAGGGATTTAAATAGCCAAGAACATGACAAAGAATCATCTTCTCACCAAAAAGAACATTATATCACTTCATTTTGGGTTACGTATTCCAGAGGAAAGAAACGTCCAGATAATGAAGTATGTCTGTTAATATGGAAGTCTTTATTTGTTCCTACATGAAACAAGTCTAAGCTACTATAGTCTGTGTCCTCAAGGAAGTAGTTAACAAAGTAAGCTCAGGGTTGGAAATCTGTGTGGGACTTTGACCAAGCGAATTAACCTCTCTTCACCTGTCTCCCCATTTGTAAATGGAGATTCAAATAATCCCCATATTTTAAGTTTTGTAATTTTATTAGAAGATATAAAACAAGTAAAATGTAGTATAGAGCAGTGATTGGTACATAATTAGTGATCAATAAATGAATACCTGCATGCATTTATTTTTAGAGATGAGTCCTATTTTAGAGATGAGCTCTGTCGCCCATGCTGGAGTACAGTGGTATGATCATATCTCACTGCAGCCTTGATCTTGGGCTCAAGAGATTCTCTTGCCTCACCCTCCTGAGTAGTTGGGACTATAGGCATGTACCACCATGCCCGGTCCATTATTTATTATGTCTATTTTTTTAAAAGTAGTTTTTCTGGCTAGCCATCGTGGCTCACGCCTGTAATCCCAGCACTTCGGGACACTGAGGTGAGTGCATCATGAGTACTAGAGATCGAGACCATCCTGGCTAACACAGTGAAACTCCACCTCAACTAAAAATACAAATAATTAGCCGGGTATGGTGGCATGCATCTATAGTCCCAGCTACTCGGGAGGCTGAGGCAGGAGAATCACTTGAACCTGGGAGGTGGAGGTTGCAACGAGTAGAGATCGTGCCATTGCACTCTAGCCTGGGTGACAGAGTGAGACTCTGTCTCAAAATAAAACTAAATTAAATTTTTTAAAGTGGTTTTTTTTTTATCCCCAACAATAAAAGGCATATTATTGATTTGGCTGTTGCTAGCACTGCACTTGTTTTTTTCCTGTCCTACTCTCCCTCCCTAATTTGTCACTTTCTGATCTGCCTACCAAGGTAGGTTATAATCAAGCCAATGTGAGTGAGAGCCCAAGTGGTTCTCCTGTAAGTAAAATACACAAATAGAACAAATGATGACTATTTTAGAAATCTGAGAGACTTACAATGCTTGATACAATTCTTTTTTTTTTTTTTTTTTTTTTGAGACTGAGTTTCACTCTATCGCCTAGGCTGGAGTGCAGTGGAGCAATCTCGGCTTGCTGAAACCTCCACCTCCTGGCTTCAAGTCATTCTCCTACCTCAGCCTCCTAAGTAGCTGGGATTACAGGTGCCTACCACCATGCCCGACTAATTTCGTATTTTTAGAAGAGATGGGGTTTCACCATGTTGGCCAGGCTGGCCTCGAACTCCTGACCTCAGGTGATCTGCCCACCTTGGCCTCCCAAAGTGGTGGGATTATAGGCGTAAGCCACCACGCCCGGCCTGGTACAATTCTTAAAGTGTTAGGAGGGAAAAGGTGAACCTTAGACATAATGAAATAGTTAAGCCTTTGCAAAAAGATAGACCATGATTAAAAAAAAAAAAGATGTAATGAAATAGTGTTTTGTATACTGAAGGTTACCACATAAGTATACTACGAATGATGCAAATACTGTTACTTTATAATCATGTATGATTGATAGCTTTATGCTGTCTAAACTTAATTTTTGAAAAATGAACTTTTTTGTTGATTTCTACACTATGTAGAGACAAACAAAACCAAATGAAACAAACAAACCCATTTTTAATACATCCCCTTCATGTGAAGTGCCTTTTATCATTTCATCAACTTAATACCAATATATAATAAACTTGTTTTTGTTCTAAGGTTTGAATTTTAGTTTGCTGGACGTAATTAATTAGGTACCTTGGATACAGAAAATTTTTCTGAGTTAAAATCAACTCACCTGTAGAGACTGAAGGAATGGTACCCAGACTTCACATGGCAGTTCACTTTCAGACACTGAAAGCAGTAATTCAAAACAACTCCTATAATAAAAATTGAGTAAGTATACAAAGGTGGTTACAGTAATAAGTAGAGTATGACGGCAATACTAAAAATCTATTTTGCATTTGTTTAGACTATTTTAAATGTTTTTACTCTTCAAAATCTTATTCAGAGTTGCTATATTGACTGTTCAATTTTAAAAAGGAGGGAAAAAAGACCACAAGACTTTATATTTACATTATTAGAATATAAGAATAAGAATTTACATTGTTAGAATACAAGGTAAGAATTTAATAGGCCCTTTAGAAATCACATTCCAAGCAGTTTTGTTTATTTGGGTGTGAAGAGGCACCCATATGGGAACAATTCTAATTCCAGCAGACAAAAATGGGAGCATATACTATTGTCAATTCAGCTTACAAAATGATAAATATATATATAACTGTTATCTGTAAGTTTCTATCACTTGCAGAGGAAGCAGGAAGACTGGCAAAATCATTTCTTTACCTCTAAAAAACCAAGCAAGAAAGAGTTTCCTTTTTCTATTACCCAGAAGACACAGAAAAGAAATTAACAGGAATTTTTTGAAAAAAGAAATGCATAACTTGAATAATGATCAAAATATCAATGAATCAACACCTTTCTAAAACCCTGCAGAATAATACTTTACCCCTTAGGGATTATAATAGGGAAAACAGAAACTAGGACTTGGTAGAAAGAAAAATAGGATCGTAAAACCAGGAACGCTGGTCTTCCATAAAGGGATGGTTTTAGAGGTTTTTCTGGCCTTTGGAGAACAGGAAGGAAAACAGGTGAGGCTACAAAAAAATAAATAAATAAACCATCCAGACTAGAAGTTATCTCACTAAACAATCTGTGAGTTGAACAAGGTGATGCCCCGCTAAAACGGAATAGCTGTTGTATCTTTTCAATTAGCAGATGAAATTACAATAAAGGTGTAATTTTGTCTGCTACTATGCAGCTAAATATCAAAACAGCTAAATTGTATTCTTTTTTCTTTTTTTTTTTTTTTTTTTTTTTTTGAGACAGTCTCATTTCATCACCCAGGCTGGAGTGCAGTGGCACGATCTTGGCTTACTGCAACCTCTGCCTCCCAGGTTCAAGTGATTCTCATGCCTCAGCCTCTTCCCGAAGTGCTGGGATTAAATATGCCACCGCATCCAGCCTAAATCACGGTCCCTTTCTTAGAAGGGTAATCTTATACTGCATCCTGATGTTTTTTCTAATAAAATTATTCTGAGTTCAAATATTATCAAATTGCAGAATTTCATGCTGTTTTTGCCAAGATGTTCTTCAAAGACCACCAGTTTCCAGGTATGCTGTCATTTAAATCAATCTATACCTAAGGGACAGAAATATATCATTTTCAGTTTCCAAGCCTGAATAGGAAAAGAGACTCTAGAGGCAAGTTAAAGATGATGTTGCTTGGCTGGAGCTTCACTTGGACTGTATCTCCTGGGAACTTGAATATGAAGGAAATTTCATTCAATGGTATGACTCTAATGGTGCTGTGAAGATAAATGTGATGACACTGTAAAGAGACATCAGGCAAACAATATGACCAATGGTACTCAATTTTAAGAGCGATTTAAATTCTTAAACTTACAGTACTAATCTGCCAAGCACTAAGAGGACATCTTCACATTCAGTAGTTAAGTATGGACGTGCACTGGCAAAGCTTTGAATGGCAAGTCGATATACCTCCAGAAGATACACAATATGTTCTGACGCATTCTTGTTGCTTGCATATTGCAATAAGGTCTACAAAATAAAATAAAAAATTATTTACAAATAAAAATAATGAAACAGATTGTCCTCAAATGAATCACATAGCTCTCCCATTTTTTTTTAATGGATGCATATACCTTTTATTTGCCTTTTAAGGCTCTGGTTTGTTCAGAAGATTCTATTTTCATCACTTAATGAATTATTTCTGCTGAGTTAAAGAAAAGGCAGAACTACTCTTGATGTCAGAATAATTCTAAGAGTAGAGGCATAAAATGCCTATAGTTGTTCTCATTATAGGTCTGGAGTTACCATCTCTAAAATTCAGTAATGAGTTTTCAACCATGTGCCAAGCACTGGGTACATAAAAGTAAGACTACGATCTCTGTGTTCTACAAGAGATGAATTAGTTCTGAGTATGACTCTCAGTTCTACAGCTCCATAAAATCCTTTTTTATTGTTGTTTCTGGACACATGGAATTAATTAGGTTTCCAAAGGTTAATTTATGCAAATTTGGAAAAGGCTAGTGTTATATTTCTATTTTTATACTAGCCGTGTATGCTTAACAAAATATACATTTATTTTTTATAAAGTTTATGAAAAAAATTAACATATAGGCCAAATGCCAGTTTACTGGGTTACAATGATGGGGAGAGTCCTCTTACCACCTATTCCTCATACTGTGGCACCTGAGAAGTTATCTGGTGAGTATGGAATCTAAACCAAAAGAAAATGAAACCACAATAAAGCGTGATAAATTATGTGTACTATCACTAGGAATTTGTTCAAATGATGGTGGAAAGCTGGCTTATGTTCTCCCCAGACAATGTTGAAAAATCACTGCCAAATTCATGTTTGGGGACTCTCCTTCTGGGTTCCATGGAGTTTTCTCTCTTGTTCATGTATTTCTTTCTTCTCACAGCTGATTAGGTTTTGCCTACTCTTAATTGGTGTTTCTAGTTAAGACCTTAATTATATATTATAGCCTAACATAAGCAGGATACAGCCATTTTCTCCCTGGAATACTCATACTGTCTGACTGGGCTAGGGAGTTCCTAATAGGCTTTTTGTTGGGGATGCTTCTATAGGCAAGTCTTATTTTCAGAAGGTAGCTTTAACTTGAGTAAGATACATCTTATCTGAATTCATTACCCCAGAATAATCTCTTCAAAGATTGCTAACTTCTTGTCTTTGATTTTTCTGCCTAAAGAACTACAAATAGTTAGAATAGCAGCGCAGGATTCTGCTGGATTTTCTGCACTTTAGTTTTCACATGAACATTTCCTGTATGAGTTCTGATAACTGTTAGCATCATCCTGATCACTTTAAAATTAAAAAAAAAGAAAAATCTCACAAGGAAATACACCATAGACCATTATACCATATACAGTAAAAGTGATCTTAACTAATATATTGCATTATCTGATCTTTGCATACCTGAATCATTATAGTCAGTTGAGCTATTTTTAGTATACCCACCTACTCAATTAAGTATCTTGCTACTTGGTCACAGTCACTTTAGAAAAATTGGCTTCTGTAATTTCAAAAGAGCATGATGTCACCATTTAACTAAATCCCTAATTTTAATAAAATGAAAAAACTGAGTAAGGTTGTAAAACTGACCCCTAAGCAATCCTGCTTCCCAGATCAATTAGTAGAGAGAGATGCAGAATAGATGTCTGTTAAATAAATAAGATTTCACCTAATCTCCCTTAAGAAATTTATTACAAAAAAATTCTGGTTTAGGTCAGTAAGTTACTTACTGTCTACAATGGCTAATCTAAAAACCAGGGAGTTTCAAAAATTTCTATTTAGTGCCAGACTTTATGTTCCTTAAAGTCAGACATTATGTCTTATCAATCTTTATAGGCCTACCACTCCTCTACCCACTTCCACACCCACAGGACATTCTCAAGTCTCACTAAATGTCTGCTGAATACATTCACCACTTTACTCATTTGACAAATATTTTTCAATAGATTATCACATATAAAGTGCTAGATGCGGGGGATAGGGGAGACATGGGGCCTATCCTCACAGAGCTTTCAGAATGAGTCAATACAACATGATGGCTGAAACCACACATGCAAATTAACCACTGCTAACTAAAGTATGCAAAGAGAAGGACCTCCTGCATACAGATGGGGTTAGCTTTTCCACAATCCACCTGCTCACTTAGAATGCTCTTGCTACTAATCTAATAGCTTCTGACAGACATTCCACTAAGACTTCCACAAGTTACACAAATTTCAAAGATTCAATACTCTGTGGAACTTCCAGTTTGCTCTATACTAATTTGCACTTTTTATATTTCTAAATCTTTACCCCCTCACGTATTGGTCAAACTAAGTAGTGAGATTTCTTATCACTATAAGTATAAGCATACTCTTGGCATGTGAAGAATTGCTGGAATTATCAATCATTTTCATTATCACTTTTTTTTTTTTTTTTTTTGAGACAGTCTCACTCTATAACCTCTGGTTGATTCTCCCACTTCAGCCTCCCAAGTAGCTGGGACTACAGGTGTGAACCACTGTGGGTGGCCAGGTGTTTTTTTTTTTTTTTTAATAGGAGTCTTACCCTGTTGACCAGGTTGGGGTGCAGTGGTGCAATCTCGGCTTACTGCAGCCTTCACCTCCCAGGTTCAAGTGGACCCTTCCACTTCAGGCTCCCCAGTAGCTGGGATCACAACTGTGTGCCACCAGACCTGGATAATTTTTCTGTTTTTAGTTTTTGGTTTTTTTTTTTTAAATGCAAGATTAGGTTGAAAGGATTATAGCCATCCTGTTATTTGGAATGGCTGTAATCCTTTCAACCTAATCTTGCATTAAAAAAACTGGGCCAGGCAAGGCGGCTCACACCTGTAATCCCAGCACTCTGGGAGGCCAAACAGGGCAGATCACTTGAGGTTAGGAGTTCAAGACCAGCCTGGCCAACATGCTGAAACCCCATCTCTACTAAAAACACAAAAAATTAGCCAAACACGGTGGCGCATGCCTGTAATCCCAGCTACTTGGTAGGCTGAGACTGGAGAATTGCTTGAACCTGGCTAGAATTCAGTGGTTTGATCACAGCTCGCTGTAACCTCAACCTCCTAGGCTCAAGTGATCCTCTCTCCCACCGATCTCAGCCTCCTGCATAGCTAGGACTGGAGATGTGCATCACCATGCCCAGCCAATTAAAACAATTTTTTTGTAGGGACAGGGTTTTTTTGTTGCCCAGTCTGGTCTCAAATTCCTAGGCCTCAAGTGATCCTCCCACCTTGGCCTCTCAAAGTGCTGGGATTACAGGTGTGAGTCACTGTACCCAGCCACAGTCTCTTATTTCTCTTTAGGAACTTAATTCACAACCAAAGAGAAAAGGGGCAATAAATGATAAAGACAATCTCCTCAGGTTCATTTTACAGAGACCAAATTAATGGACTCTTTCTTTTGTTTCAGTAAACTCACTTATTCCACAAATACCTACTATTGTAGCAGCACTGTGCTGGGAAGTAAGGTTGGAGACTCTATTCCTTCAAAGGCTATATATACTAAAGGGTCAAATATATACGTAAAAAACTAGCCCACCAGCCGGGCGTGGTGGCTCAAGCCTGTAATCCCAGCACTTTGGGAGGCCGAGGAGGATGGATCACGAGGTCAACAGATCGAGACCATCCTGATCAACATGGTGAAACCCCATCTCTACTAAAAATACAAAAAAAATTAGCTGGGCATGGTGGTGCATGCCTGTAATCCCAGCTACTCAGGAGGCTGAGGCAGGAGAATTGCCTGAACCCAGGAGGTGGAGGTTGTGGTAAGCCGAGATCACGCCATTGCACTCTAGCCTGGGTAACAAGAGCGAAACTCCGTCTTAAAAAAAAAAAAAAAAACTAGCCCACTTAGGCACAATATTTGACTATTGTAAACATTCTTATTGAGGTGCTCTCATTCACATCCCAAGCAGATTACCCTCAGATTATTCTCTCAAGTCTTTGCTAGCTATATACCTCAACTGCCTATATTACATATTTCCATCTGGATGTTCTATTCAAATCTCAAACTCAGCATGTCCAAAACCAAACATCTTCCCAGCAAATATGCTCTTCCTCCTATGTTCCATCTGTCTCCTTTCAGGAGCCAGAGCTAAAAACCTATCTTTGAAACCACCACACCAAAGTTTGTTGATTCTATCTCAGAAATATCTTTGTCTCCTGTCTCTATGCTTTATCTCTATAACCACTAACCTAAAATATGCCCCCAATATCCCTCATCTAGACTGCTACAATGGTTCACTTCTCTAGGCTAAATAACCTCCAGTTCTGTATATGTGTTAAAATTGCAATATGTCTGTACATTAAAAAAAATTAATGTCCAAGGAGAAAATGACTTCAAGACATTGACTAAAATGCTTATGTGCTTAGCATTAAGGTAGTAATAGGAATATGAGCAATTTTTGTTATCGTCATACTTTCCTAAACTTCTCAAGTTTCTTTAATAAGCATGACTACATTTTCTTTTTTTTCTTTTTTTTTTTTTTTTTGAGAAGGAGTTTCACTCTTGCTACCCAGGCTGGAGTGCAATGGCGCGATCTCGGCTCACCGCAACCTCCGCCTCCTGGATTCAGGCAATTCTCCTGCCTCAGCCTCCTGAGTAGCTGGGATTACAGGCATGCGCCACCACACCCAGCTAATTTTTTGTATTTTTAGTAGAGACGGGGTTTCACCATGTTGACCAGGATGGTCTCGATCTCTTGACCTTGTGATCCACCCGCCTCGGCCTCCCAAAGTGCTGGGATTACAGGCTTGAGCCACTGCGCCCAGTGCATGACTACATTTTCAAAGGGAAAAAAAAATCTCCCCTCACCCTCAATTCCATCTATGTTTGTCCCTACATGGTTTCAAGGAGCTCAGTAGCATCCTGATTATTCTTTCGAACTATCAAGAAAGGAGAATTTCTTTCAGGATGGTGCAAAGAACGTAATGCAAAGAATACATTCCAATTTAAATTTTACATTAGGACTAACTTTCCTAAAGAAATAATGGCCGGGCGCGGTGGCTCAAGCCTGTAATCCCAGCACTTTGGGAGGCCAAGGCGGGTGGATCACGAGGTCAAGAGATCAAGACCATCCTGGTCAACATGGTGAAACCCCGTCTCTACTAAAAAAATACAAAAAATTAGCTGGACATGGTGGCGCGTGCCTGTAATCCCAGCTACTCAGGAGGCTGAGGCAGGAGAATTGCCTGAACCCGGGAGGTGGAGGTTGCGGTGAGCCGAGATGGCGCCATTGCACTCCAGCCTGGGTAACAAGAGCGAAACTCCGCCTAAAAAAAAAAAGAAATAATGGTAGTTATATTTATTGAGCATACAGTATGGGTTAGGCACTTCCTAAGAGCTTCACAGGCCACTAAACTTATTTAGTATGCACAACTCCATAAGCTAGGTGATTTATTATCAGCCCATTTTAAAAATCAGGATCCACTGTCAAGTTGTCTTTTGGGGAATTTTTTTTTTTTTTTTTTAATGAGGAAACATGAGACATTGAGTTATTTGGCCGAAGTCATCCAATAGGTAAGTGTTGGATTCAGGATTTGAACTAGAGCCATCTGGCTCCTCAGCCCACACTTAATCACCATGCTTTCTTTATGCCTTTTCACAATTCAACTATTTTAAGTGTGCTTTTAAATTCTGCCCGCTCACCCGCAGCATCAGCTTTAATATTTTGCAGCAAGTTGTGTCATGGTCATCATCTGGCCTTCTTCCAGAGTTTACAATATTTAACTTCCATTCTAAAGTGACTGCTTCTGGGGAATGTTTTCCAGCAATGGCACTGACAGATATCCTGTACTTCAGAATGGTGGTGGGTCACAAAAAAATTAACAAAATATAGCTAGTGTTTATTTTTTATTTTTTATTTTTATTTTTTTTTAAAGATGGGTTTTCACCATGATGGCTAGGCTGGTCTTGAACTCCTAACCTCAGATGATCCACCCACCTCAGCCTCCCAAAGTGCTAGGATTACAGGCGTGAGCCACCGCGCCTACCTCGTGTTTATTTTTAAAGCTGTATGTGCTATCGCAATAGGAAGTTACATGTTTTCTAATAAAGAGGGGTTTGAATTATTTCAAATTTTGCACATAAAGCAAGAAACCTTGACTTAAATTTCTCAACATGTGAAATACCCAGAATTGCATTTCAATAAAATGTCACTGCAGTGCAAGAGGTAGACTTCCAGGAGAGGGCAGCACTTGAGATGGATCTCTGACGTATGAGCAAAAGTGAGGGAACAGGACTCCAAAGAGAGAACTTGAAAAAACTCAGAAAAGATGAACAGACAACTAGATGACTAGAACAGATGGGAGTAAATAGTGAAGAGACTTAAATGTCAGTAATGAGGAAGCACCTCTTGATGGATGTTTCCTATCAAGAGACTAAGCTGAGAGTGAGATGAAATGAAATGGGGAGAGAACAGCTGGCTGCTTACGAGAAAGTTAAGTGGCTGAATTAAACCACGTAAGTCTTTAACATATGCTGTCACTATGCTCCTGCCTCATTTTCTATATTGGTTATCAGTGGTTTTTCAAGGCCAGAAATATGACAAGTTATTACTCTATTTATCTAAAGGTTTTTCACCCATCCTGATTAAATTTCACTGGATTCAGTCCATCAATCTCAGCCTACTAAGATTATTTTTAGATATTGATTCTGCCACAAGATTTAACTCTGCTTTCTAGTTTCATTTCATCTTCATTTTTAGAAAATGCCTTTTGCTGTTTTGTCATGAAAGTAACATAACATTGTTAAATATATATGTAAAAACAAAAATTTAGTAACCCATAATACCACCACCCAGAAACAGACCTCTATTAACAGGCTTGAGGGTTTTTTTAATGCCTAAACCGAACATTTTAATAGACTCATGCTATATATCTTTTCATTTATTGTAAAGTTTTCTTCAATGTCAGTATTCTTATGGCTGCCCAACTTTGTGTGAATATAATTTATTACCCAATTCTTTATTTATAGACATAATGGCTTCTAAATTTGCACTATTATATATAATATTAAGATGAGCACCCCATAACACTAAAATGAGCACTCCTATATCTAACTTTTCCCATGTATCCATGACAATTTTCTTAGAAAAATGTCCTATAAATGGAATTGCTGGGTGCATAATTTTTAAGGCTTTACATAGTGTCAAATTCTGCTCCAGGACATTTGTTCCAATGGACATTCCTATTATTGGTGTTAGAGAATGACAGACTGAGGAACGGTAACAATTATTAGATATTATAATTTTAATATAATTTGAGGATCAGCTTAATAGAAGAAATACAACAGTTGGTTTATTCAATTTACATTCTTTTCATCACTGTTGCACTTCAATAAAATTTTTCAGATATTCCTTTAATGATCTAATATTAAAACCTAGTTACTACGGTTATCCATACAGACCAATGGAATCTAAAAGATAAACCAAGAAATAAATCCTTGCATATGCGATCAAATGAAAATGATTTTCACCTAGGGTGCCAAGACCATTCAATGGAAAAAAGACAGCCTTTTCTTTCTTTTTTTTTTTGAGATGGAGTCTCGCTCTGTTGCCCAGGCTGGAGTGCAGTGGTGCCACCTCAGCTCCCTGCAACCTCACCTCACTGTAACCTCCACCTCCCAGGTTCAAGAGTTTCTCCTGCCTCACTCTCCCAAGTAGCTAGGACTACAAGCACAAGTCACCACACCCAGCTAATTTTTGTATTTTTAGTAGAGATGGGGTTTCACCATATTGGCCAGGTTGGTCTCAAACTGGTCAGAAGACTTAAAAAGACTTTTTCCAAGGAAGATGTACAAATGGACAACAAGCACATGAAAAGATGTGAAACA
This sequence comes from Saimiri boliviensis, assembly GCF_048565385.1. Classification (NCBI taxonomy): domain Eukaryota; kingdom Metazoa; phylum Chordata; class Mammalia; order Primates; family Cebidae; genus Saimiri; species Saimiri boliviensis. Next base: position 38,920,553 of record NC_133459.1, on the reverse strand, counting down.
CCACTAATTAGGGAAATGTAAATCAAAACCACAATGAGATATGCCTTCATACCCATTAGAATGATTATTATCTAAAATAAAAGAGGTCAGGCACAGTGGCTAACACCTGTAATCCCAGCACTTTGGAAGCCAAGATGGGTGAATCACTTGCGGTCAGAAGTTTGAGACCAGCCTGGCCAACATGGTGAAATCCCATCTCTACTGAAAAAAATACAAAAATTAGCTGGGCATGGTGGTGCATGCCTGTAGTTCCAGCTACTGGGCAGGCTGAGGAAGGAAAATCACTTGAACCCAGGAGGCAGAGGTTGCAATGAGCCAAGATCACGCCACTACACTTCAGCCTGGGTGACAGAGCAATACCCGGTCTCAAAAAAAAAAAAAAAACGGAAAAGAACAAGCATCAGCAATGGTGTGGAGAAACAGAACCCCTTTGCATTGCTGGTAGATATGTAAAACAGTGCCGTGGTTTGGAAAACGGTATGGTGTTTCCTCCAAAACTTAAACAGAAATACCATACAATCCAACAATTTCATTTCTTGGTATATATCCCAAAGAAATGACAGCAGGATCTTGAACAGATTATTTGTACACCCGTGTTCATAGCAGCATTATTTACAATAGTCAAAAGGTGAAAGAAACCCAAGTGTCCATGAACAGATGAATGAACAAAAGTAGTATATCCATAAAACGGAATATTATTCAGTCTTAAAGGGGAAGAAAACTCTGACACATGATACAACATGAATGTATCTTGAGGATACTATGTTAAGTGAAAAATGGCAGTCACAACAAGACAAATACTGTACAAATTCACTTATATGGGGTACCTAGGAATAGTCAAATTCATAGAGACAGACAGTAGAATGACAGTTGCCACAAGGTAATGAAAAAAGGGAATGGGCAGTTAGTATTTAATGGGTACATAGTTTCACTTTGGGAAGATGACGTTCTAGAGATGGATGGATGAATGGAGTTGATGGCTGCACAACAATGTGAATGTACTTTATGCCACTAAATTGTAGACTCTGAAATGGTTAAGATTAAAAATTCTTTTATTATACTTTACCACAATAAAAGTACCAAAAAGAAAAAAAAAAGAGTAGAGTTAACTTTAAGTCTTGAGGTTTTAGATTAGAAATTTTAAAGAAACTGAAGTGGATGAGCATGCAAAAGGAAGATGCAGGGAGAGGGGAGGATAAATTCAAACTATCCTCCATTTCTGCACTAGCAAGCCATTATTACTAAAAGGACTGATCTACAATACTTCTTAAGTCTGGAGATTTTAAAGTGCAAGCTTTAACATGCTGGGTAAAAGTATTACAATTCTGAGGTAGTTAAGTAACACAAGGGAAATAACAGGCATCCTGACTATAGTTTCAAATCTCTGCCCCATCAATTAATTACCAGATAACCACTCTGGGTCTCATTTTCTGAAATCAGTCAACTGAAATTGACTATCCATTTTGTACTGGTATCCTACAAAATAGCTCTTTTAAATATGGTGGTAAAGGCTGGGTGCAGTGGCTCACACCTGTAATCCTACCACTTTGGGAGGCTGAGGGGAGTAGATCACCCAAGGTCAGAAGTTCGAGATCACCCTGGCCAGCATGGTGGAACCCTGTCTCTATTAAATTTCCAAAAATTAGCCAGCATGGTGGCACAGGCCTATAGTCCCAGCTACTCAGAAAGCTGAGGAAAGGGAATCGCTTGAACCCAGGATGTGGAGGCTGCAGTGAGCTGAGATCAAGCCAATTCACTCCAGCCTGGGTGGCAGACCGGGACTCCATCTCAAAAAAAGAAAAATGGTGGTTAAGCTGGATGCCAGTGACTCATGCCTGTAATCCCAGCACTTTGGGAGGCCAAAGCGGGAGGACTGCTTGAGCTCAGGAGTTTGAGACCAGCCTGGGCAATATATCAAGACCTTATCTCTGGAAAAAAAAAACAAAAAACAAAAAAAAAACCATAGCAAGATCCCATCTCTACAAATAATAATAATAATAATAATAATAAAACAAAGACAGTTGGGGGTTCAAACTATTTTTTCAAAATGGTGGTAAAGCACACATAAAATTTGCCATCTGAACCATTTTTAAGTATACATTTCTGTGGTATTAAGTATTCAAACTGTTGTGCTACCACTTGAATATCTACCCACTGAACTTCTGTCATCTTATGAAGCTGAAACTCTGAACTCATTAAAAAATAACTCCCCATTCTCCGCTCTCCAGCCCTTGGCAACCACTATTCTATTTCGTGTCTCTATGTGCAATATAGCTTTCATAGTATTATATTTTGTTTGAAAACGCAACATAAGAGCGTGGTGTTGGCATAAGAGTAAACAAATAGATCAATGAAACAGAACAAAATCCAAAATGAGACTCACACATGTATGGCTAATTTTCAACAAGGTGCAAAGGCAATTCAGTGGAGAAAGGATAGCTTTTTTCAACAAATGGTGCTGCAATTTTTTTTAAATATCACTCATATATATGGCTATAGATATACCTATATAATACTATTATATATCTATAGCTAAATACATATGAGTGTTTTCATTTTTTTGTGAGCCAAAGATCTTTTTGTAAATTTTCTTTCTGAGCCAAAGATTTATCTGTTCATTTCTTGCATTTGAAGTACTCTTCAATTATCTCCTTGACCTGAGACTCCCTGAAAAATACAGAATGCTTCAAGAATTTGCATGTCATCCTTACACAGGGGCCATCCTAATCTTCTCTGTATTGTTCCAATTTTAGTGTATGTGCTGCTGAAGCAAGCACGAGTGATTTTTTTTAAAAAGTTCTTTAGATATACCTATATCTGTATCTAAAAAACTTTCCATCCATCCTTCATACCATATATGCAAATTAACTCCAAATGAATCACAGACCTAAATGTAAAACCTAAAACTATACAATCTCCAGAAGAAAACATAGCAGAACAACTTTCTGGTATTGGATTAGACAGATTTTTTTTTTAAATATAACAGGAAAAGCACAATCTACAAAAGAAAAAGTTAATAAACTGAACTTTATTAAGAATTTATATGCTGGCCGGGCGCGGTGGCTCATGCCTATAATCCCAGCACTTTGGGAGGCCAAGGCGGGTGGATCACGAGGTCAAGAGATCGAGACTATCCTGGTCAACATGGTGAAACCCTGTCTCTACTGAAAATACAAAAATTAGCTGGGCATGGTGGCACACGCCTGTAGTCCCAGCTACTCGGGACGCTGAGGCAGGAGAATTGCTTGAACCCAGGAGACGGAGGTTGCGGTGAGCCGAGATCGCGCAATTGCACTCCAGTCTGGGTAACAAGAATGAAGTTCTGTCTCAAAAAAAAAAAAAAAAGAATTTATATGCTTAGAAATACACTCTTAAGGCTGGGTGCAGTGGCTCATGCCTATAATTCCAGTAGTTTGGGAGGCCGAAGCAGGCAGATCACTTGAGTTTAGAAGTTCAAGACCAGCCTGGCCAACATGGTGAAATCCCATCTCACCTAAAAATACAAAAAATAGCTGTGTGTGGTGGTGGGTGCCTGTTCCCAGCTATTCAGGAGTCTGAGGCAGAACAACTGGGAGGCAGAGGTTGCAGTAAGCCAAGATCACGCTACTGCACTTCAGCCTAGGCTACAAAATGAGACTTCGTCTCAAAATAAATAAATAAATAAATTTTCAAAAATAAATAAAAAAGAAAGAAATACACTATTAAGAGAATAATGAAGAGAAGGCACAACCTAGGGAGAAAATCTTTGCAAAGCATGTATCAGAAACACAAACACAACACTATGTCTCAAAGCTCAACAATAAGAAAACAATTATTTTTTAATAGCAAACATTTGGACACTTCATCAAAGATATAAGGATGCCAAACAAGCATATGAAAAGATGTGTGACGAAAGTCATTAGGGTCAGGCTCAGTGGCTCACACCTGTAACCCCAGTATTTTGGGAGGCCAAGGCAGGATTGTTTGAGACCAGCAGTTCAAGACCAACCTGGACAACACGACGAAATCCCATCTTTACAACAAATACAAAAATATTAGCCAGGTGTGGTGATGCATCCCTATGGTCCCAGCAATTCAGGAGGCTGTGGTGGGAGAATCACCTAAGCCTGGGAGGCACAGGCTGCAGTGAGCCAAGATCACACCACTGCAGCCTGGGTGACAGAGTGAGATCCTGTCTCAAAATTTTAAGTCATTAGGGAAATGCAAATTAGAATCATAATGACCTAACAGTGATTTTAGAGTGGCTAAAATGAAAAAAATTACTGGCCACACCAAGTGTTGGTAAGCAGGTAGAAAACTAGAACTCTCATACACTGTTGATGTGAATGTAAAATAATACAACTACTCTAGAAAACCTGTCAGGTGACCCAGTCATTCCACCGAGGTATTTATCCAAAAGAAAAGAAAAAGCATTTGTCCACACAAAGACTTACACACAAAATGTCCATAGCAGCTTGATTTGTAGTAGCCAAAAACTAGAAACAATCCAAATGTCTATCAATAGGTAAATAAACAAATCATGATATATCCATACAATAAATACTCATCAATAAGAGACTATATGATTATAGCATTTATATAAAATTATTAAAAATGCAATCTATAGAGACAGCAGATCAGTAGTTGAGTGGGGATGGAAGGGTATGTATACAAGAGGGTAAGAAAGGTAATACAAAGCAGTACGAAGAAACTTCTAGGGATGATGGATATCATCATAATCTTGATGGTTTCATGGATATTAAGATATGCCAAAGCTCATCAAATTGTACATTTTTCTTTTTTTGAGACGGGGTCTTGTTCTGTTGCCCAAGATGGAGTGCAGTGTTGCAATCTTGGCTCACTCCAACCTTGGCTTCCCAGGTTCAAGAAATCCTCCTGCCTCAGCCTCCCGAGTAGAATGAGAATTTTCTTTTTGAGTCGAAGTCTCACTCTGTTGCCCAGGCTTGAGTGCAACAGCACAGTCTTAGCTCACTGCAACATCCACCTCCCAGGTTCAAGCAATTCTCCTGCCTCAGCCTCCAGAGTAGCTGGGATTACAGGCACCCATCACCATGCCCAGCTGATTTTTATATTTTTAGTAGAGACAGGGTTTCACCATATTGGCCAGGCTGGTCTCTTGGCCAGGCTTGTCTTGAATTCCTGACCTCGTGATCCGCCTGCCTCGGCCTCCCAAAGTGATAGGATTACAGGCGTGAGCCACCATGCCCAGCCAGAATGAGAATTTTAAGTGAAATCTTCTAAATTCAAATCTACATATATGTTCTCCATTTCACATGACAATAAAAGACAAGATTGATCCAGATGTGATGTTTAATCCACATTTACTGTTAGGACTTTATGGGATCATCTGTTCTAGATTTAACTTTTTTTCCCCCCAGGACAGAGTCTTGGTTCTCCTGCTCAGTCTGGAATGCAGTGGCACAAACAAAGCTCACTGTAACCTCAAACTCTTCAGTTCAAGGGATTTCCTGCCTCAGCCTCCCAAATAGCTAGGACTCCAGGTTCCCACCACAATGCCCAACTAACTTTTAAAAAGTTTATGTAGAGACAAGGTCTCAATACGTTACCCAGTCTTGGTCCTGAACTCCTGGCTTCAAGAGCTCTTCTCACCTTGGCCTCCCAAAGCACCAGGATAACAGGTGTGAGCCACTGTGTTTCGCCCCTTGATTTAACATTTTCATCAACAAAGTCCTTTAAAGGCTGAAATTGGGCTGGGCGCAGTGGCTCATGCCTATAATCCCAGCACTTGAGAGGCCAAGGCGGGTAGATCATGAGGTCAGGAGTTCAAGACCAGCCTGACCAACATAGTGAAACCCCATCTCTATTTAAAAAAAAAAAAAAAAAAAAATGAAACCAAGATTTCACTACAAAGGAAAAAGCCAAATAAAGACAGCAAGCATAACTAATACAAATACTTTCAGTTCTAATTAGTAGTTTTCACTGGGATGGGCATTTATCCTAGGGGGCAAATGATAGTCCATCAGGTAGCAGGAATATAATATTAATACTTATATTCAAATGAGTTTTTAAAAATCTCACCCCTTTTATGTATTTCTATGTCTGTTTTATACAATATATAGGTATGGTACAAATAAAACATATTTGTAAAAAGATATTAATTTATTTTGATAAGAATATATGAGACGAATGTTTGGAGATGACTTAGAAAATAAATCTCTAGCAGCGGAGCTCAGTGGCTCACGCCTGTAAGCCCAGCACTTTGGGAGGCCGAGGCAGGCAGATCACCTGAGGTCAGGAGTTCAAGACCAGCCTGGCCAACATGGCAAAACCCTGTCTCTACTAAAGTACAAAAATTAGCCAGGCACGGTGGCAAGCGCCTGTAATCCCAGCTATTCAGGAGAGTGAGGCAGGAGAATCACTTGAACCTGGGAGGTGGAGGTTGCAGTAAGCCGAGATCACGCCTCTGCACTCCCGCCTGGGTGACAAAAATATATATATATATCTTTAGTAAACATTTTTCAATAGAATTATATAATTTTGGAGCAGAATCAAATCTTAAAGAGCATCTCATTTAGACAGCAATATAAGGCCCCTTGCAAATAAGATGACATGCCCCATGTCTCAGAAACACACACACACACACACACACACACACACACACTCACCCCCAAACAAAAAGCTCACAATCATATTTTAGGCTAAAACTAATTAAAACTCAGTGGCAGGCAGAAAGACAAGGCAACCACCTCTTCACCTTGCTTTACTATAGTGTGGGAAAAAAAAAAAAAAAAAAAAAAAAAAAAAGCATGTCACTCTTGAGCTGATAAAGGCTTTAGAATATGGCAAAATGTTTTAGACCTGGTAAGTTTAGCAAATGCTGCACAATACCTAATGTCTCTCTTGAAAATTCATAATATTTTTTTCTTTTTTTGAGAGAGTCTCACTCTGTCGTCCAGGCTGGAGTGCAATGGTGTGATCTTGGCTCACCACAACATCCGCCTCCTGGGTTCAAGCAATTCTCCCACTTCAGCCTCCTGAGTAGCTGGAATTACAGGCATGTGCCACCATGCCTGGCTAATTTTTGTATTTTTAACAGAGATGGAGGCCAGGCACAGTGGCTCAAGCCTGTAATCCCAACACTTTGGGAGGCCGAAGCGGGTGGATCACGAGGTCAAGAGATCGAGACCATCCTGGTCAACATGGTGAAACCCCGTCTCTACTAAAAATACAAAAAATTAGTTGGGCATGGTGGCACGTGCCTGTAATCCCAGCTACTCAGGAGGCTGAGGTAGGAGAATTGCCTGAACCCAGGAGGCGGAGGTTGCGGTGAGCCGAGATTGCGCCATTGCACTCCAGCCTGGGTAACAAGAGCGAAACTCCATCTCAAAAAAAAAAAAACCCCCCAGAGATGGGGTTTCTCCATATTAATCAGGCTGGTCTCAAACTTCCAACCTCAGATGATCCGCCCACGTTGGCCTTCCAAAGTGCTGAGATTACAGGCGTGAGCCACCGTGCACGGCCAAAACATATTATTTATATAAAATTTAATGCATTTTATGTGAAATATTTTATTATATAATAAAAATGAAGTTCTCTTAAGCGATCAAGATACAAAGAACAATAAGGTGTGGTCCCTGCTGGGAAACAGGATAAACTGGTTGACAAAAAATGTCTCCTTCCTTCTTGGCCGGGCGCAGTAGCTCACACCTGTAATCCCAGCACTTTGGGAGGCCAAGGTAGGCAGATCACTTGAGGCCAGAAGTTCGAGACCAGCCTGGCCAATGTGCCAAAACCCTGTCTCTACTAAAAATACAAAAATCAGGGCTGGTGCGGTGGCTCACACCTGTAATCCCAGCACTTTGGGAGGCCGAGGTGGGTGGATCACGAGGTCAAGAGATCGAGACCATCATGGTCAACATGGTGAAACCCCGTCTCTACTATAAATACAAAAAATTAGCTGGGCATGGTGGCGCGTGCCTGTAATCCCAGCTACTCAGGAGGCTGAGGCAGGAGAATTGCCTGAACCCAGGAGGCGGAGGTTGCGGTGAGCCGAGATTGCGCCACTGCATTCCAGCCTGGGTAATGAGAGCGAAACTCCGTCTCAAAAAAAAAAAAAAAAAAAGTGATCTGAAGAAAAATAAAGCAGTATTTAAGGAGGTGGAAGACAATGGGGAAGTGCTATTTTTGAGAAGACAGTCAAAGAAGGTCACTGGGAATGGTGACAAGTGTCTAGACCTGAATGAAAATAAAATACGTTTTAGCCTTTGCAGTCTTATATTAAGTTGTGCTTTCTATTCCGTTTATTTATTTTATTTTATTTTAATTTTTTTAAGAGACAGAGTTTCTTCATATTTGGTCAGGCTGGTCTCGAACTCCCGACCTCAGATGATCCGTCTGCCTTGGCCTCCCAAAGTGCTGAGATTATAGGAGTGAGCCACCACGCCCAGCCTCTATTCTGTTTTTATCAACACTATTCAGAAGAGTATGATCCACGGAAGAAACAGAAACCACTAGACGCCACAGTACACAGTAAGAGATAAGATGGCACCACAGTAAATGACAGCAACCAAAGTTTTCACTGCTCCATGGGTCACATTTACACTATATTTTTGCCATGTACATTACAAAGCTAGCTTTTGCTATGATAACTACTTGTCACATAGTTTCTATTTAGACATTACTAAAAAGAAGGCAGCACAAGAAAAGAAGCTAATGCATTAAAAACTTCTTGACACCAGGCACGGTGGCTCACGCCTGTAATCCCAGCACTTTGGGAGGCTGAGGCGGGTGGATCACAAGGTCAAGAGATTGAGACCATCCTGGTCAACATGGTGAAACCCCGTCCCTACTAAAAATACAAAAAATTAGCTGGGCATGGTGGCGCATGCCTGTAATCCTAGCTACTCAAGAGGCTGAGGCAGGAGAATTGCCTGAACCCAGGAGGCGGAGGTTGCGGTAAACCGAGATCGCGCCATTGCACTCCAGCCTGGGTAACAAGAGAGAAACTCCATCTCAAAAACAAAAACAAACAAACAAAAAAAAACTTCTTGAAATATATCAAAGAGGTAAGGCTCAAGAGCCTTTGTGGCCATCACTTCAAGGTAAGGAGACTGACTATCCCCATTTTGACATCTCCAAATGATCATCCTTTTAGGTGGCTAACTCTTCCTCAATACTAGGCCTCTCATTTTCTTTCTGCATCAATGCTATTCCTCACTGGACACATGTAAATATTTACATTATTATATGAATGCAGGCTTAAGTTGATAAGTAATGTCTCCAAGAAATGGCCAAAAGCTCCTATCCTGTTCCTTTATAGTAATTTCTCATGGTCAAATTGTTTTTTACATACTAGATTTTACATTAGGTGTTCCCCCTAAAGTATTGTTTTAAGTGTATCTCATGAGTGCATCATGAAATCCCTACAATACAATTGATTTAACAAATTAGTTTTGTGTGGCAGGCATGGTACTAATTGCTAGGTACTAAGTATACCAAAAAGAATAAACAAGATCCCTGTTCTTGTTGACTTAGAAGTCAATACAAAAGACAAACATGGAAACAAATATTTAGGCACCATGTTTATGTATAAGAAGCTAATAGAATACATTGCTGAAAGAACCACCTAATTAATTCTGCCACTGAAATTAGAAAAAGCTTCTGAAAGACCACAATATTTGAGCCAGGTCTTGAAGAATAAATAGGCAGATAGGTAAAGGAAGACCCTGGGTTATTCAGGCACAGTGAGAAATGGACACAGTGGTGAAGGTGGGATCAAACAAACTTTTTTTAATGAGGCTGTAAAAATGGGAGTTGGTGGTCCAGATTATAAAGGCTTTGTATGCCAAGCTAATAAGTTTGAACTTTATCTTGTCTTTGGGGGAAAAAAACCATTGAGGTATTTTAGGGAATAAAGTGACTAACAAGATTATATTCATAATTTAGAAAGAACACAAAGATGAACGAACTGTAGATAATGCCAGTCAGAAGGCAAGAGATCAGTGAAGAGTTGCAATAGGAGAAAGGCTGAACGAAGACAGTGACAGCAATAAAATTGAGAGTTAAAACTATAGGTATTGTATAAAGCGTCAAAAAAGAAAAAGAAAAAATCCCAAACAAATAAGAGGACACCTATCTTATGAATCAGGAAAAGCTTCACGGAAAGAATGACATTTATATTGGGCTGTAAAGAAGGAAAATCTCCCATGAAGACAGTGAGAGAACAGCACAATGAAAGGGAAAGACATGACCTGAGATATTGTTACCGTAGTTAATAAGCTAACTGGATCTTGAAAAGTCGAATGAAAATTAAAATCATCTTTCCCAAAATAATGTACTTGGAAACTCACAGACAAAATTTTAATCACAGGAATAACTGCAATCACACTTTGGTCCGTGGACTGACTCCAAGTAAAGAACTCCTGAATAAAAGTCAACAGTTGAACTCAGGTGATGGGACTGACAAGCGGCGGACTGAAAAGCATGTTGAGACCAAGGTTGTGAAAACTTTCTACTACAAAATGAGAAATTTGGATAACACAGACAATTCTGGAGGTATTTTTTTTAAATAGAGATTTTCTTTTTTTTTTTTTTTTTTTTTTTTTGAGACGGAGTTTCGCTCTTGCTACCCAGTCTGGAGTGCAATGGCGCGATCTCAGCTCACCGCAACCTCCGCCTCCTGGGTTCAGGCAATTCTCCAGCCTCAGCCTCCTGAGTAGCTGGGATTACAGGCATGCGCCACCCTGCCCAGCTAATTTTTTGTATTTTTTAGTAGAGACGGGGTTTCACCGTGTTGACCAGGATGGTCTCGATCTCCCGACCTCGCGATCCTCCCGCCTCAGCCTCCCAAAGTGCTGGGATTACAGGCTTGAGCCACCGCGCCCGGCTTCTAAATAGAGATTTTCTATTAAGTCCTTACAACAATGAATTTGCATACAAAACATAAGTACTATTATCCATTTGCAAAAGAATTAAGGTTTAAAGAAAATAACAAGATCAGACAACTATTTCAATAGGGAAGCCAGTACATCCTATCTGACTCAGAGCCCTTGTACTCCATCACTAATCTACAAAAATGAAAATTTTTGTGTAGTACATACTTTTTTTTTTTTTTTTTTTTTTTGAGACGGAGTTTCGCTCTTGTTACCCAGGCTGGAGTGCAATGGCGCGATCTCGGCTCACCGCAACCTCCGCCTCCTGGGTTCAGGCAATTCTCCTGCCTCAGCCTCCTGAGTAGCTCGGATTACAGGCATGTGCCACCATGCCCAACTACTTTTTTGTATTTTTAGTAGAGACGGGGTTTCACCATGTTGACCAGGATGGTCTCTATCTCTTGACTTCATGATCCACCCGCCTCGGCCTCCCAAAGTGCTGGGACTACAGGCTTGAGCCACTGCGCCCGGCAGCACATACTTATTTTAACCATTAAAAATCTATGAAGTCACTGTTAGTCTTGAACCTAAGTGTCTCATATAAACATGGTTTATCATAAAATTACTTTGCCTAGTATTCTCAAAGTGTAATCATATGATCACCCAATAATTTCAATTTTGATAATGCAGTTTACTAAAAGAAAAGTCTTCAAATTTTGCATTACAAATAGACATGCCAATTGTAAAACTTAAGGAATCTTGGTCCCCAAAATACAGCAAAAACTTGAGAAGACATCATCAATTTTTCAGGAAAACAAAGAAAGACTGTTTTCTAAAGTTAATCTTATCCACACTGCCTGGCAGTGGTTTCAGAAAAGGAACTGAAGGAAAGAGAAAAAACAAACCACATCCCATAGTTACTTAATACAAATTTTCACTGAATACAATTTGACCTAAGTATCATTTTCTTAGTAACTATTACTTTTAGAGTTTCATTTTATCATCTTCACAAACTTATGAAAATTGAAAATATGCCCAGCAGGAGACAAGCTCCTCTATTCACTCATATGTTAGTTTATTTCTTGATTTGGTGCAACTCCAAAGATAGAGCCATTTCTTTTAAGTGCTGCAAGAGTTGGAGAGAATATGGTCCCAGCATGTTGCAAAAGGGATCTAAGTTGTACAATCTAAGTCTCTAGGACAACATTTCTAACTAAATAACTGATGAAAACACATTTGTAGTATGAAAAATCCTATAAGCAAGGGTCAGGCCTTTATAATAATGTAAAAATACCTACTACCTATCTTTATATATTATGTGCTCCTCTCCTAGAGTGCAAGAATCCTGTCTTAGGTTCCCATCTTCAGAACTGTCACACAATCAGTGTTCCCTAAGTGAATGAACATATCTTATTATTCCTTTCAGATGTGAAACCAAGAGCTTGTCAACGAAATTTATTGATGGTGAAAATTTACCTGCTTCTTTATACAATTTTTACTTTTTCTGTATCTTGTCATCAAGGACACAGTTGATCTTATCTGTACTAGGAAAAATGTGTCAAAAATATTACAAATTTTGTGAAGACTTGTACACAAACTTTCTATTCTACTGTTTGTATAAAACATTATAAGGAGATAAAGGTCAGAAAACAAGGAATAGTTTTTTGTTTTATTTTGTTTTTTTTGTTTGTTTGTTGTTTTTTTTTTTTTTGAGTCAGAGTTTCGCTCTTGTTACCCAGGCTGGAGTGCAATGGCGCGATCTCGGCTCACCGCAACCTCCGCCTCCTGGGTTCAGGCAATTCTCCTGCCTCAGCCTCCTGAGTAGCTGGGATTACAGGCACGTGCCACCATGCCCAGCTAATTTTTTTTGTATTTTTAGTAGAGACGGGGTTTCACCGTGTTGACCAGGATGGTCTCGATCTCTCGACCTCGTGATCCACCCGCCTCGGCCTCCCAAAGTGCTGAGATTACAGGCTTGAGCCACCACGCCCGGCCTAAGAAATAGTTTTGCAGACATAGTTGCCCAAGGTTTTTAGCTAAGAAGTGGTAAAGTCACACTCAAGACCCAGCTAACTCCCAATCTCATGTGCTTTCTCTTACAATACAGTGTTAAAGAAATACCTGTTCTTAATGCATTTATTAGTCTAGAAAACATTTTTTGGAAAAAATTTAGGCAAAAAAAACCCACAAAACTTCATAGAAAAGACTAATTACACATGCTTTCCTTTAAAAATTCTTCTGGGCCATCACATCTCTGATGTCACCAAGACTCAAAACATTAAAATATTACGTTAAATAAAACCGCAGTTGCATGCACTAGGCATAAGGCAGAATACATATATATGTGATCCTTTGACAAGCTTCATTCTGACTGCTTACATTCATTCTTGTCATCTTTCCAAGGAGACAACTCAAGCTTAGAAGCCTCATCCAAAACCCAAAGTTGTTTTCCTGCACCAACCCCCTCCTTCAATTAGTTTCCCCTTCTCCATACCATTCTGGGTCCTTACCAATCTCTACCTTTGGCACTGGGATGCTTTCCCCACCCTAGACCTTCACATGACTCATTTTCATTCTTGCAGCCCAGAGGGTCTACTACCTAAAGTGGTCTTTCCCACTTGCTGCTTCCTAAGCACATATTACAATTTATAATTAACCTTTTTACTTATTTTTACTAGCAAATTGTCTTTTCTATCAGGATATCCCATGAGGGCTCTCTCCACACCATTGTCTCTACAACACCTTCTTTTCCATCATTACCAAAACCGCGCTGGAAATACTGTCATTCCTACCACCTCCCATAAGTAAGTTCATCAAGGCTAAGTGGTGTCTTATTCATGTTTCCCCAGCACTTGGTAAAGTCCCTGGCACCATCCTATGAAGTCAGTAAAAATTTGTAAAATAAATTAGCTTACTAAATAAGGATTACTACTAAGGAAGCAGAGAACAACACCACATTAACATTTAATAGTACAGGGCAACGTTGCAGGTTGTACACACAAACACTGGAGTGGTACAATGCATGGAAAAGATTAGTAAGGACAAAATTCCATTCAAAGAGATGAGGTGCTTTCTGCCTCGGCAGAGAGACGAAGAGCAATCAAGCAAGCTAACTTTTATTCTACTCCAGACCAACAGAACAAATTGGCCCCCAAAATTTTTATTGTAGAAGGCCGCAATTTATTCAGCACACTCGACTACTTATTAAGACTCCAAGTACCAACATACCACGATTATTTTGTATTTTCTAAGGTACAACAAGCAGATAAGGAGCAGAGGGGTGCCTCTGAAATCTGATAGAACAAACATGGAAGTAGAAATAATAATGGCAGATATTTATATTTGTAAAAGACTTGAAAACATACAGAAAAATGTCAGAGTGGTCATGGAGACTAAACACAACACACTCATAAATATGTAATCATAGGTTAGGACCCACCATGGCACAGAAGTGATCATACGACTGCCAAAAGAGGCCACACTACATCTCTCTTCCCATCCTCTTCTACTCAAAGAGTCAGCCTTATTCTTGGTAGCACAATCGTCTCAAAGGAATACAGAAAAGACGAAAAAACGACTTAAACGTTAAAAAAAAAAAAAAAGCAAAAATCAAACAACCAACCAGCTCTGCAATCCCTCATGAGAAAGCCCTAGACGCCTTTCGAAGCCAACTGTCATACCTTTTAGAAGCCCAGAAGAGGTTAACTCCAAAAATAAGTATCTGGCCCCAACACACCTCTCCGGATTATTCAGAAAAATCCAGGTTTACCAGTTTGGAGATATGCACTCCACTCAAAAAAGGATGCGCCGGCAGGGACAAGCAATCAATCCCTCAGGGGGCAGTGGCGCTCCAACCACCCGGCCAGGACACAGGCAACGGCGACAGGGCACAGCCCTTCCAGGGGCCCGCCGGAAACCTCCAGGATCTCAGTTAAGGCTCAGAGCAACCCGCCCCAAGGGTGGCCAAAGTCGGGCAGTGGCGGAGGGGAGCCAGCGGTAGAGCTTCGGAGCTGGGCCTTCCCGGCCCGGGGGCGCGGCGAGTCACAGAGGTGGCGCCTTTCAGTCCAGACCCGGCTGCTGCAGAGGATCCAGGGCCTCTTTCCCTGACTTCCCCACCCCGCTGCCCTCATCCAGCCAGTCAGCCCCTCACCTGGCAGAAGCTCCGGCAGTAGTTCAAAGATGAAACCTCCGACACCTCTTGCTCCCTCAGCTCTGTCTCCAGCTGCCACAGACACGGCCGCAGTCCCGAGGCTCCCGGCGCTGGAGATGCGGGGCGATGACCCCGAACCATGGACTCAGTATCGACTCCATCTCCGGCTCCCGCTACCGCCGGAGCCTCAGCCCCAGCCCCGGCGACAGCGGCGGCGTCTCCCTTTCCGTCCGCCATCTTCCCACGGCCCACCAGCGCGTAGGCAACCAAGCCACGTGACTCAGCCCTGGCCCCGCCCCCGGCCGCCCGCGCACGGTGACGCACTCGTTAGCGACACCGGCGCCAGCCTGATTCCGTCACACGGACTCCGGGTGCCCCTCCTTTCAGTGGCCTATGCATCACCGGTCTTGACAACAGCCTAGCAACAACTGGCTAGAGGCTGTGCCCACCTAGACTCCTTTGGGGTCATGGGATCACGGAGCCAGAAATGCCTATAGAGCAATCTAGATATGAGGAGGACGACATTGGAACTGCGATCTGAAGGGACCAGAGGAAGGTAGCCCTGAAAGGAACGCAGAGAAAGGCATCTCTGTTAGAAGGAAAATAAGCAAAGATTGTGAAGCCGAAATGAAGAGTAACATCAAGGGAGCTTGGTTTATGATAAAGACGGCATTGTTTCCGAAAGGGAAATAATTAGATTTTACCTCAAACCGTATCCAAAAATAAAGCCGAGATGGAAAATATTTTCGGAAAATGAAAATAGCTTTTTTTTTTTTTTTTTTTTTTTTTTTTTTTTTTTTTTTTGAGACGGAGTTTCACTCTTGTTGCCCAGGCTGGAATGCAATGGCAAGATCTCGGCTCTCCTCAACCTCCGCCTCCCGGGTTCAAGCGGTTCTTCTGCCTCAGCCTTCCGAGTAGCTGGGATTACAGGCATGCATCACCATACCTGGATAATTTTTGTATTTTTAGTAGAGACGGGGTTTCTCCATGTTGGCCAGGCTGGTCTGGAACTCCTGACCTCAGGTGATCCGCCCGCCTCGGCCTCCGAAAGTGCTGGGATTACAGGCGTGAGAGGCAACGCCCCCCGCCTCCCCCCACCCCCACCCCCACCCACCGCTAAGAATTATCTTAGTAAGGGCGGAAAAGCACAAACCGTAAGGGAAAATATTTAGATTTGACTATATTAAAATGTGTTACTTAGGTGTAACAAGTTAAAAAAGATGGCACACAAAGACAAGCCGCAGACTAGATTACATTCCCCATAGATATAACCATTGTTTATTGCTTATTGTTGTTTTTTGAGACAGAGTCTTGCTCTGTCACCCAGGCTGGAGTGCAGTGGCGCCATCTAGGCTTACTGCAACCTCTGCCTCCCAGGTTCAAGCGATTCTCGTGCCTCAGCCTCCTTTGGTAGCTGGCACTATAAGCGTCTGCCACTACGCCCGGTTAATTTTTGTATTTTTAGTAGAGGCGCGGTTTCACTGTGTTGGCCAGGCTGGTCTCGAACTCCTGGCCCCAAGTGATCCGCCTGCCTCAGTCTCCCAAAGTGCTGGGATTATAGGAATGAGCCACTGTGCCTGGCCATAACCATTGTTTTAATTAGTATCCAAAGCAGTTCCCAAAATCGAAAAAGGCAAACAATCCAATAGAAAAGTAGATAAAAAGCTGGAGGTGGTGGCTCATGCCTGTAATCCCAGCACTTGGGAGGCCAAGGTGGGAGGATTGCTTGAGTTCAGGAGTTCGAGACCAGCCTGGCCAACATAGTGAAATCTTGTGTCTACAAAAAATGAAGACAAAATTAGCCAGGCATGGTGGCATGCGCCTCTAGTCCCACCTTCATAGGAGGCTGAGGTGGGAGGATTGCTTGAGCCCTGGAAATCAAGGCTGTGGTGCAGTGACCTGATGGCACCACTGCTCTCCAGCCTGAGCAACACTCAAAAAGAAAAAAAAAGAGAGAGAAAGAAAAGTAGGTAAAGAGGAAGTTCACCAAAAAAGAAAACGGAATGGCCAATAAACCCAAGGAAAAATAGGTAACTTCACTATAACTATCAAAGTACAAGTAAAACAACAATGAGATATAATTTCATATCCATTCGATTGATAGGAATTTTAAGTTAGTATAGAATATAGGAAAATGGAACGTAAAAACCCCTGGTGGAAGCACAAATTGACACATCCGTTAGGATAAATAATTTGTAATATTTAATGAAACAGAATTTGTACATGTCCTGTAATTAAGCAATTCCTAATGATAAGAGTAGTAATGATAATAGTGGTCAAAATTCATTGAGATTTAATACGGGCCGGGCACGTTTCTAAGTTCTTTCTATGTATTAAGTCATTTAATCCTAACAATATCATAAGTTATTGCCATCACTTTACAATTAAGGAAACTAGAGCACAAAGAAATTAAGTAACTCGCCCAAAGTCACACAACTGGTGTCTGAAATTCAGTCCTGGGTAGTCTGCCTCTAAAGTCCACCCTCTTAACTATTATGTTGCTCATATTCATTGCAGCACTATTTGTAATAACAAAATATTAGAAACAACATAAATGTTCAACAGTAAGAAATGGATAAATTATGGTATATTGACACACTGAAATGTACAGCCAAAAAAATGAAAACTGCATATATCAACACAATAGACATAAAGCATGATAAAAAAAACAAATTGCAAGGGATATTTAATGTATTGTTCCATACTGTAAATTTTGAAAACATAGAAAACAAATGCTCAAGTAAAAAAAAATTAAAACTAGGGATACTATAGGCATGATATATATCACCTTTAGAATGGTAGGTAGTTCTGGGGAAAGAGGAAAGGAAGGAGGTGTAAGAAGCATTCACTATATCTGTAATGTTTTATTTATTTTTAATCTGAAGCAAATACTCATTCAATTATACCAAATGCATAAAGCATATATTATGTGTTAGGCACTTTCCAGGTAATAGAGATTAAGAAAAGAACATGTAGTTCACATTTTAATGGTATACATAGCTAAACATTAATGTGTTAGATCTGGGTGGTGGGCACATGGTTGTCTATAATATTATTCTCTGTATTTTTTTTATATCTTTGTAATACAAATAATTAAGTTTAGGCCAGCATGTCTGGAGTATGGTGCACGAGAGGGAAGAGGTGAAGATGAGATTAGAGAAAGAGCAAAGGGCCAGATCATATAGCACATTATAGTTCAAGGTAAGCAGTGAGGATTTGAAGTGTACTGAGTAATCATTGCTTTTCTGAGTAATCAAAGCTTTAAGTGGAGGTGTAACTTCATCTGATTTATACTCTTGCTGCCATATGAGATTAGGTGGTGAGAGGCGTGAATGAAAGCAGAGAAGCTATTGTAATAGTCCAGATGATACAAGTGAACAAGTTAGAGACATATTTTGGAAGTACAACTTAGAGGCTGATGCATTGTTTGTGAGGAAAGGAAAGAATCTGGAATAGCTGCATGGCTTTTGGTTTGAATGGTTGGCAATTATGTTTATTGAGAAAATGAAGACTTAGGGAAAAACAGACTGGGGAGAGAGTGAGGGAGAATCAAGGGTTCTATTTGAAACAGGTTAATTTTGATTTTTCTGTGAGACATTTAAATGGAGATGCCAGATAGGCACTTGGATATGTGGCTGTGAAGCTTCAGCTGAAGATGTAGGGCCATCAGCTGTTATACCTCTATTAGGCAAAAAGAAAAATAAGTCTCTGGTGACTCCACCACATCCTCATCTTGCTTCCATCCCACTTATTTGGTTCCTTTTACAAAAAATCTTCTCTAAAGAGCTGGCCAAATCCTCTGTTTCTATTTAACCGCTTCTCATTTTTACTTGAACTCTTTTCAGTCAGGTTTTATCCCCACCACTCACTGAAACAGCTCATTTTTACATCAACAGTGAGGTCTACTTTTTTTCTGTCCAAAGGTGAATTCTCAGTCCTTGTTTAGTCAATCTCTTAGCAGTGTTTAGCGTTGTTGATAATTTCTCAAAATTTAATTTAACTTGGATTCCAAATCTGCATGTTCTCCTGGTGTTTTTTTCTTGATTTCTTTTGTATTCTCTCTTTTCTTTGTGATTTCTTTTCTTCTCTTTCTCTCTCTTTTTTTTTTTTTTTTTTTTTTTTTTTGAGAAGGAGTTTTTGCTCTTGTTGCCCAGGCTGGAGTGCGATGGCGCAGTCTTGGCTCACTGCAAGCTTCACCCCCTAGGTTCAAGTGATTCTCCTGCCTTAGCCTCCCAAGTATCTGGGATTACAGGCACCTGCCACCACACCCGGCTAATTTTTGTATTTTCAGTAGAGACGGGGTTTCACCATCTTGGCCAGGCTGGTCTTGAACTCCTGACCTCGTGATCCACCTGTCTTGGCCTCCCAAAATGCTGGGATTACAGGTGTGAGCCAAGGCGCCCAGCCTTTCTTTGTTATTTCTAAGTGCCCCAGGCGTAGTCTGTCAACTTCTTTTCTATTTACATTCACTGCCACACTCAGCCAGTTCTAATACATGTATATGCTCACAACAATTAATACCACCTTAAGCCCAGGGATGAAGGGCCCTGCCCTGGGTCCCATACTTTAGAGGGCCACACAAACCCCTCACACACACACACACACACACACACACACACACACACACAGACTATATTAAAAAACACATGGGCACGTCTATCATTTGAGATCCAGTACTCAGCACAAGTACAATCTTAAATATTTTCTTTCTTTACCACTACTATTCAGGCTTTAGGGAACCTCTTTATCACATCTCTTGCTCCATATATTCAGAGCTGAAAGGCATCAAAACAATTGAAAGCAGAGCTATTTGTACATTTGTACATTTATGTTCACAACACTATTATTCATAATACTCAAATGTAAAAATGACACAAATGTCCGTGAATGAATGATTTAATAAAACAGAATGTGGTATAGACATGCAACGGAATGTTACTCAACCTTAAAAAGGAAATAAATTCGTTCATGAAAAAGGGGCAGGGGAAGGGAGGAAATTCTGACACATGCTACAACACGGATAAATCTTGACGATATTATGCTAAGTGAAACAAACCAGTCATAAAAAAACAAACATTGTATGAGTCCACATCCTTATATGAGGTATGCAGGGTAGTCAAATTCATAGAATCAGAAGGAATAACGGTGGCTGCCGGGGGCAGGGGAGAGAGAGGCAGGGTATAGAATTTCAGTTTGGGGCCAGGCGCATGGCTCACGCCTATAATCCCAGCACGTTGGGAGGCCGAGGTGGGCAGATCACAAGGTCGGGAGTTCAAGACCAGCCTGGCCAGAAGAGTGAACCCTGTCTCTACTAAAAATACAAAATATTAGCCAGGCATGATGGTGGGCGCCTGTAATCCCAGCTGCTTGGGAGGCTAAGGCAGGAGAATTGCTTGAACCTGGGAGCCAAGATCTCGCCATTGCACTCCAGCCAGGGCAACACTGTGAGACTCTGTTTCAAAAAAAAAAAAACAGAAGAATTTCAGTTTGGGAAGATGAAAAAGTTATGGTGATGAAGGTTGGTGATCCTTGCACAGCAATGTGAATGTACTTAATGCCATTGAACTATACACTTAAAAATAGATAAAATGATAAGCTTTACCTTATGCATATTTTACCATCATTTAAAAAATGAGGGCCAGGCACGGTGGCTCAAGCCTGTAATCCCAGCACTTGGGAGGCCGAGGTGGGTGAATCACGAGGTCAAGAAATCGAGACCAGGCTGGGCGCGGTGGCTCAAGCCTGTAATCCCAGCACTTTGGGAGGCCGAGGCGGGTGGATCACGAGGTCGAGAGATCGAGACCATCCTGGTCAACATGTGAAACCCCGTCTCTACTAAAAATACAAAAAAAAAAAAAAAAAACTAGCTGGGCGTGGTGGCATGTGCCTGTAATCCCAGCTACTTAGGAGGCTGAGGCAGGAGAATTGCCTGAGCCCAGGAGGCGGAGGTTGCAGTGAGCCGAGATCGCGCCATTGCACTCCAGCCTGGGTAACAAGTGCGAAACTCCGTCTCAAAAAAAAAAAAAAAAAAAAAAAAAAAAAAAAGGTTGCCGGGCGCGGTGGCTCAAGCCTGTAATCCCAGCACTTTGGGAGGCCGAGGCGAGTGGATCACGAGGTCGAGAGATCGAGACCATCCTGGTCAACATGGTGAAACCCCGTCTCTACTAAAAACACAAAAAATTAGCTGGGCATGGTGGCACATGCCTGTAATCCCAGCTACTCAGGAGGCTGAGGCAGGAGAATTGCCTGAACCCAGGAGGCGGAGGTTGCAGTGAGCCAAGACCGCGCCATTGCACTCCAGCCTGGGTCACAAGAGGGAAACTCCGTCTCAAAAAAAAAAAAAAAAAAAAAAAAAAAAAAAAAAAAAGAAATCGAGACCATCCTGGTCAAATAGTGAAACCCCGTCCCTACTAAAAATACAAAAAATTAGCTGGGCATGGTGGCGCGTGCCTGTAATCCCAGCTACTCGGGAAGCTGAGGCAGGAGAATTGCCTGAACCCAGAAGGCAGAGGTTGTGGTGAGCCGAGATCGCGCCATTGCACTCCAGCCTGGGTAACAAGAGCGAACTCCATCTCAAAAAAAAAAAAAAAAAAAAAAAAAATGAAAGACAACTGTATCCTAATGTCTTGAAGGTTTGGGGCTATGCTACTTAGGAGAAATAGGCACTGTTTTTGAAATGCTAATGTAGAGAGTCTTTGAGCAGCAGAGACTTAGGTAAGAGAAAACACAAATTAGCTTTTCATACTCTTCCTCTTAGATAGCACAAATGCAATTTTCTTTCATAACCATGCAATGTTTCCTGGTAGTGGCAGACGTTCCTTTTTTAATTGTCTCCATCCACACATATGCATATACACTGATACATACATCCATCTGTCTAGATGTAACATGAGAGTGAGACTGAACATTACACAGATCATAAATAGATAATGAATACTAGCATTGGGAATAACTATTTGTACAAAAATATTTAATAAGACTGAATGTTTTTTAAATGAAACAATTTTAAAATTGTTTCATTTAAAAAACGACCTCTTGCTTACTGACTTTTTTTGTTTGTTTTTGTTTTTTTTACTTTGTCACCCAGTCTGGAGTGCAGTGATCTAGGCTCACTGCAGCCTCAACTTCTGGGCTCAAGAGACCCTCCTGCTTCAGCCCCACTGGTAGCTGGGACTACAGGCACACACCACCACACCAGGCTAATTTTTGCATTTTTTGTAAAGATGGAGGTTTCACCATGTTGCATAGATTGGTCTCAAATTCCTGTACTCAAGTGATCCACCCACCTTGGCCTCCCAAAGTGCTGGGATAATAAGCGTAAGCCACTGCCCCTTGGCAGCCTTTTGTTATAGATTAACTTCCTTCCTTATTTTCTTTTACTTGGCTCAAACAAGATGGTACCAGAGAAAAAAGACCCTTTGACTATTACATCCTTACCCTTCCCCCAAAAGAAACACTGCGTATAACCAATCAAATTGCTGTAACTATGCATTCATCTTGTATGCAAAATGTTGAAATCCTGGTAAGCTTCCCCAGACTTTGCCTATAAAAGCACCCTTAAACCTCTCCATTTCAGAGCACTGACCCCATCTCTTTGGAGTCTGTATCCTCTCAGATGGCCACCACAAACTTTACACTCGATTAAACTCAATATTTAATCATGTTGCCTGAATTTCATTATTAGGTTGACATTTTGGTGACCATGAAGGGACCTGAGGCAAACCTTCACTCCAGTGATTCCTGTTATTTCACTAACAGCCAAAACCTTGGTACCAGCATGAACAACTTTTGTTCATCCACCCTCAAAGGAACTAATGGGGATCTCTGGTAAGGCTCCTCTCAGGTTGTAGTCCTCCTGGCTTTGTTGAGGATTCAGACTTTATTTGAGCTATACATTTCTAACTGGAGGTAGTTAGAATGAAAACTCTGCTGCAAGATAAGAGTTTCATTTGTTACTCTCTAGAGATTCTGCTGGTCATAAATTTGTGACTTTCAGCTGGGTGTGGTGGCTCATACCTGTAATCCCAGCACTTTGGGAGGCAGAGGCAGGCGGATCATTTCAGGGCAGGAATTCAAGACCAGCCTGGCCAACATGGTAAAACGCTGTTTCCACTAAAAACACAAAAATTAACTGGGTATGGTGGCACACGCCTCTAATCCCAGCTACTCAGGAGGCTGAGGCAGGAGAATTGCTTAAACACGGAGGCAGAGGTTGCAGTGGGTTGAGATCACACTACAGTCTGGGTGACAGAGCAAGACTACCTCTCAAAAAAAAAAAAAAAAAAAAAAAAGATTTGTGACTTTCACTGTTCTGTGAGGTTAAAGTTTTTGTCTTGAATTACTCCTTAGAGATTTTGCAACTTTTTCTCTCATTCAAAATTTTGATAAGGTGAAAAACAGCTTATTGTTGAAAAAAGGAAGTAAATTTTTGTGGCTTAAGCAAAAAAGTTATATATATTTTTATATATTATGACTATATAAATATAACTATACAACTATAAATATATAGTTATGGTATATATATAAATATACTATAATTGTGTGTGTGTGTGTATTTTTTTTTTTTTTTTTTTTTGAGACGGAGTTTCACTCTTGTTACCCAGGCTGGAGTGCAATGGCGCGATCTCGGCTCACCACAACCTCCACCTTCTGGGTTCAAGCGATTCTCCTGCCTCAGCCTCCCGAGTAGCTGGGACTACAGGCGTGGGCCATCATGCTCAGCTAATTTTTTTTGTATTTTTTAGTAGAGATGGGGTTTTACCTTGTTGACCAGGATGATCTCGATCTCTTGACCTCGTGATCCACCCGCCTCGGCCTCCCAAAGTGCTGGGATTACAGACGTGAGGCACCGTGCCTGGCCCTATTATTATTATTATTATTATTATTATTATTATTTTTTTGAGATGAAGTCTTGCTCTGTCACCCAGGCTGGAGTGCAGTGGCATGATCTCGGCTCATTGCAACCTCTGTCTCCCAGGTTCAAGTGATTCTCCTGCCTCAGCCTCCTGAGTAGCTGGGACTACAGGTGTGTGCCACCATACTGGGCTAATTTTTGTATTTTTAGTAGAGACAGGGTTTTGCCATGTTGGCCAGGCTGGTCTCAAACTTCTGACCTCAGGTGATCTGCCTGCCTCAGCCTCCCAAAGTGTTGGGATTACAGGTGTGAGCCACCATACCTAGCATATATATATATATATATATATATTTTTTTTTTTTTTTTTGAGATGAAGTCTCACTGTGTTGCCCAAGCCAGAGTGCAGTGGCGTCATCTTAGCTCACTGCAACTTCTGCTTCTTGAGTTGAAATGATTCTCCTGCCTCAGCCTCCCAAGTAGCTTGGACTACAGGCACCTGACACCACACCTGGATAATTGTGTATTTTTAGTAGAGACGGGTTTTCACCACGTTGGCCAGGCTAGTCTCAAAGTCCTGACCTCAGGTGATCCACCCGCCTCAGCCTCCCAAAGTGCTGGGATTACAGGCATGAGCCACTCTACCTGGCCAAAAGTTATAATATTTAAAGCTAGCCAGGTTCTGAAGCTTGGTTCAATTGACAAATTCAAACTTGCTTCTTGAGTGGCCAAAATTATGCAAAACTCTCTATGAGGGTAAATGAAAGAAGTCCTAAAGATAATAGACACTGTTTCTCCCAGCTAAAAGGCACCTTAGGCAACCAAGGTCTAGTGTGAGTATCTGAGTTAATCACTCCTGATAAGTGACAGTCTCACAGGAAATCCCTTAAGTAGAACTTAAAGGAAACCTCACTTAATCTGGTGGGCACACATAAAGGATTGATTACCCAGTATCTTAAGCATTCAAGTTTCTTGAGATCGTTGAGATTTGTATGTGGGAAGAAGTGACTCAAGAGTGACACCTTGAGGAGTTATTTTCACAAGCAACACACTTGATCCAAAAACAACTTTCCCTAAGTTTTGGTCATTCAGGAAGGAAAGCACTATGGGCAACTGTGCATCTAAAACTGAACCTTCATCCTTAAAGAGAGACCCACCATTAGAAACTCCAGCTGGCTTTATATTTAACACATATGACACCTTTTCAGATGATTATTATTTTTTTTTTTGAGACAGTCTCGCTCCTGTTGCTCAGGCTGGAGTGTAGCTGCGCAATCTCAGCTCACTGTAACCTCTGCCTCCTGGGTTCCAGCAATTCTCCTGCCTCAGCCTCCCAAGAGGCTGGGATTGTAGATGCATGCTGCCATGCCTGGTTAATCTTTTGTATTTTAGTAGAGTCGGGGTTTCACCATTTTCCCCAGGCTGGTTTCGAACTCCTGAGCTCAGGCAATCTGCCCACCTTAGCCTCCCAAAGTGCTGGGATTACAGATGTGAGCCACCATGCCTGGCTGGGTAAATATTTAGAAAATTGGTCCTGAATAAGTCACAATCACTCCAAATTATAATGGCCAAAATGGGGTACCTTTGAAATGCCTAAACTAGTTTACTTACGTGCTCAATGAGAATACGCTGGCTCAAAAGTAAAACAAAACAATTGGGAAAGTTATTTTCAATTGCATTTAGAGGCTTCCAGATTCTGATAAAGTTCTTTCTTTACAGAAATAAAAGATTCTCTAAAACAATTTCTGAAATAAAAAAAGCTGCTGAAATTTCTCCTCCTCCCTTAACTACTCCTCTGTACCCTTCATTATCTCAGTTACTTTTTCTTCCTCCTCCCCCTTCTACTCCTATTGTTCTGGCTCCATTTTGTGAATAGCTGGTGTCTGGTAGGGAAGAACTTACCTTGGTTTATGTACCAAGGTGAAATCTAAAGGCATAATTGAAGAATTCCCTGATTCATTTTACCAGAGAATTTAAATGGAATAGTCAAGCTTATGATCCTGTTTTTTTCTGATTTATACTAACTAGTTCATACGTTACTATCAAAAAGTAAAGCTAAAGACGGGGCTCGGTGGCTCATGCTTGTAATCTCAGACCTTTGGGAGGCCAAGGTGGGTGGATCACTTGAGGTCAGGAGCTCAAGACCAGCCTGGCCAACATGGTGAAACCTGGTCTCTACTAAAAATACAAAAATTATCCAGGTGTGGTGGCACATGCCTGTAATTCCAGCTACATAGGAGGCTGAGGCAGGAGAATCACTTGAACTCAGGAGGCAGATGTTGTAGTGAGCTGAGACAGCGTTACTGCACTCCAGCCTGGGCAACAAAGTGAGACTGTCTTAAAAAAAAAAAAAAAAAAGTCAAGCTAAAGATTGGATAACAAAGGTGAATTGGAGAAATCCCTTAGAAGATTTTACGTATTTTCAAAGGCTGATAGCAGGCATGCCTATGATATTCCTGAAGCTTTACTTGATAAAATCGCTTCAGCCTTTTCAAAAAATAATCAACTGGAATAAAATACAACACTGCTGGCAAAATCCAGATGAGTCCATGAGGTCATGTCTTGAGAGATCTGAAAAAAATCTTTAAACAATATTTAGGATTATCTGAAGAAAATTATGCTAATCATCAAAATAATACTCTCCTCAATTCCAATTTCATAAATGAGTGAGATGAAGAGTTAGCACTAATAGTAAAAAGACAATGCCCTAGTTGGGCTACTTCTCTAACTGATTATTTGGTCAATCTTACCTATCAGTTATCTGTTACCTTAATTACAGAAGAAAGAGATAGGTCAAACAAAAGGGTAGGTCAATAAGGTTATAAGTTTACAGTCGAAACAACTGTCTGCCCATTCTGGGCCTCCAGAATGCCCCCATAAACCTCAAAGTGTACCTAACACCCCCCTTCTTTGCAACAACTGCTAGAAACCTGGTCACTTTATTTATTTATTTATTTTTCTTGAGACGGAGTTTCGCTCTTGTTACCCAGGCTGGAGTGCAATGGCACGATCTCGGCTCACCGCAACCTCCGCCTCCTGGGTTCAAGCAATTCTCCTGACTCAGCCTCCTGAGTAGCTGGGATTACAGGCACGTGCCACCATGCCCAGCTAATTTTTTGTATTTTTAGTAGAGACGGGGTTTCACCATGTTGACCAGGATGGTCTCGATCTCTCAACCTCGTGATCCACCCACCTCGGCCTCCCAAAGTGCTGGGATTACAGGTTTGAGCCACCGCGCCCGGCTGAAACCTGGTCACTTTTAAAAGGATTGCAGAAAACTAAAATGGAAGGAAGAGCAACAAAGGAAAAGGAAAAAGAAGAATAGGAATGCTCCAAGGAACTTAAAAGGAGCTTTCCTTTTCTCCTTATTAACACTCTGGGAAAACAGAAATTATTTTAAATGAAGAACATACACAAGCTCTTGTTGATACTGGAACACACTATCTTTTTTTTTTTTAATATTTAAAGATGAGTTTTTAAAAAAATATTTAAAGATGAGGTTTCACCATGTTGGCCAGGCTGGTTTTGAACTCCTGACCTCAGGTGATCCACCCACCTCAGCCTCCCAAAGTGCTAGGATTACAGGCATGAGCCACTGCGCCCAGCTGGAGCACACTATCTTTAACAAATCCCACCTTATTACAAGGTCCCATTCCTTGGAGTAAACAATTCAAATGGTGTCACTAATACTCCTGTATTGGCACACAACTCTCAGCCTGTAGCTTTTCAACTTGGTTCCCTAAAAAGGACTCTTTTTTTTTTTTTTTTTTTTTTTAATTTTTTTTTTTTAAGACAGGGTTTCACCATGTTGGTCAGGCTGGTCTTGAACTCCTGACCTCAGGTGATCCACCCACCTTGGCCTCCAAAGTGCTTGGATAACAAGCATGAGCCACCACGCCTAGCCAAAAAGGACTCTTATATTCCTCTTGGCTCCATCAGTCTCCATCCATCTGATAAGAGAATTTTTTTTTTAGAATTATACAGTACCCACATTTTTTTCTTTTCCCCAAAGGGGAAAATGTATTTAGAATTAAAAGACAGGCCAGGCACGTTGGCTCATGCCTGTAACCCCAGCACTTTGGGAGGCTTAGGTGGGCGGATCACGAGCTCAGGAGATCGAGACCATCCTGGCCAACATGGTGAAACCCCATCTCTACTAAAAAGACAAAAGCTAGGAGGCCGGGCGCGGTGGCTCAAGCCTGTAATCCCAGCACTTTGGGAGGCTGAGGCGGGTGGATCACGAGGTCAAGAGATCGAGACCATCCTGGTCAACATGGTGAAACCCCGTCTCTACTAAAAATACAAAAAATTAGCTGGGCATGGTGGCACGTGCCTGTAATCCTAGCTACTCAGGAGGCTGAGACAGGAGAATTGCCTGAACCCAGGAGGCGGAGGTTGCGGTGAGCCGAGATGGTGCCATTGCACTCCAGCCTGGGTAACAAGAGCGAAACTCCGTCTCAAAAAAAAAAGAAAAAAAAATTAGCTAGGTGTGGTGGCGCATGCCTGTAATCCCAACTACTCCAGAGGCCGAGGCAGGAGAATCACTTCAACCAGGGAGTCAGAGGTTGCAGTGAGCCGAGAATGCACCACTGCACTCTAGCCTGCACGACAGAGTGAGACTCTGTCTCAAAAAAAATAAAAATAAAAAAAAAATAAAGCCGGGCACGGTGGCTCAAGTCTGTAATCCCAGCACTTTGGGAGGCCGAGGTGGGTGAATCACAAGGTCAAGAGATGGAGACCATCCTGGTCAACCAGGTGGATCACAAGGTCAAGAGATGGAGACCATCCTGGTCAACATGGTGAAACCCCATCTCTACTAAAAATACAAAAAATTAGCTGGGCATGGTGGTGCGTGCCTGTAATGCCAGCTACTCAGGAGGCTGAGGCAGGAGAATTGCCTGAACTCAGGAGGCGGAGGTTGCGGTGAGCCGAGATCGCGCCATTGCACCCAGCCTGGGTAACAAGAGTGAAACTCCGTCTCAAAAAAAAAAAAAAAAAAAATTAAAAGACAAAATTTTAAAACATTGGATACAGAACATTTAAAACTTGACCCTTCTAATTTAATTGCTCTTCACATTGCCAGAGAGAATACTAAATTATTTAGTAGTGAGGAATTACAGGAACTGAAAAAGCAGTACCTGATCAATTATGGTCAAAGTCCTCCAATGATATTGGAAAAATTATCTCAGCTATTCCAATTAAAATTCAAATAGACCCATCAAAGCCTCTTCTAACCTTAAGCAATATCCCCTTAGATCTGAGGCCTTGGAATGAATAAGTCCTACAATTTTAGATTATATAAAGAGAGGCTTGATTACTAATTTTTTTTTTTTTTGTAGAGATGAGATCTTGCTATATTGCCTAGGCTGGTCTCAAACTCCTGGGTTCAAGTGATTTTCCCGCCTCAGCCTCCCAAAGTTCAGAGAGTACAGGTGTGAGCCACTATGCCTGGCAATTAGTATTCCCTGTACACGTCGGTTCTCCTCATGAGAAAGCCAAACAATAGAGGATAGAGATTTCCACAGGATCTAAAAGAAATTAATATCATAATCCTTCCTTGACAACCAGTAGTGCCAATTCTCATATGTTGTTTGCTGCCATCTGAAATGAAGGTGAATTTACCATGATAGATTTATGTAGTGTGTTCTTTAGCATTACTGTTGATAATCAGTTTCTCTTCACCCTCACTTTAGAAGACAAACAATACACATGAATGGTTATTCCTCAGGGGTATACTGAGAATCCAACTTATTTCTTATAAGTATTGAAAGCATATCTCTTGGGTGTCAGCTTTTTTTTTTTTTTTTTTGAGATGGAGTTTGGCTCTTGTTACCCAGGCTGGAGTGCAATGGCGCCATCTCAGCTCACCACAACCTCCGCCTCCTGGATTCAGGGAATTCTCCTGCCTCAGCCTCCTGAGTACCTGGGATTACAGGCACGTGCCACCATGCCCAGCTAATTTTTTGTATTTTTAGTAGAGATGGGGTTTCACCATGTTGACCAGGGTGGTCTTAATCTCTTGACCTCGTGATCCACCCGCCTTGGCCTCTCAAAGTGCTGGGATTACAGGCGTGAGCCACCACGCCTGGCAGCTTTTTTTTTTTTTTTTTTTTTTGAGGCAGAGTCTTACTCTGTTGACCAGGCTGGAGTACAGTGGCACCACCTCTGCTCACTGCAACTTCTGCCTCCTGGGTTTAAGCAGTTGTCTTGTCTCAGCCTCCCAAGTAGTTGGGATTACAGGTGCCTGCCACCACACCTGCCTAATTTTTGTATTTTTAGTAGAGACGAAGTTTCCCCATGTTGGCCAGGCTGGTCTCAAACTCCTGACCTCAGGTAATCTGCCTGGCTCAGCCTCCCAAAGGGCTGGGATTACAGGTATGGGCCACAGCACCCAGCTGAATGTCAGCTTTTTAAAATCCACTTTAATACAGTACATGGATGATGTACTTCTGTTCAGAAGACAAGTAAACGTCTTTAAGAGATGGTATTTACTTGTTACAGCGATTGGCTTTAAAGGGACACAAAGTCTCCATTTTCAGGCTACTAAGACATACCTGAAACTAAAAAAAAAAAAGAGAGAGAGAGAGAAAGAAAAAAAAAAAAGAGGACACAAAGTCTCAAAGGAAAAACTTCAGTTTTCTCAAAAACAAGTAAAATAGGTCACCTGATATTAAAGAAAGGTCTTTTCATTAATCCACACAGGGGGAAAGAGATTGACCTTTCCTATCCCCATAGCTAAGAAAAAACTAAAAGGATTTCTGGGGCTGTCAAAATACTGTGCAAACTGGATTCCAATTTTTTTTAAATTCAGCCTTTATATACTCTTAAAAAAAAAAAAAAAAAAAAAAAAAAAAAAAAAAAAACAGGCTGGGCACAGTGTCATGTGCCTGTAGTCCAGCTACTTGAAAGGCTGAGGATTGCTTGAGTCCAGAAGTTGGAGGATGCAGTAAGCTTTGATTGCACCACCGTATTCCAGCCTGAGTAACAGTGCAAGACCCTCTGTCTGAAAAACAAAAAACAGGCCAGGTGCAGTAGTTCATGCCTGTAATTCCAGCACTCTGGGAGGCCAAGGTGGGCAAATCACTTGAGATCAGGAGTTTCAGAGCAGCCTGAGCAACATGGCAAAACCTCATTTCTACAAAAAATACAAAATAATTAGCCAGGCGTGGTGGTGCATGCCTGTAGTCTCAGTTACTCAGGAGGCTGAGGTGGGAGGATTGCTTGAGCCCAGGAGGTCAAGGCTGCAGTGAACCATGATTGCACCACTGTACTCCAGCCTGGGTGACAGAGCAAGGCACTGTTTCAAAACAAAAACGAGTTGGGTGTGGTGGCTCACGCCTGCAATGCCAGCACTTTGGGAGGCGGAGGCAGGCGGATCATGAGGTCAGGAGTTTGAGACCAGCCTAACCAACATGATAAAACCTTGTCTCTACTAAAAATACAAAAATTAGCTGGGTGTGGTGGTGCATGCCTGTAATCTCAGCTACTTAGGAGGCTGAGGCAGGAAAATTTCTTGAACCGGGGAGGCGGAGGTTGCAGTGAGCCAAGATGGCGCCACTGCATTTTAGCCTGGGTGACAGAATGAGACTCTGTCTCAAAAAACAAAAACAAGACAAACCAGACTCTCTAGAATGGACAGACAGAACTCAGTTAACATTAAAAAGGTCTTATATTCCACAGCCAGGAGCACAAAAAAAATAAGTAAATAAATAAAATAGTAATAAATAAAAGGGGTCTTATAAGTTCCTGGCCCCCTTAGGACATCCAAATTACAATATTCCATTTACATTGCTTGCACATAAAAATTAAGGAAATTTCCTAAGCATTCTGTCCTGAAAACATGGGGGATTAAAATAGAGCTAGCTATAGAATACCATAGTCAGCACTTGGATTTAGTGGCTAGATGATTGTAATCTTGCATGAAAGTGATAACAGAGACCATGTTGCTAGCAAAAGCAACTGAAGAAATAGTGAAGGGATCTCCTCTCACTATCTTCATTCCACATGCTGTGGAAGCATTTCTAAATTTACACCATATTCAGCATCTTTCAGTTAGCAGGCTGATCCCTTATAAAGTTCTACTTCTTTCTGCCTCATATTACGATCTCTAAGTGCAATAATCTAAAACCTTTTACTCTTCTGCCTCTACTTTCAGATGAAATGCCGTAACTTTAACTGATCAACTTCTCTCTCCTAGCATGAACCTGCAAGAAACATTGATGCTATTTGATTTACAGGTGGATCTTAGAGGGTGAGTCTGGAATTTATCATATAGGTTTTGGTAAAATATCTGTAGCTGAAGAAATAGAAAGTGTTTATCTTTCAGAAGCAACCTCAGCTCAACAAACAATTGAGAGCATTAAGGTAGCACTTGTTAATTAAAAGACTAACTGCTAATGTACAGATAGCAGATATGCCTTTGGAGTAGCTCATGAGTTTGAAATGCTACAGAAACAAGAAGGGTTCTTAGCCTCTCCTGGTCAGTCCACAAAAAAAATGGACACCTTATGTTGCAATTATTAAGAGCCATATTATTACCCATATCACTAGCTATTATTAAATTCCTGCATCACTCCAAATCAGATACTCCTAAAAAACAGAGGAAATCAACTAGCTAATAAGGCAGCAAAGAGGGCTGCTTACATATATCTAGGCAAGAAAGACAATCTGTATTAACTTTTAAAGAAGTCCTTGAATTTGACATAAAATTAGCTCAATCCACAGCTTCAAAACAATTTAAAAATTGGAAAACAAAGGAGGGAACATATTCCCCAAACATGAAATATGGTATGGACCAAACAACTTACCTGTACTTCCTACAGAATCACAGTTACCATTTTTGAGCTATGCTGCCATATCTGCCCAAAATAAAATCCAGGGAAACCTTTATATAGTTCTCGTGGATATTTTTCTTTACCTGAACCTCCCCCTTCCAAGTATGGTAATTAGATTTTATTCAGCTACTCCCATTACAAGGACACAACAAATAGGTACTTGCTTGGTGTGTCTTCTTATTGGGTAGAAGCATTTTCATCCAGAAGAGCAACAACCTTACCAGTAAGTAAAATGCTCCTGGAAAAACTTATTCCAAGGCTGGCCAGTGGCTCACACATGCAATCCCAGCACTTTGGGAGGCCAAGGCGGGTGGATCATGAGGTCAAGAAATCCTGGCCAACATGGCGAAACCCTGTCTTTCCTAAAAGTACAAAAATTAGCTGGGCATGGTGGCACACACCTGTAATCCCAGCTACTTGGGAGGCTGAGGCAGGAGAATCGCTTGAACCCGGGAGGCGGAAGTTGAAGTGAGCCGAGATCATGCCAGTGCACTCCAGCCTGGTGGCAGAGCCAGACTCTGTCTCAAAAAAAAAAAAAATAAATAAAAATTCCAATTTAAGGAGTTCCTCTAGAACCCAATAGTGATAGAGGTACTCATTTCACTGGATACATTATTCAGTCAATATGTAAGATCTAGCCGATTCTTCAACATGTCTTTCTTTCTTTCTTTTCTTTTTTTTTTTTTTTTGATGGAGTTTCACTCTTGTTACCCAGGCTGGAATGCAATGGCGTGATCTCAGCTCACCGCAACCTCCGCCTCCTGGGGTCAGGCAATTCTCCTGTCTCAGCCTCCTGAGTAGCTGGGATTACAGGCACGTGCCACCATGCCCAGCTAATTTTTTGTATTTTGAGTAGAGATGGGGTTTCACCACGTTGACCAGGATGGTCTCGATCTCTTGACCTCGTGATCCACCCGCCTCGGCCTCCCAAAGTGCTGGGATTACAGGCTTGAGCCACCGCGCCCGGCCTTGATTCTTCAACATTTCTATTGTGCATATTACCCTCAGTCATCTGGGTTACTTAAACACACAAATGAAATAATCAAAAATCAGCAAAATTAACCAGGCCTTTTAAAATTCATTGGACAAAAGCTTTTCCATTAGTTTTGCTTAACCTAACCTAAGATCCATTCCTTTTGTAAATATGAGTTATCTCCAATTGAGACAATAACAGGTACACCTATAAAACTATCCCCAGGAAATTATAAATCCATAATGCTAAAAGGAGACACGTTACCT
The DNA here is from genome assembly GCF_048565385.1 of Saimiri boliviensis. NCBI lineage: Eukaryota > Metazoa > Chordata > Mammalia > Primates > Cebidae > Saimiri > Saimiri boliviensis. Next base: position 38,886,647 of record NC_133459.1, on the reverse strand, counting down.
TACTGCAATGGCCTTATGAAATAACTAAGAATTGCAATTTGGTAAAAGATTCTTTTTATAGTGAACTCCCAGTATATGGAGAACATAAAACCCAGGAGAGAGATTTTGTCTATTGGAAACATCATCTTCTAAAGGATTCCCTTCAACTGAAATGAAATGGTCTCTACCAGGTACTACTTACTAACCTTTGTGCTATCAAATTAGAAGGCATAGACTCATGGATTCACATTTCTCATCGAATGGACTATTTCATTAAAAGATGATCTTTGAGGCTGGGTGTGGTGGCTCAGTCCTGTAATCTCAGGATTGAGATTACTTTTAGGTCTCCTTTGGGAAGCTGAGGTGGGCGAATTGCTTGAAGTCAGGAGTTCGAGACAAGCCTGGCCAAATGGTGAAACCTCATCTCTACTAAAAATAAACAAATTATCTGGGTATGCTGGCCCATGCCTGTAATCCCAGCTACTTGGGAGGCTGAGGCAGGAGAATTGCTTGAACCCAGAAGGTGGAGGTTGCAGTGAGCCAAAATCAAACCACCGCATCAGAGCAAGACTCCATCTCAAAAAAAGAAAGATGATCTTTTACTTGCCAAGTTTACACCAGGCTAAGAAAAATACAACATCTGAGGTAGACTGACCATTGTCATCATTGCTTTAAGTATCTGGTTAATCACTATTATTTTATGTGACAAAGAGAACTTCTTCCCTTGTTCGTTTTAGTCTGTTGAGATAAATATTGTTTTAGGACTTTAGCAGGTAGTTTGATTAGGAAGAATGAATTTTATTTTTTTCCCTTATGGTTGTTCCTTTGTCTCTCTGCATGGAATGATATGATAACCTTTGATTAAACTACCCCAGAGTGTTGTTACTGCAGGAAACCTGTCTGACTGTTGGGTCTGCCATATGATTACAAGATCTTTTCATGACCAATATACGCCATTAGTAACATCTGTCACTTATTTTTCAGATGTCCCTAATGCCATTACATATTTAGACTGATTTCCTTCTAGGCTAACTTTCCCAGTTCAAATCATCCATGACACTGCAGTTTCTGTATCTTGTCTAAAACTATCAAATCTACATGGAAGGAATTTGGTCCTGGGCCTCCTGTTCCATTCCATATTGGATTAAGAAATGCATTACAGGCCAGGCACGGTGGCTCATACCTGTAATTTCAGCACTTTGGGAGCCCGAGGCAGGCAGATCACCTGAGGTCAGGAATTTAAGACTAGCCTGGCCAACATGTTGAAACCCTGTCTCTACTAAAAACACAAAAATTAGCTGGGCATCATGGCCTGCACCTGTAATCTCAGCTACTTGGGAGGCTGAGGCACAAGAACTGCTTGAACCCAGTAGGTGGAAGTTGCAGTAAGCCAAGATGGTGCCACTGCACTCCAGCTTGAGTGAGACTCTGTCTCAAAAAAAAAAAAAAAGAAAGGAAGAAAAAAAAGAAATTCACTACAGAAAACAACGAATCCCTGGTCTGCCAGTATCTCCCTTTTATTTCATGTCATGAAATGTGTTCTGGCAAATATGTAAAAAGGGAAATCTCTGGCCGGGCGCGGTGGTTCAAGCCTGTAATCCCAGCACTTTGGAAGGTCGAGGCGGGTGGATCACGAGGTTGAGAGATCGAGACCATCCTGGTCAACATGGTGAAACCCCATCTCTACTAAAAATACAAAACATTAGCTGGGCATGGTGGCACGTGCCTGTAATCCCAGCTGCTCAGGAGGCTGAGGCAGGAGAATTGCCTGAACCCAGGAGGCGGAGGTTGCAATGAGCCGAGATCGCGCCATTGCACTCCAGCCTGGGTAACAAGAGCGAAACTCCGTATCAAAAAAAAAAAAAAAAAAAAAAAAAAGGGAAATCTCTGGTTTGACTTGATGCTCTCTACTCTTGCTGTTAATGAGGCCATTAATGAATATACCCTGAGGGAAATTACTTATGCTCCCTCAAGCTGTGTGTTTGTATGTGGCATCAAGAATGATTTGCCTACACAGGGTAGTTTGGTTGAGCACATTGTGGCCTCATTAGTTGGCAAAGAAAGGGCATATGCTTGTTAGGTAATTTTGTAACTCTTTTATCTTTACATAAAAATATAGAAGGAGCCAGGTATGGTGACTCATGACTATAATCCCAGCACTTTGGGAAGCTAAAGTGGGAGGATCACTTGATGTCAGGAGTTCAAGACATCCTGCACTTGATGTCAGGAGTTGGAGACCAGCCTAGGCAATATGTATGGCCCCCTATATATACACATATATGGACCCCCCTTTCTCTATTACGGAGATAAGAGGACTATGTTAGCAGAGTATTAAAATAATTTAGCTCAAAGCATTTTGGGAATACTAATCCTGAGAGCTGGAGTTCATATTAATACAGATAATTAAAAACCTATTAGCACATATTGGTCAGATAGCTGGAGACAATGCGAGAAGCATTGCAGCTCAACAAAAATCTTTGACCTCCTTAACCCAGGTAATACTAGATAACTGAATTGCCTTTGATTATTTAATGGCTGAAAAAGGAGGAGTCTGTGCAGTGGCACACATCATTTGTTGCACCTATGTTAATACCTCTGGAGAAGTGGAGATGCGATTTAAAAGAATAACTTGAGCCGGGCGCGGTGGCTCAAGCCTGTAATCCCAGCACTTTGGGAGGCCGAGGCAGGTGGATCACGAGGTCAAAAGATCGAGACCGTCCTGGTCAACATGGTGAAACCCCGTCTCTACTAAAAATACAAAAAATTAGCTGGGCATGGTGGTGCATGCCTGTAATCCCAGCTACTCAGGAGGCTGAGGCAGGAGAATTGCCTGAACCCAGGAGGCGGAGGTTGCAGTGGGCCGAGATCGTGCCATTGCACTCCAGCCTGGGTAACAAGAGCGAAAACTCCATCTCAAAAAAAAAAAAAAAAACTTGGTCAGGCACAATGACTCATGCCTGTAATTTCAGCACTTTGGGAGGCCGAGGCGAGTAGATCACTTGAGATCAGGAGTTTGAGACCAGCCTGGCCAACATGGTGAAAACCCATCTCTACTAAAAATACGAAAATTAGCTGGGTGTGGTGGGGTTCACCTGTAATCTCGGCTACTCGGCAGACTGAGGCAAGAGAATCACTTGAGCCTGGAAGGCAGAGGTTATAATGAGCCGAGATCATGCCACTGCACATCAACCTGGGCAACAGAGCAAAGCTCCATCTCAAAAAAAAAAAAAAAAAGGGGGCCAGGTGTCGTGGCTCACACCTTAATCGCAGCACTTTGGGCGGCTGAGGCCAGTGGATCACCTGAGGTCAGGGTTGAGACCAGCCTGACCAATATGGTGAAACCCTGTCTCCATTAAAAATACAAAAATTAGCTCAGTTTGGTGGCACACACCTGTAATCTCAGCTACTCAGGAGGCTGAGGTGGGAGAATCACTTGAAACCAGGAGGCAGAGGTTGCAGTGAGCCAAGATTGCACCACTGCACTCCAGCCTGAGAGACAGAGTAAGACTCTGACTAAAAAAAAAAAAGAAAGAAAGAAAATGAATTCTCTAAATGACTTGTTTAGTTGGTTACCCTCCGGGCTAACTTCATTTTTTCATTCTGGTCTTTAATTATTATCATCATAATAAGTATAGTTAACATTTTCCTAGTTATCAAATTATTCATGATTTGCATTTCAGCTTGCTTGTGATCAATAACTAAAACTAATACCGGGCGCGGTGGCTCAAGCCTGTAATCCCAGCACTTTGGGAGGCCGAGGCAGGTGGATCACGAGGTCGAGAGATCGGGACCATCCTGGTCAACATGGTGAAACCCCGTCTCTACTAAAAATACAAAAAATTAGCTGGGCATGGTGGCGTGTGCCTGTAATCCCAGCTACTCAGGAGGCTGAGGCAGGAGAATTGCCTGAACCCAGGAGGCGGAGGTTGCGGTGAGCCGAGATCGCGCCATTGCACTCCAGCCTGGGTAACAAGAGCGAAACTCCGTCTCAAAAAAAAAAAATAAATAAAATAAAATAAAATAAAATAAATAACTAAAACTAGAATAATGATTGCTTAAAAAATTGGCTTAATTGAAAATAAGTCATGTGACCAGACTGCTAAGTTATACTTTTCTCCTGTTGCTTTGTAATTAGGCTTTAGCTTCTTTTGGTTTATGAATTAAACATTTCCCCTCTCTGTGGGACATGACTCCCTAGGGATGAGACTTCCTAGTGATGTGAGATATAGCTACTCTCTAACAAATGCTTCTTCGGTAATGCTTTCTTCAAAGATCTTGAAGAAAAGGGGAAAGTGTGAAAGAAAATGAATAGTCTATTTGGGGCTCCTAAAAGCTTAGGTTTTGTGGAAGGTTGACTTTGGAGACTGAGTCATAGAGCATGACCTCTTAATTTTGACTTTTTGATATGGATTAATTTCCTTCCTTATTTTCTTGTACCTGACTCAGACCAGATGGTACCTGAGATATAAGACTCCTTAACTGAGTTTTGACTGAGATATAAGACTCCTTGAGGCCAGGCACAGTGGTTCACGCCTGTAATCCCAACACTTTGGGAGGCTGAGGTGAGTGGATTGCTTGAGGCCAGGAGTTCGAAATAAACCAGCCTATCTGTCTCTACTAAAAATACAAAAATCAGCCAGGCATGGTGGCACATGCCTGTAATCCCAGCTACTTGAGAGGCTGAGGCATAAGAATTGCTTGAACCCGGGAGGCGGAGGTTGCAGTGAACAGAGATCACGCTGTTGCACTCCAGCCTGGCAACAACGACAACAACAACAAAAAACAACTCTTTGATTACTACATCTTTAATGTGGAATATTAAAACTACACTGCTCAAAAAAGAAACATTAGAGAACCAAAAGGTGTGTATCCCTGCTGTGCAGTGGCATATCTATTACACTGAGACAGCAGGGTTTGCAGCAGATAAAGAGTTTAATGATCACAGGATGCCAAGTGAGGAGATTCTCAAATCCACCTCCCCAAGGAGTTCTGGGCTGAGGATTTAAGAGGATCCTGGAGGGTTAGGGAATAGAGAATTAGGGTCATTGACTGGTCGGGGTTAGGGGAGGATGAAGTCATCATGATGTAAAAACTGTATTTTTTGGCAACTCAGCTTCTTTTGAGTTCCTTCAGACCAGCTAAGTGAGTAGTTTTCTCAGTATGCCGAACCTGAATATCTCCAAGGGAGAACTTAGCACTTATATGTTGAAGTTATCTATAGAACACTTAAGGGGAACTATAATCTTGTAACAAAGTCTACATGATTCTAGGACAATAGGCATAAAACAGCAATGAGAAAGCAGCTTAGAGATCAAGCTAACCTAATGACTAATGCTGAATGTGCTGTAAGCTTGGTTTATTTTTGTTTCTCCCCCTCCCTTCTTCCCTGATTAATTTTGTAATGTTTATAGGGGTGGTTTCAGAAACACTGCCTATCAAATTGCTGTAGCTGTGAAAAAATATTGAAATCCTGGTAAGCTTCCCCAGACCTTGCTGCTATAAACAATTCTCAAACCTCTCCACTTTACAGCAGTGACTCCATCTTTTTGGAGTATGTATCTTCCCAGGTGGCTGTCCTTAAACTTTGTGTTTGAATGAACTCAATATTTAATCATATAGCTGGAATCTCTTTTTTAAGATTGACAACATTTTGTTATTTTTCGTATTTTGCTTTTTTTTTTTTTGAGACGGAGTTTCGCTCTTGTTACCCAGGCTGCAGTGCAATGGCGCGATCTCGGCTCACCGCAACTTCCGCCTCCTGGGTTCAAGCAATTCTCCTGCCTCAGCCTCCTGAGTAGCTGGGATTACAGGCACACGCCACCATGCCCAGCTAATTTTTTGTATTTTTAGTAGAGACGGGGTTTCACCATGTTGACCAGGATGGTCTCGATCTCTTGACCTCGTGATCCACCCGCCTCGGCCTCCCAAAGTGCTGGGATTACAGGCTTGAGCCACCGCGCCCGTTCGTCTTTTATTTTTATTATTTGTTTCCTTTTTTCTTTTCTTTTTTTTTTTTTTTTGAGACAAAATCTAATTTTGATGCCCAGACTATCATGATCTTGGCTCACTGCAACCTCTGTCTCTCCAGTTCAAGTAATTATCCTGCCTCAGCCTCCTGAGTAGCTGGGATTACAGGTGCACACCACCACAGCTGGCTAATTTTTGTATTTTTAGTAGAGACAGGGTTTCGCCATGTTGGCCAGGCTGGTCTTAAATTCCTGACCTCAAGTGATCTGCCCGCCTTGGCCTCCCGAAGTGCTGGGATTACAGGCATGAGCCACCATGCCTGGCCTGTTTGTTTATTTTTTGAGAGAGTCTTACCCTGTCACTTAGGCTTGAATACAGTGGCCCAATCATGACTCAATGCAGTCTCGAATTCCTGGGTTCAAGCAACCCTCTCACTTCAGCCTCCTGAGTAGCTGTGGCCACAGGTGTATGCCACCATACAGAGCTAATTTTTTTGATTTTTCATAGTGACAGAGTCTCGCTGTGTTGCTCATGCTGGTCTAGAACTCCTGGCCTCATGTGATTAGCCTGCTTCAACCTTCCAAAGTTCTGGAATTATAAGTGTAAGCCACCATGCCTGGCATTGAAAAAAATTTTATTATATCAATCTAATTGGTGATTTTGCTAAGGTAAGAAAAAAATAATTGTATGAAAAATATAATAATGTATCAATTATGTATCTATTTTAAAATTTATCTAAACATCCCCAGCCCATCAATAAAATACCCAGAGATGTTCAATAATAATTAACTTCAGTCATCTTTGATGTTTCTAAACAGCATAAAAGTCACAGCTATTCAATATTTTAAAAATTGTAGTGTCATAAAGGTTTGTTTTTTTTTAATTTAGGAGAAAGAAGATACTTGCTTAACAGTACCTTGTTAGCTTGGTTATAACTTCTAAATATTCAGACATAGTGTATGTTGGCCTCCAGTTGTGCTCTTGCTCCTGGAACTTATAAATAATAATAATGGGCCTATTTAACTATCACCACTGCCCTGAAATTCAGACTCTGCCTGCTATCTCCTTGTGGATTAGGCATCTCACATAAAACATGTCCGACTGCTCCCCTCCAAGGAGAGGACACTGCTATTTATACATTTGTTTAGGCAAAACTCTTTGGAGCTTTACAAGACGCCATTCTTTTTTTCACACTCCATATCCAGTCCAGGCTCTTGATTGAAATATATTCCTGCCAGGCGCGGTGGCTCATGCCTGTAATCCCCGCACTTTGGGAGGCCAAGGTGGGTGGATCACGAGGTCAAGAAATCGAGACCATCCTGGTCAACATGGTGAAACCCCGTCTATACTGAAAATACAAAAAATTAGCTGGACATGGTGGTGCATGCCTGTAATCCCAGCTACTCAGGAGGCTGAGGCAGGAGAATTGCCTGAACCCAAGAGGCAGAGGTTGTGGTGAGCCAAGGTCGCGCCATTGCACTCCAGCCTGGATAACAAGAGCAAAACTCCATCTCAAAAAAAAAAAGAAAAAAGAAAAAAGAAATATATTCCCAGGCTGGGCACAGTGGCTCATGCCTGTAATCCCAGCACTTTACTTTGGGAGGCAGAGGTGGGAAGATCACCTGAGGTCAGGAGTTCAAGACCAGCTTGACCAACATGGAGAAACCCCATCTCTACTAAAAATACATAATTAGCTGGGCATGGTGGCACATGCCTATAATCTCAGCTACTTGGGAGGCTGAGGCAGGAGAATTACTTGAACCCAGGAAGCAGAGGTTGCAGTGAGCTGAGATCATGCCATTGCACTCCAGCCTGGGCAACAAGAGTGAAACTCCATCTCAAAAAAATACATATATATATGTATATATATATATATATATGTTTTGTAAACCTAACAAGCTTTGTCTAGCCTCTCCTTCCCTGCCTTGGCCCCCTCAGGTGCGTTACTGGGCCATGCTGCACTCAAAGCTTTGAGCCTTTAAGAGTGGTTCACACTGTTCACAATACCTGTAACCATTGTAACTGCATCCTGCTTGGCAAGTTTACCTGCTATTGTGAACACCCTCTTTAGTAAATGATTGTATGGAAAGTTCCCCCTGCTACCCACTTTGATGTTTGTATGGAAATAGCCTTAGCAACCAACAATCCTGGGAAACTCCCGCCCCCTGGTTACCAGCTTCCTTATCTAATTTGCTTGTTCTGCTTCTGTAAAATTTCACTTCAGCTAGGCTCCTCCTCCCCTACCTAAATCAAGGTATAAAGGGAAATCAAGCCCCTTCCTCGGGGCCAAGAGAGTTTTGAGCCTTAGCTGTCTCTCTGTTACAGGCAAATAAAGGACTCTTAATTTGGAACTCAGAGCATGGTGCTTTCCTTCTGACTCGCTCGGTTACAACATCTATCCCCTTGCTCTCCTCTCACTTTAAAAATATTATTTGGCTTTATGTTATCACTGTTTTGTGTGTCTCCCCTCTATAGAAGGTAAGTTCTTTTTTTTTTTTTTTTTTTTTTTTTTTTTTTGAGACGGAGTTTCGCTCTTGTTACCCAGGCTGGAGTGCAATGGCACGATCTCGGCTCACCTCAACCTCCGCCTCCTGGGTTCAGGCAATTCTCCTGCCTCAGCCTCCTGAGTAGCTGGGATTATAGGCACGCGCCACCATGCCCAGCTAATTTTTTGTATTTTTAGTAGAGACGGGGTTTCACCATGTTGACCAGGTTGGTCTTGATCTCTCGACCTTGTGATCTACCCGCCTCGGCCTCCCAAAGTGCTGGGATTACAGGCTTGAGCCACCGCGCCCGGCCTAGACGGTAAGTTCTTTGGAAGTAGAGTGACTTGCGTCATTCACCGCTGTATCCCTAGTGTCTGGTACAGTAGTTCCGGGCATATTGTGTGCACTCAATATTATGAAATAAGACATTTTAAAATAATATGGCATTTAAATGGGACTGGATGAGATCAACTGGGGAGAATATAAATTAAGGGTTATAAATTCATATTCCTACTAGCTTTCGTCAGCTCACCTAAAAGATTGATGCAGGCTGGGTATAAGATGTTTGGAAAGAGTGAGGTGATTAAGAAATGACCCAGGCAGCAGGTACTCAGCTCCAGAAAATTATTTCCATATGAGAATATCGATCTCATTTTGCTAGGTCTGCTAATCCTCCAAGAGAAATTGGAAGTTCAGGTTTGGTTTTGTTGTTGTTGTTGTTTTCCTTTTATTTGGTTTTGTTTTTTTAACATGATTTCCTATTTTTAAAACTGCAGGCCAAATAATACCCACCTGTGAGTTCAGTGTGGCTGATGAGCCAGCGGTCTGCAACCTCAAAACAGAAAGAAAGAGGAGAGTCCAGGAGCATGAGCATGCCAACATTGAGAAGTTGAAGAAGTAGGATCCAGCCAGCAAAGAATGTTCAGAATCCAGTGGCAGGAAGAAGCTGAATGGTCAGCTGTGTAGGCTGCTGACAAGAGTAAGTCAGGGTAAGATGAGGACACACAAATGACCATTTGATATGACATCATGAGTATTGGTTGATAACCTCAACTAGAGAAGTTTCTGTAGATACCTGGTATGGAATCCCGTTTGGAGAAGACTGAAGAATTAATGAGGTATGAAAGTAAAAAGGGGAGGGCAGTCACCTTCTTGAGGAATTTTTCTGAGAAAGAGGAGAATAAAAATGGGGCTGTGCGGCCAGGTATGGTGGCTCACGCGTGTAATCCCAGCACTTTGGGAGGCTGAGGTGGGCGGATCATGAGGTCAAGAGATCGAGACCTGGCCAACATGGTGAAACCCTGTCTCTACTAAAAAGTACAAAAATTAGCTGGGTGTGGCGGTGTGCGCCTGTAGTCCCAGCTACTCGGGAGGCTGAGGCAAGAGAATTGCTTGAATCCGGGAGGCGGAGGTTGCAGCGAGCCGAGATCGGCCACTGCACTGTAGCCTGGTGCCTGGCAACAGAACGACTCAGTCTCAAAAAGAAAAACAGCTGTGCTATTAAGGGAATATGAGGTTTTGGAAGGAATTCTTAAGGATAGGTTATTAGTCTGTTCTCATGCCTGTGATAAAGACATAACCGGCCGGCCAGGCACGGTGGCTCACACCTATAATCCCAGCACTTAGGGAGGCCAAGGTGGATAGATCACCTGAGGTCAGAAGTTCAAGACCAGCCTGACCAACATGGAGAAACCTCGTCTCTGCTAAAAATACAAAATTAGCCGGGCATGGTGGTGCATGCCTGTAACCCCAGGAGAGGAGGCTAAGACAGGAAAATCACTTGAACTTGGAGGCAGAGGTTGCAGTGAGCCAAGATCTCCCCATTGCACTCCAGGCTGGGCAACAAGAGCGAAACTCTGTCTCAAAAAAGAAAAAAAGACATAACCAAGACTGGGTAATTTACAAAGGAAAGATGTTTGTTTTTGTTTTTGTTTTTGTTTTTGTTTTTGTTTTTGTTTTTTGAGTCAGAGTTTCGCTCGTCGCCCCGGTTGGAGTGCAGTTGCACGATCTTGGCTCACTGCAACTTCCCAGACCCTGGGTTCTAGTGATTCTCCTGCCTCAGCCTGCTGAGTAGCTGGGATTACAGGCACTCACCACTAAACTGGCTAATTTCTTGTACCTTTAGTAGAGGCAGGGTTTCACCACATAGGCCAGGCTGGTCTTGAACTCCTGACCTCAGGTGATCTGCCTGCCTTGGCCTCCCAAAGTTCTGGGATTACAGGCGTGAACCACCATGCCCAGCCTAGAGTGGTTACATCTATTCAGATTCATGAAACATTGTGGACATCGACTACGGTCATGGTAATTTTTTCTCAGCATAGGTAAAACCCAGAGGGCTCTAGGGTCAAGTTTGTCAGGTTTGGATCCCAGCTCCATCTGCTTATTCATTGTGTCTCTTTAGATCTTTTAATTTTGTTGAGCCTTGGGTTCCTCATCTTGAGATGGACATTGTAGCAGCATGTGTCTCATAGTTCTCATAGTTGTGAGTCCCAAAGAGCCCTGAATGAGGCCAGACACACAGTAAGCACTCGATGTTATTAGTATTACTCCTATAAGGTTCAGTTTCAGAGAATAACTTTAGTTTCCTTTACTGTAGTCCCTCCACACCTACTGATTGTGGATGCCATCTATTTTCATGACTTTGTCACGTGAATGACAAAATGATCAAGAGGACAGACCCATAATTTCACCTAGGTTGTGATTAAGTCACAAGAGCCCAAATTACTTATTTACCGTAAGAAATATAATGGTATCTCTATAGAAAAGTCAGCTTGGGAAACAAAATTAATATGAGAAGTTTGCTTAGGGAGGGTACAATCTGTCTAAAGGGAATGAGAGGATCTTAAACTACCATTGTTTCCGCACACTAGCTTCTCCCACGGTTACTTTCTATTCTCTCTTTCTCTACCCCCCAAATTTAATCAGGTTAGATTCCAAGTCCTGTTAATTTGCCCTCAGGAAACTTTCTTCCATCTTTTACCCATTTCTACTTCTCCATGGCTGGGGAATGAGAGTATATAGATAACGAAAAATAATGTCCTCTAAATGCCTTCAAATGAGAAGCATTTGAAGAGTGAGAGTGGCTGCCAGGTGAGGGAGGAGAGGATGTGCTCCAGAAGATGATTTTGAATTATTATTTCCCAAGACTGGACTTGCTGCCGTTGCCTCACTGGGACCCTGGGAACGTTTTGTTCCTTTCCAGGGGCTCAGTGTTCCCTTCTGGGAGACTTTGTTGCTGTGTTTTGATCAAGGGTCAGGGTCCCAAAGGTAGAGAATCCCCAAAGGAGATGGGAATTCAAAATCTCATGGATGCTGTTTCAGACTTTCTCCTCCTGCCAGAGTCTCCCTGGAGAATGCTTCTTTCTTCTGCCCTTTGGGATTTTATATTTGTTGGATTTAAGGGTGGGGGGCAGTTCTTTCATTATACCATTATCCTTAGAAATGCGGTACTTTGGTCTTGCTTGGATGATTGCAAAGCTTCCCAATAGGTATCCCTGCTTCTAGCTCATCCCCTTACTCCCTGAGATTCATCTTCCTAAATTTGACTCTGTTGTTTAAGATTGGTCCGTCCCTTCTTGCTTCACACAGAATCAAAATCTTCAGCCTGCTTTTTAGGTTCTAGCCTTATCACCTGCTGTTCCTAAGAGCACCAGAATTTCTTCTTAATTCCCCAAACATGTTGCTACCCCACACCCCAACGTATAATTCTCCTGCCTTTGTGTCTGCTCAATTTGTCACCTTTTCCTGGAACTCCCTCCTATATGTACTAAATAGAATTAACAGGGCATATCATTCAGTTATGGCAGAGGCCCCCAGTTACATTAACCTTCAGCAAATATCCTAAACTTTTTCTCACTTCAGGGCCTCTGTACTTGTTCTTCCCTCTATCTGGAAAATTTTTCACTTTTCCAGCTTCTTCTCAATCTTCAGGGTTGGTCTCTTAAAGTAAGGCCCTTGATGCTCTCTCTTCTAGCACGCTGTTCTTTTCTTCCGTCATAGCACTTACCAAAATAGGTAATCATACATTTAAATCTTCATTTATTTGTTTAATCCTCTGCTAGACTGTAAACTTGCAGTGTTCATGTCTATTTGCTTCCCACTCTATTTTTCAGTGCCTAGCACAGTGCAAGGATGTAATAAACATGAATATTTTCTGAATGCATAGTGATTGAATGGGTTATGGTGCATAGAACCCATGGTCTGTCATCAGCAAAATCTTATATTCTCGATCTCTTCTCTGCTTTAACTTAGATCGGTCTTTCCCCAAAGAACATTGTTTCTCCCAAGTGACATCTTTTCTCTTTTGTTCACTTCATAGATTAGTGCCTGGTACAGAATAGGTGCTCTACAATTACTTAATTGTTATTTACCGGCTGTGTCCTTTTCCCTTTAAGCTAATGAATACTTAGAATGATAGCCCAAAAAAATGAAAATAAGTCATTCTGGAGTCAGACAGATTGAGGTTGAATCCTAGCCCTGCTTCTGACTAGCTGGTGATCTTAACCAAGTTTGTTAACATCTCCCAATCACAGGGTTCATCTTTATGTGTTACAGAACTTTAACTTAGGCACTTTAGTCGGTTGGCCCAATGAGTTGATTCACACTGCCCCCTAGAGGAGTTCTGTTTCTGGGACAACAGTCTCCAAACCCCGGGAATGTTTGAGGATCTTTGTGAGCTACTCAGAACACACTTGAGCGAGAGGAGGGCTCCAGATCAGCCCTGTCGGAGTTGGCCCCAGTCAGCCCTGCAGGAGGTAACTCCTGATCAGCCCTACAGGATATGGACCATAGCCTGAAAGTTCAGTGGTTTAGAAGGCAGCTCAGAAATTGACAAGGTCAGCAGTCCTCGAGCAGCAGTGGCAGTAGGAGTTTCAATGATTTCTGAGAATCAAGGAGGGGACCTGGTTTGCAAAGCCTACTTTTATTGGTACTGAAGCATGTGGTGGGTTATCCAGGGCTCAGAGATTTAGAATATTGCTAAAGGTATGGCACATTTGTGTTAACCGTTGAGGAGGTAAGGGGTATTTCAGAGTCACATGTAAAATGGAGCATTCTTAGTAATAAGCACCTGCCATTCAGGGTTGTTATGAGGATCAAAAAAGAAAAGAGTCATGTAAAATGCTAATATGGTGCCTGATACATAATAATTGCTCGTAAAATGACAACTGCTATTATTGTTGAAGAGAAGTCAGCCTCTCCACTTCCCTTTCTTACACTACATGCTAAATTTATTATCTAATAATAAAGACTCAGGAAAAAATGGAACAAAAATATGTTCAAATGTGCACTTTTTTGTAAGCAGTCTTTTGCTTTTTTTGGTTTAATAATAAAATTATCCTATTAATAGATTAAGTGTGTGCAGTTAAATCTTTTTTTTTTTTTTTTTTTTTTGAGACAGAGTCTTGCTCTGTCACCAGGCTGGAGTGCAGTGGTATGATCTCGGCTAACTTCAACCTCTGCCTCCCAGGTTCAAGAGATTCTCCTGCCTCAGCCTCCTGAGTAGCTGGGATTACAGGTGTGCACCGCCATGCCCAGCTAATTTTTGTATTTTTAGTAGAGATGAGGCTTCACCATATTGGCCAAGGTGGTCTCAGTCTCTTGACCTTGAGATCCGCCTGCCTCAGCCTCTCAAAGTGCTGGCATAAGCCACCATGCCCAGGGGTTAAATCTATTTAAAATCCATTAATAGCTGGTAAAGTAATTATTATGAGGTTGCCAGTGGCCAGAGGTAGAGGTGAGGTAGAAATTGATGGAGAAGGGGCAAATGGAACCTTCTGGGGTAAAGGAAATGTTCTATATCTTAACTGTGATCATAATTACATGTATATATACATTTGCAAAAATATATCAAAGCATACCCTTAAATGGATGTTTCATTGTACATAAATTATGTCTTAACAGATATGATTTTTTAAAGCTGCAATACTTTCATAGGTTTTCATTTTAATTATTTAAATTAAGTAATAATTGAATTTAAATTAATTATTCATTAATTTATTAAGCTCAACACTGAATCATTTTATTTATTTATTTATTTATTTAAAAGACGGGGTTTCACCACGTTGGTCAGGCTGGTCTTGAACTCCCGACTTCAGGTGATCCGCCCGTCTTGGCCTCCAAAGTGCTTGGATTACAGGTGTGAGCCACCATGCCCAGCCTAAACATTGAATCATTTAATACATTTTAATTTAATTTGAATACTCTCTGCAATAGCAACGGAAGTGAATCAGTGGGGAAAAATAAGAGAGATGGAAAAATAAAAAATAATGAAATAAAAAAATAAGAGAGATGGGAAAAAATAAGAGAGACAGAGAAAGAGCAGAAGCACCCAGATTATAACTCTGACCTGGACATAGAGCTGGGCTCTTGGAGTACAAACTGAAATAGACCTGGTTCCTGATCTCAAGCAGCAGTTGTTTTATGAGGGAGACACAAACATAAACATATAATTTCTCCTTAAAAAATTAAATATTCTCGGATAATTAAAATACGTATTTGGTTTTGAAAAAATCTGTACAAATAATAGTAAAAATAAGTCTCCCTCCCACCCGCCTCTTGGTTGAAAGCAACCACTGAAAAGTTTATTTTATAGCCATTCAGAGATATTCTATTTACATACAAGCACTTTTTTTTTTTTTTTTTTTGAGACAGTCTCGCTCTATCACCAGGCTGGAGTGCAGTGGCACCATCCCAGCTCACTGCAACTTCTGTTTTCTGGTTTCAAGCAATTCTGCCTCAGCCTCCCGAGTACCTGGGACTACAGGCACGAACCACCACACCTGGCTAATTTTTTGTACTTTTAGTAGAGATGGGGTTTCACCATGTTGGCCACGATGGTCTCGATTTCTTGACCTCGTGATCCACCTGCCTCAGCCTCCCAAAGTGCTGGGATTACAGGCATGAGCCACCGCGCCTGGCCAACAAGCACAATTTTTATATGGTATGTGTATTTGTTAGCTTTGTATATGGTAGATTTACTCTTTGAGTTTTCCTCCTTTAAAAAAAAAAACAAACACAGGACATTCTATCCTGTAGATAAGTCCACAACAAAATCTATCAAATAGATGATTTGCCAGATAAGATGGTAAGAACAATGGTAAAGAAATGAAAACAATGCTATGATATGCAGACTACTAGCAACTAGCAAGGGAAAGCTTCCTGGAGGATAAATGAGGCTGCCTCATCTCTTTTTTTTTTTTTTTTTTTTTGAGACGGAGTTTCGCTCTTGTTACCCAGGCTGGAGTGCAATGGCGCGATCTCGGCTCACCGCAACCTCCGCCTCCTGGGTTCAGGCAATTCTCCTGCCTCAGCCTCCTGAGTAGCTGGGATTACAGGCACGTGCCACCATGCCCAGCTAATTTTTTGTATTTTTAGTAGAGATGGGGTTTCACCATGTTGACCAGGATGGTCTCGATCTCTTGACCTCGTGATCCACCCGCCTTGGCCTCCCAAAGTGCTGGGATTACAGGCTTGAGCCACTGCGCCCGGCCCTCATCTCTTTTATAGAGTATTCTAAGACAAAAATTCAAGAACTAATTAGTAAACCAAACTCTCTAGTTGTATACTAAACTATGTGTCTACAACTCCAACTGTTTGGAGGGGAGCAAAAACAGTTTAAGCAGGCCGGGGGGGGGAAAAGGTATTGCACAGAAAGTGAGACTGCAGAGGTATAAGGTAATAGGTCTTGGTGCAGAAAAACCAGGAGCCCAGTATGTGCAGGGAAGTCTTGAGTTACAGACTTGAGTATAGTATCAGATGACCCACAGACTGATTAAAAGGATTAAAGGATGTTTACTTATACGTAGCTCTTTTTTTTTTTTTTTTTTTTTTTGAGATGGAGCCTCACTCTGTTGCCCAGGCTGGAATTCAGTGGTGCAATCTTGGCTCGCTGCCTCCACCTCCTGGGTTCAAGCAGTTCTCCCTGCCTCAGCCTCCTGAGTAGCTGGGATTAAGGGCATCCACCACCATGCCCAGCTAATTTTTGTATTTTGTGGGGAGACAAGGTTTCACCATGATGGCCAGGCTGGTCTCAAGCTCCTGATCTCAGGTGAGCTTCCCACCTCAGCCTCCCAAAGTGTTGGAATTACAGTTGTGAGCCACCACACCCAGCTACTTATTTGTAGATTTAACTAGCTTTGCCAGATTTAGCAAATAAAAACACAAGGCATCTAGTTAAGTTTGCAGTTCACATAAAACAATAAATAATTTTTTGAATATAAGTATGTATGTCCAACATTCAATTTAACTGGGCATTCTATATTTTATCTGGCAACCCTATATTTAACCCAACCATGTGAAGAAATCAAATCGACCACTCAACATCATGCACTTAAAAACAATGACGAAGTGAGTGTTTTTAATTGGAAGAACAGACAAACAAGAAAATGTTTAGGGCTGGGGCCAAGATTTGTTTTTTAGAGCTGGTGGAGCTTGGGCCAAGGAGACAACTCTGGTGGCCTGGCCTGGCAAGGCTGGGGCTGAGGTAGTAGCTTACAAGGTCAGGACAACTAGGTCCAGAGCCAAACAAACGGCTCTCATGGTCAGGAATGGCAGGATCAGGGCAAAGGCGGCAGCTCAAAGTCAGGGTCAGTGAGAATGGGGCCCAGGAGATGACCATGCGGTCAGGAGATTGAGCAAATAGGAAAATATATTGAGAATAGTGAGAGCCAGGTTTCTTACTCTAGGAGACAATAAGTATGAAAAGGGGAAAGACTAGCATAAACCCTGTGATTAGAGTCAGAGGTGTGAGCCTACAGTGTGTGTGTGTGTGTGTGTGTGTGTGTGTGTCTGTGTGTGTGTGAATATTGTATATTATATACAGAGAGAAAAGGGTAGATGTATGTGTTTATGATATATACGTAGCGGTGTCCTGGTCAAGTAACTTTCTGATTTTTCAAAAAACACTAATTTGTAGCATTTGCTGATTTCCATGGTGTAAATATTCCCAGCATGAAATAATACCAGTTTCACAGCCATCCAGAAAGTTCCTGAATATTTACCAAGCAGCTTTTGCAAGCCCTTATGAGCCAGTTCTACTACAGCACTTCAGAATGTACATCATACACATGATTGTGTGAATGTGTGTTCAGACATATTTTTCCTAGTTGATATCTTGTTTCCTTGTCGATATCTTGTTTCCTTGTCCTGCTAAAAGAACTTGCAAATCCGACACACCCATAGCAATGAATGCACCTAGCATCTACATCTTGACTTCCAAATATCATTCTTCACTAAAAAGAAATGAAAACTTCTTAGAGAAATGGCTGATTTCATGACTACGACAGTGAAAAATCTTACTGGTTCAGGAAGAAAAGAAGTACTCAAAGAATGAGGATGTAGTAAGCTGAGTAATGGCCCCTGAAGCTCTAATCTCTGGAATCTGTAAATATTATCAAATATGGAAAAAGGATCTTTGCAGATATGATTACAGAACTTGAGATGGGGAGATTGTCTTGGGTTATTCAAGTGGATTCTAAATGCAAACACAAGAGTCTTTGTAAGAGAGAGGCAGAGAGAGATTACACAAAAGGAGAAGGCAGGAAGCAGAGATTGGAGTGGTGCAGCCACAAGCCAAATGCCAGCTGGAAGCTGGAAGAGGCAAGGAACAAATTATCCCCTAGAGCTCAGAGGAAGCATGACCCTGCTAACATCTTGCTTTTGGACCAGTGAAATTGATTTTGGATGCCTGGTCTTCAGAAACATGAGAACTGCAGCTGTGTTAAGCCACCAAGTTTGTGGCAAACTGTTTTTTTTTTTTTTTTTTTTTTTTTAAGACCGGATTTCACCGTGTTGGTCAGGCTGGTCTTGAACTCTGACCTCAGGTGATCCGCCCGCCTTGGCCTCCAAAGTGCTTGGATTACAGGTGTGAGCCACCATGCCCAGCCTGTGGTACACTGTTAAGCAGCCATAGCAAACTAATACAGATGGGAAATGTCAAAAGAACATAGAGGCTCCCACTGGCCAAATCAGGGACAATCTAGTCATCAAAGTAAATGATGATTGTAAGAAATCATAACTTATTGAATAAACTGGGACTCCTTAAGGCCACACTAATATAAATAAAAAATAAACTAAAAAGGATACAGGAAGCTGGACCCAGTGGCTCATGCCTGTAATCACAGCACTTTGGGAGGCCAAGGCAGGCAGATCACTTAAGGTCAGGAGTTCAAGACCAGACTGGTCAACATGGTGAAATCCCATCTCTACTGAAAATACAAAAATTAGCTGGGTGTGGGAGCACATGCCTGTAGTCCCAACTACTTGGGAGGCTGAGGCATGAGAATCTCTTGAACCCAGATGGCAGAGGTTGCAGTGAGCCAAGATCTCGCCACTGCACTCCAAACTGGGCAACAGAGCAAGACTCAGTCTAAAAAAAAAAAAAAAGAAGGGGGGAGCTGGGCGCAGTGGCTCACGCCTGTAATCCCAGCACTTTGGGAGGCCGAGGCGGGGAGATCACAAGATATCAATATATCAAGGCCATGGTGAAACCCCGTCTTTAAAAAAATAAAAATTAAAAATTAAAAAATAAAAATAAAAGGATACAGGAAAGGAAAGGATAATCTACTATACAATTCAACTAATAAATGAATAAATGTAGCTGGGTGTGGTGGCTCACATCTGTAATCCTAGCACTTTGGGAGGCTGAGGCGGACGTATCACCTGAGGTCAGGAGTTCTAGACCAGCCTAACCAACATAGAGAAAATGAAGAAACCCCATCTCTACTAAAAATACAAAATTAGCCAAGCGTGGTGGCACATGCCTGTAATCCCAGCTACTCAGGAGGCTGAGGCAGGAGAATTGCTTGAACCTGGGAGGCAGAGGTTGCAGTGAACTAAGATCACACCATTGCACTCTAACCTGGGCAACAAGAGCGAAATTCCAACTGAGAAAAAAAAAATAAACAAAAAAGAATAAATGTAGAAGAAATAATGGACATAGGAAAATCACTATTTGGTATCCATTATGGTAATAATCCAGGCAAGAATCATTAATGAATGCTAAAACTACTAGTTATAAATTCATGTGTATTAATATATATGCAGAGAGAGAAATGAGATAAGGAGGCAAATATGATAAAATTCTTCTGGTGGAGATTCTTCAGGATTCTCTGTACTAATCTTGCAAATCTTTTGTAAGTATGAAATTATTCAAAACACTATATTTAATTGTGGCACAATATATGTAAAATAAAATTTACCAACCTACCTATTTTTTTTTTTAGAGGTGGGGTTTCACCATGTTGGCCACGCTGGTCTCGAACCCCTGACCTCAGGCAATCCACCCGCCTCGGCCTCCCAAAGTGCTGGGATTACAGGCATGAGCCACCGCGCCTGGCCCCAACCTGCCTATTTTTAAGCATATAGTTCAGTATTGTTAAGTACATCTGCATTGCTGTGCAACTAATCTCCAAAACTCTTACCTTGTAAGCCTAAAACTCTATACCCATTAAACAACAATTCCCCCTTTCCCTTCTCCCCATCCCCTAACAACCACCATTCAACTTTCTGCCTCTATAAATTTGACTACTAAGTACCTGATATAAGTGGCATCATACAGTATTTGTCTTTATGTGACTGGCTTAGCATAATGTTGTCAAGGTGCTACATCCATGGTATAGCATATGTCAGGATTTCATTCCTTTTTAAAGCAGAATAATATTCCATTGTATGGATATACTATATTTTGCTTATCCATTCATCTGTTGAAGGATATTTGGGTTGCTTCCATGTTTCAGTTATTGTAAATAATGCTGCTGTGAACATGGGTGTGCAAATAACTCTTCAGGACCCTGCCTTCAATTCTTTTGGATATATACCCAGAAGTATCAGTGCTGGATCATATGATAACTTTATATTTAATTTTTGAGGAACTGCCATACTGTTTTCCATAGCAACTGCACCATTTTTGTTTTTATTTTCTTTTTCTTTCTTTCTTTTTCTTTTCTTTTTTTTGAGACAGAGTCTTGCTCTATCACTAGGTGCCAGGCTGGAGTGCAGTGGCGTGATCTTGGCTCACTGCAACCTCTGCCTCCCAGATTCAAGCAATTCTCCTGCCTCAGCCTCCTGAGTGGCTGGGACTACAGGTGCACACCACCACGCCCATCTAATTTTTTTTGTATTTTTAGTAGAGACAGGGTTTCGCCATGTTGACCAGGATGGTCTCGATCTCTTGACCTCCTGATCCGCCCCCCTCGGCATCCCAAAGTGCTGGGATTACAGGCTTGAGCCACTGCACCCGGCTTTTCTTTTCTTTTTCTTTGTTTCTTTCTTTTTCTTTTCTTGAGATGGAGTTTTGTTCTTGTCTCCCAGCCTGGAGTGCAATGGTGCGGTATTGCTTCACTGCAATCCCCGCCTCTCGGGTTCAAACAATTCTCCTGCCTCAGCCTCCTGACTAGCTGGGATTACAGGCACCCACCACCATGCCCGGCTAATTTTTGTATTTTTAGTAGAGACAGGGTTTCACCACGTTGCCCAGGCTGGTCTCGAACTCCTGACCTCAGGTTGATCCACTCGACTTGGCCTCCCAAAGTGCTGGAATTACAGGCACAAGCCACCTCGCCCAGCCAACAGCTGTACCATGTTTTATTCCCATCAACAGTACACAAGTATTCCAATTTCTCCACAACCTCACCAACACTTGTTATTTTCTGTTTTTTTTTTTTAATAGTAGCCATCCGTGAAATACAAATAAATAAAAACCAGTAAGAAATAAGAAATATGTTTCCGCCCCAGTTCATGAGACAGAGTTCCTAATACCCTTGTTGATAGGGGTGCTAGGATAACCTTTTGTTCTAATAGTTGGTCTTGACCTAGTTCCTGACACAAATCTCCTTAGACCTTTGTAATTTCCAGAATGATAGAAGTGCCTGACACAGAGTTCCTAAATTACTTGAAATTCCTAAGGGATAGGAGCATTTTTTGTTCTAATGAGGTGACTCTTGACAGACTTCTGGGTGAGGACTGGTCACTAGAAAGATCAAGATTAGAAGCTTGGAACTTTCAGTCCCATCCACATACTTCTGGAAGAGGAAAGGGCTGGAGATTGAGTCAATAGTTGATCATTTAAAGCCTCAATAAAAATCCCTGAACTATGAGGTTGTGAGAACTTCTGGATTGCTGACACATACATGCCTGGAAAGTGGCACGTTAGAAGAGGACATGGACGCTCCATGCCCCTTCCCACGAGCCTTGCCCTGTGCATCTCTTCCATCTGTTCATCTGTGTACTTCATAACATCCTTTATAATAAATTAGTACTTGTAAGTAAAGCACTTTCCTGAGTTCTGTGAGCTGCTCTTGCAAATAATAAAACCCAAGGAGGGCGTCAGTGGAATCCCCAGTTAACAGCCAGTACATAAGTTCCAGATGCCCAGACTTTTGACTGGCATCTGACACTGGGGGGGGGGGGCAGTCTTGTTGGGCTGACATGATGAAATCCCGTCTCTACTAAAAATATAAAAATTAGCTGGATGTGGTGGCACATACCTGTAATCCTAGCTACTTGGGAGTCTGAGGCAGGAGAATTGCTTGAAGCCAGGAGGTAGAGGTTGCAGTGACCCAAGATTGAGCAACTGCACTCTAGCCTGGGCGACAGAGTGAGACTGTCTCAAAAAGAAACAAAGAAAAGGAAAGAAAAGAAAAAGCAAGAAAAAAAGTAGACAAAAGCATTTTCTCAAAAGTTTTTGCTATAGATAGCATGTCTAATATAATTTACTCACTTTTACAATTAGTTTTGTACTCTCAACAATTAACAAACCAAGAAATCTTAGTGTTGCTTTTATCCCTTGGTGCCGCTAGGTAACAATATCTTAGTCTTTTTTCATAACCCAGATAGTAGAAGTAAGTTGTTTTTCAGTCCAAAAGCATTTAGTATTAATATATTAAGTTGCCTGGTGAAATTTCTGCTCATTTTATTGAAAAGCCAGTGTCTAGATCTTGCTTATTCATAAGTATGCTTTTTAATAGCAAGCAACTTTATTAAAAATTTTAATCTGTAGAAAGCGTTTTCATTTCTCATGTCAAAAAAGAGAACTGAAAGCCATGAGCATTCAGATACTTCTCTATGTTCCCATTGTTCCTTGGATTATAGTCTATTCAGGGAACTGATAAGCACCTTATTAACTTTCAGTACTAGTGGAAATTCAGGCTTTGCAATTTCTCACTGCTTGTTATGATATTAATAAGGTTTACAGGCTGCTTACTAAAATAACAGTCAAGAATTGACTTAAATTGAAAGAACTTATACCTACAGAGGAAGTAGGAACTCTGTAGGTATTTTTCTACATGGATACTTTTAACTATTTGATTTGAAAATGTGGGCTCTGGGGAGGTTAATAGAACCGATGGACGGACCAGGACTTGAGCTTTGTGGGATGGGTTGCATTTGTTTAATACAGATGAAGATGGCAAGCCTGTTCCAGATGGTAAAAATGATTTGAGCAAAGGAACAGCAGCAGGAATTTTCAGGGAATGTCCTTTGTATGAATAGATTAATCATGTTATTATTAAATGTGAGAAGTAGGTTTGGGAAGATAGTTTGGGTTCTTATTTTGAATACAAAAGCTTGGGCTGGGCGCGGTGGCTCAAGCCTGTAATCCCAGCACTTTGGGAGGCCGAGGCTGGTGGATCACGAGGTCGAGAGATCGAGACCATCCCGGTCAACATAGTGAAACCCCGTCTCTACTAAAAATACAAAAAAAAATTAGCTGGGCATGGTGGCGCGTGCCTGTAATCCCAGCTACTCAGGAGGCTGAGGCAGGAGAATTTCCTGAGCCCAGGAGGCGGAGCCGAGATCGCGCCACTGCACTCCAGCCTGGGTAACAAGAGCGAAACTCCGTCTCAAAAAAAAAAAAAAAATGAATACAAAAGCTTGAACTATATGCTGAAGACTAGGGAGAAGTGTTGAGGGTTTGTTTTATGCTTATTTTTAAGAAAAGTCAACTTATTATTCTTGTGAAAATAATACACTTTCATTGCAAATCATTTAAACAATACAAAAGAAAAAGAAAAAACTCCCTGAAATCTCATTATTTGACAATTACACCTCAATAAAGTTGGGAGAAAATATTTTTTAAAAAACAACTTTTATGTCCCACCATTTAAAAAGAGTCATTATTAACATTTGACTAACTTAATTCTAAATATCTTTCTATGCTTTTATATGGATGGAATGATAGATAAATAGGTTTATAGACATACATACTTTAAAAATTGTATCATAAGGGGTGTTATTAAAAAATAAAAAGTATTACATTAAAGTTTACTTGAATTTAATAGAATTGAGTTAAAGTTAATTGAATTCTGTTAATCCTGAATTCTTTTTTTTTGTGCAGTGGCGTGATCTCGGCTCACTGCAACCACCACTTCCCGGATTCAAGCGATTCTCCTTCCTCAGCCTCCCAATTAGCTGGGACTACAGGCACGCACCACGCCCACCTAATTTTTTGTATTTTTGGTAGAGATGGAGTTTCACCGTGTTAGCCAGGGTGGTCTCAATATCCTGACCTTGTGATCCACCCACCTCGGCATTCCAAAGTGCTGAGATTACAGGTGTGAGCCACTGCGCCTGGCCAAGAGAGCTCTTTTCTAGGCATTATTTTATATTTGTGGGAATCTGCCTAGTATCTTTATTTCCAAGTGACATCTTGGCTGGGTGTAATATTCTTGGACCATACTTTTGTTCTTTCAGAATTCTGTAGCCAATGCTCCATTGGCTTCTATCTCTGGAATGTTGCTGTTCAAAAATGTAAGGATAGCCTAAATTTTTCTCCTTGTAGGCATTCTACTTTTTCTGCCTGAATATCTGAAGTTCAATAAGTTAATTACAATATTTCTCAAGACAGAATATTCTGTATCAAAATGCCTTCTCTCTTGACCTTTCAAGCTGTATATTAGTACTTCATTTTAGGGCAAACTTCTGTTTCTATATATATTTTTTTATTTGTTTCCATATTTTTGAATACTTCTGCTCCATTTAATGAGTTCTCAATTCCAGTGACACCAATAACTTCTGTCTTCCATATCTATTAATTTCTATTTGATTGTTTTAATATCTTTGTGTTTTCATCTACCATTATTGTGATTATTTCAAACTTTTTTCTGTATCAATAATTCCATTTCTAGGGGTGTAAAAGTCTTTAAAAAAAGAAAATAAAAAACTAACTCCACTTCTAGCCATCTCTATTCTATTCCTTGTTTTGAGGTATTTATTAGTCTTTGCATTCTCAAATGTGCAATTTCCCTATTCATTTCCTTCAATTGTTTTATTATCTTGTTTTTGAGTTCTTATTCTACTGAGCTTCTTTTCTTTTCTTTTTTTTAGAGACAGGGTCTTGCTCTGTTGCCTGGGCTGGAGTACAGTGGCACAATCATAGTTCACTGTAAACTTGAACTCCTGGGCTCAAGAAATTCTCCTACCTCAGGCTCCCAAGTAGCTAGGATTACAGGTGCCCACCACCATCACGTCTAGCTAATTTTTTTTTATTTTTGTAGAGACAAGGTGTCAGTATGTTGCCCAGGCTGGTCTTAAACTCCTGGCCTCAAGTGATCAATCAGCTCACCCTGACCTCCCAAAGCACTAGGATTACATAGGTGTTCGCCACCATACCTGGTCTGGGCTCATTTTCTTAATAAATTGTTCTAGAGCTCAAAGCACTTAGGGTGAAGTTTTTCTGTTTTTCTGTTTGTCTCTGAAATTGCTTTTCACTTTATCTGAAACTGACTTGCTTTTCCTACTGAACTGCAGTCTAAAGGCTGTTATTTTATGCAGTATGCAGTTTTTCTATGATTTTTATGCTTGTCTGAAGGAAGGGAGAGGGCTGCTTCTGTACAGCCTTAGTTAGAATACCTAAGTTCTGCAATCACTTCTGAGGTTTTGTTAAATGTCTGTTCCAAAATTTACTCCACTAGTGGCTGATGTATCCCACTTCCATGGAAAAGATAGCTTCACTTCTTGGAACATCCCTCAGTTCAGTATGTTTTGAGTTGGTCTATTCCATACCTCCCACTTTAAGTTTTTCTCCCCAGTAGCCATTTTCACCTTTCCAGAGAAGGGAGAGAAAAGAGAAGGAAACCGTTCAATTTTCTTCTCTCTTGTAATTTATGTGTTAATTGTCAGGATTTTGTGGATCTAATTGTATGAGTTTTGGTGGAATGAAGGCAAGACTGGAAACCTTGATATGATCCAGCCCAAAAGCTTCTATTTATTTCCTTGACCGCGACTTATTGACATTTAAGATACCGACCCTTTGTTTACTGTGGATAGAATTTTAACTTTTTAAACTTTCCTAGATATTGGTCAAAACAGAGTCTGTGAGATAGCTTTATTCAATTTCCTTAACCTAGAAGTCTAGTAATTTTTAATGTGTGTATATTTTCATTTTTATTATAAAAGTTGTATATCTTTGCTGTAAAATTTCTTTTTTTTTTTTTTTTTTTTTTTTTTTTGAGACCGAGTTTCGCTCTTGTTACCCAGGCTGGAGTGCAATGGCGCAATCTTGGCTCACCGCAACCTCCGCCTCCTGGGTTCAAGCAATTCTCCTGCCTCAGCCTCCTGAGTAGCTGGGATTACAGGCACGCGCCACCATGCCCAGCTAATTTTTTGTATTTTTAGTAGAGACGGGGTTTCACCATGTTGACCAGGATGGTCTCGATCTCTCAACCTCGTGATCCACCCGCCTCGGCCTCCCAAAGTGCTGGGATTACAGGCTTGAGCCACCGCGCCCGGCTGCTGTAAAACTTCAAACCATACACAAGTAATATAAAGTAAAAGTGAAAGTTCCTTGTGATATAGCCCTCAAGAATATTACTTTTAACAGTCTCCAGATCGTTTTACCTATTTACTTTTTCTTTTTTCTTGACAATGCTTTGACCCTTCAGCGATAATTTAGAAATATATAAATACATAGATATCTTTTTAAAAAAAGAACAGCTTTATTGAAGCATATTCCACATGCCATAAAATTCACTCATTTTATGTGTACAAATCAATGATTTTTAGTAAATTTATAGAGTTGTACAGCCATCATATATGTATGTACATAAATACATAGTTATTTTCATAGGCCCTATTTAACTTACTCTCCCAGTTCTAAAATGTACTTACCTACTTACCTATGCCCACATCATGCCAACGTGACTAGAAGGTAGTTTTCCAGAACTCTTGGGTAGTTCTGTTCCTGCCAACTGAGCTACTTGCCTACTAAATGCCTTTGGGCTTATTTTATTTCTTTATTAATATATCAGTGATATTTGCTATCATAATTTAAATTTTGGAAAACGTGAAATATGAGCATAAAGATAAAAGAGATGTTTCTATGAAAACTAAATTGAATGTATTGGAAAGGCTTGTTAAAGGCAAGTTGCTAAAAATTCATTAAAATAACTCAGGTCAGAAATCTGAAAGTGGAAATACTTCCATCTAGAATAATTTCACATCCAAACACTGTGGTTCACACCTGTAATTTCAGCACTTTGAGAGGCTGAGGTGGGAGGAGCCTTTGTTCTTAGGAGTTCCAGGCTGCAATCAGCTATGATTGTGTCACTGTACTCCAACTTGGGCAATAGAGCAAGACTCTGTCACAAAAAGAAAGAATTTTGTTATCGTAGCACTATTCATAAGAGCAAAGAGATGGAATCAATCTAAGTGCCCATCAACAGTAGACTGGATAAAGAAAATGTGGTAGGTATACACCATGGAATACTACACAGCCATAAAAACAAATAAGATAAAGTCCTTTGTAGCAACATAAATGGAGCTGGAGGCCATTATCCTAAGCAAACTAATGCAGGAACAGAAAACCAAATACCAGATATTCTCACTTACAAGTGGGAGCTAAACACTGAGTACACATGGACACAAAGAAGGGAACAGACACTGGGGCCTACCTGAGGGTGGAAGTGGGAGGAGGGAGAGGATTGAAAAGCTACCTATTGGGTACTATGTTCTTTATGCCAGTAACAAACTAAAATGTACACCCAACCTCCTTGACACACAATTTACCTATATAGCATGCCTGCATATGTGACCCCAAACCGAAAATAAAAGTTAAAAAAAAAAGATTTTTGGCCGGGTGCGGTGGCTCACGCCTGTAATCCGAGCACTTTGGGAGGCCAAGGCGGGTGGATCACGAGGTCAAGAGATCGAGACCAACCTGGTCAATGTGGTGAAACCCCATCTCTACTAAAAAAAAAAAAAAAAACAACAAAAAAATTAGCTGGGCATGGTGGCACATGCCTGTAATCCCAGCTACTCAGGAGGCTAAGGCAGGAGAATTGCCTGAACCCAGGAGGCGGAGATTGAGGTGAGCCGAGATGGCACCATGGCACTCCAGCCTGGGTAACAAGAGTGAAACTTCGTCTCAAAAAAAAAAAAAAGATTTTTGGCTTGGTGCAGTGGCTCATGCTTGTAATCCTAGCACTTTGGGAGTCCGAGGGGGGCAGATTACTTGAGCTCAGGAGTTTGAGACCTGCCTGGTCAACATGGTGAAACCCCGTCTCTACTAAAAATACAAAAACTATCCGGGTGTGGTGGTGCATGCCTGTAATCCCAGCTACAATGGAGGCTGAGGTGCTAGAATTGCTTGAACCCAGGAGGCAGAGGTTGTAGTGAGCCAAGATCATGCCACTGCACTCCAGCCAGGGTGACAGAGCAAGACTCTGTCTCAAAAAAAAAAAAAAAGAATTTTGCATTCAGATTGCTTCACAAGTGTCTTTCAGTCATTGCTCCACTTTAAAGAAACTTTTAAATAAATTATAAATAGTTCATTAAAGGCAGGAAACTTCATTCAGAGGGCTATATTCACAGAAAAATCCCAAAGCTACTTCAGAAGATCGGTAAAAAATTTACATTTGTAAGTCTTTTTTTTTCTTGTTTATTTATTTATTTATTTATTCATTTTTTTAAATTTATTTATTTTTTTTTTTTTTGAGACAGAGTTTCGCTGTTGTTACCCAGGCTGGAGTGCAATGGCACGATCTCGGCTCACCGCAACCTCCGCCTCCTGGGTTCAAGCAATTCTCCTGCCTCAGCCTCCCGAGTAGCTGGGACTACAGGCACGTGCCACCATGCCCAGCTAATTTTTGTATTTTTTTTTAGTAGAGACAGGGTTTCACCATGCTGACCAGGATAGTCTCGATCTCTTGACCTCGTGATCCACCTGCCTCGGCCTCCCAAAGTGCTGGGATTATAGGCGTGAGCCACCGCGCCCGGCCTTTTATTTATTTATTTTTTAAAGATGTGCATTCACCATGATGGCCAGGCTGGTCTTGAACTCCTGACCTCAGGTGATCCACCCATCTCGGCCTCACAAAGTGCTAGGATTACAGGTGTGAGCCACCGCGCCCAGCACATTTGTAAGTCTTAAAAGAAAATGCTTATACAATAAGCTTATTTTTCTTAAAAGAAAACTGTATTCTGCATCATTTAATGCTTTATGATTCTGCTTTTTTTTTTTTTTTTTTTTGAGATGAAGTTTTGCTTTTGTTGCCCAGACTGGAGTGCAGTGGCTCCATCTTGGCTTACTGCAACCTTTGCCTTCTGGGTTCAAGTGATTCTCCTGCCTCGGCCTCCTTAGCTGGAATTACAGGTGCCTGCCACCACACCCAGCTAATTTTCTGTATTTTTAGTAGAGATGTGGTTTTATCAGGTTGGCTATGCTGGTCTTGAACTCCTGATCTCAGGTGATTCACCCACCTGGGCCTCCCAACCCAATTCTGCATTTTAATAGACTTTTCAGCTAACAACTAACCACTAGTCCCAACGGCATTGAATAGAAGGGTTTCCCATGGGTGTGTAATCAACTTTTCTTTTACAATATATTAAGGACATTTTTCATGTCATTTTGTGTAAATTTCCCTCACTTTTGTTTTTTTGAGAGAGACAGGGTCTCACTCTGTTGCCCAGTGGGTAGTGCAATGGAGAGATCATAGCTCAATGTAGCCTCGAATTCTTGGACTCAAGTGATCCTCCCACCTCTGCCTCCCCAGTAGCTAGGACTACAGCCACATACCACCATGCCTGGCGAATTAAAAAAAAAAAAATTTTTTTTAGAGATGGGATCTCACTATGTTGCCCAGACTGTACTCACTTTTTTTGTGTGTATGAGATGTAGTTTCACTCTTGTCACCCAGGCTGGAGTGCAATGGCATGATCTCAGCTCACTGCAAGCTCCACCTCCTGGTTCAAGTGATTCTCTTGCCTCAGCCTCCCGAGAAGCTGGGATTACAGGCATGCACCACCATACCCAGCTGATTTTTGTATTTTTAGTAGAGATGGGGTTTCTCCATGTTGGTCAGACTGGTCTCAAACTCCCAACCTCAGGTGATCCGCCCACCTCAGCCTCCCAAAGTGCTGGGATTACAGGCATGAGCCACTGTGCCCTGCCCTGTACTCACTTTTTATAAAACTGGCCTCATATTATTCCATTGTATAGTGGAAACCCTCTAATTTCTTTACAAATTCCCTATTTAAACAATTTTTTTAATGTTTTGTTGAAAACAACTTGAGCAGGGAACTCAGATTATGAAGGTGGATTGAGAGATTAATCTGGCAATAGAGCATAAAATTGATTGGAGAGAATGGCAAAAGGGAAATTGCTAATGAGAGACTCTTGAAATAATCCAGCTGAGATTAGACCAGGAAGTGGTCATGGGTTTTTCCCTCACTTTTATGCATACAACATATGCTTTCCGTCCGTTTGAAGTCCCGACATTTCTAGAAAATGCAGTTATCTTTCTATTGGCTACCTTAGTTCATCTCAGTCCTTCTGAATTTCATCTTTGCTTGTTGAAATCCTACCTTTCCTTGAAGATCCAGAACGAACCCCACACCCTGCCATGATTGGTCCTGGCTGGAACTTGTGCCCCCTTCCTTTCTTCCTCCCACGCAGCATGTTTCTTCCAAAGCAGTACAGGGCAGTGGTGAAGAGCAACGATTTTGGACCCACCAATGTGCTCTATCTGTGACCTTGGGCACCTTAGTCAGTGGTAGTTCTCAGTGCCTCAGTGTCCTCACCTGTTAGAGAGGGAGAAGTGCATACAGCGTTGTTACGAGGATTGAATCAGTTAAAAGTTGTAAGAACAGTGCCTGATGGCATCTGATCAGCTCTGAATAAATGTTAGCAATTGATTCACCGCGGAGGGCGGTCTACGAGAGCGCAGAGCCCCCCTCGGCCAGCGGGGTCTGGCGGGGTCCTGCCGCACGGAAAGCTCCAGGGCAGGCATGCGTAGGGGATGCGCAGAATGCGGTCAGCAATCGGCGGGGCCACGCCCAGGCGCGCAGAGCGCTGCTCCAGGAGTCTCGCGCTCGCGGTCATGTGACACGGTGAAGATGGCGTCGCCCGGCAGTCTGTGGCTCTTGGCTGTAGCTCTCCTGCCATGGACCTGCGCTGCTTGGGTGTTGCAGCATCTGGACCCGCCGGCGCCGCTGCCCTTAGTGATCTGGCATGGGATGGGTGAGTGAAAAGTTTGAAAGGGTTTGGTGACTCTCTCTCCTCCTAGGCTGGGTTCGCATCTGCAAAATGCGGGTGTGGAGGACGAGGACCTGGACCCACAGCACGAGGCAGGCACGACGTTTTAGGATTTGAAGGGCTACTCTGCGTTGGAAAGAGAGCAGGGGAAGGAGCCGTCCTTTGTCGCGCTCTTAGAGAGAGCCTCACACGGCGTTGAGGTTTTACATGCTGTCCTTGATTAATTTTCACAGTAGTGGTGTCAGGATGTCGCATCTTGCACTTGGTCAGGCTAGGTGAGCTGCGGCTGGCTACATGACTGTTGCATCTACCCTTTTATTTATTACTTCACACACTGAACAGATTTGTTAGGTGCCTACATTTCATTTACAAATTGAGTATCCCGTATCTGAAATGCTTGGGACTGGAAGTATTTCAGATTTTTTTTTTTTTAATATTTGCGTATATACAACAAGATATCTTGGGGGTGGAACCCAAGTGTGAACACGAAATTCATTTATTTTTTATATACACCTTATACTCATAGTTGGAAGCTAATTTTATGCAATATTTAAAATAATCTTGTGCAACCCATCACATGAGGTCGGGTGTGGAATTTTCCACTTGTGGCATCATGTCTGGCAGAAAAACTTACAGATTTTGGATTCGCATTTTCAGACTGGGATGCTTAAGACTCATTTAACACAGTTAGAGTGCCTACTAGGTGCTGAAGATACAGTAATGAACTACACAGACTATATTCTTTGTTCTTTTGGAACCCACTCTCCGGTGAGAGAAGCAGATTATAAAGAAATTAAGAAGTAAAACATAATATATCAAAAGGTGATAGCGCAATGGAGAAAAATATAGCAGGGTTTAGGATAAAGACTGGAGGGTGAGGGCTTACACTTTGATAAAGTTGGGAAAGAATTCACTGAGAAAGTGACATCTGAGTATACACCTGAGGTGGATGAGGACAGTTGCCACTTGGCTATCTGGTAGGAGGAACAGTAAATGGAAAAGCCCTGATGTGGAAGTATGTCTGGTGTGTTCAGGGAACTGCATGCAGATCAGTAAGGCTGGAAATGAGTGAGTAAGGGGAAGAAGTTAGTTTCGGTTGGAGGGGAGGGGCAGGTACAGATGTTATTGGCCCTAGTAAGACTACTGCAGGGACTTTGGCTAGAGTGTCATGGGGAACTTTTTGAGCAGATGAGTGACATGATCTGATGCATTTTTTTTTCTTTAAAAAAAAAAAAGAGAGAGAAAGAAAAAGAAAAAAAAAGAATGAAGGAGAGGAAGAGAAAGAAGGAGAGAGAATGAGGGTGTTGCTTTATTTCCCGGGCTAGAATGCAGTCTAAAAATGGGTATGCCTATAATTGTGCTTAATAATAGAGACATAAAAAAAATGAGGGAAGAAAATAACTAACAAGCAGCCAACCAATATTTCATTTAAACTTGTAAATAAGTGTGATGTGATAAGAGTGTATATTTTGTGTATTTAAAGTGGAGAGTTCTATAAATGTTAATTAAGTCTACTTGTTCCAGATCTGAGTTCAAGTCCTGGATATCGTTGTTAACTTTCTGTCTCATTGATCTGTCTAATATTGATGTTGAAGTCTCCCAGTATTATTGTGTGGGAGTCTAAGTCTCTTTATAAGTCTTATATATCTGGGTATTCCTGTATTGGGTGTGTATATATTTAGGATCTTTAGCTCTTCTTGTTACATTGATCCTTTTATCATTATGTAATATCCTTCTTTGCTTCTTTTGATCTTTGTTGCTTTAAAGTCTATTTTATCGGCAATCATTGCAACTCCTGCTTTCTATTTATTTATTTATTTATTTATGCTCTCGATTTGGTTGGTAAATCTTTCTCCATCCCTTTGAGTCTTTGTGTATCCTTGTATGTGAGATAGATCTGGATGCAGCATACCGATGGGTCTTGGCTTTTTTTTTTTTTTTTTTTTTTTTTTGCCTGTCTGTGTCTTTGGATTGGGGAATTCAGTCGATTTAAATTTAGAATTAATAATAATATATGTGAGTTTAACACTGGCATTTAATGTTAGCTGGCTGTTTTGCCCATTAGTTGATGTAAATTCTTGATTATGTTGATGCTCTTTATTTTTTGGTATTTTTTAGAAAAGCTGATACTGGTTGTTCGTTTCTATGTGTAGTGGTTCTTTCAGAAGCTCTTGTAAAGCAGGCCTGGTGGTGATGAAATCTCTGAGTGCTTGCTTATTCACAAAATATTTTATTTTTCTTTCGCTTATGAAGCTTAGTTTTTGTCTGGATGTAAAATTCTGGGTTGAAAGTTCTTTTCTTTAAGGATGTTGAATATGGCCCCCACTGTCTCCTGGCTTGTAGGGTTTCTGCTGAGAGATCTGCTGTGAGTCTGATACGCGTCCCTTTATGGGTAACCTGACCTTTCTCTCTGGCTGCCCTCAGTATTTTCTCTTTCATTTCAACCCTGGTGAATCTGGCGATTATGTGCCTTGAGGTTGGTCTTCTTGAAGAATATCTTTGTGGTGTTCTCTGTATTATCTGGAGTTGAATATTGTCCTGCCTTGCTAGGTTGGGAAAGTTTTCCTGAATAATATCCTGAAGTGTATTTTCCAGCTTGGATTGATTCTCTTCGTCACATTCAGATACACCTATCAAACGTAGATTAGGTCTTTTCACATAGTCCCATATTTCTTGGAGACTTTGCTCATTCCTTTTTATCCTTTTTTCTCTAATCTTGTCTTCTCGTTTTATTTCATTAAGTTGGTCTTTGACCTCTGATATCTTTTCTTCTGCTTGATCAATTTGGCTGTTAAAACTTGTACATACTTCGTGAAGTTCTCGTGTTGTGTTTTTCAGCTCTGTTAATTCACTTATATTCCTCTTTAAATTGTGTATTCTTGTTAACATTTCGTCAAACCTTTTTTCAAAGTTCTTAGGTTCTTTGCATTGAGTTAGAACAAGTTCTTTTAATTCACAGAAGTTTCTTATCATCCACCTTTTAAAGCCTGCTTCTGATAATGGAACACGCTCGTTCTCCATCAGGCCTTGTTCCATTGCTGATGAGGAACTGTGATCCCCTGTAGCAGGAGAGGCATTCTGATTCTGGTTATTCTGAGCCTTTTTAGGCTGGTTTCTTCCCTTCGTTATAAATTTATCCATCTGTAGTCTTTATAGTTGGGTTTCTGAGTGGACGTCCAACTTGTTGATTCCCAGCGCTAAAATCTGAGCAACCCACTGCGCCGGCCAAAACAGTGGCGTTAAGATTGATGGTGCTTTTCTGACTCTGCACCAAGAACTGCCGTACCAAGGCAGCGGCAAAACCACCTCGCCGGCCATAAGAGTCGTGCTGGCAACCCGCGGGCTCCTCAGCTGGGAATCTCCTGGTGCGTAAGCAACAAAAATTTGTCTGAAAGTGTGGCGTCCTCTTGTTCTCTGCACTTTCACTGGGAGCTACAATCCTGAGCTGCTAGTGATCAGCCATCTTGGATCTCTCTCTGATCTGATGCATTTTTAAAGATTCACTTTAGTTGCTGTATTGAGAATAGATTGTAGGGAGTCATGCATAGTCACAGGGAGACAGGTTAGGTAACTATTGCAATTACTATTATTATTTTTTTTTTTTTTGAGACAGGGTCTCACACTGTTGCCCAGGCTGGAGTGCAATGGCATGATCTTGGCTCACTGCAACCTCCACTTCCTGGGTTCATGCGATTCTCCTGCCTCAGCCTCCAAAGTAGCTGGGATTACAGGCGCACACCACCACACCCAGCTAAGTTTTTGTATTTTTAGTTGAGACGGGGTTTCACTATGTTGACCAGAGTGATCTCCAACTCCTGACATCGTGATCTGCCCACCTTGGCCTCCCACAGTGCTGGGATTACAGGCCTGAGCCACTGTACCTGGCCTATTGCAATAATTTAAACAAGAGATGATAATGGCTTGGAACTGTAGAGTAACAATAGAGGTGTTGAGAAGTGGTCAAAGTTTGAATAGATTTTGAAGGTAGAAGTACAGGATTTGCTAACAGATCAGACTTGGAATAAGAGAGAAAGAAAGGACCCAAAGATGACTCCACAGGTTTTGGCCTGTTCAATTGGAAGGGTAAAGTTTTCATTTTACCAAGACGGGATCCTGTAGGACAAGCTGACTTAGGGCGGGGGAAAGATCAAAAGTCTACTTTGGGGCTTACTCAACTTGAGATCCTCATGAGACATCCAGGAGATGTCATAGAGGCATTTGGAGTGTGGAGTCTAGGACAGAGATACAGGCTGGAGATTTAAGTAGGGAGTCTTTGGCATGCAGCTAGTAATGAAAGCCTAGGGACTGGGTGAGATCACGAAGGGAATGAGTGTACACCGAGGACTGGGCCCTGAGGCACTCCATTGCATTTGGAGGTAGAGGAAATGAGAAACTAGCAAAGGAGACTGTGACAGAACAACCAGTGAAGTGAAGGGGAGTCTGGAAAGTGCAGTGTCCTTGAAGCCAAGTGAAGAAAATGTTTCAGGAGGAGGGGCATGATCAACTGTATCAAATGTTTATAGGTCGAGGAAGATAAAGGCTGACGTCTGATTGTTGGTTTTAACAATATAAAGATGATTAATAATCTTGACAAAAGTAGTTTTGGAAGAGTGGTGAGAGTGAGAGCTTTATTGGGATGGGTTACAGAAAAATATTCAGAGTAATTAAAGTCAGCAAATATAGACAAACTGTTTCAAGGCTCTGCATCAGGCCCTTGGGCTACTACAGTGGAGTTATAAGAGGACACAAGATAGGAGCTTTGTCCTTTCCCGGAGCTCACAGTCAGTTACAGGGGAGGCAGAGGCAGTTAAGTAACCTACAATTATAGCTCAGCGTGGAGAACATTGTTTTGAGAGAAATAAAAGGAATAGACGATTCTCTAAGCAATAGCCTTTCCTTCTTCTAAAATTGGTTCTTAAGTTTTCTTGCAGGTTGAAAATGGGATGAGTAAGTTCAAAATGGGAAATGATCTCAGTCCACTTCTCCTACTCAGTAGCCAGTTTGCTTCCTGTTCCTAGTTCTGGTTCCTTGAAATAGAAGTAACAAGTCTGGAACTAGGTGAGGAGGCTCCTGAAGTGCAAATTTAAGGCAGCACTCACTCTCAAGTTCAGTGTTAGCACTTAAATGAACTTGAGATTGAGTGAATGAGTGCCTCCTTAAATTTTGCACCCTAGAGCAGGGCTCCCTGACTCCCTGGGTAGGTCTGTGATCTGTTAGGAACTGGGCCGCACAGCACGAGGTGAGCTTCCAGCCTTACTGCCCTGAGCTCTACTTCCTGTCAGCGGCATTAGATTCTCATACGAGTTCAAATCCTATTG
This sequence comes from Saimiri boliviensis, assembly GCF_048565385.1. Taxonomy (NCBI): domain Eukaryota; kingdom Metazoa; phylum Chordata; class Mammalia; order Primates; family Cebidae; genus Saimiri; species Saimiri boliviensis. The sequence goes on along the minus strand of NC_133459.1, from coordinate 38,850,432 downwards.
TGAACTGCATATGTGAGGGATCTGGGTTGCATACTCCTTATGAGAATCTAATGAATGCCTGATGATCTGAGGTGGAACAGTTCTGAAAAATTGTTTTCCACCAAACCGGTCCCTAGTGCCAAAAAGGTTGAGGACTGCTGCCCTAGATGCTTCATTGGCCTCACCCTAGTCCTGGCCCTGAAGAGAAAAATTTGTATCTCTTTACCCCAAATTTGTATCTGTTTATCTGGTATTACATTTATGATGTAATATCCCCTGTGATGGAGAAGGGAATGTGTACCTCTGCTTATTTTTCATTTGTAAATTTGGTGTCTCAATTATCCTGTATGGGCTTTTTGGTTTTTTTTTTGAGATGGAGTCTTGTTATGTTGCTCAGACTCGTCTCAAACTCCTGGCCTCAAGCAATTGTCCTATCAAAGCACTGGGATTGTAGGTATGAGCCACCATGCTTGGCCTATATGGATTTTTTTTTTTTTTTCTTTTTGAGGTGGAACCTTGCTCTGTTGCTCAGGCTGGAGTGCAGTGGCATGATCTCGGCTCACTGAAACCTCCACCTTTCAGGTTCAAGCGATTCTCCTGCTTCAGCCCCCCTGAGTAGCTGGGACTACAGGTGTGCACCACCACACCCTGGCTAATTTTTGTATTTTTAGTAGAGATAGGATCTCAACATGTTGACCAGGCTGGTCTCAAATTCCTGACTTCAAGTGATCTGCCCACCTTGGCCTCCCAAAGTGCTGGGATTATAGACATAAGTGACGGCACCCAGCTCCTGTATGGACTTCTGAAGCTTATTACTTGATGAACAGGAGCTAAGCAAAAAATGTTCTTTCTTATATTTTTTAAAATTGAGGTGAAAATTCATATAAAGTTTACCATTTTGAATTGTACAATTCAGTGACGTTTAATGTATTTGCAATTTTTATTTATTTATTTTTTTGAGACGAACTCTCACACTGTTGCCCAGACTGGAGTACAGTGAAGTGATCTCAGCTCACTGTAACCTCTGCTTCCTGGGTTGAAGGGATTCTCCTCCCTCAGCCTCCTGAGTAGCTGGGATTACAGGCATGTGCCACCACGCCCAGCTAATTTTTGTATTTTTAGTAGAGATGCGGTTTCACCACGCTGGTCAGTCAGACTGGTCTCGAACTGCTGACCTCATGATCTGCCTGCCTTGACCTCCCAAAGTACTGAGATTACAGGCATGAGCCACAGCGCCCAGCCTGTATATTTGCAATGTTGTGCAACTAAAACTTCTCTCTTTTTCAGTGCCCCAGAAAAACACTCATACTCATTAAGTAACCCCTCTCTATTCCCCCTCCTACTACTTCTTGATAATCTCTAACCTACTTTTCTGTCTCTCAGTGGATTTGCCTGTTCTCTATTTATGATGTAAAAGGAATCATGCATTATGTGACCTTTTGAGTCTGGCTTATTTCACTTAGCATAATGTATCTCATTGTGGTTTTGGTTTGCATTTCACATGCTTTTCACATGCCTGTTGTTAATCATTTGTATATCTTCTTTGAAAAATACCTTTTTAAGTCCTTTTCTCATTTTTAAATTAGGTTATCTTTTTGTTGAGTTGTAAATAAGTTATAAGTTCCTTGTATATTCTGGATATTAAGCGCTTATTGGATAAATGTTTTGCAAATATTTTCTTCCATTCTGTACATTGTCTTCACATTCTCAATAATGCTCTTTGAGCCCTCATAGTTTTTAAACAATAAATAATAATGTTTTGACTCATGAGTTTCCGTCATTGTTTTTTGTTGGCTAGGAGACAGCTGTTGCAATCCCTTAAGCATGGGTGCTGTTAAAAAAATGGTTGAGAAGAAAATACCTGGAATTTACGTCTTATCTTTAGAGATTGGGAAGACTCTGATGGAGGTAAGGCACTTCACAGCTGTTTCTTAGAAGGGTTGCTGACTGATGTCATAGCATATACTGTTAAAATGCTTTGCTTTGTGTTTTTAGCAGCAAATCATACAATGATACATTCACCCTTGAGTGACTCACATGAGGATACCAACCTAAACGAGTTTACCTCTTAGAGAAGATGCCAGTGGTTTTTTTCAGTCCCATCCTGTCACTTTTCTCTGGCTTCTTTTTTAGGACGTGGAGAACAGCTTCTTCTTGAATGTCAATTCCCAAGTTACAACAGTATGTCAGATACTTGCTAAGGATCCTAAATTGCAGCAAGGCTACAATGCTATGGGATTCTCCCAGGGAGGCCAATTTCTGTAAGTTCCTTTTGGTTATATTGTATGATTTACATGGAGTTGATTTTTTTTTTCTTTTATTCAGATGAATTCACTCCTCCAGTTCTTTCAAGATTCTCACCTATCTTGGAAGGGAAGTTTCCTAAAATGTTCCCATGTAAGAAGCTTTATGGAACTTAATTTCTTTTCTTTCCTTTCCTTTTCTTTTTTTTTTTTTTTTTTGAGATGGAGTTTCGCTCTTGTTGCCCTGGCTAGAGTGCAGTGGCACGACCTCGGCTCACTGCAACCTCCACCTTCTGGGTTCAAGACTGCCTCAGTCTCCTGAGTAGCTGGGACTACAGGCGCCTGCCACCACACCCAGTAATTTTTTTGTACTTTTAGTAGAGATGGGGTTTCACCATGTTGGACAGGCTGATCTCAAACTCCTTACCCCAGGTGATCCACCTGCCTTGGCTTCCCAAAGTGCTGGGATTACAGATGTGAGCCACCACGCCCAGCTGGAACTTAATTTATTTTATATGAAAGTTGAAAGATTTGTGTTTGCCCATATCAGAGGAAAATCCTGAAACTCTGTGGGTTTGGGGAACCACAGAGGATGAGTAGCTTAATCTGTGAAGCTGATTGTGGATGATAGATTTCCATCTGACAGTCGGAGCTAAAACCCCCTTTTATTCCATAGGAGGGCAGTGGCTCAGAGATGCCCTTCACCTCCCATGATCAATCTGATCTCGATTGGGGGACAACACCAAGGTAACTTCAGCCTCTTTGCTTCCTTTTTTCTCTATTCTAACCCATGTGACCACCTGATTTTTAAAAATCTAGGAACTGTATTTGCACATGACATCAGCCATCCTTGCAAAATCCTGTTTCTTTAGCTTTTAACAAATTAGCCAGCCTTGATGGAGACATAGGAAGAGACTTAGGATTCCAGAGGCCTGGATCACTAGGTTGGCATCTACTTCTCTCCAATTTCATTGACATGAAGTGAGATGGTTATTAACCACATGGCAAGTGGTGCTTGAGGAGTTAGGAAAATTGAGTGACCTTTTTCTGTTCTCTGACTTGGTGATATCCTTTTGAATTTAGGTTTACGCAGAGAATGGTGTGTAAGCTCTTTTGTCTATAAAGTTAAACCCTTTGAGAAATAGCAGGTTTTCTATTTAGACAGAATTACTTACTTTTGAGGAAAGATGTGTCTTTAGAATAGAATTTCATCTCTGCTGTGATGGGTGTAGTTATTAGCTGGCATAGTATGGGAGCAGAATGAGTCTGTATAATCAGGAAACCTGGACTCACCCAATTATCTGTTACTCATAGGCAAGTAATTTGGTATCTTAGGTTACACTCACAGATGGAGGAAACCAAAATATGGCCCTGCCTGTCTTATGGGAATTTTTCAGAGGATAAAGTGAAATAATAGGTAGGAAAATACTTTTTAAAAAAAGTATAAGGATTATATAAAAGCAAGTTGGTAAAAATGGCTTTATTATTCATTTAACAAATATGTATTGAAAACCTATTGTATGCCAGAAAGACAGACAAGGTCCTTGGCTTCATAAAATATATGTATATACACACATATATGCACATATATACATACATAGACATATATATATACACACACACACACACACACACATATATATATGTCTATATACACACACACATATATATATATTAGAGTAGAGGATAGCTGGGTACATGGTGGTGCATACCTGTAGTGCCTGCTACTTGGAAGGCTGAGGGTGGAGGATCATTTGAGGCCAGGAGTTCGAAGTACTGTGGTGTGCTATAATTGTGCCTGTGAATAGCTACTGCACTTTAGTCTGGGCAACGTAGCAAGACTCAATCTCTTGGAAAAACAACAACAACAGAATACTGTTTGACCGACACACTCGTGGGCGTAGTGCTTAAAGGAGTGGGGCTCTGGAGCCAGACTGCCTGTGTCTGATTCCTGGCTTATCACTTATTGTCTAACCTTGGACAAGGTATTTAGTTTTACAGTTTTCTATCTGTGACATAGGGCAAATAATGATGTCTACTCCACAGGGCGATTGCGAGGATTAAACTACTTATTGCCAATCTATGCTTAGAACTATTCGTGATATTCAATGTTATTGATGAGGATGCTCAGGGTGAAGTCTAACTGGGGAAAGGGAAGGAAATGGGGCTGGGTACTATTTGAGATAAGGTGGTCAGATATGACTTGCCAGGACTAAGACCTGAGAGCTGAGAATGAGTCCAGCCATGTGATACAGCACATCCTCCAGGGATGAGTAGGTGCAAAGGTCCTTAGGCAGGAAAGAGTGTAGTAGCACCAGGAGGAAGCTGGTGATGGTGTTAGTTCTCTGCACTTTATTTTCATGAGGAATAAGTGAATGAAATCAGAGTTTGGACCTGTTTGTTTTATATCTCACAGTGCCTTGTGCATAGTAGGTATTTGAGACATGATTATTGAAGGAATGAATATTTGTCATCTACTACTGTAGGTGTTTTTGGACTCCCTCGATGTCCAGGAGAGAGCTCACACATCTGTGACTTCATCAGAAGAACACTGAATGCTGGGGCTTACTCCAAAGTTGTTCAAGAACGGTATGTATGGCTAACTCAAAAGATTACAGAGCTGTCACCATGTGAAAATATCATGCTGACTTTCATGTTAACAGTGATTCCAGCAGTAGTTGCTTGTGGTATTCAAATGAGATCTTTCTGTACTATCTGCTCAATTTCATTGTAAACCTAAACTTGCTCCAAAGTCTATTAATTAAAAAACAAAGAAAGAAAAACAGGGCATTTTTCTATGTAAGAAGACTGTACTTGTAACAGAATAAATTTCCATCCTTAAAAAACAAACAGAAAGCCTTTAGAAAGTACTAAGCTGAAGGAATTATTATTGGTATTTAGGGAACAAATTCTTTCTGTTGTTAGCTATTCGTATATAATTGTACCTGACTACTCAAATGTATTTGGGTAGTTAGCATGGCCAGCCTGACACAATGGCTGTCACCTGTAATCTCAACTCTTTTGAGAGGCCAAGCCAGGAGGATTGCTTAGAGTCAGAAGTTCACGACCAGTCCAAGCAACATACTGTGACCCCCATCTCTTTTAAAATCAATTTTTTTTTAAAAAGGATGCAGAATTACTTTTGGAGTGTATTCTTGTTTAATTGTTTCCAAACTTAATTGTGCATCAGAATCACTGGGAAATTCATTAAAAATGGATTCCTAGGCTTTATCCTTAGAAGTTGTGACTGGAGGTCTGGAGTACTCTAGACGATAGCTGGAGTTTGGGATCAACTAATATCCTGTGGGTTTTCCAAGTGCCTCATTCTTGTCAAATAGCAACTCTTCATTAATTTTGAAGCCATTTTCCATGATACAGCCTTGTGACTGACTCATGTTGGAACAACCTACAGCTTGCTGTCTTTTCCCCTCCCACCCGTTGGTGACACACAAAGCCACAAAGCTGTTTTGAGTCAACAGTGCCACCTAATGGTTATTACAAAAAACTAAGGTACTCTGTATCTCTTACCTCCTCTTTTTGCCCTCAGGCCACACCAAGCTTTCCCCTTTGCCTGGTTTAATTGGCTGTGACTAATCACAACCTAATTATTTATATTCTACATATTCTCTGTTCTCATGGATTTGCATGGTGTTTAAACTTCGTTCTTCCTCCTTTGCTCTTTATTCTCAGTCTTGCTCAGTTGCCTCCAAAAAGCCTATACTTTTCTTTCTTTCTATTTCTTTATTTTGTGAACCAAAACAACTCTTGATTGGAATTCTGTTAGTGATGCCAAGTGAGCAGCCCGTGGGAGGTGACAGGGGACACCTAAATATTGATGAGGGCAGGGTGTGGTGTCTCATGCCTATAATCCCAGCACTTTGGAAGGTGCTGGTGGGCAGATCACTTGAGGCCAGGAGTTCGAGACCAGCCTGGCCAACATGGCAAAACCCTGTCTCCAGTAAAAATACAAAAACTAGCCAGGCATGGTGGTGCACACCTCCAGTCCCAGCTACTTGGGAGGCTGAGGCTGGAGCATCACTTGCACCCAGGAAGTGGAGATTGTAGTGAGCTGAAATCATACCACTGCACCCCAACCTAGGCAACAGAGTGAGACTCTTTCTCAAAAGTAAAAAACCATACTAATTACAAGTGGTAGATTGATGTGTTTATCTTCACTTCCTCCTTAAACTTTAATGAAGTGGTAGCAGAAGAATAAAAAGTGATAAACCCACAAGGGCAGAAAACAGGGAGAGAGTATATAAAAGATCACAGAAGACACCAATATGTTTCAGAAAGCAAGCAAACAGATGAATAAGCGTGAGAACTGTTTTAGCAGAGCAGATGGTGAAGGCTTAAAGCAACAAAGAGAAATCATTTTCTCTTTGTGATACTGTCCCGGGTTGCCCCTGGTTTAAGGGAGGATTCGATTCTGTTGCAAGAAGGCAACCATATCAAGCCAAAGTAAATTTTAAAAGAAAGTAATACTATTTTGGTGCCTAAGGCCTCATAGGTCCTGGAATCAAGAATTGGGAGCCATGAGGAGCCAGGGTATTCTCCTTCCAGTGCCATTGTTGCTTCTCTGTCTCTGTCATTGCTTCTTTCTGTCCTTGGACTAGCTTCCCCCGCCACCCACATGATAGAGGGTGGCCTTGCACAACTTCCAAGTGTTTAATTTTCTGTTAGGAGGTTGTCTCAGTCTGAGGCTAGAATCTCTTTGTTCTGATTCAGATTATTCGAGAGGGGACCATGCCCCAGCTCAGGTGAGGTGTCCACCTCTGCTCTCATTAGTTGTGGCCAGAGAAATGGGACCACGCGTACCAGCCATGCCCACCTCCCTGTAAACTAGTAGGCGGGGCAGAAAGAGTACAGGAGTGACTTGGGCAGAAACCCCAAAAAATGTCTCCCACATTCTTCAGATCACTTAACCTCTGCAAAGCAAATGTGATATCTTTTTTTTTTTTTTTTTTTTTTTTTTTTTTGAGACTGAGTTTCACTCTTATTACCCAGGCTGGAGTGCAATGGCGTGATCTCGGCTCACCGCAACCTCCGCCTCCTGGGTTCAGGCAATTCTCCTGCCTCAGCCTCCTGAGTAGCTGGGATTACAGGCACGTGCCACCACGCCCAGTTGATTTTTTTGTATTTTTAGGAGAGACGGGGTTTCACCATGTTGACCAGGATGGTCTCAATCTCTCGAACTTGTGATCCACCCGCCTCAGCCTCCCAAAGTGCTGGGATTACAGGCTTGAGCCACCGCGCCCGGCTGCAAACGTGCTATCTTAATACGCACAGTAACACCGGCCTGGCATGGTGGGGGCAATGAGGAATGGTGTAACACTTCTCTTTCTCATTCCTGGATGTAAAATCTACCCTCTAGTTCCCTTTTGCCTTTGCAAATGCTGTCAGCCCTTCCTGGCCTTCTCGTTCCTCCAGTTTGCTCCCTGCCATCCCCACCCTGTGCTCTACCCTCCCACCCCTATCCTCCCTGCCACATATTTCAGTGTTGCCCTGGCCTTGACCTCCATCTTCTCCTGTACCAGCTCAGGGGAAGCTAGAGCTTTCCTGTTAAGTTTTCATAGCAACTTGCCCTCCCCAGGTCTGCTCTGGGCACTGCTCCCAGTTTGCACCCCACTCACAGTTGATCTCAGAGTGCTTTTCCTCAGTTGTCCAGTTTTCCTCATGTCTTTGCCCTCAGCTGATGAATTTGCGCCTTTGTTTTCTGGAAGTATTGAGGCATCTACTCAGGCTCTCTCAGAGACTTTTCAACCATGCAGAAAAGTTAGAGAGTAATGTAATAAACTACAGGCATACCTTGGAGATACTGAGGATTCGGTTCTAGACCACCATGATAAAGCAAATATTGCAGTAAAGCAAGTCACACAAATTTATCAGTTTCTCAGTGCATAGGAAAGCTATGTTCACACTATACTATAGTCTATTAAAGTGTGTAGTAGCATTATGTCTAAAAAGTACATGCCTTAATTAGAAAATACTTTATTGCTAGAAATTCTAATGATCATTTGAATCTTCAACAAGTCAACAAGTTTGCTGGTGGAGGGTCTTGCTTCGATGTTAATGGCTGCCAACTGATCAGGGTGGTGGTTGCTGAAGGTTGGGGTGACTGTGCTAATTTTTTTTTTTTTTGAGACGGAGTTTCGCTCTTGTTACCCAGGCTGGAGTGCAATGGCGCGATCTCGGCTCACCGCAACCTCCGCCTCCTGGGTTCAGGCAATTCTCCTGCCTCAGCCTCCTGAGTAGCTGGGATTACAGGCACATGCCACCATGCCCAGCTAATTTTTTGCACTTTTTAGTAGAGATGGGGTTTCACCATGTTGACCAGGATGGTCTTGATCTCTCGACCTCGTGATCCACCCGCCTCGGCCTCCCAAAGTGCTGGGATTACAGGCTTGAGCCACCGCGCCCGGCTTGTGCTAATTTCTTAAAACGAGACGATGATGAACTTCAGTTGACTCTTCCTTTCATGAAAGATTTCTTTGTAGCATCTGATGTTATTTGATAGCATTTTGCCCACAGTAGAACATCTTTCAGAACTGGAGTCAATCCTCAGACCCTGCCACTGCTTTTATGTAAGCTTATGTCATATTTATTCTAAATCATTTGTTGTCATTTTATCAGTGTTTATAGCATCTTCACTAGGAGTAGATTCCATCTTAGGAAGCCACTTTTTTGCTTATCCATAAGGAGCAATTCCTTGTCTGTTAGTTTTATGAGATTGCAATACTTCAGTCACATCATCAGGTTCTAATTCTAGTTCTCTTGCTATTTCCACATCTGCAGTTACTTCCTCCATTGAAGTCTTGAATCCCTCAGCCATTCTTTGGAATCAACTTCTTTTAAACTCCTGTTAATGTTGATATTTTGACTTCTTCCTGTGAATTGTGAATTTTTGTTTGTTTGTTTTTGAGACAGAGTCTTACTCTTTCACCCAAGTTGGAGTGCAGTGGTGCCATCATGGCTCACTGCAGCCTCAGCCTCTCAAGCTCAAGTAATCCTCCCTCCTCAGCCTCCTGAGCAACTGCCACTACAGGTGTGAGCCACTACACCCCACTAATTTAATTTTTTGTAGAGATGGGATCCTACTTAACATTGCCCAGGCTGGTCTCAAACTCCTGGGCTCCGCTGATCTTTCCTCCTTGCCCTCCCAAAGTGCACGGCACCCAGCCTGTTAATGTTCTTAATGGCATTTGGAATGGTAAATCTTTTTCATCAGGTTTTCCATTTACTTTGTCCAGATACATCCAAGGAATCACAGTCTATGTAGCTACAACTTTGTAAATGTATTTCTTTTTTCTTTTTTTTTTCTTTTTTTTTTTTTTTTTTTTTTTTGAGACGGAGTTTCGCTCTTGTTACCCAGGCTGGAGTGCAATGGCGCGATCTCGGCTCACCGCAACCTCCGCCTCCTGGGTTCAGGCAATTCTCCTGCCTCAGCCTCCTGAGTAGCTGGGATTACAGGCACGCACCACCATGCCCAGCTAATTTTTTGTATTTTTAGTAGAGACGGGGTTTCACCATGTTGACCAGGATGGTCTCGATCTCTCGACCTCGTGATCCACCCGCCTCGGCCTCCCAAAGTGCTGGGATTACAAGCTTGAGCCACTGCACCCGGCCGACTGTTGTTTTATTTTTTAATTTATTTTTTATTCTATTATAAATCTATTTTTTAAATAATAAGACTTGAAAGTTGACATTACTACTTGATCCATGGGCTGTAGAATGGTGTGTTATAGCAGGCATGAAGACAACATTAATATCTTTGTACATCTCCTTCAGAGCTCTTGAGTGACCAGGTGCTTTTTAATGAGCTGTAAAATATATATATATATATATATATATATATATATATATATTTAAGTTTGTTTTTAAACTTTTCTTAATTAAAAAAATTTTTTGAGACAAAGTTGTGCTCTGTTGCCCAGACTAGAGTACAGTGGTGTGATCACAGCCCACTGCCGCCTTCACCTCCTGGACTCAAGCCATCCTTCCACTTCAGCCTCCTGAGTAGCTAGGACTATAGGCATACACCACCGTGCTTGGCTAATTTAAAAAAGAATTTTCTTTTGTAGAGGTGGGGTCTTGCCCAAGCTAGTCTTGAACTCCTAGCCTCAAACGATCCTCCTGCCTTGGCCTCCGAAAGTGCTGGCATTACAGGTATGAGCCACCATGCCCAGCTGAGCCATGATGTTTTGAAAAAAATCTTTTTTTTCTGAGCAATAGGTCTCACCAATGGGCTTAAAATAGTCAGCAAACCTGCTGTAAACAGATCTGCTGTCATCTAGGCTTTCTTGTTCCGTTTCTAGAGCACAGGCAGAGTAGATTTAGTGTAGTTCTTAAGGACCCTAGGATTAAAAAATGGCAACCGAGCATTGGCTTCAACTTCAAGTGATCAGCTGCATTAGGCACTCACAAGAGAGTCAGCCTGTCCTTTGAAGTTTCGAAGCCAGGTATTGACTTCTCCTCTATGGCTGTGAAAGTCCTAGATGGCATCTCCTTCCAGTTAAAGACTGTTTCATCTACACTGAAAATTTGTTGTTTATGGTCACCACCTTCATCAAGTATCGTAGCTAGATCTCCGGGATAACTTACTGCAGCTTCTACATCAGCACTTGCTGCTCCATCTTGTACTTTCATGTTATGGAGATGGTTTCTTTCCTTGAACCTTATAAAAAAAACCTCTGCTAGCTTCACACGTTTTTTTCTGCAGCCTCTTCACCTCTCTTCACCTCAGCCTTCACTGAATTGAAGAGAGTTAGGACATTGCTTTGGATTAGACTTTGGCTTAAGGGAATGTTGTGGCTAGTTTGATCCTCTATTCAGACCACTCAGATTTTCTCCATATCAGCAATAAGACTGTTTTGCTTTCTTATTATTTGAGTGTTCACTGAAGTAGCACTTCTTTTTTTTTTTTTTTTTTTTGAGACGGAGTTTCGCTCTTGTTACCAGGCTGGAGTGCAATGGCACGATCTCGGCTCACCGCAACCTCCGCCTCCTGGGTTCAGGCAATTCTCCTGCCTCAGCCTCCTGAGTAGCTGGGATTATAGGCACGCACCACCATGCCCAGCTAATTTTTTGTATTTTTAGTAGAGACGGGGTTTCACCATGTTGACCATCTTGGTCTCGATCTCTCGACCTCGTGATCCACCTGCCTCGGCCTCCCAAAGTGCTGGGATTACAGGCTTGAGCCACCGCGCCTGGCCTTGAAGTAGCACTTCTAATTTTCCTCAAGAACTTTTCTTTTGCATTTATAGCTTGGCTGTTTGATGCACAAGGCCTAACTGCAGCATATTCTTGGTTTTCCACATATCCTCCTCACTACACTCAATCTTTTGTAGCTTTTGATTTTAAGTGAGAGATGTGTGGCTTTTCTTTCACTTGAACACTTAGAGGCCATTGTGGGGTTATTCATTGGCCCAATTTTGGTATTGTTGTGTCTCATGGAACAGGGAGGCCCAAGGAGAGGGAGAGAGTTGGGGAATAACTGGTTGGTAGAGCAGAGAACACACACGTGTCAATTAAGTTCTCCATCTGTTTGTGGTGCCCCAAAACAATTACAATGGTAACATCAAAGGTCACTGATCACAATTGCCATAAAAGATAGACTAGTAATGAAACGTTTAAAACATTGTGCAAATTAACAAAATGTGACACAGAGACATGAAGTGAACACATGTAGTTAGAAAAATAGTGTTAATAGATTTGCTCAACACAGTGGTCACTAACTTCAATTTGTAGAAAATGCGGTATCTGAGAAGCATAATATTACACAGCAAAATAAAGCAAAGTTCATTTAAACAAGGTTTGCCTATACTAAGTAGGTAGGTCCTAGAACTAATATTTTATCATATTTACCTGGGATTTTTTTTGGGGTGGGGGACAGAGTCTTACTCTGTTATCCAAGCAAGTGCAGTGGCACAATCCTAGCTCACTGCAACCTCCGCCTCCTGGGTTCAAGCAATTCTTCTGCCTCAGCCTCCTGAATAGCTGGGATTACAAGCATGCACCACCACGCCTGGCTAATTTTTGTGTTTTCAGTAGAGACGCAGTTTCACCACGTTGGCCAGGCTGGTCTCGAACTTCAGATGATCTGCCTGCCTCGGCCTCCCAAAGTGCTAGGATTACAGGCGTGAGCCACCGCGCCCACCTGTAACTGAAACATTTCAGATAAAATTGAATTCTTAAACTTATCCCTTGCGGATCCCATTCTCTGCTGTCTCTCTAAAATTAGTCAAAAAATTGGGATAATTGTTTCTGTTTATTAAAAAATGTCACCGTTATGGCCTGGTACAGTGGCTCATGCCTATAATCTCAGCACTTTGGAAGGCAGGCAGATTACTTGAACTCAGGAGTTTGAGACCAGCCTGGACAACATGACAAAACTCCCTCTCCACAAAAAAATACAAAAAATTAGCGGGTCATGGTGGCATGCACCTATATAGTCCCAGCTACCCTGGAGGCTGAGTTGGGAGGATCACCTGAGCCTGGTAGGTGGAGGTTGCAGTGAGCCGGGATAGTGCCACTGCACTCCAGCCTGGGTGACAGAGTGAGAACCCTGTCTCAAAAAAAAAAAAAAAAACCAACCAATTACTATTAAATATGTACATATTCATAATCAACATATAGTAATATTTTTTATACTTAGATTTTTATATAATGGATACCTTGTGCATTTTACTCTGCAGATTATTTTTTCACTCATTATGTTTTTCAGATCTAAATGTGTAGTTCATTACACATCTAGTTCATTCATCTGCACTGCCACTTGGCATTCTGTCCTATGACTACACCACAGTTTGTTAATCCCCATGTTGCAGACATTTCAGCACTTCCAGTTTCTCAATGTAGCAAACAGTTTGCAGTGAATATCCATGGACAAGAATTTATCTACTAAGAGAATTCACATCATAGGCTCTATCAGTACTGAATACTTTGGGGGAAGTTATTTCTCTGCCTCAGTTTCATCATCTGTAAAATAGGGCAATAATTTTAGGGTATTACTCTACAGTGGGCTGTAGAGATTAGATGAGTTAATAGGAGTACAGTGCTGAGAACAATACCTTGAAAACACTTGCTGTGTGTTAGCTGCTATTATTTCAGTAATTATTAGTATATGCATTTTTCAATTTTACTTGATATTGCCAAAGTGACTGTACCAGTTTATATTCACACCAAGAGTATGAGAGTTCCATTTTTCTCCATTCTTACTAACTTTTGATCCTATGTCTTTTCAATGTTTTGCCAGTCAGATGCGTGTAGAATGGTCACACATCGTAATCTGCGTGTGTTGATTATCAGTCAGGTTGAGCATCTGTTCAAGTTTTTTAGCCACTCAGGTTTCTCCTTCTCTTTCTGTGAATTGCTTCTATATAGTCCTTGCCTATTTTTCTTTTGGAAGGTTTGTCTTTTTCTCTGGTTTGTATTGCATGCACACACACATTTTTTATAGTAAGACTTTCTTTGTTAGATCTATCTGTTACACTTACCTTCTCCTAGTCTGATATATATATATATATATATATATATATTTTTTTTTTTTTTTTGAGGTGGAGTCTCACTCTGTCGCCTAAGCTGTAGTGCAGTGGTGTGATCTCAGCTCACTGCAACCTCCACCTCCCAGGTTCAAGTGATTCTCCTGCCTCAGCTTCCCTAGTAGCTGGGATTACAGACATACACCACCACACCTGGCTAATTTTTGTATTCTTAGTAGAGACAAGGTTTCACCATATTAGCCAGGCTCGTCTCGAACTCCTGACCTCAAGTGATCCACCTGCCTTGGCTTCCCAAAGTTCTGGGATTACAGGCGTGAGCCACCGTGTCTGGCTGATATGTCTTTTAATTTTGTTTTTGGTGTCTTTCTTGGTATAGCAAGTTTGTTTATTTTTTTAACAACTGTATTGAGATATAGCTCACATACCATATAATTCATCCATTTAAAGTGCATGATTCATTGGAATTGTAAATATTACATTATTAATTATCTTAAGTTGTAGTAAAACATATGTAACATAAGATTTGCCATTTTAACCTTTCTTTTAACTCTGTTTTTTTTTTTTTTTAAATAGGGACAGGATCATGGTCAAAGGTATTAGGTGTAGAGTCAAACAAACGAAACAAACAAACAGAGACAGAGTCTTGCTCTGTTACCCAGGCTAGACTTACCCTTCTGTGCTCAAGTAGTCCTCTGCCTCAGCCTCCTACTGTCCTTCATTTTAACCATTTTGAAGTTTATACTTCAGTGGTATTAATTTCATTCAGTGTTATACAGTCCTCATTCAGTACAGCAGCTTTTAATTTGGATTCAGTCAAATTTATCAAGTTATCTGATTGACGCACAAGATGCACACAGGTATTCTCCTAGCCTGTATTTTCCTTTAACTTTTTTAAAATTTTGTTTTTCATTCTCAGGCTTTTCATCTACCTGGGGTGTTCTGTGTTTGAGTCTGTTTCTGGGCTCTTCTGTTCCATGGGTTTATTTGTCTGTCTCTATCCCATTACCATATTCTTTTATTTACTACAGCATATTTTACCTGCCTCTTCAAATCTTGGGTGTTCTTGGACTTTTATTGTTTCATCTGAAATTTAAAATTCTGTTGTCAAATTCCATCAAAAATTATCTCAGGGTTTCAATTGGAATTCCTTAGGGAGTTTTGATGTCACCTCAGCACTTCTTCTGCTCTTCATTTGCTCTCCTTCAGGCCTTACATTTCTCAGCTGGGCCCCTGAACAGCCCTCCTCTGTGCAAACTGTACCCGTAGCTGCACTAGAGTGAGACAGAGGAGGGACAAAATAGAATAACGACAGATCTAGGCTGGGTGCCATGGCTCACACCCAGCATTTTGGGAGGCTGAGGTGCACAGATCATTTAAGGTCAAGAGTTCAAGACCACCCTGGCCAACATGGTGAAACCCCGTCTCTACTAACAGTACAAAACATTAGCTAGGTTTGGTGGTGTGCACCTCTAATTCCCTATATTCAAGAGGCTGAGGCACAAGAATTGCTTGAACCCAGGAGGTGAAGGTTGCAGTGAATCAAAACCACACTACTACACTCCAGCCTGGGAAACAGAGTGAGATTGTCTCAAAAAAAAAAAAAAAAAACCCAAAAAAAAAACAGGTCTCATGTCACTGTCTTTTATAGAAATTTATACCATGGATGGATACAGCACCAGAGCTTTACATAATCTTGTTTAATTTTTACAACACAGGCTTAGAGAGGTAGAATATACCTGTGATTCCAACCCCAGTCTGTTTGACAAAGCTGGTGTAGTCTGCCTTCCATATGCAGCAGAGACAGTGGAGTTTAGTGGTAAAGAATAGGCTTCTAGGCCAGATGTGATGGCTCATGCTTGTAATCCTAGCAATTTGGGAGGCTGAAGCAGGTGGATCACCTGAGGTCAGGAGTTCGAGACCAGCCTAACCAACATGGTAAAATCTCATCTCTACTAAAAATACAAAAAATTAGCCAGGCATAATGGTGCATGCCTGTAATTCTAGATACTTTAGAGGCTGAGGCAGGAGAGTCACTTGAACCTGCGAGGTGGAAGGAAGTTGCAGTGAGCCAAAATTGTGCCATTGCACTCCAGCCTGGGCAACAAGAGCAAAACTCTGTCTCAAAACAAAAACAAACAAACAAAGAAAACAGGCTTCTGGAGCTAGCCTGCCTGCATTCCTATTCTGGGTCAGTTCTTTTGAACAGTGTGACCTTGGGCAAGCTACTTAATCGCTCTCACTATTAGTGTCTCATTTATAAATGCATGTAAACTTAGTACCTCTTGGAATTCTTGTAAGGATTAAATAGGTTACTAAAAGTAAAGTGCCTAGAAAAGGCCTGGGGTATATGGGAAGTGTTATTGAAGAGTTAACCATCTGCTGGCTTTTTGTTTTTTTTTGTTTTTCAAGACAGGGTCTCACTGTGACACCTCCCCCGCAAGCTGGAGTGCAGTGGCATATAATCATAGCCCACTGTACCTTGAACTTCTGGGGTCGTGTGATCCTCCTGCCTCAGCCTCCAGAGTAGCTAGGACTAAGTGTTACCATCCCTAAGCCACAGTGGCTAGAGAAGGCAGGAAAGGCTTGCCTCACTGTGGTCCATAGTTGGGAAGTTTCACAGGAGCTGTCCTTTCCTGCCTCTTGAGTGTGGTGCATGGGTAGGAGTATGGACTCGGACAGGTTTAGGCTCTTATTTTTCCTTTGCTACAACTGACTGAGTAGCTTGGGGAGTGGGAGTTGCTTAACATCTCTGAATTTGCCCCTTCAGTGGTAAAAAAGAGATGCTGATAATGCAATCCCATGTTTCTCTATCTGCCTTCTGAAGAGCCTCCCCCAACTCACACAGCATCCCCTCCTTCTGCGGTACCTCCAGTTCTGCTCGTCCCAAGGTCCTTCCCCTTGGCCGTCCCATGTGCACCAGGCTTCTTACAAAACAAAGCCTCTCTCACTTCTTCCTGTTGCCCCTTCTTTTTTTTTTTTTTTTTTTTTGAGATGGAGTTTCGCTCTCGTTACCCAGGCTGGAGTGCAATGGCGCGATCTCGGCTCACCGCAACCTCCGCCTCCTGGGTTCAGGCAATTCTCCTGCCTCAGCCTCCTGAGTAGCTGGGATTACAGGCATGTGCCACCATGCCCAGCTAATTTTTTGTATTTTTAGTAGAGACGGGGTTTCACCATGTTGACCAGGATGGTCTCGATCTCTCGACCTCGTGATCCACCCGCCTCGGCCTCCCAAAGTGCTGGGATTACAGGCTTGAGCCACCGCGCCCGGCATGTTGCCCCTTCTTAGCTGTGTTCTTCTCACACAAAAAGATGACCTATGACTATTGCCTTCCTTCTCTTTCAACCTTTGCCAAAAGGCCTCCCTACTGCTGTTCTGGGTCACCAGAAACCTGGCCTGGCAAGATCCAAAGACCTTTGTATTCATTCCCTTAAATTTTTTTGAATAAGCTTTGATCAGCCGCCTTTGTGAAAGGTGTGTGTGCTCAGCATTCCTATGGCTCAGCAGCATACAGTCACCCTTCCACCCCTGAAGCTCCTTCTTCCCTTGTTCTAACTAGGCCACCCTCCCTTCTCGTCACATCTAAATCCTACCCCTCCTTGAGTGCCAGCTTCTTTCATATCTTGCCTGACATCTGACATCAGTTTATTTCATTCAGCAAACACTGACTACTGAGCATCTGCCCTTTGCCAAGGAGCTTACAGGTCTGTAGGGGAGAGACTGGAAGCCAGCATTCTTGCGTGTGAGAGACAGCAGTACTACAGTGAAATGACAAGACCAGTATGCATAGTATTCTATAAGTGTTCCGCATTCTAAACATTTAAAAGATTTCTGAATCTGGAAACCATCATTCTCAGCAAACTGACACAAGAGCAGAAAATCAAACACCGTATATTCTCACTCATAGGCGGGTGTTGAACAATGAGAACACATGGACACAGGGAGGGGAGCACTACACACTGGGGTCCATTGGGGGGAAATGGGGGAGGGATGGGGGGTGGGGAGGTGGGAAGAGATAGCATGGGGAGAAATGACAGATACAGGTGAGGGGATACAGGTGAGGGGACGGAAGACAGCAAACCACATTGCCGTGTGTGTACCTATGCAACAATCTTGCATGTTACTCACATGTACCCCAAAACCTAAAATGCAATTAAAAAAAAGATTTCAAATACATATATAAACACATTCTAGAATGTCACTGTGGCTGCTGCTTCCTTTAACTTCAGTCTCATCTGCTCCTGGGAGTGAGAGCTCCATCTTCTCTGGCGTAGCTGGCTCCGTTGAGCTTTAGTGCCATCCTGCTCCACTGAGTGGGGTTTTCAGGACCACTGCCTCTGGGCAGCTCTTCCACTCTGGCTGGGGAGCTTATGTTGTAGAAATTTTGATTTCTCTCCCTGCCAACCTGGAATAGAGAGTTTGTTCGAATTTTCCCATTTCCCCATGTGAGGCCTGTGGTAACAGTGCCCATTTTGAGGAGGTGGGGGCTGGAAGGGAAGGGGAAGTGGAGGGAGATTGGAAAGGAAATACGTAAGTGTGAATAGAACTGCTAACCTGTGTCTGAAATAAGAGTATTATAACAACCAGATACTTGCCCTTGTACTTGAAAATGGCATGACATACCAGAATACCAAAATGTGCCATCACTCAACAGTGTGGTAAATGAGAGGTTA
The DNA here is from genome assembly GCF_048565385.1 of Saimiri boliviensis. NCBI lineage: Eukaryota > Metazoa > Chordata > Mammalia > Primates > Cebidae > Saimiri > Saimiri boliviensis. Next base: position 38,832,038 of record NC_133459.1, on the reverse strand, counting down.
CATCTCCATCCCAGTGTGAGGGTGGCAAGATGGATGGGGTAGATGATTGTGTGGGAAGGAAGACCCCGTGGTGGTGGTGTTTGAGCTGAGTCTTGCAGGATGAGGTCGAGTTGTGGGAGGGGACGGCATGTGCCACCATGACTAGAAGGTGCGTGTATTAGTCGTTTTTCATGCTGCTGACAAATACATACTGGAGACTGGGCAATTTCCAAAAGAAGTTTATAATGGACCTACAGTTCCATGTGGCTGGGAAAGCCTCACAAGCACGGTGGAAGGTGAAGGGCACGTCTCACATGGCAGCAGACAAGAGAAGAGAACTTAGCCAGGGAAATTCCCCTCCTTAAAACCATCAGATCGTGGTCGGACGTGGTGGCTCACACCTGTAATCCCAGCACTTTGGGAGACCTAGGTGGGCAAATCACCAGAGGTCAGGAGTTTGAGACCAGCCTGGCCAACCTGGTGAAACCTGCCTGGCCAACCTGGTGAAACCGTGTCTCTACCTAAAATACAAAAATCAGCCAGGTGTGGTGGTGTGCGCCTGTAGTCTCAGCTACTCGGGAAGCTAAGGTGAGAGAATCACTTGAACCCAATAGACAGAGGTTGCAATGAGCCAAGATTGTGCCACTGCACTCCGGCCTGGGCAACAGAGTGAGACCCAGTCTCAAAAATAAAAAACAAAAATCAAAAAATGAAATCATCAGATTGCATGAGACTCATTCACTGTCATGAGAATAGCACAGGAAAGACCTGCCCCCATAATTCAGTCACTTCCCACTGAGGGAGGTAGGAATTGTGGGAGTTACAATTCAAGATGAGACTTGGGTGAGGAGACAGCCAAACCATATCACTCCACACCTGGCCTCTCCAAAATCTCATGTCCTCACATTCCAAAACCAATCATGCCTTCCCAACAGTTCCCCAAAGTCTTTACTCATTTCAGCATTAACCCAAAAGTCCACAGTCCAAAGTCTCATCTGAGACAAGGCAAGTCCCTTCTACTTATTTACTTAGGAGCTTGTAAAATCAAAAGCAGGTTAGTTACTTCCTAGATACAGTGGGGGCACAGGCATTAGGTAAATAGAACCGTTCGAAATGGGAGAAATTGGCCAAAACAAAGGGGCTACCGGCCCTATGCATGTCCAGAATCCAGTGGGACAGTCAAATCTTCAAGCTTGAAAATGATTTCCTTTGATTCCAGATCTCACATCCAGGTCACAGTAATGTAAAAGGTGGGTTCCCATTGTCTGGGGCAGCTCCACCCCTGTGGCTTTGCAGGGTACAGCCTCCCTCCTGGCTGCTTTCATGGGCCGGCATTGAGTGTCTGCAGCTTTTCCAGGCACATGGTGGAAGCTGTCAGTGGATCTACCATTCTGGGGTCTGGAGCATGGTGGCCCTCTTCTCATAGCTCCACCAGGCAGTGCCCCAGTAAGGACTCTGTGTGGGGGCTCCAACCCCACATTTCCCTTCTGCACTGCCCTAGCAGAGGTTCTGCATGAGAGCCCTGCTCCTGCAACAAACTTCTGCCTGGATATCCAGGTGTTTCCATACATCCTCTGAAATCTAGGCAGAGGTTCTCAAACCCTAATTCTTGACTTCTGTGCACCTGCAGGCTCAATACCATGTGGAAGCTGCCAAGGCTTGTGGCTTGCACCCTCCGAAGCTACAGCCCAAGCTCTACATTGGCCTCTTTCAGCCATGGCTAAAGCAGCTGGGATGCAGGACACCAAGTCTCTAGGCTGCACACAGCACGGGACCCTGGACCTGGCCCACAAAACCCCTTTTTCCTCCTAGGCTTTTAGGCCTGTGTTGGGAGGGGCTACCTTCAAGACCTCTGACATTCCCTGGAGACATTTCCTCAGTGTCTTGGGGATTAACATTCAGCTCCTTCTTACTCGTGCAAATTTCTGCAGCTGGCTTAAATTTCACCAAAAAAAAAAATGGGATTTTCTTTTCTATCACGTTGTCAGGCTGCAAATTTTCTGACCTTTTATGCTCTGCTTTCCTTATAAAATGGAGTGCTTTTAACAGCACTCAGGTCACCTCTTGAATGCTTTAGAAATTTCCTCCACTAGGTACCCTAAATCATGTCTCTCAAGTTCAAAGTTCCACAGATCTCTAGGGCAGGGGCAAAATGCCGCCAGTCTCTTTGCGAAAACATAGCAAGAGTCACCTTCGCTCCACTTTCCAACAACTTCCTTATCTCCATCTGAGACCACCTCAACCTGGACCTTATTGTCTATATCACTATCAGGCTTTTGGTCAAAGCCATTCAACAAATCTCTAGAAAGTTCCAAACTTTCCCACATTTTTTTTTGTCTTCTTCTGAGGCCTCCAAACTGTGCCAACCTCTGCCTGTTACCCAGTTCCAAAGTCGCTTCCACATTTTCGGCTATCTTTTCAGCAGCACCCCACTCTACTGGTGCCTGTTTACTGTACTAGTCTGTTTGCATGCTACTGATGAAGACATGCCCAAGACTGGGCAATTTATAAAAGAAGTTTATAATGGACTTAAAGTTTCATGTGGCTGGGGAAGCCTCATAATCATGGCAGAAGGTGAAAGGTATGTCTCACATGATGACAGATAAAAGAAGAGAGCTTGGGCAGGGAAACTCCCCTCTTAATTTTATTTTTTATTTTTTATTTTTATTTTTTGAGATGGAGTCTTGCTCTCTCTCCCAGGTTGGAGTGCAATGGCATGATCTCAGCTCACTGAAATCTCCATTTCCCGGGTTCAAGTGATTCTCCCTGCCTCAGCTTCGCACGTAGCTGGGATTACAAGCATGTGCCACCATGCTAAGCTAATTTTTGTATTTTTAGTAGAGACGGGGTTTCCCTGTGTTGGCCAGGTTGGTCTTGAACTCCTGACCTCAGGTGATCTACCCACCTTAGCCTCCCAAAGTACTGGGATTACAGGCATGAACCATGACGCCCAGCCCAGCTTGCCTCTTTGAAACCATCAGCTCTCATCAGACTTATTTACTATCACAAGAAGAGCACGAAAAAGACCCACCGCCATAATTCAGTCACCTCCCATGACACATGGGAATCGTGGGAGTTATAATTCAAGATGAGATTTGGGTGGGGACACAGCCAAACCATTTCAGCATGATAAGGATGATGAACCCCAGTGCCTTAGGGGAAGCAAATATTGATGAGTCTTTTGCCTAAGTCTTTGATAATTTCTGGACTATGCTGAATAGTCCTTGTCTCAGGAAGGTGTCTTGTTGACAGTTTCATAGGTGCAAGTCTTGTCTTCTGTATTAAAGTATAAGGTTTGAAACTTGAGGCCTTTTGTCCTTTTAAAGTTTCTTGCTGGGCTTTGCACTGAGGATACTCCAGGCATACTGATTGACATGCAGCTTGATCACTCGATTCCTTTTTTTTCCCTACAGCCTCGTGCAAGCCGAATACTGGCATGACCCCATAAAGGAGGATGTGTATCGTAATCACAGCATCTTCTTGGCAGATATAAATCAGGAGCGGGTAAGCCCCCAAACCCAGCTCCCATAGTTGTGCCTTCTTTCTTTCTGTTTAGGTCTTCATAAACAAATCAGTGGTGTTTACCCGGATTGTCCTGGGCAGACCCTAGGAAACAAAAGTTCTGTTTTTTGGGAGCCAGTGCCTTTGAGATTCAGTTCCTTTCAGGGAGGTGGAAATTCATTTGCCTTTCCTCCCTTAACTTCTCTCCCTCTCCTAGTGTTGAAACACGCAAGGTAAGCTTAGCAGGTTGCCGACTGGGCTAGGTGGAAATTCACAGCTGCTGTCTTCATGAGGGAAGCTTTCCTGATGGATCAGTTTGGGGACAGATTTTCTCAAGAGATTTACCTAGAAGAGAGACTACAGGAGCCCCTGAGTATGTCCTAGACACAAGCATGGTTTGGGAGGTTCTGATAAACTAGATGGCTCAGTTTATATTAAGACTCATCTGGGGCTGGGCGCGGTGGCTCAAGCCTGTAATCCCAGCACTTTGGGAGGCCGAGACGGGTGGATCACGAGGTCAAGAGATCGAGACCATCCTGGTCAACATGGTGAAACCCCGTCTCTACTAAAAATACAAAACATTAGCTGGGCATGGTGGCGCGTGCCTGTAATCCTAGCTACTCAGCAGGCTGAGGCAGGAGAATTGCCTGAACCCAGGAGGTGGAGGTTGCGGTGAGCCGAGATCGCGCCATTGCACTCCAGCCTGGGTAACAAGAGCGAAACTCTGTTTCAAAAAAAAAAAAAAAAGACTCATCTGGAGAGTCTTTTGGTTTTTTTGTTTTTAAACAGAAAGTTTGAAGGGAAAAACAAACCAAACAAAAGACAACACAGAATAGTAGAGCAGAACTACTCAGAATTTGCAGTTTCTTATTTTGTCATGGCTTTCTCTGATAGAAGCCTCTCACCCATGTGATGGACACCTATGGAGTATGGTGTAGATTCCTAGTTGTACCTGTATGCCGTGATGGTGGCACGTCAGTCAGGTAGGATGGTAAGAAAAGACTGCATAAGGCCAGACACGGTGGCTCACACCTGTAATCCCAGCACTTTGGGAGGCCAAGGCAGACAGGTCACCTGAGGTTAAGAGTTTGAGACCAGCCTGGCCAACGTAGTGAAATCCTGTCTTTACTAAAACTAATTTTACTAAAACTACAAAATTAGCTAGGTATAGTGGTGGCTGCCTGTAATCCCAGCTACTTGGGTTTGAACCCAGGAGATGGAGGTTGCAGTGAGCCAAGATCACACCACTGCACTCCAGCCTGGGTGCAGACTCCGTCTCAAAAAATAATAAAATAAAAAGCTGTATAAGCAATCCCATGACTGGGTATATACCCAAGGGAAAACAAATTGTCCTACTAAAAAGACACTTGCACTCGTGTTTATTGCAGCACTGTTCACAATAGCAAAGACATGGAATCAACCTAGGTGCCCATCAGTGGTGGACTGGATAAAGAAAATATGGTACATACACACCATGGAATATTACACAGTCATAAAAAAGAATGAAATCATGTTCTTTGTGGCAACATGGATGTAGCTGGAGGCCATTATCCTAAGCAAATGAACACATAAACAGATCAAATACCACGCTTGCACTTACAAGGGAGAGCTAAACATTGGGTATACATGGATATAAAGATGGGAACAGTAGACATTGGAGACTCCAAAAGCTGGGAGGGAGGGGCCAGGGCTGAAAAACTTCCTGTTGGTCACTGTGTTCACTATTTGGGTGGAAGGATCAACAGAACCCTGAACCTCAGCATCACATAATATACGCTTGTAACAAACTGCACGTGTACCCCCTCAATCTAAAATAAAGTTTGTTTTTCTTTTTTTTTCTTTTCTTTTTTTTTTTTAAAGCTGTGCAGTTATATCCTGGACAGGAAGCTGCAAAACAGCCTATACCCATGGGGAAGAAACATGGTGGCCTAGACTAGAGAACTGGAAGGCTTTAATACCTCTGCTGGTATCTGGTGGTAATGACCTGAGGTGTTGCTGGCCTTTCTTTCAGGGTATCAACGAGTCCTACAAGAAAAACATGATGGCCCTGAAGAAGTTTGTGATGGTGAAATTCCTGAATGATTCCATTGTGGACCCTGTAGATTCAGAGGTGAGACACTACTTAGGCCACATGCCGGGATAGTACATGGCATTAAAATATACCTGCCGGCCGGGCACATTGGCTCTTACCTATAATCCCAGCACTCCTGGAGGCTGAGGCAGGTGGATCACCTGAGGTCAGGAGTTTAAGACCAGCCTGGCCAACTTAGTGAAATCCCAGCTCTACTCAAAATACACACACAAAAAATGGGCTGGGCATAGTGGTGGCTGCCTGTAATTCCAGCTCCACAGGAGGCTGAAGTGGGAGAATCTCTTGAACCCAGGAGGCAGAGGTTTCAGTAGGCCAAGATCATGCCACTGCACTCCAGGGTGACAGAGCAAGACTCTGTCTCAAAAATAAAATAAAACGAAATTGAAATGAAATGAAATAATGAAATGAAACAAATAAATGAAATGAAATGAAAAAATACAGCTGCCTGCTGGGGAAAGAACCTTCAGTCCCTTCTACCAACTTTTGTGTAGAACAAGGGTTCTTCACCTAAGGTCCGTAAATGGAACACTGAAGGTTGTAATCTCCTACCCCCAACCCCAAAATTCTTTGCAAAATTATGTAATTGCATTCTCTGGAGAAGGGTCTATAATTTTAATCTATTTTCCAGAGATCAGAGACCCCAAAAAAGGTTCAGAATCACTAGCCCAAAACATGAATTCCTAAGCTTGGCCTCCAAGGTCTGCCTTAATCTGGCTTTGCCCTGTTTTTCAGCCTTGTCTGCATGCTTCATGTACTCTTGATCAAGCCACGTTGTACTACTCGTGCTTTTTCTCTAGTATGCCTTTGTTCATGCCTTTCTGTCTCTAGAATGCCCTTCCTTGGCTTCTCCACCTGACAATTCCTGTTCATCTGTCAAGGCCAGGATGCCATCCCATTCCAAAAAGAATGGGATCCCTTTTGTTTTTTGTCTGTTTTTTGAGAGAGTCTCGCTCTGTCACCTAGGCTGGAGTGCAGTGGCATGATCTCAGCTCACTGTAACCTTCTCCTCCCGGATTCAAGCAATTCTCCTGCCTCAGCCTCCCAGGTAGCTGGGATTACAGGTGCCTGCCACCATACCTGGCTAATTTTTGTATTTTTAGTAGAGACAGGGTTTCACCACGTTGTCCAGGCTGGTTTTGAACGCCTGACCTCATGATTTCAAAGTGCTGGGATTACAGGCATGAGCCACCACAACCGGCCAGAATGTAATCCCTTTTGTAGAATCATTGGCCTCTGTTGGAACCCTCATCACATTATGTCACACCACCAGGGGTTGGCCCACTGTAGCCCACAGGCCAAGTCCATCCTGCTACCTGTTTCGATGTGGCCCACAAGTGAAGAACAGTTTTTACGTTTTTTAATGGTTGGGGAAGAAAACTTGACATATAAAGATAATGTAAAATTTATTTTGACATAGAAAGATTATGTAAAATGTAAATTTCGGTGTCCTCATTGGAACACAGTTTTAGTTACTTTTAACATATTGTCTGTGGCTGCTTTTGTTACAGTGGCAGCAGTGAGTAGTTGCAACCATATGGCCCTTAAAGCCTAAAATATTTTCTATCTGGCCTTTACAGAAACGTGTGCTGACCTCTGTGCCCAACAGTGAATTGTTTCTGCGCCTTGTTAGACTGGAAGCTTTTTGGAAACGGATTATATATTCATCCTTGAATGTCTAGAGCTCAGCACAGGAGTTTTTCACATTTACTGCTTAATAAATGTGGGAAGGAGAAATTCTGGGGGAGTGGAAAGCAGCCCCTCGGAAAGATTAATTCATCAGATGACTCAGACATACCCTATCCATTTTTCCTTCTTGCTACAGCTTTATGAGGTTCACTTTGTTGGCAGTCTTAGTTTCTAACCAGTCTCAAATTATCTTGGCAGTATGTGCTGTGTGTCTGATCTCATCTTATTTCTTTTGTCTCTCCTGCAGTGGTTTGGATTTTACAGAAGTGGCCAAGCCAAGGAAACCATTCCCTTACAGGAGACCTCCTTGTACACACAGGTAACTGGCAGGGAGAAGGCTGTTTTGGGAGGTTGGTGCTGTCTTTTTCAGCTCCCAGTTCCTGAAGCTGCTAGGTTCTGTGGTGTTTGAGCCCTGCCCTGTACACCTCAGAGCACTAGGTACTCCTGAAACACCTGACTCATGTCCAGTATGGGTGAAGCTTGTTAGGCTCTTGATTGTTACTCTAGCTCATCAGGCCCTGGGTTACAGAAATCCACTACATCCTGACTATAACCTTATGGTTTCCAAGCAAGAACAACAAAAGCCTCATCTCTGATTCCCTCCTTTTGATAAAAAGGTTTAAAACTAGCTGCCTTTGCTGAGGTGCAGGCCACTACAAATCCAGGAAGCCTCCATGCATGACAAAAACATAGGGGCATTCCTTTTTTTTTTTTTTTTTTTTTCTTTTTTGAGATGGAGTCTCACCCAGGCTGGAGTGCAGTGGCATGAGCTGAGATCATGGCCTGCACCTCAGCAAAGGCAGCTAGTTTTAAACCTTTCTATCAAAAAGAGGGAATCAGAGATGAGGTTTTTGTTGTTCTTGCTTGGAAACCATAAGGTTATAGTCAGGATGTAGTGGATTTCTGAACTGGGAGAGATCCTTTTTGGCATTTTTTGAAAATAAACCTCAATTTTTATACTCAGGACATACTGCATTTTGGCAATATATCTCAAGTTAACATACGTATTTACTCCAAAACTTAAGCTTTTTTTTTTTTTTTTTGAGACGGAGTTTCACTCCTGTTACCCAGGTTGGAGTGCAATGGCGCGATCTCGGCTCACCACAACCTCCGCCTCCTGGGTTCAGGCAATTCTCCTGCCTCAGCCTCCCGAGTAGCTGGGATTACAGGCACGCACCACCATGCCCAGCTAATTTTTAGTATTTTTAGTAGAGACGGGGTTTCACCACGTTGACCGGGATGGTCTCAATCTCTTGACCTCGTGATCCACCCGCCTGGGCCTCCCAAAGTGCTGGGAGTACAGGCTTGAGCCACCGCGCCCGGCCCAAAACTTAAGCTATTTAACTAATTATGGCCTTTTCCACTGCAACCTCCGTCTCCCGTGTTTAAGTGATTCTCCTGCTTCAGCCTCCACAGTAGCTGGGATTATAGGCATGTGCCACACGCCCAGCTAATTTTGTATTTTTAGTAGAGACCGGGTTTCTCCATGCTGGTCAGGCTGGTCTCAAACTTCTGACCAGAGGGTTACTTTTAAACATTAATAGATATGAAATCCTGTTTGTAAATTATGCATTGACAAGGGAAGCTCCTGCAGGAGGTTGAGCAGGACTAGAGTTGTGAGTTTTGTTTGGCAGTAGGTCCTGTTTCTTAAGCAGAAGTTGCAGTATTTCACCACCTCCAGTTCTGGGGCCTTCCACACTTAAGGATTTATTTTATTTTATTTTATTTTTTTTGAGACGGAGTCTCGCTTTGTCACCCAGGCTGGAGTGCAATGGTGCAGTCTCAGCTCGCTGCAACCTCTGCTTCCCGAGTTCAAGCGATTCTTCTGCACTGGCCTCACTAGTACCTGGGCTTATAGGCACACACCTCCATGCTTAATATTTTTTTAGTAGAGATGGGTTTTCACCATATTGCCCAGGCTGGTCTTGAACTCCTTACCTCAGGTGATCCACCCGCCTCAGCCTCCCAGAGTCCTGGGATTACAAGCGTGAGCCACTGCGCCAGGCCCTATAAGGATTTTATATTGGAGACAGACTCTCCAAAATATATAGTACTACATCTGAAACAATCACCTTCTACTAGAATTCCTCCATATTATTTCAGAGGCTATTTGTCTCCTCTTGGCTTTTCTTTTGCATTGGGTGCCTCAACTTGGGTGGTGAAGTAAAAAGGGAAGCTGGGATCTGATTTAAAAAAAAAAAGAAAAAAAAGGCTTGAGAAATTACAGCTAAGAACGTCCTTATTGTGAAACTCAACATGATGGTGGCCACAGCATAAGCACCATTCTGGCACTGTCATAACTTAACTGCTTATCTTCCCAACCAGAGGTTGTTGTCCAGCACCTAATGTTTTTTTTTTTGTTTTTTTTTTTTTTTGAGACGGAGTTTCGCTCGTTACCCAGGCTGGAGTGCAATGGCGCGATCTCGGCTCACTGCAACCTCCGCCTCCTGGGTTCAGGCAATTCTCCTGTCTCAGCCTCCTGAGTAGCTGGGATTACAGGCACACACAACCATGCCCAGCTAATTTTTTGTATTTTTAGTAGAGACGGGGTTTCACCTTGTTGACCAGGATGGTCTCGATCTCTTGACCTCGTGATCCACCCGCCTCGGTCTCCCAAAGTGCCGGGATTACAGGCTTGAGCCACCGCGCCCGGCCTTATGGGTAATGTTTTCAACTGCAGAATGTGAAAGTGTCCCAGGGTTACCTCGCTCTGGCTCAGTCCCACTTACCTATGGCATTCTGAGGGAGTGTCGTCCATGGCTTGCCTATCTATGGGTAGTCTTCTGACTGAGCAGCTTTTCAAAAAGCAGAATCTAGAACTCTGTATAGAGCAATCTCAATTGTATATATATTTTTAATACTTAGAAAAAACTGGGAGAGATCCTTTTTGGCATTTTTTGAAAATAAACCTTAATTTTTATACTCGAGACATACTGCATTTTGACAATATCAAGTTAACATACGTATTTACTCCAGAACTTAAGCTTTTTGACTAATTATGGCCTTTCCCTCTGCAGGATCGCCTGGGACTAAAGGAAATGGACAAAGCAGGGCAGCTAGTGTTTCTAGCTATAGAAGGGGACCATCTTCAGCTGTCTGAAGAATGGTTTTATGCCCACATCATACCATTCCTTGAATGAAACCCATACAGTTCACGATAGAGCTCAGGGAGCCCCTTACTCTTCCAAACCAAGTGGGAGAGTTTCCTTCATGCCCAAGCCTGAGCTCAGATCCAGCTTGCAACTAATCCTTTTATCATCATCTAACACGCCCTACTTGGAAAGATCTAAGATCTGAATCTTATCCTTTGCTGTCTTCTATCACCATATGGTGTTGAATGCAAGTTTAATTACCATGGAGATTGTTTTACAAACTTTTCATGTGGTCAAGCTCAGTTTTAGAAAAACTGAATCTGTTGCAGATCAGTGCCAGAACTGTGCCCAGGCCCAAAGGAGACAACTAATTAAAGCAATGAGATAGATAGATTCTAAGGGCAAACATTTTTCCAAGTCTTGCCGTATTTCAAGCTAAGAGGTACCCAGGCCTGAGGTACTCACATAAATCTTTTTTTTGCTGGTGATGTAACCAGTGCTTGGATGTCTTGCTTGGCTATTTCTGCATAATTTCTTAGGGCTGCCTTCCTCTCTGAGTATGTTGCTCTGTGCTATCATCATTAGACAAATCCCACTGGCCTACAGTCTTGCTTCTGCAGCACCCCTTTGTCTCCTCAGGTAGTGATGAATTAGTTGCTTTGTCACAAAAGGAGGGAAGTAGCACCCCATTAAGTTGCTTAAGAGAGGAAATGTACATCTTGTATAACTTAGATAGGGAGTGAAGAAAATGTAGATATGAAAGTGAAAAGTGAGGCAGCTAGTTCTTCCTATTTCATTCTTGGCCAACCTGCCCTCTCTTAATATGACTAGTGGTCTCGATGCTAGAGTTAAGTTACTGTGTTGCTGGCTTTAGCAGAGAATGGGAGGAACCATATGAAAAAGATCAGGCTTTCTAACTTCCATCCCCAAAACATATTTACCAGCATACTCCAAACGGTTTCTGATGTATTCTGTGAGAAAAGAATTGTTTGCTCAAAAAGCTTGGAAAATACTACACACTCCCTTTCGCCTTCTGAAGATCAACCCATAATCTAAGGACTCTGAGAATTCCTGTTACAGTAAACAAAACTAACTTGATCTACCATTTCCTACACTATTTGAGCATGGAAATCATAGTCCCCACTCTGTGAAAACGTAACGCTTTTTGGAAGACATTTCTGTAGAATGCCAGTTTGGAGAAATGATGAGCTAAGCCTTGATGAAAGAACCGCGTTGGTGCTGATAAGTTTACCCATTATGGTTTTCTTTTCTCTCTCTCGGGCCTTATTCTTCAACTAAAAGTTGAGGATTAAGGGCAAGAAGTAGGGAGATGTGAAAATAATTTTATGAGGTTGTCTAAAATAAAGATTAGTTTCTTATCCTTGGTGTTATTTTTCTTTTCAACATTTTTTACATTTCTGTACAGCCAGTATCACAGGTAAACAACTAGGCAAGTTTGGTATTAACTTTATTCTATTTTCTGTATAACTTTAAGTACATAAAGGTTTATTTCCACAGGCCTCAGGAAATGGGTAGAAATCACAGGACAATCTCTCTTCCCACCAAAAAAAGTTGCATATTTTGGTGTTTGTCCTAGAGGGAAAAAAACTGAACTTTACATTAGCAGTGCTGTGCAAGATTCTTACATAAATCAAGACCTAAAACCAGCCTGCAGTGGAGGTTTCAGTCCTCTGTTCAGGTGCTTGGACAGACGCCATAGCTGATGAGCATGACAGGGAAAAGGAGGCAGTGAAGACAGGTGACAGGCACCTAGCAGGGAAGGAGGATTCAGGAATGCCAAACTCCTTGGAATGGTGTGTTTTTCCTTTTAAGTCATCTCTGTAGGAAGGTGCTGGACAGGAATCCCAGAGAAAGAAAGGGTCCAAGGCTCCTTTAACTGCCCTGGATGAAGGGCACTGCCACAGCAGCTAGTACCAGAGACGCTCCTATGTCATAGTGGAGGCAGACCCAGGATGGAATAGAGAATACAAGAAATGCTTATAGGGAACAATTTTGCATGGAATGCTAGATAGCCAAGACTCAGCCTTTGGTCCAGTGCAACCCTTGCCTCACTTGTCAACAGTAAAAAATTAGTTTGGTTAGAAGAACCATCTGGAAACACATCAGCTTCTGCTATCTTCATGCTCATTGTTAGAAAAAGATTAACCATTGAGCAGAACAAATACTAAAAAAAAGAAAAAAAGAAAAAGATTAACCAGTGTGAACATTCTGATCTGTTAATTCCTGGGACTCTTTTCTTTTCAATGGACTGTTTGTTGGTAGAATAACCCCCAAAAGCTCAAAGCTAAAATGCATCATCAGTCCTGGTTGGCAGTTCCTTCAGAATGGACTGGCGGCATGGTTGAGCTGATACGGAAAAGCTGCACCTTCCTGCGGAAGATCAACTGACCTGCTATCCCACCCCAAATCTCAGCCTGAGGTATATTTCAGTGAAGGCAGGTAGCTGTGCTTCTCAAAGCAGAGAAGCAGTTTTAAGAGCAGAAAGGTAGAGAGAATCTAGAAAAGAACCGTCTTGATACAGATTTATCCCATGGTGTGAAGGGAGGGCAAAGAATCCAGTGGCACTTCGTTTATCCAGCAATTTCTGTCACTGTGGTGACCAACTTCTGCCCGTTCCATAGGGTCTTGAACTGCTCAGGAACTGGGAATTCATTCTGCAAATAAGAGACAGCAGGTTTAAATCCAAGCGAAAGAAGAGCTGGGGCTAAATCTCACACATCTCTCCCAATGCTTGCTTTCACTTAACCCCAGCAGCAGGGAAGGATGTAGTGGAAGAAAAGCCACAGAGCCACGCCGTGTTCTAGTGTTCAGTGATCTGGGATCTTGGACAGATTTAGTCTATGGGGTGTAAATGATAGTACATATGGCCTTAGAGCACCAGCGTGACAAGGTGCCGTGGCTCATCCCCATTCTTTTTTGCTACCTCGAGCTCCATTTAGGCAGAAACCACCTTCCCTCTGGAGCCCGGCTACACTGGACTACCTCACTTCTGTGTGCTTTTGGTGTGCATTATTGGGTTTTTACCTATTCAGTGCAGAATGTTCATATAATAGCTTTCTCCAATGCAAAAAATCTTCAGTCCCTTCTGTTTTTAACATCATACTACTAAAGAGATCAAGAAACTTACAAAGTCACCGCCTTCTGTAGGAATGAGGATGTTCATCTCAGAAGATTTGGCACTGACTATTTCACAATCCAGGGAATTCTTGCTCAGGTAAGCATGGCAGCCATCTGTTTTGTTGATGGAAATGGTTGGCACTTTACCCATTACCTGCAGAGTAAACCAAGAGAATTGAGTCCCAGCCATTGGGGTGGGGAGGACAACAGTTAAGTTGCAGGAAAAGCTTTCCTGTTTCACGTGACTCAGCAACTACATGAAAAGCTCACAGGTGCACAAGACACTGGATACTCGGGTAGGGTGGGATGGGTCCTGGAAAGAACTCGCTTGTAGAGCCAACCTCTCTTCTGCCACATCCAAAGCAGCTCAGCTTACAGCCTTTGTAGAATCAGATTCCCACTAAAGCAACATCTGTGGGTCTGCCATGTCTCTTTCAATTAATTCCTCAGGGACTACAGGAAAGAGCCAAATTATCGAGTTACCTGAACTTTGACATCCCTACTGTTGATTATCTCCACAATGCCCACCACGTCATCGAATACCAGGCCAAGTTTCTTACAGTTATCTAGGAGAAGAAAGGGAGCAAGTCAACAGTATAACTTTAAAGGAAAGTTAATATATATATATAAGAATCTTTAAGAATAGGGTAGGTTAAAGTGGTATTAGCCCTCTCGGGTTCTGGGACAGAGCTTTCATGGGATAGTGACAAGGACTCACCTACTGTAATGGAGTTAATTTTGCCCTTGATTTGCAATGTCGTGTTGACACACTTGTAAATGTAAGCCACCTGTTTCAGCTCTGTGTCATCAATCACCAGATTGGAAACATTTTCCTGATTTTCCTATTAAAGAGATATCCCAGGATTCTCATCACAAACCACACACTGAACAACAAAAAAAGCAGGCGTTCCCAAACTTTTTGTTCCTGTAATTAAAGCCAGAACTCTGCCCTCATCTAGCTAAGCTCCATTTAATTCCCTGTTCCTACTCCTTTTCCCCAGGAGGCAGAGGTTGCAGTGAGCAGAGATCACACCACTGCACTCCAGCCTGGGTGACAAAGTCAGACTCTGTCTCAAAAAAATAAAATAAGTAAATAACAATACCTGCCCCAGTCCAGGTATTTCTAACTCACCACTCTCCACTTCTTGCCCTCCAGTTCAAGTATAGCTGGCTCCTTCTTTGTGGCTGGCTTGGGGGACGGGCTGGTTTGGGGTTTAGGTGCAGAGAATGGCTTGGGGCCACTGCGTACTGGACCACTCTGAGCCTTCAAGGCAGGGTTCTTGTGAGTCTTCATGTCATCAGATACGTGTTTCAGGGCTGTAAGAACAACAGCTACCTTATTCCTGTCCTTCATACTAGACCTTTGAGCTGAATAATATCCAGCTTCTGCAATCATCATGTTAAACATCCTTAACAGAAAATTCAAAGCCAAAAGCCAGAGCCTTAAAGGTGTTCTCTTGCAAGCAGTTTTGGAGAAGTTCTTTTATAATGTCTCTTCTCCCCAAGGTTAATTTATATGGTTCCATTAAAAACATGGAATATGTGTGTCTATTGTGGGTGGGGATAAGGATATGTAAATGAACAGAGAAAGATGTAGAAAGACCTATCATATATGGACAAATATGTAGTTTTTAAAGCAATAAGGGAGGAAAAATAAGTGACAGTAAAAATTAAAAAAACCTCTCACTGCCCACAACTAACTCTACTTCCCCCACCCTCCAAGTCAGTTTTGGCATTTGCGGCTCTACAATATTGTTTTCTCTATACATTTGGTTTTGTTGGTTATAATCATATATTAACAATTTTGGTTCAACCAATTGACACTTAAAAACTTTCTCATGTTAACCTGTAGTTTCTAAAAATAGCTTTCTAGGCCAGGCACGGTGGCTCATGCCTATAATTCCCACACACTGGGAGGCCGAGGCAGGTGGATCACCTGAAGTCAGAGGTTTGAGACCAGCCTGGCCAACATGGTGTATTTTTAGTCTCTACTAAAAGTACAAAAAAATTAGCTGGGCCTGGCGGTGTGCGCCTGTAATCCCAGCTACTTAGGAGGCTGAGGCAGGAGAATTGCTTGAACCCAGGAGGCACAGGTTGCAGTGAGCCGAGATCACGCCACTGCACTCCAGCCTGGGTGACCAAGTGAGAATCTGTCTCAAAAAAATAAAAAAGAAAAGCAAAGTAAAAATATATTTCTTTTATGTTTTAAGGGAAAAATAATCTATAATCTCCCACAGCAGCCTGACACACACCTTGCTTTGGACATGGCCTGATCTATGTTAACTGTATAATCAATACCGAATGGCCTTTTTATCTCTACTTTCCTTGTGGCTGTAATTTACATACTAATTTTTTTTCTTAAACATTACATGGTTCACTGTAGAAAAAAATGTAGTGGTGGCGTAACGTTTCATCAAGAGGACATGTGGTAGTTAATTAACCATTTCTCTTACTGTTGGATTTAGGTTACACCATTTTTAACTACTATGAATAACACTGTACAAAACTTCTTTAGATATTTTTGTAGGCAGATTGCTAGAAGTGGGCTGGAGAACTCAGACTTCCACCAGCTGTGTTGAGGGTATCTACTTTCTCTATACCAACATTAGGTCACTCTTACGCAAATTGTCCATGTAATCGGTATGCATTTTCTGAGGAAGTTAACTCCCTAACACAATGCCTTCCCAGAGGCCATGTGGTGCCACAGAAAAAGCTCTGGGAAAAACTGCCAGCTCCGTGCCTTGGCACAAGAGGGTACTCTATATATGCTACCTAATTTTAAGTCACTTTTTCGTGGGGCAGAGGGTTTCCTCCAACTGTGATCACATTTTCAATTTCCATTTAAGCCAGCTTTGCTGTCCCTTAAAGGATCAGGACACACCAAATGAGTTCCCCCACACACAAGCCAGGGTTGTGGTTTGCAGACTAGCTGTTGGGTTGGTGGAGTCTGGCTCACACAATTTGCTGTAATGACCGATTGTGTCAAAGTGCTCACTCACCATGTGTGATGCTCTCCCCCTGATTAATCTGCGCAAACAGCGCTGAGCGGGAAGCAGACTCATCTGAGCCCGAACTGGTAGAAACTGGCGGAGGAGGGGGGCCTGGTGGCGGGGGAGGAGGACCTGATCCAGCAGAGGGTCCAGATGGCAGTCCACTCAGTTCTTTTGCCACAGGCCCCTGGAATGATAAGTGCAGGTAACATCGTCATCCTCTCTTCCCCTCTGTGCCATTCCCAGTAGCACCCTACATATGGCCAGTGCACATGGGGTCCCCACTACAGCCTTTCAGGAAATGATTAATGCATCCTACCCATACCCAACTTGGCTTTATGCCTTCTCATCCTTGCCCAAGGATCCAGCTCTCAGTTCTATTTCTTGACCATCACATTTTGTCTTGGACTTCACCTGATTCCAGCTCTAAAAACTATTTCCGTAAATCTATTTGGCATCTTCCTTTGTGTGTTACCAGTACCTCAGATTCAACAAGTTTGGAACTGATTTCATTATTTCCTGTCTGCTCCCCTCCCCGTATAATCATCCCCTTGTCTCTATTTCAGTGAAAGACGTTACCATCCAAGACTATTCAATCTTCTTTGAGGATTCCAACTTCTTCAGCCTTATCAAATCTTTCTATTATTTTGGTGCTATCTCCTGCAAAGTTTTTCTGCTATCCCCCAAACAACATGATCACTTTCATAATCTGAGCATGAGTCCTTATCCCTAACCTATATACTGAGACTCTTTTAAAGAAAAATTGGATCATTATCACTCCCTTGCTCAACTACCTCATTCCAAAGTCTCAGCCTACCTTCCTTTCCAGCCTTTTCTCCCAAAAATCTGACCATTTTCCCTTATTAAAGCCAGAGATGACCGATCTCTACATTTACTCTGCATTTATTTTTAAGCTCTGCCTTTGTGGTATCCCACTTCTCACTGCCCTACACTTCCTTCAAGTCTCACAGAAGAGTATATACCTTCAAAGCACAATCTCTCCTAGTGAGAAGCACCCTTCTCTTCCTCATACTCAAGAGTCTGTATCTTTATTATAGCATTTGCCTTGGTGATTTGTACTGGGGGTTATCATTTGTATTTTTAGCTCCTTAGGCTGGGATAGTGCAACTCATTTGTGTGTGTCTGCCCACCCAGCATCAATCACTGTCCCTTACATGTTTATTTAAATGGAATACCACTGAATATTCCTTCTCCTCTGATCCTTGCTTCCTTTACTCTTTTTTTCCCTTTCTTTCTCCCCCTTTTCTTTCTCCCCTCTACTGAAAAAACTAGCATTCCTTCAGAGACTTTGGTAGTGCTCAAGTCTAAGATACCTGTGGACCCCACCCTGGAGAGAGAAAGAAAGAGTAGGAGGGAGGGAAGGAGGAAAGATTCACTAACCGTTTTGCTCCATGCCAGTCCAGTGGTATGGAACTCCTTAATGTAAGCCTGCAGCTCTGTCCATATACTTAAATAAGCTTTGACCCAGTCTACATGCTTCTTATCCCTGAGAGGATTAAAGAAGAACTTGTCACAGGTGGTCAGGGTACATTACAATGGTGATT
Organism: Saimiri boliviensis; assembly: GCF_048565385.1. Classification (NCBI taxonomy): domain Eukaryota; kingdom Metazoa; phylum Chordata; class Mammalia; order Primates; family Cebidae; genus Saimiri; species Saimiri boliviensis. The sequence goes on along the minus strand of NC_133459.1, from coordinate 38,813,995 downwards.
CCAGACCCTTCTTTCCTATGAGCTCACATTCTCCTATCTGTGGTGTTTCCTAGGCTCTGCTCAATGGCAGCTTTTCTCTCATCACAAGCTTCTATGTATATATAGCCTAGTCTATTACCCTAATCAGACCAAATTCCAGTAATATAGTCTGGATTCTATCTCTTTTTATCTCTCATAGCAATGTTTCTCAAACTGCTGTAAGTACCAAAACTTTTTTTTTCTTTTGACCACTGCTGCTTATTGAAACCTTTTTCAAAGTAGATCTTAAACACAACCTAATATGTAAAACTGATAAAAGCAGACATTCTGGTAGAGAGAGCTCTTAAGTATCACTGTGGAACTCTAAGTTCTTAAGACCAAGAAACTTAACTGCCTTATGAGATGGTGCCTTTTATCAAAGCATGCCCACCCCCACCAAAAGCAAACTTAAAAACTTTAGGAGGAAACAATTAGCATTAAATTATAGAAATAGCACTGTACCTATGGTTCAAGTCCCCTCTCTTCTTGTATATTATCTGGGAAGGTTATTTAACCTGAGACCTAGTTTCTTCAACTGTAAAGTGATGGGGTTATGGTGGGATATATGAAAACACTGTCATGTTTAATTCCACGTTGCTAGAAGGATAACCAAGTGCCTGTTGTTCCGGGACACACTTCACTCACAGGAAGGTGTAGCATTCCTTAAACAGAGTAGTTACTCAATAAATGTTTGTTGCTTGATGAAGGATTGAAGAAAGGAAGGGTATGCAACTTAATAAATGTTTCCAGCTCAAAACCAGCAATGGAGAAGTCAGGACTGGTAGACATATGTGGGTAGACATACAGTGACTACCCTCTTAATACCTGCATTGGCTAGGCAGCCTTACTCTCACTTTAACTGATGGCATGAAAAATTTCTATTAAGTCCTACTGAACCCTTTGCCATTGGGGCAGTAACAAATTCTCAACCAAAACCCAAAATCTTATATTCATGTTATATGTTCATGTTATTGCCAGTAAAACTTCCTAAACCCAGAAGGGTAAGGATCAGAGGACTAAAAGGACCTCTCCTAACAAAGAATAGAAAGCAGAAGTGGAAGCAGAAACATTTCCTGCTTGCAAATGCAGCTATGAGTCAATATCTATAAAGCTCTCCAGAAAGCAGCCCTGAGATAAAACCAGCACGGTGGCTAAGGGCAGCCTTCTTTAACTCCAAAGTTAACTTCATTAACTCCAAAGTGCTACTCCAGCAAGTAACCAACTGGGTTTATCCTTAACCCCTTGAGAAAAGGCTGAACTTGGCTGGGCAAAGTGGCTCACACCTATAATCCCAGCACTTTGGGAGGCCAAGGTAGGAGAATCATGAGACCACTCTGGGAAACAGTGAGACCTCATTGCTACAAAAAAATTAAAAAATTAGCCAGGCATGGTGGAGCATGCCTGAAGACCCAGCTACCTGGGGGACTAAGGATTGCTTGAGCTGGGAGGTTGAGGCTGCAGTGAGCTGTGACTGTGCACACTGCACTCCAGCCTGGGTGACAACACAAGACACTGTTTCAGAAAAAAAAAAAGAAAGAAAGAAAGAAAAGAAAAGGCTGAACTTACACATCTTTGTACTCTTTGAGGACTCGGTTTGTATAAAACATGGCAGCATCATTCATTTCTTTCACATAAGGGCCAGGCTTGGGAGCCTAGAAAGAGAGATGCTTTCAGTGACTCAGGACCTCTCCAACCATATTGCCTTCCCTCTTACAGTCTATACCCACCCCCAGCTCAGGATTCTGCGCTACTCACCATAGCCACCCAGCCAAGGGCCTGGATGCTTTCGCTGACAGCTGACAGGTGATTAAACAACTTGCTGCCTCGGTTCTTCTCCCGAAAGGTTATCACTTCTTTGATCTGCTCTGAGATGGGTGCCAACAAATCGGAAAGCTTGTTCTAGGAAAAGATGCAAGAAAAGATTCAGGTTAACATTTTTCCACAAAGGTTTCTATGCCTTCTGATCCTGAAGGCCAGAATTCTCTATGGACGCTAGTGAGTACCCAAATAAGCCTCAGCAGTCCTGTCCTGATTCCTAAGGCTAAAATACTCTTCATCATTTCATTCTCCTCATAGAGTTCCAACTCCTCAGGCTGAACTGTATGGTTATTCATAATCAGGACCCATACTTCAGCTATAACACAATACCTCCATTTCAGTGACTTGTCTCTTTTCTGTTCCACTCATAGAACATACTCAGGACATCATTCCTTTGGCTGACTAATGATATTTTCTTCTTTTTCCATGATTCCAAATTTTCCTCATGCTTCATGACGGCCCTCCAACCCCAACCACACCAGCCTCCTACAGCAATTGTTGTCAGCATAACCAATTTTGGCATTTTATCACTCACCAACACAAACTATTAATGGACTCATGTGAATGTTTTTTTTTTCTCATTAATTCTTCAAAGACAAGAACTCTTTTATCATAATTAAAGCCCTCAATGCACTGCTAGCCATACTGTAGCTGCTGAGTAAAGAACTGATGAAACAAATGTAATTAGGGGGCTTAGGCCGGGCGTAGTGGCTCACGCCTGTAATCCCAGCACTTTGGAAGGCCAAGGCAGAAAGATTGCTTGAGACCAGGAGTTTGAGACCAGACTGGACAACACAGCACACTCTTGTCTCTACAAATAATAAAAAGAATTAGGGCCAGGCACAGTGGCTTATGCCTATAATCCCAGCACTTTGGAAGGCTGAGGGGGGCAGATCACTTGAGTCCAGGAGTTCAAGATCAGCCTGGGCAACATGGTGAAACCTCATCTCTACAAGATCTCAGGATCAGTGAGCCAAGATCCTGCCACTGCACTCCAGTGTGGGCAACGGAATGAGACCCCACCTCAAATATAAATAAATAATCCAAGCATGGTGGTGCACACCTGTAGTTAAGGCTACTCAGGAGGCTGAGGTGGGAGGATCATTTAAGCCTGGGAGGTCAAGGCTTCAGTGAGCTTTGATTGCACTACTACACTCCAGTCTAGGTGACAAAACAACACCCTGACTCAAAAAAAAGAATTTGTTTTTAAACATAAATAAAATAAAACAATTAGGGGCTTAGCATTCAACCAGGTACCTTAGCAAAATGGCTGAATTTTGTTTGCGTTTTCACCCTTCCTCCAAAGCTCCATTTCCTGAACATCTCAATTCTCAGATCTTAACCATTCAGGACAGATTAAGAATCACAATCTAATTCTACATATTAGAATTAGATTATATACACACACATATACATTGTTTTTTTTTTTGGAGACAGGGTCTCACTCTATCACCCAGGCTGGAGTGCAGTGGTATGTTCATGGCTCACTGCAACCTCAAACTTTCAGGCTCAAATGTTCCTCCCATTTCAGCGCCTCAAGTAGCTGGGACTCTAGGCACGCACCATCTTGCCTATTTTTTTTTTTTTTTTTTTTAACTTTTAGTAGAAGAAGCAAGGTCTTGCTATGTTGTCCAGGCTGGTCTCCAACTCCTGGCCTCAAGTGATCCTCCTGCCTCAGCCTCCCAAAGTGCTAGGATTCTTCTGACATTATCTTGCACTATTTTTATATTATCTAGGCATGCTGAGGGTCAACAGTTTTAATACAGCATTTAGGACAACTTGCTTTATTATTCCTCTGTAACTAGGAAAAATAAATGCAAAAAAAAGGAATCCTATAATCTTTGCCTCCAAGAAAAATCTAAATCTAAAAGTTGAATCTAAATTCAACTTTTCACATCTTGCACCATAAAATTTTGAGGTGGGAGTAAAATTAAAGGGAGATTCACCCAACCTGTGAAGGATGAGGGGAGAAGCAATACTGCAGGAGTTTTAAGATCTCCACAGCAGCACTACTAAAGCCCATCCACAGTGAAGCAAGAGAATCATCTTTAAAGGGCTTTGGAGACACTATGATGAATGTGGGCTCAGCAAAGAGGCAGGCAAACAAAGTCCCAGGGATAACTACAGTCCTATGCAAAATGACAGAGAAAAAGCCTGTAGAGACCATTAAGTACTCAACAGCACATTCCCATTAAGGCACTTGAAGTCTGGCTCTACCTCTGGAACTTGGTATTAACATATATCATCATGAGCCTAGTAGGTGTATTTTAAGATGTGGTAATAGCTTAACAGAAATCTCTCAACTCATCCTGAGCATCAAACCAAAATAAAATCAACTAGTACTGAACTTACATCTGCTGGCTGTTGACACTGAGATGCTGTAACCAAAAGAGCTCGCTCCAACTTCAAACCTGTGTGGACCATCTCCGCCTGCCAGAAAGAAGAATCAGCTATTGATGACACGTTATAACTGGAGAGGTCTTGATAAGAATAACCTGAAACCTCTACTTTCATGTACTCTGATAGCAACCCAGGCACTTCATTTTATCCTCCTCATGTATTCCAGATTCCAGGGACTGATAGCAGAATTACATATACTACTGTTCCTGTTGGAACTCACCAGGGATACAAATCCAGAGTTGGAAATGAAGTTAATCGGATAATCACCTGGCCTTATATGAAGTCATCTTAGCTACTACACATACATTGTGATACTGTGCAGTGAAAAATTCTTCCTATTTCACATCAGCAAAAAACAAAAAACAAAAAACAAAAAACAAAAACACACACACACACAAACGACCACCAAAACAAACAAACAAACAAACAAACAAACCCCTTTCTTTCCTCAAAAATTGGAGACAGGAATAAAGGCAAAGCCCTAAATTTATGCCTAAAATTCTCAAGGTATTTACTCCTTTAGGTTAAAGCTATCTCTCAAATGCTAGATATCATGACCCATTAATAAATAACTAAATCAATTTAGTGAGCTTCATAGAAAAAAAGTATGAGTGTAGTGCACCAACTTAAAGTTATTTCCAAATAAAAAGTTAAAAAAAAATCAGTACAGCAGAAGTAGTATAAATATCATTTTGCTACATAAGCAGAATATGTATGGAAAATAAATATTATTTAGTAAAACTTTTATCAAATATGTTCTTTCTTTCTAAGGGTCATTCACAGTCAAAAAAATTTAAGAAACGTGAGACTAAAGCACTATTAGAATACAAAAAATTCAAAGAAAGTAATTATTTTTTTCTGGATTTGCATTTTTAAAATACAAATGATAAATGTTTTAAAGTTTTTTCAAATGTTATAGAACTGTATAAAGTAAAAATGCAAGCCTCCAGACCCTTACTAAAGTCCCAGTCCCACACTCTAGAGCTAAGACCATTGGCAACAGATGGTATTTGAGAGGCTCAAAATAGAGTTTCAAAGCCAAGCAGCCAGTCTTGGTGAAAGGTTTAGGTGAGGAAGATCCCAAACATGGTTACTATTTATAAGGGATCATTCAGTAAGCTAGCAGGAATGTTTCTGGGTCCCAAAAATAGTGGCAGAATGTATATGTGAGTGTAGGATAGCGGGGGGTGTGTGGTGGTGATGACATAGGAGGCATAAAGGAAGGTGGGTGGAAAGGCACCTGTCATTGCCTACTTCATATTCTTGCTGTGGGTAAGTGTGAAAATAACCCACATTAGCATAACTAATAACTATCAAGTATAGTTTTATAAATGCTAAGTCATGATAATGACTCCTTTAAATAAGCCACTGTAGGTTTGATTATATAATACATTGGGATCAAACTGGTGGATATTCTTCACTACAAAGATGAAGAGAACCATATTTTATATACCAAGTAAGCTTTTTATATAAATATGTGATAAAAGCAAGGGGCCTAGAAAAATATGAGGAATCATTTTTAGCGCTGGACTGAACTCCTCAGTACAGGAAGAATAAAAAGAACATGTGTAATGCCCCAAACCAAGAGGAACTTCTCAAGGGGCTCTTAAACCAAGGATGAGCCCCTTGGCTGACTGAAGAAAGCTCTCAGTCCTTAAAAGAAGGGGAAAAAGGTAAAACATCCTTACATGTTTCTGCACGTCTCCCCCAATCTCTTTACTGATCTTCAAGTACTCTGCCACAGGACCGGCAAGCAGCAAGTCAAATGCCTGCACATAGGGAGCTGCTCCTGCTAAAGACAAACACACCATGAAGAATCAGCCATGCATCAGAAGGAGGCTTCTTTAAAATATGCTTCTATGTGAAAGTCGGTTCTGTGTAAGCAGCATATGGGGGAAAAAAAAAAAAGGAAGTCAGGAAGCAAGGTAATACAGTCATGAGGATACTGGAACGGGAGTAGGGAAACCTGGGTTCTAGGTCCAATTCACTACTAACTGGTTGTGTGACCTTGACTAAATCCCTTTTCCTCTCTGAGCTTAATTTTCTTTATCTACAAAATGAAAATAAACAAAATGATCCTCCAAGGTTTCTTTTAGTGTTAACATTCTATGTTTCAATTGGTACATGTGAAAAACGGCCAATTTGCCAAGCATTTGGAGAGAGGAATTTTATTATCATGTCACTTGACTTACATTGGAGTCATTCTGCCAAAGAAAGAACAGGAAATGTCACATAAGCAGGAAGTTCTTGTGTTAAAATAACTTAACCACAGGCCTCCATGTACAAGTCATTTCCTCTTATCTGTTCACAGCAATATAAATTACAAAAGATAAACTTTCTAGATTAAGTGTTTTGGGAAGTTAGCTCCAAAGGAGAGAACAGAAAATTTTCAGACCAAGACACTCAAAGAAAGCATTCTGCTGGGCTGTGAACTGCTTACCTTTTGAAGGACTGTCTCCATACCCACGGTGCATGTCAGAGGTATGGGATACTGCCTCCAGGCGGCCCACTGCCCTCTCCAATCTTTCTACCAGATTTTGCATGTCAGCCATAATGTATCACCTGCTGAAACAAATCAAATGCCATTTGTTATTTAGATATTACACAGCACCTACAAAGAAAAAAGTAACAAAATTCCTGGTCACCCACAGGTGGATGAAGAGGATGCCAATTTTAGGAACAGAATAATTTAATAAAATTAGAAGTCATCTGCAAAATGGAGCAATACAAAAAAAATCAGATAAGTAGTCTAACATATTTACAAAATCAAAAGACCTCATTAAGCAAGAGAACTGCTCAGGAAAAGGTGTTCACTAAAGTAAATGCTTACTCATTCAAATACTTCCTGAATATTTACTATGCTACTGTGTGTAGAAAGTTGGAATTTACAAAGGATAGTCCCATATATTATCTCAGTTTGAGCCTCCTGACAATTATTCAGGAACAGAAGGATGATTACTACACGCTTAGAGATAGAAAACTTAGTTTCAGAGAAGTTCAATGACTTGCCTAGTCATAGAGCTAGCGAACAGAGAAGCCAGTACTCAATTCATCTTACGGCTCTAAATTCAGTGTGTTTTTTCCCATGACATCCTGCTGCCTGCATGTGAAATATCCCAAACCAAGATGAATAGAATATTTTCTCTGCCCTCAATAATTTTTTTTTTTCAGACAAATCTTGCTGTCAACCAGGCTGAAGTGCAGTGGCAGGATCTCAGCTCACTGCAAGCTCCGCTCCCTGGGTTCAATGCTTCTCCTGTCTCAGTCTCCCAAGTAGCTGGGATTACAGGCATGCACCTGTAATTTTTTGTATTTTTAGTAGAGAAAGGGTTTCACTATGTTGGCCAGGCTGGTCTTGAACTCCTGACCTCAAGTAATTCACCTGCCTCAGCTTCCCAAAGTGCTGGGATTACAGGCGTGAGCCACCGTACTCGACCTGCCCTCAATAATTTATAGTCTAATAGGGAGACTTAACATATGAAACAAGTAGAAAAATATTTTAAGGTGACATAAAAAAGCTGCTGATAGAGAGGCATGAGATTTGAAAGAGTGGAGGAATATATCAGCTGGAAGGATCAGATAAGGATATGATGGAGAAGCTGCTATTTGAGCCAGCCTTCAAGTGAAGATGAGAAAGATCTGGACATGCAATAGGGAAGCACACTAGACACATCCAAAAGAACTTGTTACAGATCTTTCATAAGTACTATCTTACCTGAACTAGCCTAATTCAATGTCTAATATCCTAAAGAAAGTAAGCTCCAAGAGAGAAAGGACCTTATATAGCTTGTTCCTTATTATATACTCTATCATAATCTACCTGGCAGGTAGTAGGTGTTCAATAAGTATTTACAAAGTTATGAACCTCACAAATAGCATTCCAAAACTCCAGAGGGACAAGGGTGCTAAAGTTACCCATAAGTCACAATCAATGCACCTCTACATAAAGTACTTGAGACCATAGTGATCTCATGAAAACTAGTCATTGAAATTTCAATCAAAGGTTTGACTTTGAAAGATTCCATTTCATGAAAGCATCAATTCAGGTAACTGAATTCAGTTCAGGTAACTGAAGGTGAATGAACTCAACTCCCTTGACGCTGCCTAAAATGACCACAGCAATTATGATTCCCCCAGAGATGACAGCATGCCAGAATTATCTCAGGTTAACACATTGTCCTCCCTGTGGAAGAGATAAGCGACTCACAAGATAAAGTAAGGAAGACAATATAATCTCTGTCCATTCTTCTCCATGTACAGGCTCTGGTCTCTGTGGGCCCAATCACTTGCCAGAGAGTGTTGTTCAAGAGAATCAAAGAAAAAAATATGAGAATGGCAACCAAACAAATCTATCCATTCCCGGGCCTGGAGCAGCAGCAGAAGCCTCCAGGTCTGTGTTCTACTCGCAAATAGAGCAGACCATAAGCAGTCAACATACTTTCCCTGATGTTAGGACACCATCAACTGATACCTGAATTGCTGTCCTGTTCTATTACGCATACTGACCAAGGACAGAATCTCATATATATAATCTACCACACTATTAACCCAGGGGAAAAGGTAAGGATGCAGTAAACTCCCAAGCTGCCTTCCATGAATAGATACCACTCAGTTCTGTTACAAAACACATTCCTTCATACATGGATGTTTCAGGTTGAGACCACTGTTAACAGAGAGATACAGTACACATCTCTAGAGGCTGCCAGGGTTTGTGAACATTTACCAATCTTAAATGCTTAATAATAGAGCTTCATGGGACTTTGGCTCTCTTTTTCCATATTTTATTTGTATTTGTAAGCTTTCACTGCTGAACAAGCTGCAGTTCTGCTGTCTGATCTAAGTAAAATGAAAAAAGGACAATACAGCTACCATTTATAGCTAATCTCATTCTCCCACTAACCACATACAAAAGAATAGGAACTGTTTTTTTGGTCTTGGTGGGAGTAAGATGAGATTAGAGATGTTATAGAAAACAATGTCCAGAATTAAAGTGTGACATTGTATGTGTGTGTAGAGAATGAGATTCAGTTGTGTGAAAGACTAACTTTGCTCACTCTCTACACACATGTACATTCTTCAGGTGGTCATGCATACTCCTAAGCCTTTGACTACCTTTGTTGTAGTAATGCTCAGCCCATTTGCCAGGTGGTAGCACCATAACCACCTACAGACTAAAGACTACCAGAGCAGCATATTCATCTAGCTCCGGACATTCACTGGGATTAAATTTTAGATTCAGGCCAGGTACTGTAGTTTACAACTGTCATCCCAGCACCCTGGAATGCCGAGGGGGGAGAACTGTTTGAGCTTAGCAATTCAAGACCAGCCTGAACAACATCGCAAAACTCCCATCTTTACAAAAAATATAAAAATTAGCTGGGCATGGTGGTACACACCTGTAGTCCCAGCTACCCAGGAGGCTTAGGTGGGAGGATTACCTGAGCCCAGGAGGTTGAGGACGGAGTGAATAGTGATTATACCACTGTACTCCAGCCTGGGTGACAGAGTGAGATCCTGTCTCATTAAAAAAAAAAAAAAATTTTTTTTTTTTTTAGATCCAGCTTCCACCTAGACATCTCTTCCTCAATGTCCCAAAGGCAACCTGAAATGCCCAAAAACAGAAATCATCTTCCCTAACATTGTTCCAGCACTACCATCAATCACCTGATTGATCAAGTCAGTAACCTGGAAACTGTTAGGCAGTACTGTATAGTGGATAACAGTGTTCTTTAGAGAAGTCAGATAGACTGGGGGTTTGAATCACAACATGCACTGGCTCTGTTACCATAAGCAGTTATCAAACTTTCTGAGAGTCGATTTTCTTATCTTTACAATGAAGGCAATAATAGTAGAAAAATCCAAAGGGCTTCAGTGAGAATAAATGAAGAAACCCATATAGAAGTGCTTGGCACAGTCCTGAAAAATAGTAATAATTCCCATAAACTCCCCCACAACATCTTATCAGTCATCAAAATCCATAGGCTCTATTTTGTGAATCTCATAAATAGATGTCTCTTGCCTCCATCTTGACTGATAAGAGTTAGGATATCAGCCAGGCAAAGTGGCTCACAGTAAGTAACCAAGAACTATATGTAAACCTCCAAAAATGAATGTCTGGATTTCCACTACTTAAGCATTCATCATAAAAGCTTCAAAAACAGAGGTGGTCAAAATTACAAAGTCCAAATAAAATTAGGAGGCTGAGGTCTGAGTCCCAAGCTGTACATACTGTGTAACTTTACACAATCACATAATGGATTATAATCCTCATCTAGCATACAGAGATAGAAGGATCAAAGGAGGTGATTTCGCAGATGACAGTAACCACTTCAGAAGCCTCAAAATGCAATTCAAATGTAAAGTGTTAGCACTGTACATTATGTACTAAAATATAGGCTCAAGAAGGATGGGAATTTATCCATTCTACCTCCTGCGCTCACTCTATCTCCCAGCACCTAGAAAAACTAGGCACATAGAAAATGCTCATAAAATCAAAGTGCTTAGTGTTGTGGACCTACTGAAGAAATAGAAGGCATATGGTCCCTACCCTCCAGAAGCACTCGTATTGGTTAGGACAACAAAATAAAATGTGAATGGAATAAATACTGTAGGTAACATTTTTAAAAGTTTTTTTGTTTTTGTTTAAAAAACAACAAAAAGAAAAGGAAAAACAAACAAACCAACAAACTAGGGTCTGGCTCTATGTTCACAGCTCACTGCAGTCTTGACCTCCTGGCCTCAACTCGTCCTCCTCAGACTCCTGAATAGCTGGGACTATAACTACATTCCACCACACTTGACTTAATATTATTATTATTGTGATAGAGACAGGGTCTCACTATGTTGCTCAGGCTAGTCTCAAACTCCTGGGCTCAAACAGTCCTCTTGCCTCAGCCTCCCAAAGTGCTGGGATTACAGGTGTGAACCACCACACCCAGTCTATATTTTAAAAAGTTTTATTAGAAAATATCCAGTTGAAAAAAAAAAAAAGAAAATATCCAGTTGGATTAGGGAAAGTTAAATTATCAGCCTATTATTGCAGATTTTTCTTCACAGAATGTTGCTGCTATAGTTCTGAATTATGTAAATTACTATATGCTCTGAGAGTTCAGAAGAAATCAATGAGAACTGATGGTACTCTGGTTTTAGTAGGAAAGTGAGGCATCTTGAAAAGATAAGAGAAAAAAGGGAAGACATTCCAGAGCAAGTCAAACATGAAAAAGAAAGGCAGGATATGTAAAATGTGAGTGGGTTAGCCTGCACAGAGCATAGAGTATTAGGGGAAACAAGAATGCATGAGCAAGCTGGGCCAGATTAGAGAGGGCACTGAAAGCCAGGGAAAATTTAAATTTGATGTTATGATAAATGTGAAGCCATTCAAGGGTTCTGAGTGAAGGAATAATATGATGAAAGCAAAGTGCTTACAAGTACTGTCTGATAAACACAATGGGATCTAGAGACAAGTGATGATATTAGGGTCTAGAAAGTCAGGTTAAAAGCTGTTATTCATCTAGCTGTAAAATAAGGCTACTACAAAAGATATCTGTATTTATTTATTTATTATTTTTATTTTTTGAAATGAAGTCTTGCTCTGTTGCCCAGGCTGGAGTGCAGTGGCACAACTGTGGCTCACTGCAACCTCCATCTCCCAGGTTCAAGCGATTCTCCTGCCTCAGCCTCCCGAGTAGCTGGGACTACAGGCATGTACCACCACATCCCACTAATTTTTGTACTTTTAGTAGAGACAGGGTTTCACCATGTTGGCCTGGCTGGTCTCGAACTCCTGATCTCAGGTGATCCACTCGTCTTGGCCTCCCAAAGTGCTGAGATTACTCACTTTGTAGGCCACTGCCCCTGGCCTACAAAAGACATTTCAAAGGAAAAAAATCCACAATATTTGGTGTCAAACCAAATATTGGAACAAAATGAAAAGAATCAATTAACCTGTAAATAATCATCTTTAGGCAATTAAGAGACCAGCACCCCAATTAAGTGCTGTACAGAATATAAAAGAAAAGGTAAAACAGTTTCCCTATTCTAAGGAAGTCTTGTAGGAGAGACAAAGCTACCTTCTAATGAATCGCTGGCTCTCAAAATTAGAGGGATTCTAGAAATCATCTTGTAAAAACACCATCTTATGCCAGAACAGTCCTTTCAATTAGCAATTAGTCAGGCACCCTCTGTTCAAACACCCTTCAGCAATGGAGAACCCAAGACTTCTGGAGGCAGCCCATTCCATCCACACAGCTCAAATATTAAAAAGTTCTTCCTTATATGGAGGCAAATCTGCTTCACTGCAACTTCCACCCACGAAGCTTGGTTCTGCCCTCGGAGGGCACATGAAACAAGTGTGCATTAAACTGAGAACAAGAACTAACTGTATGGTACTGACTGTGAGCACAGCAGCATTCAGAGAAGGGAAGCAAAGATGACTAGATTTGCGAATACGGGGGCCTTAAGAACAATGACATTATAGGCAGAAATTGGTTCTGGCATGTTCTAGTTAAGGTAACAAGATGAGGTCAGTTTTGGATATGCTGCGTTTGAAAAGAAGACAAAGCTTATAAGTGGAAATGACTAGTGAGTATTTAGAAATAAAGCCTGGGAAAGAATCAAGACTGGAGATAATGTTTGCAAATCACTGGCAAAGAACCGTCATGAAGTCATGCAACTAGATAAGTTCTTGGAGGAATATCATGCAGAGTAAAAAGAAATTATGAGCTTGATTCTCCAGCAATGTCTATTGTGGTTTAAAACCAAAAAAACCAGGCTGGGCAAAGTGGCTCACACCTGTAATCCCAGCACTTTGGGAGGCCAAGGTGGGTGGATCACCTGAAGTCAGGAGCGCACGATCAGCCTGGCCAACATGGTGAAACCTCGTCTCTACTAAAAATACAAAAATTAATCAGGCATGGTGGTACATGTCTATAATCCTACAAATCATCTTGTTAAAACATACCACCTTATGCCAGAACTGAGGCATGAGAATCTCTTGAACCCAGGAGGCGGAGGTTGCAGTGAGCTGGATTGTACCACTGCACTCCGGCCTGGGCAACAGAGACTTTGCCTTAAAAAAAATTCAGAAATGGCTGGTGATTCCTGCCAAAGCTGCCTCACACTGTCATACTTCTAACAACTTAACCCAATTCCTTCTGCCTATTCAAGAAAGTCATTCAGAAGTAAACGGAACCAGGTTACTCATGCAGTTCTTGTCACATCCCACCAGGCAATTAAGCCAGTAGCATGAATTTCGACTTGAGTAGGAAGTTGGTATGCTTAAAATGATTTCTACTTTGTCCCCTAGCTGTTCTTCTAAATCAACATCCTGAAGTAAAATTGAAAATAAAACCATACAAATCAGCCTGTCTACTATGGTAGCCTAATTTATTTGCTTCAAAATGCTTCTCTTGGTCTTAATTTTGTAATCCTGTTTCTGACATTTTATCCTAAGAAAGTAAATCACAATGTGAGAAAAGTGATAAGTATGAAGATGTTTGCTGCAATGTTAGATCTATCGATCTATCTATATCTATATCGATCTTGGACTTCTAATCACAGCGGAATAGCTAAATGAACTGTGGAAAAAGACTTAAACACAAAATTTACAATACTTGCCACATTTGGGTGATGGGGTTTTTGATAATTTCTACCTCTCTGTTTTCCAAACTTTCTTTTAACATATAATCTTTTGTAATTAAAAAAAAAAAAAAATTTCTACTTGGGTATCTCTTCTAAATTACCACTAAACTATTAGTGAGTTCTACTTTCAATAAATTCTTATCACTAGCTTTTAACATGTCACGAAGTAAAACCTATATACAAATGCTACTGGAAGACACAAGTTGGCTTGTTTAACCCAGAACCAACTAACAGACACCACTTTGCCCTAGTAAAGTTGCCATGTAGGCCAAGATGGTTGGATCACCTGAGGTCAGGAGTTCAAGACCACCCTGGCCAACATGGTGAAACCTAATCTCTACTAAAAATACAAAAAAAAAAAAAAGGAAAAAAGTAGCTGGACATGGTGGTAGGTACCTGAAATCCCAGCTACTCAGGAGGCTGAGGCAGGAGAATTGCTTGAACCCAGAAGGCAGAGGCTGCAATGAGCCGAGATCGCGCCCCTGCACTACAGCCTGGGCAACAAGAGCAAGACACTGTCAAAAAAAATTTAATTTAATTTAAAAAATTTTAAATAAATTAAATAAAATAACAGCCTCCTTCTGAGCAGTCTAGGGAAAATAAATAAATACAAATTTTAAAAAAGAAAATAAAATGCCATCTAAATCTAACCCAAATCATGAGGCACTGTTCTTCTCTAACCATTTGGTTTTACTGATTAAACCAATGACATTTAGAGCCTGAGTCACTGCCACCTGAGGTTTAGATTTAAAAAGAAAGAACTGGCCAGGCATGGTGGCTCATGCCTGTAATCCCAGCATTTTGGGAGGCTAAGTGGGCAGATCACAAAGTCAGGAGTTCAAGATCAGCCTGGCCAATATTGTGAAACTCTTGTTTAAACCCTACTAAAAATACAAAGATTAGCCGGGCGTGGTGGAGGATGCCTGTAATCCCTACTACTTGGGACGCTGAGGCAGGAGAATTGCTTGAACCTGGAAGGTGGAGGTTGTGGTCAGCCAAGATGGCACCACTGCACTCCAGCCTGGTAACAGACAGACTCTGTCTAAAAAAAATAAAAAGAAAGATCTACATTTTAGGGAAGGAAGGAATCCAACCCAGTATCAACACCTGTCTCCTATTCCCTCCTTACACATGTCCTCTATCTGAAACCCCAGGAGTGAGTAAAATCTGTGTATAAACTGACATCAGACTTGGAAGTAGCTATTTCAATGTCTGGGGCAAACAGGCAAACAGGTCATGGGTTCTCTTCTCTCCTACATTCAAAGAATACGATGAAGACTAATTTCACAGAGCAATTCAGCAGTCCCTTTCTACTTCTGTATGTTTTATAGTGTATAAGGGAAAACTGCCTTGGCTGATTTCAGCCTGAATAGTTGCTTTAATAGAACAGCATTTCCCTCTCTCATATGTAAAGACAGATTCAAGGATGACATTTGTTGTTAGCCATGATTCATCTGCAGGTAGAAATATGGAAAGATTGTTAAGTCTATAATTAAATTATAGGAATTTCAATGCCCTCTGGAGGAAAAAACAAAACAAAATGAAACAAAAAAAAAGCAAGCCTGCTCCTTCCAGTAACATTTCAACTATTTTCCAGCCAAATGGAAAAGTTTGGGTAATACAAGGCAAACAAATGGAAAAGTTCTGGTAATATAAGGCAAACAAAGCGGCACTGTAGCTGAAGCATATTTTTAGAACTTTGTTTTTATTAGGTTAACATATAGTATACGAAGAAGAAATAATTTCACGGTGTATGCTGCAGCTGCATTAAAGTTATGAAACTAGCGTCATGCATTACATAATGACATTTTGGTCAATGATGGACCACATATACAACACTGAACCTCTGGTTTGAAATTTAATGCCTCAGCATTAAATTTCAAATCTCAATTTGAAATCTGAGAGTTCTAGAGTGGTATCTTACCCAATCCTTGTGATTATTGCTTTGAAATGTTACCATCAGTTTTTTTATATGTGCTAACCTGGCTTTCACGACCTATACTTTAGGCTCCTGAGTCACTGGGAGTACAGGAATGAGCCACCACACCTGGCAGATGTGATCTTAGAGATCCCATAAGATTATAATATCATAGTTTTACTGTACTTTAAAAATGTTTAGATATACAAATACCTACATTATATTATAAACTGCCTACAATATACAAAAGATACAGTAAGGCACTATACAGGTTTGTAGCCTAGGAGCAATAAGCTACACCACATAGCCTAGATGTGCAGTACCACCTAAATTTGTGTAAGTACACTCTATGATGTTCTCACAATGATTAAATCACCTAATGACAAATTTCTCAGAATGTACCCGTTATTAATCAATGCATGACTGTACAATTTTATCAACTACAATAAATGTGAATACTCCATAAACTATATGCAACTTTAGTGTTCTGTTTTGTTTTTTTGATGGAGTTTCGCTCTTGTTACCCAGGCTGGAGTGCAATGGCGCCATCTCGGCTCACCGCAACCTCCGCCTCCTGGATTCAGGCAATTCTCCTGCCTCAGCCTCCCAAGTAGCTGGGATTACAGGCACGCGCCACCATGCCCAGCTAATGTTTTGTATTTTTAGTAGAGACGGGGTTTCACCATGTTGACCAGGATGGTCTTGATCTCTTGACCTTATGATCCACCCTCCTCGGCCTCCCAAAGTGCTGGGATTACAGGCTTGAGCCACCGCGCCCGGCCTAGTGTTTTGTTTTTGTTTTGAGATGGAGTCTTGCTCCATCACCCAGGCTGGAACAGATCATGCAGTGGTGTGATCTTAGCTCACTGCAACCTCTGTCTCCCGGGTTCAAGTGATTTTTTTGCCTCAGCCTCCCTAGTAGCTGGGATTACAGGTGCATGGCACCACACTCGGGTAATTTTTATATTTTTAGTAGAGACGGGGTTTTGCCATATTGGCCAGGCTGGTCTCGAACTCCTGACCTCAGGTAAATCCGTCCGCCTTGGCCTCCCAAGGTGCTGTGATTACAGAAGTGAATCACCATGCCTGGCCTATATGCAACTTTAAAATAAATGATAAGTCTCCGTCCACTAAAACCAAGCACTCTAAATGTAAGCAACACGAACAAAACAGGCATTTACATATTTTCAACACAGAGAGGGTAATCTGCTGACGTATACTGTCGACAGGAAGCTTGCTTCTAGTACTTAAATCAATGGCATTTCTCTAAGATCACATCTGCCAGGTGTGGTGGCTCATTCCTGTACTCCCAGTGACTCAGAAGACTGAAGCCAGAGCATCAACTGAGGCCAGGGGTTTGAGACCAGCCCAGGCAACACAGCGAGACCCTGTCTCTGAAAAAAAGAAACTTCTAGCTGGGTGCATGGTGGTTCATGCCTGTAATTCCAGAACTTCGGGAGGCCGGGGTGGGTGGATCCCTTGAGGCCCAGAGTTCGAGATCAGCCTGGCCAACATGGCAAAACCCTGTTCTCTACTAAAAATACAAAAATTAGCTCATTGTAGCAGTGGTGTGTGCCTGTAGTTTCAGCTACTCAGGAGGCTGAGGCCGGAGAATCGCTTCAACCCGGGAGGCAGAGGTTGCAGTGAGCTGAGATGGCACCACTGCAATCCAGTCTGGGTGACAGAGCAAGACTCTGTCTCAAAGAAACAAAAAACAAAAGAAAGAAAGAAAAAAACTGTAGTCCCAACTACTCAGGAGGCTGAGGCAAGAAGATTACTTGAGCCCAGAAGGTGGGGGTTGCAGTGGGCCTTGACTGCACCTCTGTACTCCAACCTGTGCAACAGAGAGGCTTCAACTTAAAAAAAAAAAAAAAAGGCCGGGCGCAGTGGCTCAAGCCTGTAAGCCCAGCACTTTGGGAAGCCGAGGCGGGTGGATCACGAGGTTGAGAGATCAAGACCATCCTGGTCAACATGGTAAAACCCCGTCTCTAATAAAAAAATACAAAAAATTAGCTGGGCATGGTAGCTCGTGCCTGTAATCCTAGCTACTCAGGAGGCTGAGGCAGGAGAATTGCCTGAGCCCAAGAGGCGGAGGTTGCGGTGAGCCGAGATCGCACCATTGCACTCCAGCCTGGGTAACAAGAGCGAAACTCCGTCTCGGAAAAAAAAAAAAAAAAAAAATCGCATACTCTGTAGGGTGAAAAAGAGGCAAGTAGTCCTTTAAGGATCACCCAGAAATTCCTTGAAGGAACAATAATTTCTTGAGGCTTCAACAAAAATAAATGATTCATTCATTGCAAGGGTACTGAGTGCTAATCATGTACCACTGACTACACTAAGTACGGCTACGGGGCCTGCCCTCACAGAATTTAGTTGGGAACATTGTACAATCATAGCGATGATACTTTTTAATGCAGCAATTCTCAACCAGAGGCAATTCTATTCTCCAGGAGACATACGGCAATGTCTGAAGACATTTTTGGTTGTTACAACTGAGGAAATATAATTAGCATCTACTAGGTAGACATCTACTAGATAGATGCTGCTTAACATCCTGCAACGCACAGGACAACTCCATAATAAAGAATTATATGGCCCAAAATGTCAATTGTGCCAAACTCAAGAAACCCTGTTCTAATTTAATAAAGAGCGTAGGGAAGTACAAAAGATTCAAGTAAAATACTAGTTCAGGACTTTCTAAATTAGAAAGTCACTTGTACCATACAATAAAAATTAAGATAAAGGTCTATCTGTGGAGAATTCTGTAAGATGGACAAGAGTTTAGAATCGACTCTTTGTGAATATGAAGTCAGTGAAGAGAAATGATGAAAATGCTTATTAGATAACTTTTTTTTCTTCTTCTTTTTTGTACCAGCTGAGATGTATTTTATATTCACACTTATTAGAGAACTTATAAAAGATTTGTCTGGTTGTCATAAAGAAGCTGAAGTATAGGTCATAAAAGCCAGGTTAGCACAAATAAAGAAACTGATGGCAATATTTCAAAGCAATAATCACTAGGATTGGGTAAGATACCACTCTAGAACTCAGATTTCAAATCTCAGCATTAAATTTCAAACCAGAGGTGGTTCAACTTCCAGTGACACTTTGCATTTGCTTAAGTAAAAAAAAAAAAAAAAAAAAAAAAAAAAAAAAAATATATATATATATATATTTGATTCACAATGCTTCACAAAAAACTGAAAAGAGGAAGTCACCTTTTTTTCTTTTATAGAGACGGGGGTCTCACTATGTTGACCAGGCTAGTCTCCAACTCAGCCTCAAGGAAGTCACTTTTTAAAGGCTAAAAAATAACTGCAACCAGGAAAAAGGGTGAGAATAAAAGATCATTCCTCAGGTTGGAAATAAAACATTTTACGGACTCAGTAGCTAACCTCCCAAAGCAAAAATATACTCACTTAATCTTAATATCAGCACTTTTGGTTCGCACATTAGGCTGTATTCTAAAGTACTTTCACTGCTACCATTTTATTTAAACTTCTCTGAGATATCAATTATGCCCACCCAATTGAGGAAGTATTTCTGGAGAAAGCAAGAAACAACTTCTTTTTCTTTTTTTTGGAGACAGAGTCTTACTGTCACCCAGGCTGGAGTGCAGTGGTACAATCTCCGCTCACAGCAACCGCTGCCTCCTGGGTTCAAGCGATTTTCCTGCCTCAGCCTCCCAAGTAGATGGGACTACAGGCATGCAGCACCATGCTCAGCTAATTTTTGTATTTTTGGTAGGGACGGTGTTTCGCCACATTGGCCAGACTGGTCTTGAACTCCTGATCTCAGGTGATCTGCCTGCCTCAGCCTCCCAAAGTACCAGGATTACAGGTGTGAGCCACCCGGCTGAGCCCAGAAATTTATGCTGGACCCAGGAAAATCTATTAGCAAATTGCCAACCACAAAATCAACGTCAAACAAATTCAACAAAGCATTAAAAGCCCTTCACAACCGGGCATGGTGGCTCAAGCCTGTAATCCCAGCACTTTGGGAGGCCAAGGCAGGCAGATCACCTGAGGTCGGAAGTTCGAGACCAGCCTGACCAACATGGAGAAACCCTGTCTCTACTAAAAATAAAAATAAAAAAAACAGCCAGGCGTGGTGGCACATGCTTGTAATCCCAGATACTCGGGAGGCTGAGGCAGGAGAATCACTTGAACCTGGGAGGTGGAGGTTGTGGTGAGCATTGCACTCCAGCCTGGGCAACAAGAGTGAAACTCCGTTTAAAAAAAAAAAAAAAAAAAAAAAGCCTTCACAACCTGGCAGACATCTATCTTTTTTTGCAGTCTGGTGTTCTGCAAAACTCCAGGACCCAGTAAGGCACTGAACAATTTAGGCCCTCTCCTGTCTCCGTATCTTTACTCTTGCTGCTTCCTTTAGCTGACCCATCTTATCAGACATCTTTGCCAGGATGTGCTACAAACACCTCAAACTAAAAACATTCAAAATACCTTTTTACTCCCACGTCGTCTCCCTAATTTACCTCCTCCCTAATTTACCTCTCATACTCTTGATCTCAATGGTATTACCCAGTTCTCTAAGCCAGAAAGCCAGGCAATCAGGCAACTCTTACTTCTTAATTCCCATCATCAGCCTCCAATTCTATGGATTCCATTTTTTTTTTTTAACTCTTTCTCAACCCTGTGATGTATCTTCTAAATATTGCTCAAATCTGATCGTTCCTCACCATTCCCATTTCCATTGTCTTAGTTCAGGCCATGCCTACAGCAAGAGCTTCCAAACACCAGTTTACTTCCCCACAGGGATTGGTCCATTCCCACTTGAAAGACTGAACTTTCTTTCTTTCTTTTTTTTTTTTTTTGAGACGGAGTTTCGCTCTTGTTACCCAGGCTGGAGTGCAATGGCGCGATCTCGGCTCACCGCAACCTCCGCCTCCTGGGTTCAGGCAATTCTCCTGCCTCAGCCTCCTGAGTAGCTGGGATTACAGGTACGTGCCACCATGCCCAGCTAATTTTTTGTATTTTTTTAGTAGAGACGGGGTTTCACCATGTTGACCAGGATGGTCTTGATCTCGACCTCGTGATCCACCCGCCTCGGCCTCCCAAAGTGCTGGGATTACAGGCTTGAGTCACCGCGCCCGGCGAAAGACTGAACTTTCTAAAATATAAATCTGATGACATCATTTTCCTGCATAAAACCCTTCAAAGCATCTCTATAGCTTTCAGGGTAAAAATCCAAATTTCTTAGCATTGCTTACAATGTCCTCCACATATGACTGACCTGACTACATCTCACTTCCTCCACTTCCCCAACCATCACTAGAACTTCAGTCACACTGAACCAGTCATGGTCTTTCACCTGTCCGGTTCTCCAGGTCCTTGCACCCGTAGTACTCTCTGCCTGGAAATCCCTCTTCCAGGTTCTCTACGTTGCTAAATATTTCAAGAGTTAACCTCCCATTTCCTCCTGGAAGCCTGGACACCTGGCTCAGGTATTTCTCCTCTATGCTCTTGCAGCCCTGTGCTATGCACTATGAAACTATAAGCCATCCCTCAGTTACTTGTCTATTTCCTCTCCCACTGTAAACTCCATAAGAACAACTGTATTCTCTGCCACAAAGGCTGTCTCATTAAAATGTGCCCCATACATATTAAGGTCTTAATAAATGTCTAGTAAATGCTAAATTTTCACTTGAAGAGAGATCCCCACAAAGAGCTTCAACTGACACAGTTCTGATGCTAACCTGTCTCAAATGCTCTCATTCCCCTCTTTGAACGCACTCCTATTCATCCTTCAAAATTCATCTTAAAAACTTTGCTTCTTCAGAAGGGCTTTTCCTGTATCCCGTTACACACTTTCAAAGCACCCTGCTCTTCCTTTTTTTAATTACTTCTTAAACATCCCTGCGAACACTACTAGCTCCATGTGAACGGGATCTATGTTGTTTTGTTTTAAAACTGCAATTCCCCGCATCTGGTAAAATCCTGGCACAGAATAAACACAATTTGTTACGGTGAATTTAATCCTGTGGGGTCAGCAGAGATCTCCACTGAAAAGATGAACAAAAGAAGGCTCAATGAAGTTAAATAAAGCACCTATGGTCACAGACACTTAGCACCGAGGCCAGACCAAACCTGAGCCGTCTGATTTCAGGTCCAGAAGTACACGCCTTCAATAAAGTTAGCCTGGCTTTTCAAAATCAGAGCAGTAGCTGAGGAGGAAAAGGAGGCTATCTGCCTGTAAATACAAGGACTTGCCCGCCTCTCTTTTAAAAACTCCCTAGGCATTCCAAACGGCTCAATTCGGGAAGAGGGGGAAAAAAAGGTTTCACGCAGTGGGTGGCCTTTAACCTGCAGCCGCCTGCGGGGGGCAACACCGACCGGAAGACGATCCCAAGTTAGAGAGGTTCCGAGGAACAGGGGAAGGAACTGCTGGTCATCTAAGGAACCAGGATCATAATTCCGATTCTTTTCCTCACTCGCTATGTATCTCAGACTAGCCTCTTCTCTGGGGATCAATTTACCCATCAGTGCAATGGGAGCGTCAGCAGGGGACGGGGAAGACTCTCCGATCTCGGAGGTTCCTTCCAGTCAGAGCACCTCAGAATCAGGCCTCCGCTGAAGCTGATGGGCAGCGCTGCGAAATCGAGCTGAGGGGCCTCCCCGGGGCAACCGGACTCAGCAGCTCACCCCGGCCCCACCTCAAGAGACCGCGCCCAGGAGTCCGGGTCGGCCTGAGGGCCTCAGCCCCGGCCACCTCCGCAGAGCTCACGACATGCTCATAAGCCAGAATGGCCATTAACAACACCAGAGGCCGATGGGCCCCAGAGGGGACCCGAGTCCCCACCCAGCCGCACACCCTCACCTCAGAGTTCTGCCTCACCTCCGGACTGCGATCAGCCGCTCTCCACTTCCGGCAAGAACCGCCCAGCAATCTCCGCGCGACCCACTTCCGGGCCCTCACTGGGCGCGGCACCCCCACCGGAAATGAGCCGCCGGCCAAAGCGCTAGGCTAGCCAGCGAATGGGCAGGAAGTCTCACGGCCGCGCTCGTGACTCCGCCCCTCTTCGCCACGCCCGAGAGAGAGCGGCCAGGCTCGCCCAGAGGGCACTTGGGAAAGAGCCCCGCCCTCAAGGCGGGAGCCAAGCGCGGAGGGCGGGCTCACAAACGAGGCCACGCCCTCGTCCCGCGGTACCCAGCCGGAATCGCCCCCAGAGGCCCGGGGCGGGAAGGGCAAAAGTCCCTGGCTAAGCTCCCCTCGGAAAGGACATCAGAGTGGCCACTTCCTCTGTCAGTTTGGTCTCAGTGACAGAGGCCGGTTTCTTTCCGCTGCAGTCCGCAAAGGGTCTTGGAAGGACTGGGGGCTAGGATTCTCTGAGGGCGGCAGTCCCGGCGGCCGTCCCCTCTCGGTGGGGATCGAGGCCAAGCTCCTCCCGTCTCTGGGCTTGCGTACCTCGGTTTCCCCATTTGTGACGTGGGAAGGCAATTAGTCTGGACATTGTTGTGGGAGGACTTGCGGAGACTGGGCGCGGGGCGTGGGGGCGTAGGGGTCAGTAAGGGCGCAGTGGGCCAGCGCCAGCTCGGCTGGCAGTCCCGGGGTCGGGAAGGTAGGGAACCCTCGGCTCTCGCCCTGCTTCCTGTTTGCTCGGTGTGTTTTGTGACCATAGATGGTCAGGTTTGGGGCCGCGCGGAAGCCTCCGCCCTGTGGTTTGGAGCCCTTCCTCCTGGCGCGCGGGGTGTGGTCTCCTAGAATAAGATGAGCAAAATTAGAGCAGATCCTGCACCCACTCCGCTGAAATCCGGTTTCTGAGAGCCTCGCCCGGGGCTGGGCGGGCCCAGGCGGCTGCTACTCGGTCCGAGGGAGGTTCCGCCGCGCGCAGAGGAGGCTTCGCTTCCTTGTTCCTTGGGACTGGAGATCCGATCTTTGTTCCCTCAAGACTCAAACGCTTTCCAACCGGTCATTATCCTCCCACAAAGATTTATTTCTAGAAAAAATTGGCGAGTGCCACAGTTCCCGCCCCTTCAGCTGAACTAATGTGACAGCTCCGTGTTTCAAGTTGAATGCAGGCGTTATATGCCAGAGTCATTCAACAAGTAAAATTCTTATAACAGCTGCCATTTACTGCACGCTGACTACTTGCCAGGTCCATGCTGAGTGCTTCAAGGGTATTTTCATTTACTCCTAATAGCAACTCTCGGTGGTAGGTACCATTATGTCCTCTGGTTTTCAAATGAGGAAGCTGAATAATTGCCAAGGTCAGAAAGTAACTGTTGAAACTTTGAAGGAAACACATCTGTCTGACTCTAATCCCATGAGCTTAGCCCCTGTGATAGACCATACTGGAGTCATTCGAGTCAGTGAATGCCTCTGGATCTGGAGAGACACACCGGCTTCCAGTGCTGGCATAAGCCCTCTAGCAGGGGTCAGTCTTGGTCAGGTTACTTTGGACGGGTTACTGGGCCTCTTCCCAGTATGTTTAAAAGAATATGACAACATAAAAAAATACACGATATAAAAGTCAGTATATTTTAGATATTGACATTTAAAAATACTGCCTCTCTCACACACAAACTCTATTAGGACATAATTTTTGACTCTACGTTAGTTCTTCTAAATCTCTGGATTAGGGACAGAAGGAACATAGACTATACATGCATTCTAAAGGAAGAGGAGAGAGAAGAGGAAGCAGGAAGGAGAAGGAAGAAAATTTCCTCATCTATTAAATGGGGATTATTCATGGGGCCGTAATGAGAAATAGAAGCAGTGATGTATATGAAACTGCTTTGTAAAATGCTTCACTATAAGCCAGGCACAGTGGCTCACGCCTGTAATCCCAACACTTTGCGGGGCTGAGGCAGGTGGATCACCTGAGGTCAGGAGTTCAAGACCAGCCTGGCCAAAATAGTGAAACCCCATCTCTACTAAAAAAAAAAAAAATTAGCTGGGCGTGGTGTTGGGCGCCTGTAATCCCAGCTACTCGGGAGGCTGATGCAGGACAATTGCTTGAACCTAGGAGGCAGAGGTTACAGTGAGCCGAGATTGCACCACTGCACTCCAGCCTGGGTGACAGAGCAAGACTCTGTGAAAGATAGAGAGAGAAGGAAGGGAGGGAGGGAGGGAAAGAAAAAGAGAGAAAGAAGGAAGGAAGGAAAGGAAAGAAAAAAGAGAGAGAGAAGGAAGGGAGGGAGGGAAAGAGAAAGAAGGGAAGAAGGAAAGAAGGAAAGGAAAGAGAGAGAAGGAAGAAAGACAGAGGAAAGGAATTTGTTTTATTTATAAATTACCCAGTCTAGAAAGGAAAGAAATTTATGTTATTTATAAATTACCCAGTCTAGAAACGAAAGAAATTTATATTATTTATTAATTACCCAGTCTAGAAAGGAAAGAAATTTATATTATTTATTAATTACCCAGTCTAGAAAGGAAAGAAATTTATATTATTAATTACACAGTCTAGAAAGGAAAGAAATTTATATTATTTATTAATTACACAGTCTAGAAAGGAAAGAAATTTATATTATTTATTAATTACACAGTCTAGAAAGGAAAGAAATTTATATTATTTATAAATTACCTAGTCTAGGTATTTTGTTATAGCAGCAGGAATGAGCTAAGACACATGTATACACTCTCATTCAATCCTGCTTTTCTTTCATGGTAGGTATTACAATCCTCATTAATTATTTGTGCAATTATATTTTATTATCTTCCTCTCCTGTAAATTGTTTCCTCTCAATAAGTCCTTGTTTGGCAAAAATTGATAATAAACATTTATAGTAAAAATTGACTAAATAAAAAGAGTGAGAGGGGCCAAGGTGGCTCTGAGTCTTAGCATGTGGGTAAATGGAAGGTGTGAAAAGGATTGGATCTGGGTTTGGAGGTTTTGAGCTTCAGTCCTCAAAGTCCAGCCTGGGAAGAGAAAGAGAAGAAGGCAATTAATCAATTTACAACCAAGAATTGTCAGCAGAGAGTTGATTGATTCTCACACGTGCCCCCTCTTCAGGTATTATTGCCACTTTGTTATGGCCTGGATTTTAGCACATTCTGAACCTGCAGAATCACTCTGTCTCTGAGGGAGCCACCCAAGCTTCCTCTTTATCTCTCAGGGTTTCAGACACAGAAGTCTGGCAGTTCATCTGGAGACTTTCCCAGACGGACTCAGAGGACGGCCTGCATCTGTGCAACCTGGCTCAGAGCCTGTCTACATTTGGGCAGATCCTATATCCCCCTGCCAAATGGGCTAATGACAGACAACAGTCTATGTGACCCTGTCTTTCTTCCCCTCCAAGGGTATGGCCCCAGATTTCAGCCTGAGATAGGGTCTTAGGTCCAAAAATTAGGAGTTGACAAAAGAAATAGCAGCAATATAAAAATATGATTAAGATCTGGCTTCTGGGTCATTGTGAAACTGAATTCCAACTCTGCCATTTACAAACTGTGTGATCTTGGAGTTATCCTCATTTAACCTCAGAGAAGATATTAATACCCATCTTAAATGGCTGATAGAAATTAGGACAGAAAACTAATAAAACACTTGGCTCACAGTAAACACTCAATGAGTACTAACAATTATTATTCAGTATGGAGAATCTATTCTCTGTTTCCCTTGCAAAGGCCACCAGAGAGCAAAATAAGGTCTAAAGTATCAACAAACTAGTTGGTGCCACCAGAACTACTACTACTGCTGTCCCCATCCCTAGAGAAAGTTTTCCCACAGCCCCTGCTTCTTTGTATTGCTAACTTTTTTTTTGCCCAGGCTGGAATGCAATGGTGTGATCTGGGCTCACCACAACCTCTGCCTCCTGGGTACAAGCAATTCTCCTGCCTCAGCCTCCCCAGTAGCTGGGATTATAGGCATGCACCACCACACCCAGCTAATTTTTTGTATTTTTAGTAGAAACAGGGTATCTCCATGTTGGTCAGGATGGTCTCAAACTCCTGACCTCAGGTAATCCACTCACCTTAGCATCCCAAAGTGCTGGGATTACATGTGTGAGCCACCGCCCCTGCCTGTTTTTTGTTTGTTTGTTTGTTTTTTTAAGACAGAATCTTGCTCTGTTACTCAGGCTGCAGTACAGTGGTATAATCATAACTGACTGCAGCCATGAACTCCTGGATTCAAGTGATCCTTCCACCTCAGCTTCTGGAGGAGAACTACAGGCACATGCCACCATACCCAGCTATTTTTTGTAATTTTTTTAGAGACGGAATCTTGCTGTGTTGCCCAGGCTGGTCTGGAACTCCTGGCCTCAAACAGTCCTCCAAACTTGGCCTCCCAAAATGCTGGTATTACAGGCGTGAGCCACTGCACCTGGCCTGTATTGCTACCTTTGGATTTAAAATTAGGCTAGGCACAGTGGCTCATGCCTATAGTCCCAGCACTCTGGGAGGCCAGGTTGGTAGGAATACTTGAGCCCAAGAGTTCAAGACCAGCCTAGGCAACATAGTAAGACCTCATCTCAAGGAAAAATAAATAAATCCACAAAAGCAAAATTGGGCCTGTGCCCTTGGCTGTAAATGCAACCAAATAAATCAGTTATCAATGTGAATGCTTCTGCCCACAGATAACAGAAAACTTGACTGTAGTGACTTTTTTAAAGTCAGTTTTTCTCATATATAAGAAAAATGAAGGTAGGCAGTTTTATTGGCTCAGTAATGTCAGAGCTGGTACTCCTGTGATTCACTTCATCTTACCCTTGTAGTTGCAAATTGGCTGTTGCAGCCCTAGCACCATCAAGGAAAGAGGAAGGGAAATGTGCGGCATTTGAAATTGGAAAGCTGACGTTTTCTAAGGGACCCACAAAGTTTGTCCTGCTTTCTGTCTCATAGCCAGATCTAACAGCAAATACTTCAGCTTTTTTGCCCCTGAGAGGGACATATCTGAGATGCATTTCATGGTATTTTTGAGGGTCCCTAGAGGGCCTGAGCCCCATGTCCATAGCAGTAACCACTCATTAACAAACCCAAATTAGCTTTTCTCCTTTCCCTAACTTACGTGTATCAGGGAACCCAAATTAAAGAGAATAGAATTGGCTAAGTCCACTACCTCAGGAAAGTGACAAGTAAGCATTGCCGCTTGGACAGTGTAAGGTGCATGCTCACTCTCTGCCTCTCATGTTGGGGATATTGTCCAAACATACAAAGGGGACACAGATGCTGAGTGTCCAATAAGAATGATAGGTGTCCACTAATAAACTCTTGTGACTTCCTGACATCAAAATACACCGTTCTTTCTATACTTACACTTCAAAAAACAAAACCCCAAAACAACCCCTCCCTTTTATAACCTAAATTGTACTGTCTATACTCACCTCCTTCCCCCCCAAAAAAAATTATCTCCAATTCTTATCAGTGACTTCATCAAGCAACAAGTCCAGGATCTCTGATAATGTTCATTCTTTCTCCAGTTCATAATAATCCTGCCTTAGTATTCTGTAGCCTATGGACTGAACTTATTTCTTATTTCTTTCTCTTTTTCTTTTTCTTTCTTTCTTTTTTTTTTTTTTTTTTTTTTTTTTGAGATGAAGTTTTGCTTTATCTTCCAGGCTGGAGTGGAATGGCAGGATCTTGGGGCACTGCAACCTCCTCTTCCTGGGTTCACATGATTCTCCTGTCTCAGCCATCAGAGTAGCTGAGATTACAGGCACCCATGATCACGCCCAGTTAATTTTTTGTGTTTTTAGTAGAAATGGGGTTTTTCACTATGTTGGTCAGGCTGGTCTCAGATTTTTGACCTCAGGTGATCCACCCAGCTCAGCCTCCCAAAGTGCTGGGATTACAGGTGTGATTACAGGTACCTCTCCTGGCTTCTTCTTTTTTTTTGAGATCGAGGCTCCCTCTGTCACCCAGGCTGGAGTGCTGTGGGGCAATTTCGCCTCACTGCAACCTCTGTCTTCCAGGTGATCCTCCTGAGGAGAATCCCTAGTAGGATCCCTAGTAGAATCCTGAGGAGGTACCCCTAGTATTCTCTGGATTATATGCATAATTCTACACTCTATTCTATACTGACAGTTTTCTCTTACCTTGAAAAGATACCCATTTACTCAAGCTACCCATCATAACCAGTGCAGGTGAAATTTAACATCAGGCTGTCCATGGGGACAGCCTTGATTTGTAGCAATTGGCAATTTTTGTGGTGTAAATGCTCCCACTACAGTCAATTATTAGCTACCAAAGCTATGCCACTGAATGTAGAGTTGAGAAAAATGCACTGTGGCATGCAGAATAATGGTGCTCTAAGGATGTGCACATCCCAATCTTTGGGACCTGTGACTATCTTACCATATATGGCAAAGGGGACTTTGCAGTTGTGATTAAATTAAGAATCTTGAGATGAGGAGATTATCCTAGATTATCCAGGTAGGCCTGATGTAATCACATGGATTATTATAAGAGAAAAGGAGAGTCAGAGTCCAGAAGCTCTGAAGAAGCAATTTTTTTTTTTTTTTTTTTTTTTGAGGTGGAATCTCCTCTGTCACCCAGGCTGGAGTGCAGTGGCCCAATCTTGGCTCACTGTAACCTCCACCGCCTGGGTTCAAGTGATTCTCCTGTCTCAGCCTCCTGAGTAGTTGGGATTACAGGTATGTACCATCATGCCCGACTAATTTTTACATTTTTAGTAGAGACGGATTTCACCATCTTGGTCAGGCTGGTCTTGAACTCCTGACCTTGTGATCCATCCACCTCAGCCTCCCAAAGTGCTGGGATTACAGGTGTAAGCCACTGCACCCTGCCAGAAGAAGCAATATTACAATGAAAGCAGAGGTCACAGTGATGTGACCAAGGCCAAATTTTCCCCTCGAGCCTCCAGAAGGAGCACTGTTGAGCTGTGGCGTGGGGGCAATGGTATTAAAAGGATTATGGTTTTGACTGGCTTTGTTAATGGCTTCTGAAGTCTTGAAAAAAGAAGTAAGATCTGGCCGGCACAGTGGCTCTTGCCTGTAACCCTAGCACTTTGGAAGGCTGAGGTGGGTGGATTTCCTGAGGTTAGGAGTTTGAGACTAGCCAGCCAACATGGCAAAACTTCACCTCTATGAAAAAGACAAAAATTAGCTGGGCATGGTAGCACATGCCTGTAATCCCAGCTACTTGGAAGGCTGAGGCAGAAGAATCACTTGAACCCAGGAGGCAGAGGTTGCAGAGCCAAGATTGCACCACTGCACTCCAGCCTGGGTGACAGAGCAAGACCCATTCCCCCACCCCCCCAAAAAAAGAAGAAAAAGTAAGCTCATGTTAATTATCAACTCCAATATGTAAGGCAACTCTGGCTGGAGTGATACGCTGAACTATTGTTCATTTGTTTGCTTCTCCTTCATCAGCCACTTCTTTATGTCCCTTTTTCTGACTCTCTGCTGCATATGCCAGTTTCTAAAAGTTCAGTCTTCGTTATTATCTTTATTCCAATGCCTCTCTGGTATGTGAGCTATTCTTTTATGTAGTTTTAGTTTCTAGAACATCTTGCTTCAACTCTGCTCAATGACATTGGACATGGTGCCAGTAAGTCACCACAAGATGGCAGCCTTGCTAATTTTGGCTGCACTGAATTCAGTTATTCACACCTTCAAGTTGGAGGGGATAGGGGAGGTTCTGAATAAGATTTTAATCTTATTTATTTAACATTTCTTGAGAGCTTGCTCAGTACTGGGTCTTTTAACATATTAGTGTTGTTGTTGTTGTTGTTGATGTTGTTTTTGAGAACGAGTTTCGCTGTTGTTACCCAGGCTGGAGTGCAATAGCACAATCTCAGCTCACCGCAACCTCCGCCTCCTAGGTTCAGGCAATTCTCCTGCCTCAGCCTCCCGAGTAGCTGGGATTACAGGCACGCGCCACCATGCCCAGCTAATTTTTGTATTTTTAGTAGAGACGGGGTTTCACCTTGTTGACCAGGATGGTCTTGATCTCTTGACCTCGTGATCCACCCGCCTGGGCCTCCCAAAGTGCTGGGATTATAGGCGTGAGCCACCGCGCCCAGCCCAGTGTTGTTGTTTTTGAATGGAGAAAGCTAGGTATTATCCCCTTTGCAGATGGGAGAACTGAAGTTAAAAAAGTTTTTGTTTTTGTTTTTTTGTTTGTTTGTTTGTTTGTTTGTTTTGAGACGGTCTCTCACTCTGTCGCCAGGCTGGAGTGCAATGACACGATCTCAGCTCACTGCAACTTCCGCTTCCCGGGTTTAAGCGATTCCCCTGCCTCAGCCTTTGAGTAGCTGGGATTACAGGTGCACGCCACTACATCCAGCTAATTTTTAGTAGAGACGAGGTTTCACCGTGTTGGCCAGGATGGTCTTGATCTCTTGACCTCATGATCCACCCACCTCAGCATCCCAAAGTTCTGGGATTACAGGTGTAAGCCACTGCCCCTGTAATTTAAAAAAGTGATTAACTTGTTCAAAGTCAGAACCTAGATTTGAAACCAGAGTTAGTTCTGAGTCCAGAACCAGTGCTCTATTACATAACTGAATCACAAGCTTCAACAGTATTGTTTAAGGGTTTTTCTTAATTACAAGTAACAAGCCGGGCACTGTGGCTCATTCCTGTAATCCCAGCACTTTGGGAGGCTGAGGCAGGTGGATCACTTGAGGTCAGGAGTTCGAGACCAGCCTGGCCAACAAGGTGAAACCCTGTCTCTACCAAAAAATACAAAAATTAGCCAAGCATGGTGGCATGCACCTGTAGTCCCAGCTACTCAGAGGCTGAGGTGGGAGGAGAATTGCTTGAACCCAGGAGGTGGAGGTTGCAGTAAGCCAAGACCTTGCCACTGCTCTCCAGACTGGGTGACAGTGAGACCCTGTCTCAAAAAGCAAAACAAAATAAAATTACAAGTAACAGAAAACCAACTTTAGCCAGTGTAGGAAGTAGAAAAGTTCCTCTTCAAAGTTTCCTTTCATGTTAAAGAATAATAATAATAAATGTTAGAAATAATAGTCTCAAAGACTAACTTTCTTCAAAGCCTTCTTGCTAGTACCTCTTTGTTAAGCCCTATCCTATGTAGCTGTTAGACATGCTCACAGGCACGTAGTACATTCTATGTCCTTCTACTTTAACCAAAATATCTGTGATGGACGTGCACGCTCACAGGCATGTTCCAGCTTGCAGACTATGCCCCTTCCTTTTTGTTCTCCGTTGCTTTTACCTATGCAAGAAAGTTTTAAGTTATTAGCCAATCAGGTTCAGTTTTAGATTGCGAGGTCTAGCTCCAGCCAACAGAGATCAGACACAGCGGTAAAGACAACTCCACATGTGCAAAAGATAAATATATCTACTTTTCCTTTGTTCATTGTACTCTCGTGGCAAGATAGCTAACAGGAGCGCCCTTTCTGCAGAAAGTAAAGATCACCTCACTGAGAGATCCTTTGTCTCAGTGCTAATTTTCTTTGTGACGCCGGGCATCTGTTTCCAACAGCTAGTTTAACAGCAACAGCACAACAAAGCATTTGAAGTGCCTTATGGAAACTTATGACAGAAATAATGCCCTAGTTATAAAAGTGAAAACAGGGGCAGGGATTGGAAAGCCTTCAAGATGTAAGGGAAGAGAGACAGAAAAATGGGAAAGGAAAAGCTGGGGAGGCCCAAGAGCTTAAGTTCTGTCCCATCCTTCAAACGACTGGCTTAATTTTAATGTATTTTACATATCAGGGCCCCATGCAATGTTTTACTTGAAAATTAAGGATTCACTACATCATCATTATTATTATTTATTTATTTTTTGAGACAGAGTCTTGCTCTTTCACTCAGGCTTCAAGTACAGTGGTGCCATCTTGGCTCATTGCAACCTCCATCTCACAGGTTTAAATGATTCTCATGCCTCAGCCTGCCAAGCAGCCACTTGCTACAAGCGTGCACCACCATGCCTGGCTAATTTTTGTATGTTTTGTAGAGATAGGTTTTCACCATGTTAGCCAGACTGGTCTCGAATTCTTGGCCTCCAGTGATCCACCTGCCTCAGCCTCCCGAAATGTTGGGATTACAGGTGTGAACCACTGCACCCAGCCTAAGGATTAACTATATTAAACAATACTTTTTAAAAACCACTCATGTAATATATTAAGGCATTCTCCCATTGTTGGACATTTAGGTTTTTTTTTTTTCTAATTGTTCACTCTAATAAGTAGAATTATAATGAATATTTTATCATGTTGTCATAGACAGTCCATGAAATCATAAAATAATTCCATTTCCCCTGACTCTTACAAGTTTTCTTAGGGGAGCAGGGGGGTGGGTGTAGTCACAGACAGTTGTAGCTTGTGTCCAAAGTCCAGCGCTACTTAAGACTTCCCTCGCTGTGCCATAAGCCCGCAAACACTTAGTAAGCATCTAACTGCATGCCAGGCAGTACTGAACACCGTGGATACAATGGTGAATAAAACAGGAACAGTCTGTCATCTTGCAGCTAATGATCTAGTGACAAAGACCCTAAGCAAATAGTGTACTAAATAATTACAAGAATCATAAGTAAAGTGGTTCCAAGCAGAAGTTCAGAAGGTTAAGGAAACATAACAGGGCGAGCTGATTTAATCTGGAAGGATTAGGGCAGGATGCCCTGAGGAAATGCTAGTTAATATGAGATCTGATGGATGAGTATGAGTTAGCCAGACAAAAGAACAGAGCAGAGAGAAAAAGTATGAAGTCCCAAAGGTGAGAGACAGCATGGTAGGTTCAAGGAATTGAGAAAAGATTAGTGTGGCTGAGCACAGAGAATAAAGGGAAATGAGATGAGACTTGGGCAAAATAAATAGCAGGGCCCAGATCCTGCACAATCTTGTGTGCTATATTAAAGATTTTGGAATCTATTCCAAGGGAGATCACTGAAGGACTTTAAACTAAAAACATGAATGGTCCTATTTGTATTTGAACAAGAACATTCTAGCCATAGCACGAAGAAGGGCCAAAGTGAATGCAAGGAGGCCAGAGAAGTTGGCTGTTGCAGAAGTCCAGGCAAGAGATGATGATGGCTTGGACTGCAGAGGCAGCAGTACGGATGAAAAGAAGTGGACAGGTTTGAAAGTGAGTGATCCAGGAAGTGGAAATGGCGGAAGTTAGTGATAATATTTTATGGGTGAGTATGTATGTGAGGGAGGGGGAGTAGTCAAGTAGACTTTGAATTTTTTGGCTTGAGCAGCTGGGTGGATGGTATTTCCTTACAGACACTCGGAGCACTGGAGGACGAGGAAGTTGGTGGGAAAAGGTGATAAATTCTGTTTGGGACATGTTCAATTTGAGGTGTCTATGAGATTTCCTGAATATACAGGACTGAAGCTCAGAAGGCAAGTCTGGCCAGGAGATGTGGACTTAAGAATTCTAAGTTTGTTTTTTTTTTTTTTTTTTTTTTTAGACAGAGGTTTGCTCTGTCACCCAGACTGGAGTTCAGTGGTGCAATCTTGGGTCACTGCAACCTCTGCTTCCTGGGTTAAGCTATTCTTATGCCTTAGCTGCCCCACTCCCACCCCTAGTAGCTGAGATTACAAGTGCATGCCATCACGCCCAGCTAATTTTTGTATTTTTAGTACAGACAGGGTTTCACCATGTTAGTAAGGCTGTTCTTGAACTCCCAGTCTCAAGTGATCTGCCCACCTTGGCCTCCCAAAGTGATGGGATTACAGGTGTGAGCTACCGCACCTGGCCATGGAGTTCTAAGATTGAAAGAGTACAGAGTAAGGCAAGAAAAGGGTCAGCCAGAGCTACGTACAGAGCTACATGAAGAGTTAGAAGCCAGAAAAGAAGATTGAAAAGGAGTAATTAGAGAGGTAGCAGAAAGTCAGAAAAGCACATGGTTCAAAAAAGCCAGGGAACAAACATTTCAAAGGCAGCGGATACCTGTACCAAATAAAATAGAGCGATCACTTAAAAAACGATTTAAGGGCCAGGCGCGGTGGCTCAGGCCTGTAATCCCAGCACTTTGGGAGGCCGAGGCGGGTGGATCACGAGGTCAAGAGATCGAGACCATCCTGGTCAACAAGGTGAAACCCCGTCTCTACTAAAAATACAAAACATTAGCTGGGCATGGTGGCGCATGCCTGTAATCCCAGCTACTCAGGAGGCTGAGGCAGGAGAATTGCCTGAACCCAAGAGGCGGAGGTTGCAGTGAGCCGAGATGGCGCCATTGCACTCCAGCCTGGGTAACAAGAGTGAAACTCCATCTCAAAAAAAAAAAGCATCCTACAAAGCATTCTATAAAGGTCTTAACCTTTAACTTCTTTTTTAGATAATATTTTCCTTGGATTTTACTTCTGCCCAGAACCATTTCTTAATTTTAGAATCATTTGCCATCTGGAGAGGTTGGCAGTGAAAATAGTTTTATGTTCAAGCCAAGTAAGTCCTGGTCCTAGATATATTTATCTCTCAGCTTTATTGAGATATAATCCACATACCATACAAGTCACCCATTTAAAACATACAATTCAATGTTTTTAGTATATTCACAAAGTTGTACAACTTTTACCATGATCAATCTTATAAGATTTTTATCACCCCAAAAAGGGACCTGGTACCCATTAATGGTCACACTCTGTCTCCTCTCACCCCTGCCACCTCTGTCTTAGCCTGTGCTGCTACAACAAAATACATGAGACTGAATAATTTATAAACAATAGACATTTCTCACAGTTCTGGAGGCTTGGAAGTCCAAGATCAAAGCATTGGTGTTTGGTGTCTGGAGAGGGCCTCTCACATGGCAGAAGAGATGAAGCCCCCTCCCTCAAAGCCTTTTGTAACAGCCCTAATGCCCTTATTAATCACATCCTAAAGGCTCCACCTCTTCATATTATTACACTGGTGATTAAGTATCAACATATGAATCTTGGAGACACATTCAGACCACAGCATCCCACAACCCTCCCTGCCCAGCCATAGGCAATCACTAATCTACTTTTCATCTCTATAGATTTGCCTATTCTGGGCATTTCATATGTTAAATAAAATTTATGGCCAGGCACAGTGGCTCATGCCTGTAATCCCAACACTTTGGGAGGCTGAGGTGGGCGGATCACTTGAGGTCAGGAGTTTGAAACCAGCCTGGCCAACATGGTAAAACCCTGTCTCTTCTAAAAATACAAAAATTAGCCAGGCGTGGCGGCAGGCATCTGTAATTCCAGCTACTTGGGAGGCTGAGACACGAGAATTGCTTGAACCCAGGGGACAGAGGTTGCAGTGAGCTGCGATTGCACCATTGCAAGCCAGCCAGGGCAATAGATTGAGATTCCATCTCAATTAATTAATTAATTAATTAAAATTTACAGGAGGCTGTTGATTTGGACAAGGCTCTTGCCCTCAGCCTAAAAGACCAGGCCAATGGAGTTTAACTACAGTAACTGAGCTTCAGTTATTTGCCGGATGCTCTATAACCAATTAAGCACTTAAGCTGTACCCAATTAAGCTGTCTTTACACCACGCTTCCAGTTACCATAAATGCTGTCTGGTCATGTTTTTGGTTGTAGTTCTCTGAACTTGCTCTGGTTTGAAGGGCTGTTTGATTTGCAGATTGGTTTTTTTGACTTTGTTTTGTTTCATTTTTCTTTACTCAAATAAACTCAGTTAAAATGTAAACTTGGGGCTGGGCATGGTGGCTAACACTTGTAATCCCAGCACTTTGGGAGGCCAAAGTGGGCAGATCACTAGAGGTCAGAAGTTCAAGACCAGCCTGGCCAACAGGGTGAAACCCAGTCTCTACCAAAAAATACAAAAATTAGCAGGACATGGTGGCGGGTGCCTGTAATTCCAGCTACTTGGCTGAGGCAAGAGAATTACTTGAACCCAGGAGGCAGAGGCTGCT
Source organism: Saimiri boliviensis (assembly GCF_048565385.1). Taxonomy (NCBI): domain Eukaryota; kingdom Metazoa; phylum Chordata; class Mammalia; order Primates; family Cebidae; genus Saimiri; species Saimiri boliviensis. The sequence continues at coordinate 38,777,472 of NC_133459.1, read as the reverse complement.
CTCACAAACAAACATCTCTTCCTGAGGAGAAACTTGAATGAGTGAGGTTAGTGGGATGAACCATAGCCCCTATCATTGCAGATAGTTGAGTTGTCTTTTTTTTTTTTTTTTTGAGACAAAGTTTCGATCTTGTTGCCCAGGCTGGAGTACAGAGGTGAGAATCTGCCTCCCGGGTTCAAGCAGTTCTCTTGCCTCAGCCTCTAAAGTAGCTGAGATTACAGGTGCCCACCACCACACTCGGCTAATTTTTTGTGTTTTTAGTAGAGACGGGGTTTCACCATGCTGGCCAGGCTGGTCTGGAACTCCTGATCTCAGGCCATCCACCTGCTTCAGCCTCCCAAAGTGCTGGGATTACAGGCGTGAGCCTCCACATCTGACCAAGATTCTTAAAAGAGTAGGAAAGAGTCTACGAAGCATTCTAGTGTTCTTAGTAGCCCCTCATTTACTTGAGAGCATCTATGAGATATGCATTTAAAATTTTCTAAAGTCTTAAAATATCTCACAGCTGCACTCTTGACTTTATACTTTTCTTCCTTTGAAAAACTTTTGATCGCTAGAAAGATTGTCCTGAGCACTTTATATACCCTCTAAATTCTTCTTGAAAGCAGAACAGTGTCCTTTTTAGTTTATCTTTCTCTTCTTGTACCTTACCATTGACTGCTGAAAGATACCAGTTGGCATTTTGAATATTCCACCTAGAAATCGCCTTAGCCAAGTTCACCAGAACGTTAAGTATACTTTCTATTTTATGTTTTACCATGGGTGACATTCTTCAAAACATTTTACTACTACGTAATAGTAGTGGCTTTTCCTCCAGCCTCCAATAACAATTTCTTTGCTCTCCTTCAAATCTTCACTAACAGCCTCCTAAAGCCCTTCCAGCTTTCAACAACTACCTGGTCCCAGATCACTGCCCCATGTTTTAGGTTTTTTTTTTTGTTTTTTTTTTTTTGAGATGGAGTTTCACTCTTGTTACCCAGGCTAGAGTGCAATGGCACGATCTCGGCTCACCGCAACCTTTGCCTCCTGGGTTCAAGCAATTCTCCTGCCTCAGCCTCCCGAGCAGCGGGGACTACAGGCACGTGCCACCATGCCCAGCTAATTTTTGTGTTTTTAGTAGAGACAGGGTTTCACCTTGTTGACCAGGATGGTCTCGATCTCTTGACCTCATGATTCACCCGCCTCGGCCTCCCAAAGTGTTGGGATTACAGGCGTGAGCCACCGCGCCCGGCCTTGTTTTAGGTTTTTGTCACAGCGGCATAACACTACTTGTATCAATATCTATTCCAGTTACCTATTATTAGCTTGGTGCAAAAGTATTTGTGCTTTTTGTCATTACTTTTTAATAATAATAATAATAATAATTTTTTTTTTGAGACGAAGTCTTGCTCTGTTACCAGGTGCCAGGCTGGAGTACAGTGGTGCGATCTCGGCTCACTGCAACCTCTGCCTCCTGGGTTCAAGCAATTCTCCTGCCTCAGCCTCCTGAGTAGCTGGGACTATAGGCACATACCACTACACCCAGCTAATTTTTGTATTTTTAGTAGAGATGGGGTTTAACCATGTTGGCCAGAATGGTCTCAATCTCTTGACCTCGTGATCTGCCTGCCTCGGCCTCCCAAAGTGCTGGGATTACAGGCGTGAGCCACCGTGCCCAGCTGAGTTACAGATTCTTAAAAGATTGTTGATGTATAATTATTATTTTTGAGACAGAGTTCTGCTCTTGTTGCCTGAGTTGGAGTGCAATGGTGTGATCTCGGCTCACTGCAACCTCCGCCTCCCGGGTTCAAGCAATTCTTCTGCCTCAGCCTCCTGAGTAGCTGGGATTACAGGTGCCCCCCAACCATGCTCAGCTATTTTTTTTTAATTTTTAAGAGACAGGGTTTCACCATGTTGGCCAGGCTGGTCTCCAATTCCTGACCTCTGGTGATCTGCCCATCTTGGCCTTCCAAAGTGCTGGGATTACAGGTGTGAACCATGGCACTGGCAGGTTTTTGTCATTACTTTTAATGGCAAAACCCACAATAACTTTTGCACCAACCTAATACTATTATAACAATCTATACCCAATTAGAAATCATAAACCTATACAATGCAGTCTCATAGAGAACTATAACAATCATTCTTCTAACAATCATTGATTATCTCTCATGTTTCAGTGGGTTGACTGAACTCAGCGGAGTAGTCCTCACTTGGGATCTCATGCGATTACCCTTAGAAGGTAGCTGGGGCTGTAGTCACCTGAAAGCTTCACTGGGCTGGATATCCAGAATGGCTCATTCACATAACTCGAAGTTGATGCTAGTTCTCTACTGGGGGCTTAGTTAGGATTGTCAGTCAGAGTGCCAACAGGCAGCCTGTCCATGTGGCTTAGGATTCTCACATCCTAGTGTGTGGGGTTCTGAGGAGCGTCTCAAGGGCAAACATTTCAAGAGATCTAGCTGGAACTTGCAATATTTCTTGTTATCTATACTTAGACATTTCAGAATGACACTTCCTCTGTAATTTTTATTTTATTTTTTTTTGAAGCAGGGTCTTGCTGTGTTGCCCAGGCTGGAATGCAGTAGCATGATCATGACTCACTGCGGCTTCCACCTCCTGGGCTCAAGTGATCTCCCACCTCAGCCTCCCAAGTAGCTGGGTCTACAGGGGTGCACTACAATGTGTGGCTAATTTTAAAAAAAAAAACAACATTTTTTATAGAGTTGGAGTCTCACTATGTTACCCAGGCTCTCTGCATTCTATTATTAAGCAAGCTAGCATTCACTAAGCCAGCTGATATTCAAGGAGAAGGATAACTCCGCATCAGGGAGGAAGAAATTGATGATGTTTATCTCTGGTGACTATCTACAACATCAGTTTGAGATTATTTTATCCACTTCACAAAAGTTACTAAGTTTATAACTATAATTGTATTAAGTGTATTAATTTCGGTAGACTGGACATATTAAATCTTCCCATCCAAGAATGGGAGGCAGGCTGGGCATGCTGGCTCATGCCTGTAATCCCAGCACTTTGGGAGGCCGAGGCAGGCAGATCACTTGAGGTCAGGAGTTCAAGACCAGCCTGGTCATCATGGTGAAACCTCGTCTCTACTAAAAATACAAAAAAAAAAAAAAATTAGCTGGGAGCTGTAATCCCAGCTACTCAGGAGGCTGAGGCAGAAGAATCACTTCAGGCCGGGCATGGTTGCTCAAGCCTGTAATCCCAGCACTTTGGGAGGCCGAGGCAGGTGGATCACGAGGTCAAGAGATCGAGACCATCCTGGTCAGCATGGTGAAACCCCGTCTCTACTAAAAATACAAAACATTAGCTGGGCATGGTGGCATGTGCCTGTAATCCCAGCTACTCAGGAGGTTGAGGCAGGAGAATTGCCTGAACCCGGGAGGCAGAGGTTGCGGTGAGCCGAGATGGCGCCATTGCACTCCAGCCTGGGTAACAAGAGCGAAACTCCGTCTCAAAAAAAAAAAAAAAAAAAAAAGAATCACTTCAACCCAGGAGGCAGAGGTTGCAGTGAGCTGAGATTGCACCACGCATTCCATCTTGGGCAACAGGACCAGACTCTTTATTTTATATAAAATAAAATAAAGAATGGGAGATGTTTTACTACCTGTTGAGACTCTCTCTATATATAGACTATATATATGTATATATATATAGCCTATATATATGTGTATATATATACTCTATATATATATATATATATAGTCTCTCTCTCTATATATATACATATATATACAAAATTTACAGTTAATCTGTGAGAGACGGTTCCCTTTTGGAACAAAAATGTAAAAAAGTAGTACTGTGCACATTTGGAGCATTTGCTAGAGTTTCTTTATGAGACTGTATTGTATAGGTTTATGATTTCTAATTATGCCCAAGAAAATTCAAAAATTATAGAACAGCTCTATTAGAATCATTGCAAGAGTAAATGCCTACATAAATGTGAATTATGGGGTGATGGCTAAAGCAGTAGCTTAAAGTCAGAAAAATCCAGCAATTCCTGGATTTTCATTCATTCCTAAGTTGATTGAATCAATAAACTCTTTTCTCCCTACTGAATCTGTCTTCCTCCTCCATCCCCATAAAATTAAACCAAAGCCAGATTATTGGTCCTGGGTGGGTACTTTGTGAGGGCAAAGATAGGTAGTCTATCATGTTCGTTATCACTACCATTCAATGAGTAACTACTATGCGCTAGGTAATGGGTAGATATTTTGCACTTATTATCTCATTAAAGATTAAATTAGGCCAATAGGCCAATAGAACAAAATAAAGATCTCAAAAATAGACTCATGTGGAAATATGGGAATTTAATATACAATAAAAGTATTCTGTGGATCAATGAGAATATGACTCAGAGTCCAAACAGGAGACTATGTCAGCTAAGGTCCAACCAGGAGGCAGAAACCATGCAGTAATTTGAACCAGAAAGTTTAATACAAAGAACTTTTTTTTTTTTTTTGAGATGAAATCTTGCACTGTCACTCCGGTTGGAGTCCAGTGGAACAATTGTGGCTCACTGCAGCCTCAGCCTCTACCTCCCAGGTTCCAGTGATTTTCTTGCCTCAGCCTCCTGGGTAGCTGGGATTACAGGCATGCACCACCACGCCCAGCTAATTTTTGTATTTTTATTACAGACGTGGTTTCACCACGTTGGCCGGGATGGTCTCAAACTCCTGACCTCAGATGATCTGCCCGCCTTGGCCTCCCAAAGTGCTAGGATTACAGGAGTGAGCCACCATGCCCAGCCACAAGTAACTATTAAATGTAACAAGAGATGAAAGTAATAGGAGGATTGGGTAGTAAGAAATAAAGAAAACCCTAAAGAATGTTAAGTATCATAGATGTAAGGAATAGCCACTACCTCAAGAGAAAGATAGAATGCCCAAAGAAGAGTCCCTCAGGGCTGAGTTCAGAAACATGCTGCAGAGGGGGTACCCTCTTCACTGGATGGTAGAGAAATTGCTAAGGTGTCACACCAGTGAAATTTGCTAAAAAGCTACCCAAGAGGAAGCCAGGGGGAGTTGGAGGACAAGGACATGGAGTGCTGCTGGCTGCTATGTGCTGTAGGAGGCAGGTCTAGAGATGCCATGTGCTACTAGCTCAATGCCACAGAAACTGCAAATCCTGCAATCCTACATAGTGCAAAATCCTGATGAGAGGGCAAGGTTGAAGAGGAGAAATGCGTTTTCCTCTGAGTCCCTCTAGCGCCGTCTACTAACAAAGCTTTATATCATGCCCCTGGCAAAGGAGAAATATTTAAAAGGATCGTCTTGATGTTTGCTGAGCAGGCAATGGAGGGTAGATTTGAACTATAAGGCAATACATTGAAAACTGGAAGGAAGGCTAATTGGATTAGGTAAGAAGATCGTGATTGATAAACTGGATCACTATATGGAGAAAGATCATATCAGATACCTAATGCCACCTGTAAAAGTGAACTCGAAATGGCTTAAAAACCTAAACATAAAAGGTAAAATTATGAATTTAATAGAAAAAAGTAGGAAGATATTTTCGTAACCTAGGGATAGGAAATAAACCTTTTTAAAACTTAAAAAAGTATAACTGAAGGTAAAAACATTGATGAATTTGATTATATATTGAAATCAAGATGAAACTGCTGGCTAACTGAAAATTTTTAAAAAGGAGATTAAGATTTTTGGTTGATTGAAGGTCTGTGTGAACAAAGTTGAAAGGTAGTTGATGAACTGGGGAAAGATACTTGCCATTTATATCAATAAAGGTTTATTATCTAGAGCAGTATGGCAAACTTTTTCTTTAAAGAAAAAAACAGTAAATAGAAAAATAAAGAACAAAAAAAAAAAATCAGTAAATATTTCAGGCTGGCTTTGTGGTCCGGATAGTCTCTGATGCAGCTATTTCACTTTACTGTTGTAGCAGGAAGGCAGCCACAGTCAAGAAGTAAGTGAATGGGTGTGAATGCGTTCTTTTTTCTCATTTCTTCTTTTTTTGAGACGGAGTCTTGCTGTGTCACCCAGGCTGGAGTGCAGTCTGGTGTTCTGCAAAACTCCAGGACCCACCGTCTCAAAAAAAAAAAAAAAAAAAAAAAAAATTAGAGCTATTGTTGGGGAGAGAGGACCTCCATGGTGGAAATAAAGACTGGTGCAACCACTTTAGAGGGCAGTATGGTGGTACATAGTTAAATAGTGTGTCTGTATACTTAATGATCAAGCAAATTGGCTCTCGAGTCAATATCTCAGTGAAATTCCTACCCAAGTCCATAAAAGGGCATGAACTAGAATCCTGTAATCCCAGAACTTTGGGAGGCCAAGGTGGATGGATGACCTGAGGTCAAGTGTTCGAGACCAGTCTGGCCAACGTGGTGAAACCCCATCTCTACTAAAAATAAAAAAATTAGCCAGACATAGTGGTGAGTGCCTGTAATCCTGGCTACTCAGTTGGCTAAGGCAGTAGAATCGCTTGAACCTGGGAGGCAGAGGTTATAGTGAGCCGAGATCATGCCATTGCATTCTAGCCTGGGCAAAAAAGAGCAAAACTCCGTGTTAAAAAAAGAGGACCAGCCTGGCCAAGATGGTGAAACCCCATTTCTAATTTTGTACTAAAAATACAAAAATTAGCTGGGCGAGGTGACGGGTGCCTGTAATCTCAGCTACTCAGTAGGCTGAGGCAGGAGAATCACTTAAGCTCAGGAGGTGGAGGTTGCAGTCAGCCGAGATTGTGCCACTGCACTCCAACCTGGGTGACAGAGTGAGACTCCGCCTAAAAAAGAAGAAAGAAAAGGACTAGAATCTTCATTGCAGCATTGTTTGTGTTGTGGAGGAACGATAATTGTGGAAATAACCTGGATTTCCATCTCTTAGAGAATAAATCTATAAAATGTGTTCAAAGTACACCACGGAGTACTATACAGCAATTGGAACCACTGAATTAGACGTACACTTAACAACATGGATAGATCTTGAACTTAAAAACAGTGCTGGGCCGGGCGCAGTGGCTCACGCCTGTAATCCCAGCACTTTGGGAGGCCGAGCCGGGTGGATCACAAGGTCAAGAGATCGAGACCATCCTGGTCAACATGGTGAAACCCCATCTCTCCTAAAAATACAAAAAAATTAGCTGGGCATGGTGGCGCATGCCTGTAATCCCAGCTACTCAGGAGGCTGAGGCAGGGGAATTGCCTGAACCCAGGAGGCAGAGGTTGCGGTGAGGCAAGATCACGCCATTGCACTCCAGCCTGGGTAACAAGAGCGAAACTCCATCTCAAAAAACAAAACAAAACAAAACAAAACAAAAAACAGTGCTGATTTTAAAAAGTAAAAACAGAATAAGTAATAAACACAAGCCACTTTGCAAATTTAAAATATTTGCATGTAAAATATGTTTTGCAAGACACAAATGCCAAGATACATACTGAACACATTATAGTGGTAGTCTATGGAGGAGAAAGGAAGCGGGCTATGGAATGAAAGGGAATGTGTGTGTGTGTGTGTGTGTGTTTATATATGTGTGTATATATGTGTGTGTGTGTAGTGTGTGTGTGTGTGTATATATATACACACACACACACACACATACACAAAAGAAATTTAACAAGTTTATTTTTCATACAAAGCTGGTTTGTGAATTAAAGCAATTAAGTCTTCTTTGCCTTATGGCTTGGTTTCACTTATTTTGTGTGTGTGTGTGTATACATATATATACATATTCCCTTTTGTTCCATAGCCCACTTCTCATATATATATATATATATATATATATAGAGAGAGAGAGAGAGAGAGAGAGAGAGAGAGAGAGTGAGAGAGAGAGAGAGAGAGAAGTGGGAGAAGAATTGCATGGACCAATGACACTAATGTAGCATGAAATGCAGAGAATGATTAACCACATCTGAGGTTAAAATAAAAACAACATATAATATAAAAAGCCAGAGAATTTGAATTTTTTTTGAAGGAGTAAAGAAAGCAACTTCATAGGGAGATAAACCTCAGCAGGGCTGTGAAACCCTCCTCAATTCTTCAGACTTGGAACTGGCCATCCCCACAGGCTTACATGTAAGAGTGTGCTGAGTAGCGTCTGAGTCAGTATGAGAAACATCAGCATAACAATGCGTCATGTCCGCTTGAGGTTACCAAGATTTGAATCAGTGTACTCTAAATTCTGAGTGTATATGGATGACGACTAAATAAGTGTAGGTCATATCTGAATGAGCCTACCCAGTCCATAGTATCCAATATGCATAGTATGATTCCCTAAAAATGTTATTACATATTAGTGTATGCATACCAAAAAAAGGTGGAGGACTTTGCTACAAACTATTGACAGAGTTATTGGTAAGATGTATGTGGCAGAGACTGGCCAAAAGTTCAGCAAATCTCTTTCCTCTTCCGCCTGGCCACTCATCAGCCTACATTTCTCAGTTTCTCTTGCAGATAACTGTGGCCATGTGCCTGAAATCTGGCCAATGGAATTGTGAACAATTCTCCATGCTCCTTCTCCTTCTGTGGCAACTTTGAAAGCTGTGTGTTCAAGATAGAGAGAGAAAATGGAAGGAACCTTTGTCTCTGAATCATTGCTTGGAGAAGAGCAATTTACTGATCAGTGGTGTGAAATAAATAATTCAAAATCTAAGCTGTTGGGCCAGGCATGGTGGCTTACGCCTTTAATTCCAGCACTTTAGGAGACCAAGGCAGGTGGATCAATTGAGGTCAAGAGTTTGAGACCAGCCTGGCCAAATGGGTGAAACCCTGTCACTACTAAAAATACAAAAACAATTAGCTAGACATGGTGGCACATGCCTGTAATCCCAACTACTTGGGAGGCAGGGGCACAGGAAAGTCGTAAGCCCAGGAGGCGGAAGTTGCAGTGACCCAAGATTGTGCCATTGCATTCCAGCCTGTGTAACAGAGTAAGGCTCTGTCTCAAAAAAAAAAAAAAAAAAAAAAAAAAAAAAAAAAAACTGAGCTGTTGGAACATTAAATTTTTTTGAACTTTAAAGAAATGTGTTTATGAGGCTTGAGTCATGTGATAGGCAGCTGTAACCTAGGTAGTTGTAAACATTTTTTTCTCTGATTATAGATTAGCCTTCTTCCTTATCTACGTAATTTTGTAAAATGTTGTAAATGACTTAAGGGTACTTCCCTTTAGTCCTGCTTCACTGTTGATCTTCACTATAGATTAATTTCCCTCCTACCTCTCTCACACAAAGTCTTCATGACCACCACATTGTCTAAGGTGGAGTGTTAGGTACTCTTTTAAATTAGAAAATAAATGAAACCAAGCCGTAAGGAAAAGAAAACAAATTAACTAATTGAATTATTTAATTCATAAACCAGCTTTGTATGAAAAATAATCCTGTTAAATTTCTTTGTTTCCTTCCTTTATAAACAAGACCTTAACTTTTGATTTCAGAGCACTGACTCCATTTCTCTGGATTCTGTGTTTCCTGAATGAATATTGCCAAATTTTCAATGAATAAACTCCTTTTTAAAAATTATTTTTATATTTTTTTATTTTTTTCAGTGAGCTGAAATCGCACCACTGCACTGCAGCCTGGCACCTGGTGACAGAGTGAGACTCTGTTTCAAAACAAAACAAAACAAAAAATAGGTTCTGATCCTCTTGATTCTTTCAAGTTGACAGGGGCAAGATTCTGATTTCGAATTCACTGATAAAAGATAAGATTTTATCTTATTAGGTACTTGAGATGTTAGGATTGATCTGTTAAACTGCTAGCATTAACCCCTACAATAGGATTATAGGAAACTGTAACTTTCTGCATTTTACATTTTGGTATTGTTTACATTTTGTAGAACTTTGCATTGCATTTATAGTCAGTATTGTATGCAATATAGATTTTTTAAAATTTATGTTTCAATTTTTTTTTTTTAAAGATGAGGTTTCACTGTATTGGTCAGGCTGGTCTCAATATCCTGACCTCAGGTGATCCGCCCACCTCAGCCTCCCAAAGTGCTGGGATTACAGGCATGAGCCACCATGCCTGGCTTGAGTTTCAAAATTTATAACCAACTCTTTCTCTTTGTTCTCTGAGTAATTTTTTTGCTTAACATTTTGGTAGAAAATGCAAAGCTGGGTGGTGTTACCAAAGGGATTGTTGTCCAAGGTCTGTAAATATAGAAATCAGTTTGCTATCTTTTCTGGGTTTCTTTATTGAAATATAATTCACATACTACAAAATTCATCCTTTTCAGTGTACAATTCAGTGTTTTTTTAGTATACTTACAAGGTTGTGCAAATATCACCACTATCAAATTCCAGAAATTTGTCATTACCCCAGAAAGAAACTTTGTAACATTAACAGTCATTCCCTGTCCCTCTTGCCCCACAGTTGGCAAGCACTAATCTGCTTTCTGTCTCTTGAGTTAGCCTACTCTGTACATTTCATATAAGTGGAATCATAAAAACGTGGCCTTTTGTGTTTGGCTTCTTTCACTAAGCGTAATGTCTTCAAGGTTCATCCATGGTGCAGCATATATCAGTACTCTCTTTTTGGCTATATAACATTTTATTTATGGATATACCACTTTTTGTTTTTGAGACAGAGTTTTGCTCTTGTTGCCTAGGCTGAAGTGCAATGGCTCGGTCTCAGCTCACCACAACCTCCAACTCACAGGTTCAAGTGATTCTCCTGCCTCAGCCTCCTGAGTAGCTTGGATTACAGGCATGGGCTACCACGCCCAGCTAATTTTTTGTATTTTTAGTAGAGACAGGGTTTCTCCATGTTGGTCAGGCTGGTCTCGAACTCCCAACCTCAGGTGATCTGCCCCGCTAGGCCTCCCAAAGTGCTGGGATTACAGGTGTGAGCCACCGTTCCTGGCCCACATTTTGTTTATTCGTTTATCAGATGATAGACATTTGGGTTGTTTCATGAATAATGCTGCTATGAAGTTTTTTTATCACAATTTTTAATTTTCTGTGAGACAGAGTCTTGCTTTGTCACCCAGGCTGGAGTGCAGTGGTATGATCTTGGCTCACTGTGACCTCCACCTCCCAGGCTCAAGTGATTCTCACGCCTCAGCCTCCTGAGTATCTGGGATTAAAGGCTTGCACCACCATGCCTGGTAATTTTTGTATTTTTAATAGAGACAGCGTTTTGACATGTTGGCCAGGCTGGTTTGAACTCCTGGGCCTAAGTTATCGGCAAGCCTCAGCCACCCAAAGTGCTAGGATAACAAGGGTGAGCCACTGCACCCAACCTACTCTGAACATTCTTTTTTTTCTTTTTCTTTTTCTTTTTCTTTTTGAAACAGAGTTTCACTCTTGTTCCGCAGGTTGGAGTGCAATGGTATGATCTTGGCTCACCACAACCTCTGCCTCCCAGATTCAAGTGATTCTCCTGCCTCAGCCTCCCAAATAGCTAAGTACAGGTGCCTGCCACATGCCCAGCTAATTTTGTATTTTTAATAGAGACGGGGTTTCTCCATGTTGGTCAGTTTGGTCTCAAACTCCTGACCTCAGGTGATCCACCCCCCTCAGCCTCCCAAAGTGATAGGATTATAGGCATGAGCCACGATGCCCAGCCAGTCTTTTTTTTTTTTTTGAGACAGAGTCTTGCTCTGTCACCCAGGCCGGAGTGTAGTGGCATGATCTCGGCTCACTGTAACCTCTGCCTCCCAGGTTCCAGTGATTCTCCTGTCTCAGTTTCCCAATTATCTGGGATTCCAAGGCACATGCCGCCACGCCTGGCTAATTTTTGTATTTTTAGTAGAGGCAGGGTTTCACCATGTTGGCCAGGCTGGTCTTGAACTCCTAACCTCAGGTGATCCACCCAACTCACCCTCTCAAAGTGCTGGGATTTCAGGCATGAGCCACTGCACTTGGCGGAGACTCCAGCTCTATAAAAACATTTTAAAAATTAGCTAGGTGTGGTGGCTCATGCCCGTAGTCCCAGCTACTTGGGAGGTTAAGATGGGAGAATCACTTGAACCAGGGAGGTCAAGGCTGCTGTGAGCTATGATTGTGCCACTGCACTTCAGCCTGGGTGACAGAGTGAGACCATATCTCAAAAGATAAAATAAAATAGGCTGGGTGCGGTGGCTCATGACTGTAATCCCAGCACTTTGGGAGGCCAAGGCGGGGGATCACCTGAGGTCAGAAGTTCGAGACCAGTCTGGCTAATATGGTGAAACCCTGCCTCTAAATAAATAAATAAATAAAATAAAATAAAAAATAATAGCTATTCTCAGGCATGGTAGCTCACATCTTTAATCCCAGTGTTTTAGGATGCTGAGGCAGGAGGATCACTTGAGGCCAAAAGTTGGAGAGGAGCTGGGAAATATAGCAAGATCCCATCTGTACAAAAATTTTAAAAATATTGGCCTGGTGTGATGGTGCATGCCTGTAGTCCTAGATATTGGGGTGGCTGAGATGGGAGGATTGCCTGAACTCAGGAGTTAAAGGCTACAATGAACTATGGTCATGCCATTGAACACCAGCCTGGGCAATAGAGCAAGACCTCAGAATCATAATCATAATCATAATAATCATTCTTTTTTTGATAAAATGATCTCATTGTGGTTTTGATTTGCACTTCCTTGATGCTTAGTGATATTGAGCATTTGTTTCATATACCTGTTGGCCATTTATATGTCTTCTTTTGAAATATCTATTTATATCCTTAGCCCACTTTTTAATGGGATTATTTGTTTTTTATTGTTGAGTTGAGTTCCTTGTATATTCTGGATATTAATCTCTTGTTGGATGAATAGTTTGCAAATATTGTACATAAGCTTTTGTATGAACATACATTTTCAATTTTCTTGAGTATATACCTAGTAGTAAAATGGCTGGGTCATGGCCAGGGCAGTGGCTCATGCCTGTAATCCCAGCACTTTGGGAGGCTGAGGTAGGCAGATCACTTGGGGTTAGGAGCTCAAGACCAGCCTGACCAACATGACAAAACCCCATCTCTACTAAAAATACTAAAATTAGCTGGGCATGGTGGTGCATGCCTGTAACCCTGGCTACTCTGGAGGCTTAGGCACGAGAATTCCTTGAATCTCTGGGCAGCAGAGGTTGCAGTGAACTGAGATCGCACCACTGTACTCCAGCCTGGGCGACAGAGGGAAACTCTGTCTCAAAAAAATAAAAATAAAAATAAAGAATGACTGGGTCATATGGCAATTCTATGTTTAACTTTTGAGGAAGTGCCAAACTATTTTCCACAATGGCCGCGTCATTTTTCATTTCTACCATCATCATATCAGGGTTTCAGTTTCTCCACAATCTCTCCAACATTTGTTTTTGTCTGTTTGTTTGGTTTTTTTTTTAATTATAGCCATCCTAGTGGATGTGGGATGATATTTCATTGTGGTTTTGATTTGCATTTCTCTGACTTTAATGCTTGTGTGTTTACATGTGTGTGTGTGGTGCTGGCAGTGTAATGATTGCCTTGCTTCAGTGATAAGATATTTATGGGTTATATGTTAAAGAAAGCATAAAATACAGAAAAAGTCAGTTCTCTCTTGTTCCATATCTTTCATTCATCTGTCTATCCTTCCCTCGACAAAGGCCCAATCGATTAATTTCCACTTCTTTATGTAGCAAGGTGGCTAGATTGAATATAATTTGAGAGTCAGTGCTTCCAGTGAGTGAATCCAGTAATACCCTTCTCTCCACCTCTACATATCTATTTAAATCTGTCTAATCTGCTTGAGCTGCCATAACAAAATAATTCAGAATGCATGGCTTAAACAACAGAAAGGTATTTTCCTATAGTTCTAAAGGCTTGAAAGCCTAAGATCAAGATGCCAATCAATTTGGTTCCTGGTAGGGGCTCATTTCTTGGCTTGCAGACAGCCACTTTCTCACTATATTCTCACATGGCCATTCCTCAATGCATACATTAATACAGGTGGGGGTCATCCTCTGGAGTCTCTTCTAAGGACACCGATCCTATCAGTTATGAGTTCATTTAACCTTAGTTACTTCCTTAGAGGCCTCATCTCCATATACAGCCACTGTGGGTTACAGTTTCAACATACGAATTTGGGAAGTACACAAACATTCAGTGTATCCACTGATTTTCTAGCAACTTCCTGAGAAGCAAAGTCTTGGTCTCTGTCTACCATCTGATTCAGCTACATACAAACTAATCTGAGGGGTTGGTACAACCCTGACTGATTGCAGGGAACACAACTGTGCATTTGAGAGAAAACTCAAGAGGAGGAAGCTGCATGAAGCTAGCACAAAAAGCCAAATTCAGCCACAGGGACTGTAACAGGACACTACACTGCACAATACCAACAGCACCATTCACACCATAACCTGTGTAAGTTTCACTTCCAGGAGTCGTTTGTAGGGCAAAGCATGTGAGGCCATACCTCAGATAGTGGTCCTGAATGCACTGTGTCAGGAGTTACTGGTACTCTTCCTAAAACCTTTTCCAATTCAGATACTGTGCAGTTATGCCTGGGGAGAATATTATAATATGCATTTGTTGAAAACATTAGATCACTAAATATCATCTCATTTTTGGGTCCTCTTTGCAATGGGTCCCTCTTAAATGAGCTAACACCAAGAGATTAAGTACTAATTAAAATAATCTGGCCACAAGCAACAGATGCCAACTCTGATTAACTTGAGAAAAAAACATAAAGGAATTTATTGAAAGAAAACATGAAAATTCACAGAGTCAAAATACACTTTGGAAAAAAAAAAGAACAGTGAGAACAGCGAAGTATCAAATATACAGGAATCAAGGCAGTTCTGGATATGTAGGTAACAGAAACGCATAGAAAATCCCTTCAGGGAATCACTTGAACCCAGGAGGCAGAGGTTGCAGTGAGCCGAGATGGTGCCATTGCACTCCAGCCTGGGCCACAGAGCGAGACAGCAAGACTCTGTCTCAGAACAAAAAGAAAATCCCTTCAGGATACTGCCCCAAAATGAATCAGCTTCAAGTTTTCTGTCTTCCTGTCTCCCACTAAAATTTTCTTCCAGAGAAATAACTTCCAATTGGTCTAGCTGGGATTGGGTATCATTCTCAGAGTAGGGAAGGGCATTCATGATTGACAGCCCCACCAAACCAGTGTGTAGTGGGGGAGGGGGTGTTCTCCAAAGAAAGAGGTAGAATGCTGATAGAGAAAAACAACAGATGTCCTCTGCATTCCAGCCATGGGTTGCCAAGCAACGTCTTCCCACTTTTTAAAATACCATATACAATTTTTAAAATGCCTCTGCCTAACATAATTATCTCAGATCCAAACAAAAGATACACTCAACTCCTTCAAAAAGGAGACAACCCATGCTCATTTCTTTCTTTCCTAGTTCCATCATGATCCCTCTCCATAGTTTGTAATTTGTGGACAAAATTACAAAATTAACCATTACCAACCCACACCACACACGATTCTAGGAGAAAAGAGAAAGAAAATTACTTAAAAAATATAACTGACTTTCTGCATATTACTGTAAGTAAGTTATACCTCAATAAAAGAGAAAAAATATCCTTGATGCAGCAAGGAAAGAATACTAAGAGAAGCTACAGTCCTCATTCATGGAACTGACTGTGATATTTATGACTTCTCCCATTCCCCAACCAATCACATTCTCTTGCCATTGATTGGCCAGCACATCAGATGGTTTAATGCTTTGCCAGGTAGGTTGTGGTACTCAGCCTTCAAGGTAGCACCAAATGATTCTCACCTCTTGGTCCATGGCTTTGTGTAGTTCCCTCTCACATTGGGTATATCCTAGAATATTTTAGATTATTGGAATTATACCCTTTCCCCAGTGTAGCTATTTCTTCTGCTCTAAATTGATCAGTTTCTATCACTTTAATAAACTATTTATCTGTCTGGTTTAGGCTCCTTCTTCACTTTGGACCTTGGAGATTTTTTTTTCCTTCCAACTTCATTCTATATTTCTTTAAATTTTGACCAGCATTTTTTTTTTTTTTTTTTTTTTTTTTTTTGAGATGGAGTCTCATTCTTGTTGCCTAGGCTGGAGTGCAGTGGTACAATTTCAGTTCACTGCAACCTCTGCCTCCCAGGTTCAAGCAATTCTTCTGCTTCAGCCTCTCAAGTAGCTGGGGATTACAGGCGCACACCACTACACCCGGCTGATATTTGTACTTTTAGTAAAGAAGGGGTTTCGCCGTGTTGGTCAGGCTGGTCTCAAACTCCTGACCTCAAGTGATCCACCTGCCTGGGCCTACCAAAGTTTTGGGATTACAGGCATGAGCCTGTTCAGCATTTCTAAATATAACTATTACAAGAACATTTTCAGATTACCTAGTCTGTAGATGCTGAATTGAATGTTCTGTATGTTTACTTTTCTGTCTCTCTAACTAGACTACCAGCTTCACAGAGATTGTCTTGCTCATAATTGTGTTCCCATAAACTAGTACTATGCCTAGTACATAGTAGGTGTTCGTTACATGTGTGTTGAATGAATGAATGTAACCAGGAAAGGAATGGATGTGATAACCAGACATGAATTGTCTCCTTTTGGAAGGAGTGAGTGCACTTTTTGCTTGCATGTAAGATAGTAACAAAACCAAATAAATTAATTGATTAATGAAGATAAATCAGACTTGCCCATTTGAAATTCTCTTTCAGAATTGCCTACTGTGGATAAGGAAACCTCAAGAGTTGTCTTTTACATATTATGGCTTGGCCTACAAATACAGTGGTTATTTGAGTTTTACTTCTTCTTCTTTGTTATTTTTAAGCCCTGAAAGTCTCCAGAGGAAGTGGAATTTAGTTATGCTGACCTAGTTGTAACACTGACTAGACATGGATTTCTCTATATCAGGGTAATAGAAATAAAATTTATTTCCATGAATATATCATTTGCATTGACATTTATAGAGCTTGGTCTTTTTTTTTTTTTTTTTTGAGACGGAGTTTCGCTCTTGTTACCCAGGCTGGAGTGCAATGGCGCGATCTCGGCTCACCGCAACCTCCGCCTCCTGGGTTCAGTCAATTCTCTTGCCTCAGCCTCCCGAGTAGTTGGGATTACAGGCACGCGCCACCATGCCCAGCTAATTTTTTGTATTTTTTAGTAGAGATGGGGTTTCACCATGTTGACCAGGATGGTCTCGATCTCTCGACCTCGTGATCCACTCGCCTCAGCCTCCCAAAGTGCTGGGATTACAGGCGTGAGCCACCGCGCCCGGCTAGAGCTTGGTCTTTAATGGATGGCTGTTTTAGTGATGGACTTGAAAATTTACATTGTTTAGAATAGCTATTCCTTAGACTGTAGAGTCATAGACCTGTCAATTTCATGATCAAAAAAGGATTCTTGAATTAGATTCAGTCAATTTAGTAAACTATTTCACTGTCTTTTTTCTTTAAAAAAAAAAAGAATTCTCGATTATCTTTTCTCAAACATGTGTTCGCCCTCATCCTCCTTTTTTCTTTTTTCTTTTTCTGAGACGGAGTTTTGCTCTTGTCACCCAGGCTGGAGTGCAATGGCACAATCTCGGCTCACTGCAACCTTCACCTCCTGGGTTCAAGCAATTCTTCTGCCTCAGCCTTCCAAGCAGCTGAGATTACAGGCACCAGCCACCATGCCCAGCTAATTTTTGTATTTTTAGTAGAGATGGCGGTTCATTATGTTGGCCAGGCTGGTCTTGAACTCCTAACCTCAAGTGATTTGCCCATCTCAGTCTCCCAAAGGGCTGGGATTACAGGCGCCTGGCCGTCTTCCTTTTTTATGTTATTTCATCTACTAGGTCAGGCCAAACTCTACGAAGCAACCTTGTCTCCTCTTTTCCTTCCATCTCTCAATCCCTACCCCATCCACCCCACATTCAATTCTTTAGCAGTCCTGTCGTCTCTCCCTTCAAAAGATATCCAGGACTCAAGCACTTCTCCGAAGTCCCACCTACCAACACTAAACCCACATCATCTCCTGCCTCTGCCGCTGCAATAGCTCCTTAACTCATCTGCCTGCTTTTACTGTTGTCCCCACTCTCCACACAACAGCTAGAGGGAACTTTTCAAAATACAAACCAGTTCACATCAGATATATCGTCACAAGGCAATTTAAAAGACAGCTTCCAGCCTGGCCAACATGGCAAAACCTCGTCTCTACTAACATGAAATGTAGCTGGGCATGATGGCAGGCGCCTGTCATCCCAGCTACTCGGGAGGCTGGCAGGAGAATCACTTAAACCCTAAAGGCAGAGGTTGCAGTGAGCCACCATCAGCCACTGCACTATACCCTGGGCAACAGAGTGAGAATCTTACTCAAAAAAAAAAAAAAAAAAAAAGACAGCTGGAAAACATAGCCTCTGGGTCATCCCTGGCTATACTGAAGGAAACCAGGGGCCATGTCATTAAAAATGGTGTGATATTCCATTCCTAGAAAATTACATTTAAAAAAAAAAAAAAAAAAAAAAGGGAGGGGATCTTACTGCCAAGGGAACTTATAAATAGCAGAACTTGGCCTAATCATCTTGGCTCTTTTCCACACTTCATAATGCAGTACAACCAACCTCTAAACAATCAGCATAATGCTGAGCAAATAGTCATAATAACCCGGATGTTTTCCAGATAGATTCTTGCTATTTCTACTTGTTTCTCTCATTTCAAAGTTGACCTTTAATGAGCTAGTGAAAGGCTGGTTTCCTGATGACCCAGGCTTTCTGATGTTATGCCACCCATTCAGCAGTAATGAATATGGTGGAATTTGGTCCTTTTCCACATTGCCTTCCAGGACTGATGGCCAGAAATAAAGCAGGCAGAAAGAAGTTTCCCAAATCTCAGGCAGGCTTAGAGGCCTGTTTACCACGAAGCTAAGGAAGCTTAAAATGTAGGAGCCCTTACTTGCACAACACACTTCCAAGGCCTTGTACCTAAATTCGTATTCATACTTTTGTATTCTTTTTCTTAAGGAACTCCACCTGTTTGAAACCAAGCTTTCAGTTCCCCTTCCTAGGTTTTATGACAACTACCAGGAATAGGAGATTCAGGATGTCCAGGACATAAAGAACCAGGGGAAGAGAGCAGCAAATGCAGAGCTCCTGTGGTCCTCCATTTTGCTGGCGTGAGGTTATCAGGTTGCTGATGGGATGAGAAATCTTCTGTCCTAAACATCCCAGTTCACTCAACATCCATACTCTCTCTCTCTCTCTTTTTTTTTTTTTTCTTTTTCCTGAGACAGAGTCTCACTGTTTCCCAGGGTGTAGTGCAGTAGTACCATCTCGGCTCACTGCAACCTTTACCTCCTGGATTCAAGCAATTCTCATGCCTCAGCCTCCCAAGTAGCTGAGATTACAGGTGTGCACCATCACGCCTGGCTAATTTTTGTATTTTTAGTAGAGACAGGGTTTCACCATGTTGACCAGGATGGTCTGAAACTCCTGACCTCACACAATCCACCCGTTTCAGCCTCTTAAAGTACTGGCATTACAAGCATGAGTCGCTGTGCCTGGCCTCAGCATCCATACTCTTAACTCAGCAAACACTGCTCTTAGTCTTTCCTAAGAATTCTGACAGATTGCCAGCTGCACGGATATCAGTAAAACCCCACTGGGAAAGATATTCCTAGATACCTTGATTATCAAACTGTGTGTTCGCTTGTTCATCTCTTCTTTTTTTTTTTTTTTTGAGACGGAGTTTCACTCTTGTTACCCAGGCTGGAGTGCAATGGCGCGATCTCGGCTCACCGCAACCTCCGCCTCCTGGGTTCAGGCAATTCTCCTGCCTCAGCCTCCTGAGTAGCTGAGATTACAGGCATGCACCACCATGCCCAGCTGATTTTTTGGTATTTTTAGTAGAGATGGGGTTTCACCATGTTGACCAGGATGATCTCGATCTCTTGACCTCGTGATCCACCCGCCTCGGCCTCCCAAAGTGCTGGGATTATAGGCTTGAGCCACCGCGCCCGGCCTGTTCACCTCTTCTTCACAGAGCAGCACAGAGACCACTTTGCAATAGATAGTTCCACTTGGCCTTGTCTCTCTCCACTGAAGATATGGGCTGTGAACCACTGTAGTGTGGGCATGATGCATTTAAACTTCTTGGAACACAGCTTATTGAACTGAGCTTGACTTGTTGAACTTAACCAGAAGGGGCCGGGAGTGGTGGCTCACACCTGTAATTCCAGCACTTTGGGAGGTCGAGGTAGGCAGACCACTTTAGGTCAGGAGTTTGAGACCAGCCTGGCCAACAGGACAAAACCCCAACTCTAATAAAAATACAAAAAATTAGCCGAGCATGGTGGTGGGCCCCTGTAATCCCAGCCACTTGGAAGGCTGAGGCAGGAAGGAGAATCGCTTGAACCTGGGAAGTGGAGGTTGTAGTAGTGAGCTGAGATCGCACCACTGCACTCCAGCCTGGGTGACGGAGCAAGACTACATATCAAAACAAACAAACAAAAAACCTGCTGGATGGGGTGGCTCACGCCTATAATCCCAGCACTTTGGGAGGCTAAGGTGGGCAGATCACCTTAGGTCAGGAGTTCAAGACCAGCCTGGCCAACACGGAGAAACCCCGTCTCTACTAAAAATACAAAAATTAGCCAGGCATGGTGGCATGTGCCTGTAGTCCCAGCTGCTAGGGAGACTGAGGCAGGGGAATTGCTTGAACCCAGGAGACGGAGGTTGCAGTGAGCCAAGATCACACCACTGTACTCCAGCCTTGGCAACAGAGTGAGACTTCATCTAAAACAAAACAAAACAAAAAACAGTGAGACCTTTGCTTTGATCTCCGTCCCAAGTCAAGGATAATCAAAATATCCAGGATTTGTTGTTACCTTAGGTAGCTCCATTTTTAAGTAAATTATACAAAGCCACTTAACCAGCATTAGCACCTTCCAGGTGCTAACTAACAGTAGCCTCTCCATCATCTCTAAAGCAGGACTTTAAAGATTTACTGATATATCCTTTAGTAATTTTTTTTATGTTTAAGACTCACCATAATAAAGCGCCAGCCAGATTGCCTGAGCTCAGGAGTTCCCGACCAGCCTGGGCAACACGGTGAAATTCCGTCTCTATTAAAATAAAATAAAAAGTAGCCAGGTGTAGTGGAGTGCACCTGTAGTCCCAGCTACTCAGGAGGCTGAGGGAGGAGAATTGCTTGAACCTGGGAGGCGGAAGTTGCAGTGAGCTGAGATCGCACAACTGCCCTCTAGCCTGGGCGACAGAGTAAGACTCCGTCTCAAAAAAAAGCACCCACCAAAATGATATAATCCCCAGATCTCACAAAAACTCAGCTTCATCTCCTCCATACTTCAGGGTTTAGCAAACTGAAGATTTTGTAAAGTTTCTACTTAGAGATCAAGTTAATAAAAGGTCCCTATATTAATAATTAAACAGGTACACAGAAAATCATGTTTCCCAGCAGAGTGGAAATCCATGCCACAACTCAAGTTTCTAGTCTGGCTAAATCACTTTGCTTCTAATTTTGCCTAATATTCTGTACTTCCCTCCTACTTATTAATTATCACGTAACTGGCTGGGCATGGTGGCTCACGCCTGTAATCCCAGCTCTTTGGGAGGCCGAGACGGGTGGACCACCTGAGGCCAGGAGTTTAAGACCAGCCTGGCCAACATGGTGAAACCCCATCTCTAGTAAAAATACAAAAATTAGCTGGGTGTGACGGCATGCACCTATAACCCCAGCTACTTGGGAGGCTGAGGCAGGAGAATCACTTGAACTCGGAAGGCAGAGGCTGCAGACAGCTGAGATCACAGCACTGCACTCCAGCCTGGGCAACAGAGTTAAACTCTGTCTCAAAAAAAAAAAAAATAGTAATTATAATAATCACATAACTGAGGAGGTTCCCCAGCAAGTTACGTGGTTGAATAAAGTCCATTTTTTTTTCCTTAGGTTTTTACAACGGTATCATATGTATTACAGAGGATGGATTCCATTAAATATACGATGGGTTCAATATTCAAATTGGAGTTTCAGAACTGGAGAGAGCAAAATTGCTCCATGTAATAGAGGGAAACACCTTTGGGGTACAGAGGGCAGTTCTAGAGGAAAGAGGAAATGGGAAGGGGAAAGAGGGGAGCCAACAACGTTTTGAAAGATAGAGAGTTAAATGTTAGTGAGAAAGCCTTAGAATAGTAGGATGACTGATAGAAATTCAGTTGATCCTTACGCAAAGTTTAAGTGTACATCACTTCAATTTAAATACTTCCTTCATTATCTCCCTGTCCTCCACCTCCAAATCTTTCATAATACATGCAGCCCATATGAATGCTTAATATGAGTAGTATTTGTGCAACTTGGAGAAAGCAATGAGATCATATCTGTGGAAGGAACCCCAAAAGCAGAGGGATCATGTGAGAATGTAATCCATGGGAATTCACAGGAGCCTCAAAGAGGGTGTGGGTTTCCTTCATGGGGTTTGGGATTGGAGGTTAGAGGCGATTTTAAGTAATCTCAGAGGGTAGAGAGCTGGGCTACACATAAAACCTATGTGCTTAGTCTCTCCTTTTCTCATTCCACAAAGTGTGTCTGGAGGTGGGGAGAGTCCTGGGCATTGTCCTTGTTCCATCTCCATTTGGGTCTGTGCCTGTTGGGAGATGGTCCTCTGCAGCCCACTGATCTGCAGTGAGGCCTGCCACTCAGGCCACGGAACATGCAGTGCACATGGTGCCTGGCCCACGCTCCTCTCATCAGACTGTGAGCTGTGCCACTCAGAGTGGGGGCTCCTGTTTCTAGCTTGCACCAAGGGACCCTGTGGGATAGAGGCAGCCCCGCTGCCTCGAGCTCTCAGAACAGTAAGAACGTACCCCTCCTACACCTGTCCTGTATAACACCGCCTCACCTACCTTTCCCTGGAGACTTACACAATTCTCCGCCCCTGGGCTTCACAAATTGTTCCTGCCCTATCGACCTCACTCCCTCTGTCTCTGTCATTTGCAAAGCTCCCTCCCTCGCCATGGAGTTGGGATTTCTCTTTGCAATACAGAACAAGTTGTATTTATTTCTTTGATCCTTGGCCTTTCAAAACTGTGTTCTCTAAGGCCTGCTGGGGATAATAAGCAAGTCTATTGAAGAGTCAGTTACCTCTTAAATGACTTCTCCCTTTTCTACACAAAGACATAAAGTCACTGCCAACGCTTTGAAACTAAACCTAGACTCCTGCAGTCTGTGCTTATGTGTGTTACATAAAAAGGAGCCTAGAGAAAGGGAGAAAGAAGGGGACAAAGAGTGAGGTTTTCCTTTTATTTCATTTACTTATTTTTGAGACAGACTTTTGCTCTGCTGCCCAGGCTGGAGAGTAGTGGTTCAATCTTGGCTCACCACAACTTCTGCCTCCCGGGTTCAAGTGATTCTCCTGCCTCAGCCTCCCAAGTAGCTGGGACTACAGGCATGTGCCACCATGCCCAGCTAATTTTTGTGTTTTTAGTAGAGATGGTTTCACTATGTTGGCCAGGCTGGTCTCAAACTCCTGACCTCGTGATCCGCCCGCCTCAGCTTCCCAAAGTGCTGGGATTACAGGTGTGAGCCACCGCACCTGGCCAAGAGTGTGGTTTTCTTTTTCTAGTTACAATTGTTTGCATTTTCTAATTCTTCTGAAATGAGTACACAGAGAATCAGGGAGGTTATATAACTTGCCTGAAGTCACACAGCTGGTATATTGCGAACTGGAAGTTGATCCCAGGATTTCCGACTGCTAGTGGAGTAGGGCTCTTCTTCTATAGCTGAGCTAGACACCAATCCTGGGGTAGAAAGAGGTTTTCCCTTCAAAAGAGACATATTACTGTCCCTCAGCAGGTGAAAACAATGGTATAGGACCTAAATCTCTCTACCATCAGGAGAGTTAAAGTACCTGAAGCACCCATGTCCTAAGGTGTCTGTCCACTTCACACCCAGGTGGGCAGTCCTACATACCAAGTGTGTGTTGCATGACTCTGCCACAGTGGATTGGACCAGCAGTCTTGCGCTCTCTCTCTCTCTTTCTCTCTCTCTCTCTCTCTCTCTCTCTCTCACACACACACACACACACACACACACACATACACACAAATCCGTAATTAGAATCAGGAATATCCAATTCAATCTGGAAAGGTTGAACGGAGGAGATACATACTCGGGAGCTGTGGGTTGGCCTCTACTACCTGCCATATGGAACGAGCAGCTGAGTCCTGGTGTGCAGGGAGAGGAAGAGCCATTTATGAGAGGAGGAAATACAATGGGATTCCTGATGTCTTTAGTTCCCGGCCCCAATGGGTTTCTACATCGTTTGGGGAGTCCACAGAACTTGGAACAGAGAGCACTACATCCCAAATCAGTAATTTCCAAACTATAAGTCAATTCCAATTTATCACATGTTTTCATGTTACAAGAGGCCATATAGATTAATAATTTTTTTTTTTTGAGACAGAGTCTTGTTCTTGTCATTAGGCTAAAGTGCAATGCCATAATCTCAGCTCACTGCAACCTCTGCCTCCCGAGTTCAAGGGATTCTCTTACCTCAGCTTCTGAGTAGCTGAGATTACAGGTGCATGCCACCATGCCCAGCTAATTTTTTGTATTTTTAGTAGAGATGGGGTTTCACCATGTTGGGTAGGCTAGTCTCAATCTCCTAAACTCAAGTGACCCACCTACCTCGGCCTCCCAAAGTATTGAGATTACAGGTGTGAGCCACCATGCTCGGTTAGATTAACGATAAAAGCCCCAATGAGGACATAGGCTGGCTGGGTGAGCAGGGTAAGTTTATCAGTATCTGTTTTCCTAAATATAAGACAAAAATATAATACTCAATAGTAGCTTTCTCATACAGTTTTTGTGCTGATTAAATGAGTAAATCTATCTCAGAATAATGACTGAAACATAGAATGCAGTATGTAAATGCTATGTATTATTCATATTTGTTTTCTTCTCCTTGCTCCTATTTTACATGTCACAAAGTTAACCACTACCAATACTTCCTGTATAAGGCAGTGAAGAAAAGGAGAGGCAAAATTTTGGTTAATATATACAAACATATACACCACAAAGAAAAGAGAAAAGTAGGCTGGGTGTGGTGGCTCATGCGTGTAATTCCAGCACTCTGGGAGGCTGAGGTAGGCGGATCCCCTGAGGTCGGGAGTTCGAGACCAGCCTGACCAACATGGAGAAACCCTACTAAATCTCTACTAAAAATACAAAATTAGCCAGGTATGGTGATGCATACCTGTAATCCCGGCTACTAGGGAGGCTAAGGCAGGAGAATCTCTTGAACTCGGGAGGCAGGGGTTGCAGTGAGCCGAAATTACGCCATTGCACTCTAGCCTAGAGAAAAAGAGTGAAACTCCATCTCAAAAAAAGAAAAAAGAGGCCGAATGTAGTGGCTCATGCCTATAATCTTAGCACTTTGGGAGGCTGAGGCGGGCAGATCACCTAAGGTCAGGAGTTCAAGACCAGCCTGGCCAACATGGTAAAACCCCATCTCTACTAAAAATACGAAAAAAAAAAAAAAAAAAGAAAGAAAAAAGAAAAAGAAAGAAAAGAAAAGAGGAAAATATACACAGTTTTAGCAGTCTGTATTTCTGTATCAGGTCATATGGCCCAGAACCAAAAAGTCAAAGGTGTTGCCTTTGACGTAGCAATTACATAGTAGGTCCTGGAACTAAGCTCTCCTGATCCTAAGTTCAATGCTTGTCCCGTCACCTTGTGTGTCCTACAACCAACCGCCTGTTGAAGTTTCCTGGGGAAGAGTGTAAACACCTAAACCCAGAGGGTGGTATGAAAACTGCTCCATGCCTCTACTCCTGGTTGGGGAACCAGGCTATTCCAACTTGGCCTGTCCCGCGGGGCTTCCACAACCATGTAATGGATGAAGAGGAAGAAGGCTTAGTAATGATAATATTCTATTTTGAGAAGTATTTTGCAAACAATCCTGTAGCCAAAAATATATATCTGCTAATGTTTAGGAACTGAGGAAGTGCAGAAATCACAAGAAACCATCACTAAGTGATCTCACCTGCCAAAGGCATCAAAGTGGGTGATTCACAGGAGGATGCCTGGAAGCTGCACTCCAAGCCCCCATTCTCTAGCTGCTGAAGCCCTAGGTCTATTCACCACCAACAGAATTATAATGGCCTCTCCTTTCCTTCTGTCTTCCAGATTTCACATGAGCACCTCTCATTTGCAGCATACAGGCTAGAACCCTGTCTAGGGAGGCTGAGAAATATAGTTCTGAGGCTTCCAGCTCTCAAAATATAAGAGAAAGCATAGAAGGAAGGGAGAATGATGCAGAGATGCCAACAATCTGGTATGAGCTACACCCAGCTTGTCCATCCCACTGCCCGCGGGCCACATGCAGCCCAGGATGGCTTTGAATGTGGCCCAACACAAATTTGTAAACTTTCTAAAAACATTATGAGATTTTTTTTTTTTTTTTTTTTTTTTTTTTTGCTCATCAGTTATCACTAGTGTTAGTAAATTTTATGTGTGGCACAAGGTAATGCTTCTCTGCCAGTTTGGCCCAGGGAAGCCAAAAGATTGGAGACCCCTGGTCTATACCTTTGGCTAGTCCATGAAATTCATATACACTCTTTTATCTATGTTTAACTTTCAAACAACAATATTAATGAGTCTACCTAATATGATGCACCTATGTGGCAGGCCAGTTCACTAACCCAGACCTCCGTAAGAACTGTTTTAGCCCTGACTGAGGGGTTAAGTTAAATATCAAAGGCTGATAGAGCCAGCATCCTTATGCCAAGATTGGAATGTGACAAAAACCCACTAAGAATTTGGGCCTTTCTTGGGCCTTGAAGCATGACAAGATAACGAAGCAATTCTTTTTTTTTTTTTTTTTTTTTTTTTTTGTGAGACGGAGTTTCGCTCTTGTTACCCAGGTTGGAGTGCAATGGCACGATCTCGGCTCACCACATCCTCCGCCTCCTGGGTTCAGGCAATTCTCCTGCCTCAGCCTCCTGAGTAGCTGGGATTTCAGGCACGCGCCACCATGCCCAGCTAATTTTTTGTATTTTTTAGTAGAGAAGGGGTTTCACCATGTTAACCAGGATGGTCTCGATCTCTTGACCTCGTGATCCACCTGCCTCAGCCTCCCAAAGTGCTAGGATTACAGGCTTGAGCCACCGCGCCCGGCTACGAAGCAATTCTTAACAGGATTCATTTAGGATTAAAAAAGTTTCACTGGAGTCTGATGAAACTCCCCAGACCTCCACAAATAAGTTTTCTGAAAGTCTGAGGGAATTCCCCAAACCTCCATGACTTAGCAGGAAACAAGATAAGGGTAATCACCCCAGCACCTGCAGCCATTTAGATTAAATAAATTGACTGAGGCTCTACAGGAAGGTCTTCGGGATTCAGATCTTAGTTGTAGATCAGAAGAAGTTAATGGCTTATGTCTTTAGATGAATGCACACTTACACAGAGACATATAGCTTAGAAGGTACATAAGCGCTGGAAACTGTAATTTTGAGATGGTGTGGCAATATTTTCCAGGCCTTCTCCCTGTACCCAGTTACAGAAATAAACTCCCTTTTCCCCCAGTTCATCTGTATCTAATTATTGGGCCACAAGAATCAGCAGCCCTTCCCTTGATTTGGCCCGGGAACAGCTATTCCTCATTTAAATAAAGGTGTTGTTATGTTCTGAACTGCATTCCCTCAAAATTCCTATGTTGAAGCCCTAACTCCCAGTTCCTCGGATTAAGACTATTTGGAGATAGGGCCTTTAGAGAGGTAATTAAGCAAAATTAGCCCATTATGATGGGCCCTAACCCAATCTGACTGTTGTCCTTATCAGAAGAGGAAATTTGGACTGGGTACAGGTGCAGTGGCTCACGCCTGTAATCACAGCACTTTGGGAGGCAAAAGCAAGCAGGTCACTGGAGGTGAGGAGGTCAAGACCCAGAGGAGAGACCTCAGGAGCGAACCAAACCTGCCGACACCTTGATCCTAGACTTCCAGTTTCCAGAACTGTGAGAAAATAGATTTCTGTTGTTTAAACCACCCAGTCTGTGGTATTTTTGTTTGTTTTTGAGACAGAGTCTCACTGTTGCCCAGGCTGGAGTGCAGTGGCAGGATCTTGGGCTCACTGCAACCTCCACCTCCTGGGTGCAAGCGAGTCTCCTGCCTCAGCCTCCCAAGTAGTTGGGATTACAGGCATTTACCACCATGCCTGGATAATTTTTGTATTTTTAGGAGAGGTGGGGTTTCCCCATGTTGGCCAGCCTGGTCTCAAACTCCTGACCTCAAGTGATCCACCTGCTTCAGCCTCCCAAAATGCTGGGATTACAGGCATGAGCCACCACACCTGGCCCAGTCTGTGGTATTTTATTACAGCAGCCCTTGCAAACTGAGACAGGTATGTACCCTCTCCCCATAGTCACTGGTTCCATCTCAGGATAGTTATTAATTCTTCTAGTTGAGTCACAACCCTACCTCAATATCCTGTGAGTGAAAGACTAAATCCCAAAGTTAACCAATACCAATACTTCCTGTCAAAGACAGTGAAGAAGCCGGGCACGGTGGCTCATGCCTGTAATACCGGCACTTTGGGAGGCTGAGGCAGGCAGATCACCTGAGGTTGGGAGTTCGAGACCAGCCTGATCAACATGGAGAAAGCCTATCTCTACTAAAAATACAAAATCAGTTGGGTGTGGTGGTGCATGCCTGTAATCCCAGCTACTCGGGAGGCTGAGGCAAGAGAATCTCTTGAACCCGGGAGGCAGAGGTTGCAGTGAGCTGAGGTCAAGCCATTGCACTTCAGCCTGGGCAACAAGAGTAAAACTCCATCTTTAAAAAAAAAAAAAAAAAAAAAAAAGATAGTGAAGAAAGAAAAAAGGGAAAATTTGGCTAATCCGTACAACAGAGTGAAAAAGAAAATATGCCCAGTTGTAATGGCCTCTATTTCTGTATCAGTTCACATGGTCATAGTCAGAATTTACAACTAACATCTTCCACTTCCCATTTCATGTTCCCTTACCTTTCAGCTAAGAGCACTTCAAAGTTTCAGGGCTTATTACCCTAGCCACAGGGAGTTCTGTAAATGGGAGCAGAGAAATGGAGCAGTATCTAGAGAGAAGCTTTGCTTATTTATTTTTTTTTCATCATGGGAGATAAGGCAGCATGTTTTTGTACTGATGAGAATAGCTCAGTACTATGGGAAAACTGATGGTGCAGGAAAAAAACAAAATCAAAAACAGAATAAGTACAGAAATAGTGACCCTTAGTAGGGAAAGGAGGGAGATTCCAGTGCATAAGTAGAGGGACTGGCCTAGGCTAAGAGCACACTCGTTTCCTCCAATGTAACAGGAAGAAAGAGTAGATGGGTAGAGGTGGCAGGGTTAAGTGTTTGGACTTTATTCTTTGGACAATGGGGAATTGATGACAAGTATTAAGTAGGAGGAGCTCTGTGCTCAGGTCTGTGTTTAGAAAAATCAGTATAGATACAGTAGGAAAAATAGACTTAAGCAGGCAAGATAAAAACAAGAAGACTTTGAGAAGGCTATAGTACCAGGTCAGAAATAATAATGGTGTGACTAAGATGGTAGCAGTGAGGATGTAGGGAAGTAGAAAGATTTGAGAGATATTTAGGGTAATAAAATCAAACTCAGAGAGTGAACAGGAATGGGTGCCCTAGAGCTTGGGCAGTCCGGGCAAAGACCGGCTCTAACTCTAACTGAAATGGAAAACTACTGCAGGGTTTGGAGTAGAGCCATGATCTGATCAAACTCACATTTTAAAAATAATCACATGGCCAGGAATGGTGGCTCATGTCTGTAATCTTAGCACTTTACGAGGCCAAGGTGGGGAGATCACTTGAGTCCAAGAGTTCGAGACCAGCCTGGACAATATGGTGACATCTTGTCTCTACATCTCTATAGCTGACAGGCACCTGTAGTCCCAGCTACTCGGGAGGCTGTGGTGGGAGGATCACTTAGCCTGGGAGGTGGAGGTTGCAGTAAGCCCAGATCACATGCCACTGTATTCCAACTTAGGTGGACAGAGTGAGATCCAGCCTTGTTTTTTTTTTGAGAGTCTCCAGGCTGAAGTGCAGTGGCACGATCTTAGCTGTTGGCAACCTCTCCTCCCAAGTTCAAGCAATTCTCCTGCCTCAGCTTCCCGAATAGCTGAGATTACAGGTGCCAGCCACCTAAAAATACAAAAAGACTAATTTTTTGTATTTTTATTAGAGACAGGGTTTCACCATGTTGGCCAGGCTGGTCTTTAACTCCTGACCTCAGGTGATCCACCCACCTTGGCCTCCCAAGGTGCTGAGATTACAAGCATGAGCCACTATGCCCAGCCGAGATCCAGTCTTTAAAAAAAAAAAAATCACACTGGCTGGCATGTTGCAAATATAAAGTAGACCAGAGTTGAAGCATAGAAGCCATTTTGGAGCTGTTGTAACCATTCGGGGAGAGATGACAATAGCTGGGACCAGGGTAGAAGTGATAATGATGGCAGTGAGGATAAAAAGTGATCAGATTGGAGTGCGTTGTGAAAGTAGAGCCAACTGAATTGACTGACAGATCAGATATGGAGCATGAGAAAAAACAGGTGTCAGGAATGAGTCTAACGTTGTTGGCCTGACCAAACTAGAAGAATTAAATTGCCACATAGTAAGCTAAAATAAATATGGGAGAAGAGTAGGATGGGGGTGTATCTTTGAGGAGTAGATTCAAGGTTTTGGTTTTGACATGTACATTTTGAGGCTGGTTGCGGTGGCTCATGCCTGTAATCCCAGCACTTTGGGAGGCCAACGTGGGCAGATCACCTGTTGTCAGGAATTTGATCCTGACCAACATGGTGAAACCCTGTCTCTACTAAAAATACAAAAATTAGCCGGGCATGATGCCAATGCCTGTAATCCCAGCTACTCAGGAGGCTGAGGTAGGAGAATCGCTTGAACCTGAAAGACAGAGGTTGCAGTGAGCCAAGATCACACCATTGTACTCCATCCTGGGCGACAGAGTCCAAGTCGAGAAATAAATAAATAGATTAATTAATTAAAAATAAATACTTTTTGAGATGCCAGTTATTATTTATTAATTATTTATCTCAGCCTAGAATCTAACTCTGTTTTCTATATGAACCAAAGTTTCGTATGACTTTACTATGCACTGAGTTTCCCAGGAACACCACTTCCACGTAATTAATGAAAGAGGATGCTTTGTTTTGTTAAGAAAATCAACAACACACTGCTTGCTGAATGTGAGCTGCCAGTCCAGTTCTCCCAGATTGGTTTGCATGTAGCAACTTTGACAGGCACACCGATTCTAGGAATGACTACAAGCATCTGATGTTTACATCCGGGCTTCCGATAAAAGTTGTGCATAATTTTTACATGTTCCAATAAATATTTGTATGCATTTACTTCCTCTTATTTTTCCTGGCATTACATTTAGAAAATTAAATTCATTCATTCGAAATTATGTATGTAGGCTGGGCATGGTGGCTCATGCCTGTAATCCTAGCACTTTGGGAGGCCAAGGCAGGTGGATCGCCTGAGGTCAGAAGTTCAAGACCAGCCAGGCCAACATGGCGAAACTTCTTATCTGCTAAAAATACAAAAATTAGCCAGGCATCATCGCATGTGTCTGTAATCTCAGCTACTTGGGAGGCTGAGGCAGGAGAATCACTTGAACCCAGGAGGCAGAGGTTGCAATGAGTCAAGATCACACCATTGTACTCCAGCCTGGACAACAGAGCAAAACTCTATTAAAAAAAAAAAAAAGAAAAGGAAATTATGTATGTAGATAATTGTGGGAGGGTATATTCTCCATTTGCCCCTCCGGATCCATTCCGCTCTTCCACCCCCTGCTTCCTGCCCCAGGAGACTGACTGTTACAGGTGACATCAACTGGCTTGCTTGCCCAGTGGCTTCCAGTTGGATTCAGCCAAGGCAAGATACCATTCCCTCATGTTGGCCCTTCAGGTCTAAGCGGGGGCAGATACTCTCCCCGGTGTTCCACAATTCCTTGCTGGTTCCCTTTACTTTGCCTTCATCTTTGGCAATAATCCCTTCACTAAACTGGCCTCAATTGGACTTGGTTTAAGTATTCCATCTGGTTTCTTCCAGGCTCTAACAAACACAGTAGTTATATTCTCTCTGAATTTCCTTTCAGGACAGGAAAGAGGCAAGTTACAAAAGCTTCGTTATAAAAAGAATAAATCCAGAATGTGGAACATTCTACAGGACAATTCAGCTGGTCTCTGCAATAAGCCAATGGCATAAAAAATAACGGATGGGGAGGAGAACTGCTGAAAATTAAAAGGATTTTAAGGGCGCAACAAAATGTAATGTGTAGACCTTTTTTGGATCCAGATTTGAATAAACCCATTGTAATAAGACATACCTGAGAATTAGGAAAAGTATAACTATAGACTGGGTATTAAGTAACACCAAAAAACAATTTCAAATTCTATTAGGTATAATCATAGCATTGTGGATATGCAAGAAAATGGTCCATGTCTTTTTTCTTTTCTTTTCTTTTCTTTCTTTTTTTTTTTTTTTGAGACAGAGTCATGCTCTGTCACCCAGCCTGGAGTGCAGTGGCACAATCTCAGTTCACTGCAACCTCTGCTTCCCAGGTTCAAGTGATTTTCCTGCCTCAGCCTCCCAAGTAGCTGGGATTATAGGTGCCCACCACCACGCCCAGCTAATTTTTTGCATTTTTAGTAGAGACAGTGTTTCACCATGTTGGCCAGGGTAGTCTCAAACTCCTGGCCTCAAATGATCTGCCCACCTCCGCCTCCCAAAGTGCTGAGATTACAGGCATGAGCAACCACGCCTGGTTAGTCCATGTCTTTAAGACCTGGATACTGACCTGTAATCCCAGTGCTTTATGAGGCTGCAGTGGGAGGACTGCTTGAGGTCAGGAGTTGAAGATCAGCCTGGACAACATAGTAAGACCCCATCACTACAAAAAAAATTAGAAAATCAGCCAGGCACAGTGGTGCGCCCAGTAGTTCTAGCTACGTGGGAAGCTGAGGTGGTAAGATCACTTTGAGCCAAGGAGTAGCAGTGAACTATGGTCATGCCACTGTACTCCAGCCTAGGTGACACAGCAAGACTCTGTCTATAAAAAAGAAAAGAAAAGAAATCCATATTGAAGTATGTAGGAGTAAAATGACATGATGCTTGGGATTTGCTTTACAATACTTTGGCAAAGACAAAGAAAAATGAATAAAGTAAATGGAGATACTGTTAAATAGTGAATGCAGGTGATAGGTACATGGGAATACACTGTTCTCTCTACTTTGGTATATATGTTTTAAATTCTTTATGGTAAAAGATTTAGAAAAATAAAATAAATTATTTTTTATATTTTATTTGTTTTTAGATAGGGTTTCAGTCTGTCACCAGACTGAAGTGCAATGGTGCAATCGCAGCTCACTGCAAACTCTGCCTCCTGGGCTCAAATGATCCTCCCACCTCAGCCTCCCAAGTAGCTGGGACTATAAGCACAAGCCACCATGCCCAGTGAATTTTTGTATTTCTTGTAGAGACAGGGTTTCACCATGTTGCCCAGGCTGGTCTTAAACTCCTGACATCAAGTGATCCACCCACCTTGACTCCCAAAGTGCAGGGATTGCAGGCATGAGCCATTGTGTCCCGTCTGAAAATAAAATAAAATAAAAGAGGTCACTGAGTCTGGTACAATTGAGGACCACCAACAAAGGCAACAAGTGTAAAGAGAAGAGGTCTAAGACTGGGTCCTGGGCTGTCCAGGTGGAGAATGGGAAGATGGGAGGAAAAGTCATGAATGAAGAAAAGTTAAAAGAAGGGTGTCCCTGCATAATCAAGCAAGTATTTCAAGGAAGAAGTGATATTTCAACAACTGATCATTGGTTTCTGCAATGTGGAGGTCATTGATGACCTTGACAAAAGCAATTTTTTGTTTGTTTTCTTTTCTTTTCTTTCTTTCTTTCTTTCTTTTTTTTTTTTTTTGAGACAGAGTCTCTCACTTTGTTGCCCAGGCTGGAGTGCAGTGCCGTGATCTTGGCTCACTGCAACCTCCACCTCTCAGGTCCAAGTAATTCTCCTGCCTCAGCCTCCCAAGTAGTTGGAATTATAGGCGCCCGCCACTATGCCCATCTAATTTTTGTATTTTTAGTAGAGATGGGGTTTCGCCATGTTGGCCAGGCTGGTCTTGAACTCCTGATCTCAATGATCCGCCCACCTCAGCCTCCCAAAGTGCTGGGATTATAGCCATGAGCCACCACCCCCCTGCCAACAACAGCAGTTTTGATGTAATGGTAGGGGCAAAACCTCATTGTGTTTGAGTTCAATCATCCCCCTCTATAGATACTGCCCTATTTCTCTGCTGCCTTTTACAGCACTCCCTGTGGTTAGGGCAAGTAGATTGAAGTAGGCTCAAGGGAGAATGGAGTAGAAAAAATAGAGACAGGGCAGGGCACAGTGGCTCATGCCTGTAATCCCAGCACTTTGGGAGGCCGAGGCAGGAGAATTGCTTGAGTCCAGGAGTTTGAGACCAGCCTATGCAATATGGCAAAACCCTGCTTCTACCAAAAATACAAAAATTAGCCAGGCATGGTTGTGCACACCTGTAGTCCCAGGTACTTGGGAGGCTGAGGCAGGAGGATCACTTGAAATTGGGAGGCACAGGTTGCAGTAAGTTGAGATCATGCCATTGCACTTGAGCCTGGGTGACGGAGCCAAACCCTGTCAAGAAAGAAAGAAGAAGGAAAGTAAGGAAGAAGGTAAGGTAAGGTAAGGGAGAAAAAGCGAGAGAAAGAAAAAGAAAGAGAGAGAGAGGGAGGGAGGGAGGGAGGAAGGAAGGAAGGAAGGATAGGATAGGATAGGATAGGATAGGATAGGATAGAGTCAACCTTTTGAGATGTTTTGCTTGAAGTAGATTACAGAAATGGGATGGTATCTAGAAAAGACTGTGCTGTCAAGGGAAGAGTTTAGATTGGTTTGGTTTTTAAGACAGGAACTATCATAGCATGTTTGTAAGTTCCCAAGAGTGTATCAGTAGAGAGGGAAAGATGGAAGGTTTGAGACAGATAAAATAATCGTGGAAGGAAAGTGCTTGGACAGAGGACATCAAATGGGATATGGTGCACTGGTGGAAGGTTTGGCCTTACGTGAAAATGGGGCAGTTCTCTCGTTGCTAAAAGCAGGAAAACAGAACATGTGAGCAAAGATTCAGGTGGTAGGTAGATGTGGGAGAATGATAGAGGTTCTTTTCTGATTGCTTTTCTAACGAAATAAGAAGCAAAGGCTGGGCGCAGTGGCTCACACCTGTAATCCCAGCACTTTGTGAGGCTGAGGTAGGCAGATCATGAGGTCAGGATATCGAAACCATCCTGGCCAACATGTTGAAACCTCGTCTCTACTAAAAATACAAGAATTAGCTGAGCGTGGCTGCGAGTGCCTGTACTCCCAGCTACTCGGGAGGTTGAGGCAGGAGAATCGCTTGAACCTGGGAGGCGGAGGTTGCAGTGAGCCAAGATGCTGCCACTGCACTCCATCCTGGCGACAGAGCTAGACTCTGACTCAAAAATAAAAAATAAAAATAAAAAGGAAGCAAAATAATCAGTTGAGAGTGAGAATAGGGAGGAGACTTTGGGGGCTTGATGAGGAAAGAGTGAAATAGCTAAGAGAGTGGGAAAACAAACAATTAGGGAAATGAGTAGCATTACTGGCCCATTTAGAGTGAAACTAGTCAATATTAAGTATTTTTCTCAACCGCTAATTGGGCTGGATTGAGAATCCCCTCAGATTCATATGTTGAAGCCCTAACCACAATTGTAATGATATTTAGAGGCAGGGCTTTTTTGAGGTAATTAGGTTTGGGTGAGATTATGAGGATAGGGCCCCTATGATGGCAGTAGTGTCCTTATAAGAAGAGGAAGAGAGACCAGAGTTTGCTCTCTCTCCAATATGTGGGGATACAGAGAGAAGGTAGCCATCTGCAAGCAAGGCAGAGGGTCCTCACTAGGAACAAAATCTGCTAGCAAATGCATTCTTCCTTGAGCCCACTTCAATCCAATTTTTGTGGCGATGGGGTTTCACCATGTTGCCCAAGCTGGTCTCAAACTCCTGGACTCAAGCAATCCTCCCAGCTCGGCCTCCCAAAGTGCTGGTATTATAGGCATGAGGCACTGTGCCCTGCCCTATCTCCACTTTTTCTACTCTCATTCTCCCTTGAGCCCACTTCAATCCACTTACCCTAACCACAGGGAGTGCTGTAAAAGGCAGCAGAGAAATAGGGCAGTATCTATAGAGGGGGATGATTGAACTCAAACACAATGAGGTTTTGCCCCTACCATTACATCAAAACTGCTGTTGTTGGCAGGGGGGTGGTGGCTCATGCCTGTAATCCCAGCACTTTGGGAGGCTGAGGTGGGTGAATCACTTGAGGTCAGGAGTTCAAGACCAGCCTGGCCAACATGGTGAAACCCTGTCTCTTCCCAGCCTCCAGGTCTATGAGAAATAAGTACTTGTTGCTTAAGCCACCCGGTCTTTGGCATTTTGTTATAGCAGCCTGAATAGACTAAAACAACCTGATTGAGCCTGAGCTTTGGATTTAAATCTAGGCAAGATCTGTAGAGGGGAAAGGGAGCAAGAAAGGAATAATAATGAGACTATGGAATCTAAGGTGGGTAAGATGACAAGTTAAAGGAAAATGAAAAGGTGATAGGGTCAATGGGTTGGATGTCATGAAGAGGTTGACAAATTATTGGATTCAGAGCATTAGAGAGAGTGAGCCAGAAAGATAAAAGGTGACGGTCAAAGAATAGGATGCTTTTGTTTTTGTTTTTCTGAGACAGGGTCTTACTCTACCGCCCAGGCTGGAGTGCAGTGGTGCAGTCATGAGCTCAAAAAATCCTCCTGCATCAGCCTCCCGAGTAGCTGGAACCACAAGCATGTAACACCATGCCTGACTAATTTTTGTGGTGACGGGGTTTTGCCATGTTGCCCAACCTAGTCTCAAACTCCTGAGCTCAATCAGTCCTCTCACCTTGGCTTCCCAAAGTGCTGGAATTGCAGTCATCAGCCACTTCATCCATCAGCTTAGTTTGTTTTAAAATAATCAAGATACTAGCTTGAACTTTAAGATAAATGCAAATGTTTTCAAAATTTAAAATATAGAGGTTTCATAGAATTAATATGTGAATTCTGTAAGACTACTAGATACAAGATCAACATACAAAACAAGTGTATTTCTTTATGCTAGCAACAATTAGAAAATGAAATTTACAAAACAATGTCATTTACAATAGTATCAAAAATATCAAATACTTAGGAATAAATCTATTGGAAGATGTTCAAGTAGGCCAGGCACAGTGGCTCATGCCTGTAATCCCAGCACTTTGGGAGGCCAAGGTGGGCAGATCATGAGGTCAGGAGTTCAAGATCAGTCTGGCTAACATAGTGAAACCCTGTCTCTACTAAAAATACACAGATTAGCCGGGTGAGGTGGCACACACCTGTAGTCCCAGCTACTCGGAAGGCTGAAGCAGGGAAATTGCTTGAATCTAGGAGGCAGAGGTTGCAGTGAGCCGAGATCACGCCACTGCACTCCAGCCTGGGTGACATAGTGACCCAGTGGCCAGGAGTGGTAGCCCACACCTGTAATCCCAGCACTTTGGGAGTCTGAGGTAGGAGAATCACTTGAGCCCAGGAGTTGGAGATGAGCCTGGGCAATATAGCAAGACCCCACCTCTACAAAAAGTTTTAAAAGAATTATAATAAATATTCAACGAAAACAAAGACTTCAACCTGAAACACATTTCCTCTCTCTCTCTTCTTCTCTCTCTCTCTCTCTCTCTCTCTCAAGAGACAGTGTCTCACTATTTTGCCTAGGCTGGTCTCAAACTCCTGGGCTCAAGTGGTCTTCATACCTCAGCCTCCTGAGTAGCTGGGACTAAAGGCATACATTACCATGCCCATTTCTGTGAAACATTCTTGAGATAAATTAAACATGACCTAAATAAATGGACAGATGTTTCAACAGGATAACAAAACAATTTGTTATATAGTCATACAATGAAATATTACCAGCAATAATAAAAATAAAAGAACTATGAATATACAGAACAACATGAATGAATCTCATGCGGACGGATCATGAGGTCAAAAGATCGAGACCATCCTGGCCAACAAGGTGAAACCCCGTCTCTACTAAAAATACAAAAAATTAGCTAGGCATGGTGGCATGAGGCATTCTCCTACTCAGGAGGTTGAGGTAGGAGAATAACCTCAACCTGGGTGGTGGAGGTTGCAGTGAGCCGAGATTGCTGGCCACACTGTGCTCCACTGCCCTCAGCTACTCGGGAGGCTGACCACAGGCATGCGACACCATTTCAAAAGAAGAAAAAGAGAAAGAAAATGGCTACAAAAAATGTTTTTACACAGTCATTATGAATTAGAAGACTCAGTACTGTTAAGATACCAGTTTTTCTTCCAAATTAGTTCATAGATTCAGTGCAATTCAATCAAACTCCCAGCACATTCTATGCGTGTGGGTGCACGCGCTGACCAAATTAAACTACCAGATTTCAAGATTTACTATAAATCTATAGCAACTAAGACAGGGGACTCCTGGAGTAAGAATAGCTGAGTAGATTTCCTGAACAGAATAAAGAATCCAGGGCTGGGCACGGTGGCTCGCACCTGTAATCCCAGCACTTTGGGAGGCCAAGGTAGGTGGATCACCTGAGGTCTCAACATGGTGAAACCCCGTCTCTACTAAAAATACAAAAATTACCCAGCTGTGGTAGTGCGTGCCTGTAATCCCAGTTGCTTGGGAGGCTGAGGCAGGAGAATCGCTTGAACCTGAGAAGCAGACATTGCAGTGAGCCAAGATCGCACCATTGCACTCAAGTCTGGGTGACAGAGCAAGACTCCATCTCAAAAAAAAAAAAAAAAAAAAAAAAAAATTGAGTCCAAAAATTGACCTACACATACATGTTCTCTTGATTTATGCCACTGTAATCAAGTAAGGGCAGGACAGCCTTTTAATCAAAGGTACTGGAATAACTGGATAAGCACAGAGAAAAATCACTCTGGCTCTTAAATCACACTATACACAAAAATTAATTTGAGTGGACCATAGACCTAAATACAAAAAGTGTAATAAACAACTTCTAAATAAAAATATAGAATTTTTTTGATATTGGGGAAAGATTTCTTAAATCATGAAATGCACTTAACTATAAAAGAAAAACTGATTAATTACACTTAAATAAAAAACATCTAATCATCAAAGGACATCATTAAGAAAGCAAATAAGCTATACACTGATTTTAAAAAAATTCATGTCCAGAACGTAAAACCAAACTCTACAAACCAATAAAAGACAAATATTCAATTAAAAAATGAGCAAAGGTCTATGTTCCTTGGACACGTCTGGAAAAAACCAAACGATCAAAGGATGTGAAAACATCTTTCAGAAAAGAGGTTATTTGAATGGCCAATAGACATGTCAAAAGGTGCTTAAAATAATATCCCATCAAAGAACTGCAAATTGAAACCACAACGAGGCACCACACACATTTAGAAAAATGTGGCTGGGCTCAGGGGCTCACACCTGTAATTCCAGTACTTTGGGTGGCCAAGGTGGGAGGATCACAAGGTCAAGAGATCGAGACTATCCTGGCCAACATGGTGAAACCCCATCCGTACTAAAAATACAAAAAATTAGCTGGGCGTGGTGGTACACACCTGTAGTCCCAGCTACTCGGGAGGCTGAGGTAGATCACTTGAACCTGGGAGGTGGCGGTTGCAGTGAGCCAAGATCGCTCACTGCTGCACTCCAGCCTGGCCACAGAGCAAGACTCCATCTCAAAAAAGAAAAATATCTACAAAAAATGCTTTTACACTGTCATTATGAAGGATTGCTGCAGATGTAGAGAAATTGGAACTATCATGCTATGATTTGGCAGTTTCCTATGAAGCCAAGTATATACCTATATTATGAGCCAGCAATTCCACATCCAGACATATCTAAGAAAGATTAGCTCATACATCCATGAAAAGACCTGTACAAGAATGTTCATAGCAGCTTGTCTCATAATAGCCAAAAACTAGACAGAATTCAAATATCCATCAACAGGATAGCAAAATAATTTGTTATGTATTTATACAATAAAATACTATCAGCAATAATAAAAATAAATCGACTATGCCTGTACAGAACAACATGAATGACTCTCAGAAACATTATCTTGAAAGAAAGTAAGCCAGACACAAAATCATTCCTAAGATTCCATTCACAAGAAGTTCAAGAATAAGCAAAACTAATATATAGTGATAGAAATCAGAATAGTGGGTACCTCTGGTGGATTGGGTAGTGATTGAACAAGGCAAGGGAGCCTTCCAGGGAGATGAAAATGTTCTATACTTTGAGCCAGGTAGAGGTTACATGGTGTATACATTTGGAAAAGCTGAGCTTATGGTTAAGATTTGTGTACTTTCCTGAAGGTACTCTTTTTTTTTAAATGGAATCATACCCTATCGCCCAGGCTGGAGTGCAGTGGCATGATCTCGGCTCACTACAACCTCCACCTCCCAGGTTCAAGTGATTCTCCTGCCTCGGCCTCCTGAGTAGCTGGGATTACAGGCACAAACCACCACACCCAGCTAAGTTTTGTATTTTTAGTAGAGATGGGGTTTCACCATGTTGGCCAGGCTGGTCTCAAACTCCTGACCTCAGGTGATCCACTCGCTTTGACCTCCCAAAGTGTTGGGATTACAGGTGTGAGCCATTGCGCCCAGCCTCTTGAATGTAAATTATATCGCAATAAAACAGTGAAAAGTAAAGACTTTTTTTTTAAATTATAAAAGCAAAATAAAGGCTTGCTCTTTATAGACTACTAAAACAAGTATAACTAGAAGAATGACAGGCCCTGATCTCATTTCTAGGGACAAGGTCTGTCTTCAGATTTATGCAGGTCTTTGATGGGACAGAGAGAAGGGTTGTATTGTGCAGATGCCAAAGAGAGGATCTAGAATCTGTGGGGACAAGCCACAAGTGGATAGCTTTCATTCAAGATGAAGGAAACCTTTTTTTACACCCTTCTCCAGACATGAAACAGGCTACCTCGAGCCAAAATGAGCTGCCTGCCAACGGCACGAGCAAGCAGAAGGCAGCCACAGGCATCCATGCATCAGGTAGGGTTGGATTAGACAGACTAGGTCTCTTCCTCTGTCTCTGCCTCTGCTACTCCTTTAAAGAATAGCAAGGAGGCCGGGCGCGGTAGCTCAAGCCTGTAATCCCAGCACTTTCGGAGGCCGAGGCGGGTGGATCACGAGGTCAAGAGATCGAGGCCATCCTGGTCAACATGGTGAAACCCCATCTCTACTAAAAATACACACACACACACAAAAATTAGCTGGGCATGGTGTCGTATGCCTGTAATCCCAGCTACTCAGGAGGCTGAGGCAGGAGAATTGCCTGAACCCAGGAGGCGGAGGTTGCGGTGAGCCAAGATCGCGCCATTGCACTCCAGCCTGGGTAGCAAGATCGAAACTCCGTCTCAAAAAAAAAAAAAAAAAAAAAGAATAGCAAGGAGTAGAACAGCCCCTCCCACATGACAAGTTGTCCCTTTGTGTTAACAGAAACGGTCAAGCCCATCAGCTGAAAGCCACAGACTGCTGGGGAGCTAACTCTGTAGTCTGAGCCCTGATGGAAGTGAAAAGGGAGAGAAGGACACAGGACAAAAGTCTTGGTTCTTAAGAAACTGACAGGTCAGGCAAGGTGGTTCACATCTGTAATCCCAGCACTTTGGGAGACCAAGGAGGGAGGATCACTTGAGCTCAGGAGTTCAAGACCAACCTGGACAACACAGGGAGAGCCTGTCTCTGCAAAAAATAAAATAATTAGCTGGGCAAGGTGGCCTGCCTATAGTCTCAGTTACTCAGGAGACTGAGGCAGGAGGATCTGTTGAGTCCAGGAGTTCGAGGTTGCAGTGCAGGAAGCCATGATCACACCACTGCACTCCAGCCTGGGGGACAGAGTGAGACCTTGTCTCAACAAAACAAAAAAAAAAAAGAAAAAGAAAGAAAAGAAAAGAAAATGAAAAAAGAAAAAAAAAAAAAAAAAAAAGATAAATTTGGTGGGAAAAAGTGGCCAGGAGTGGTGGCTCA
The DNA here is from genome assembly GCF_048565385.1 of Saimiri boliviensis. Taxonomy (NCBI): domain Eukaryota; kingdom Metazoa; phylum Chordata; class Mammalia; order Primates; family Cebidae; genus Saimiri; species Saimiri boliviensis. The sequence goes on along the minus strand of NC_133459.1, from coordinate 38,735,482 downwards.
TGCCTATAATCCCAGCATTTTGGGAGGCTGACGCGAGCGGATCATCTGAGTTCAGGCGTTCAAGACCAGCCTGACAAACATGGCAAACCCCCGTGTCTATTAAAAATAGAAAAATTAGTTGGGGGTGGTGGCACACACCTGTAATCCCAACTACTTGGGAGGCTGAGGCAGAAGAAAATTGTTTGAACCCAGGAGGCGGAGGTTGCAGTAAGCCGAGATCACGCCATTGCACTCTAGCCTGGGCAACAGAGTGAGACACTATCTCAAAAAAAAAAAAAAAAAAAAAAAAAAAGAGAGAAAGTAATTGGTGGGAAAACAAAAATAGCTCTGAGCTAGGAGTTTATTATTTATCCTTCTGCCTGTGGCTGGCTGTGTGACCTTACGAAACTCCCTGACCGTCTCTGAGCCTGGGGGCTAGGCTGGGTAGTTCTTGGGCTTTCTCTAGTACTAGTATCCTTTGAGGCCCGATGGGTTGGCCACATGGAAGTCACTGAAGTAGAAGGTACTGGGATGAGTGACCACGGTGACTATAGTGGCAGACAGGAGAGAGACTTTAGTCTTCATTCCCCATCTCTCATGAAATACAGTAAGGGCAAACAGTCCTGCCCCTTCCTATTTCTCTGACCCTCAGTAGCCCTAGGACATCCCAGACTCCTCCTGAGTCACCCAGGCCACGTTGGATCGCCGTGGGGCAGGAATCTGGTCCACTCAACCCAGGCTAATTTCAACAGGATTTCTTCCAGACAAAGGGCAATTTCCTGGAGGGTGAGCAGTCAGGGCTGGACCTCTGTAGGGCTTGGGCCTCGCCCCAGAAAGAGCCTTAAGCCACAGCAATCAGGGACTTCCTTGATTGCCTTGGAGATATAAGCCCCACCCAACCCTGCCCTGCTGCCGCAGAGAAAAAAGGAAGGCTCTAGATCTTATCCAAAACACCCAGTCCTAAACCTTCTCTGACTGCTACCTCCTCTCTTCCCTGCCTCCATTCTTTTCTTCAACATACATTATGACTTCCACTTTGTGCTAGGCACTGTGTTATATCCTAGATATACAAAGACTTGTGATCCAAGGTGGGTCCTGCCCTAGGAGCTCAAAGCCTAGGAGAGACACAGACACGTACACTTGGTTCTTATGACTTGTAGTTATTATAGCCCATATAGGCACCATGAACACTGAATTAGCAAATACTAGACCATTGTTCCTAGGGGAAATGGGGAATACAAAATTAGGTTTCTGAGAGCCTCTGATCACAACAGTTTTTTTTGTTTTTTGTTTTTTTTGTTTTTTTTTTTTAAGACGGAGTCTCACTCTGTTGCCCAGGCTGTGGCAGTGACAATACGGCTCCAGTAAGTGGAGGAACACCAGGGTTCTTGGTCCTCATGCCAGTTTAGATAAAACAAATGACATGAACACACGTGGAGTGGTTTTAAGGAATGGAGGGTTTAAAAGGCAAGAAGGGCCGGGCGCGGTGGCTCAAGCCTGTAATCCCAGCACTTTGGGAGGCCGAGGCGGGTGGATCACGAGGTCAAGAGATCGAGACCATCCTGGTCAACATGGTGAAACCCCGTCTCTACTAAAAAATACAAAAAAGTAGCTGGGCATGGTGGCACATGCCTGCAATCCCAGCTACTCAGGAGGCTGAGGCAGGAGAATTGCCTGAACCCAGGAGGCGGAGGTTGCGGTGAGCCGAGATCGCGCCATTGCACTCCAGCCTGGGCAACAAGAGCAAAACTCCGTCTCAAAAAAAAAAATAAATAAAATAAAAGGCAAGAAGGAAGAGAGAGAATAAAAGGCAGAAGCTCCCCTGTATGGAGACAGAGGGAGAGGGGCTCCAAAGCCGAGAGAGGAGACCCCACGAGCTACAGATACCAGCTAGGTATGTAAAGAGGCTGGAGGAGGCCATATTTGATTTGCATAGGGCTCAGGGGATTGGTTTGACCAGGCACAAAAGCATAATAATCCTATAGACTTTGGGGACTCAGGGGAAAGGGTCGAGGGAGTGAGGGATAAAAGACCACACATTGGATACCATGTACACTGCTCGGGTGATGGTATACAAAAATTTCAGAAATCACCACTGAATAACTTATTCATGTAACCAAACGCCTTCTGTTCCCCAAAAACCTATTTAAATAAATAAAGTTCAGGCTGGGCATGGTGACTCACACCTATAGTCCGAGCACTTTGGGAAGCCAAGGTGGGCGGGTCACTTGACGTCAGAAGTTTGAGACCAGCCTGGCAAACAGTGAAACCTCCTCTCTACTAAAAACACAAAAATTAGCCAGGCATCGTGTCAGGCACTTGTAGTCCCAGCTACCCAGGAGGCTGAGGCAGGAGAATCGCTTGAACCTGGGAGACGGCAGTTGCAGTGAGCCGAGATCACGCCACTGCACTCCAGCTTGGGTGACAGAGTAAGAGTCTGCCTCAAAAAAAAAAAAAAAAAAGTTCATAATAAAAAAAATCAATTGTACTGCTACACACTAGCAATGGAAAACATATGGGGTCATAAATAAATGTTAGCAAGCAGACAAATTCACAAATAGGGAATCTGTGAATAATGAAGGCTAACTGTGTTTTGCTCTAGGAGATCTTGGAGGAATCTTTGACTCAGGTTGGAAGCATCAAGGAAGATTCCCAAAGAGATGATACTTTAGCTATGTCCTGAAATACAGGGGGGTCCACTTGGGGGGCCATGACCAAAAACTAAGTTATGTGGTTTGACAAAGAATTATTTCCTTCTTATTCAGAAGCATTTTGTTGTTCTCATAAAGTCACTTTTTTCACTGTATCTTCTAAGTCAACACTGAACAATCGAACTTTCTGAAATGATTGAAATGCTCTGATACAGCATATTCTATTATATGATAACCAATAGTCACATGTGGTGATGAGACTTCAGAATGTGATTAGTATGATTGAGGAACTGACTTTTACGTTGTATTTCATTTCGATTGTTTTAAATTTAAGATTAAATAGGCAATGCGGTGTGGTTATCACAGTGAACAATGCAATTTGGCTTATTACAGTTTGTATATATAAAAGGGATTGTTTTTGTGTAATACTTTTATACCTCTTTTCCTTACTGAGACTTCTCATTTTTTTAGTAGTTTTTCAGTCGATTCACTTGGGTTCTCTTGGAGTATGAACATGACATTGACAAATAAAGATAATTTTATCAGGCTAGGTGCAGTGGCTTACTCTTATAATCCCAGCATTTTGGGAAGCTAAGGCAGGCGGATCCCCCAGATCCAGGAGTTCAAGGTGACATGGTAAAACTCTGTCTTTAAAAAATATATAAGAACAAATATATATATATATATATATATGAACAAAAATAAATAAAATTAAATGTAAAATTTTACATATATCTTTCCAATGTTTATTTCTTTTTCTCATCTAATTACATTATCTAATGAAATTTATATTGCTTGTTTATACTGGCCAATGAAATGTTCTGTAGTAGTAGGGCTGACAGTGCGTAAGCTTGTCCATGACAGTGGAATTCCTAAGTGTGATTTCTTCCCTGTTTTTCTGAAAATGTTACAAACAAGTGACAAATGAATTTTTTTGGTCCCCCAAGCTTGCTCGTGGGTGCTGTGTTTAGAAGTGCCACTCATTGTTTTCCAAGATAGAAATCTAGGCACCGCTGGGCTCTGTGGCTCATACCTGTAATCCCAGCACTTCGGGAAGCCGAGGGCTTCAGCCCAGGAGTTTGAGACCAGCCTTGGCAAGATAGCGAGACCTGGTCTCTACAAAAAAAGCCAAAAAATGAGGCAGGAGGATCACTGAAGCTCGGGAGATGGAGGCTGCAGTGAGCCATGATGGTGCCACTGCCCTCCTGCCTGGGCAACACTGAGACGTCTCAAAAACAAACAAATAAAAAAGAAATCTAGACATCGCTTGTTTTTCTTTACTGCTAACTAGAATAACCAGTTTAAGACATCACTTTTGTTCTGTCTCCCCTTCTCCGTCTTCATCTCAGTTGCATCCAGTCCTACCAGCTGCCAAACCAGTCCTCTTCTATCTTCGCTGCCTCCATTCGTCCTGCGCTCATCAATACCATTCATTCTTGGAACATTACATGAGCAGCCTCTTCATTAGCCTTCCAGCTTCCCCTTTCACCTCCTCCAATTCTTTCTCCTCAGAGCAGCTGATAGGTCTTTCTATACTCTCAATCTATCATATGGCTTCCCTAATTAAAAGTCTTCAATGGCCTCCCTCTGCTCTTAGGATAAGGACCAAAATGCTTAACATAACCCACAAAGCCATGTTGTGGACCATCTGCCTCTGCCTTCATCCTCAGCCTCATCTTGCACCGCCTTCCCTCAATCTTTGTGCTCCAGCCAACTGGCCTTTCTGTTCCTTGACTCCACCATGATCTCCTTGGCTTCTGGGATTTAGCACATGCTGTTCCTTCTCCCTGAAATACTCTCTTACTCCCCTTCTCTGTTTGCCTGGCCAACTCTTACTCTTTCTTCAGACCTCAGGCCGGGAGCTCTCAACCTTCTCTGACACTGCTACATATGTTCAAATCTCCTTCCCCTTCCCTGTAACATTCATGACATTCATGTTCACAGTTTTTCAAGGCAGGGAAAAAGTCTGTAGAGGCAGGATTCTGCTGTCTCTCCATACTCAGAACAGAGCCTGTCACATAGTTGCTCACTCAGTACTTGTTGCAGAAACTAATCTCCCTTTCCCTGGAATCATAATGCATAAACAGCTTCTGCGTATGCCTTATCTAAGTGGAAGAAAGCAGGATTACTTGGCCCACACTTTGTAGACAGGAAGCTTTCAGTGTGTGCCTACCCAGCCTGAGCCACCAACAAGCTCTCATATAAGCCTCTGAATGTTCTCTTCCACCCAACTTTTAATCCTCTCTAATCAATTCTCTGCACAGTGTCAGGAAAACATTTGTTTGTTTTTATTTCTATGGGGCAATGTTTTTTAAAAACATACTGTACTTTTCTGTTTAAATGCCTTCAGTGACTTTTGGCTGCTTTTTTTTTTTTTTTTTTTTTTTTTTTTGAGACGGAGTTTCACTCTTGTTACCCAGGCTGGAGTGCAATGGCGCGATCTCGGCTCACCGCAACCTCCGCCTCCTGGGCTCAGGCAATTCTCCTGCCTCAGCCTCCTAAGTAGCTGGGATTACAGGCACGCACCACCATGCCCAGCTAACTTTTTTTTTGTATTTTTAGTAGAGACGGGGTTTCACCTTGTTGACCAGGATGGTCTCGATCTCTCGACCTCGTGATCCACCCGCCTCGGCCTCCCAAAGTGCTGGGATTACAGGCTTGAGCCACTGCGCCCGGCCTTGGCTGCTTTCAAAATAAAATTCCAATTCTCACCCTGGGCTAAAAGGCCCCGGATGATCTGGCTCCTGTGCACCTCCCCCACCCCAACTCATTCCACCTACCCTCTCATCCACTACACTCTGCTTTTCTGTTTTCTTTTCTTTTCCCTTTTTTTCTCTTTTTCTGAGATGGAGTCTCACTCTGTTACCTAGGCTGGAGTGCAGTGGCACAATCTTGGCTCACTGCAAGCTCCGCTTCCTGGGTTCAAGCAATTCTCCTGTCTCAATCTCCTAAGTAGCTGGGTCTACAGGCACCTGCCACCACACCTGGCTAATTTTTGTGTTTTCTAGTAGAGACAGGTTTCACCATATTGGTGAGGGTGGTCTCAAACTCCTGACCTCAGGGATCCACCTGCCTCGGCCTCCCAAAGTGCTGAGATTACAGGTGTGAGCAACCGTGCCTGGCTTCATTCACTACACTCTGGCCACACTGGTCTCCTTCCTGTCCTTTGAATAGTCTAAGCTCTTTGGGCCCTTCAGGTCTGTATTGTCTCCTCTACCTGTAATGCTTTCCCTCTAAACTCTCCTCACATTTGGCTAATTCCCATCCTTTATGAATATCACTTTCTTTTTCTTTCTTCCTCTTTTTAAAAAAATTTTTTAATTTTTTTTTTTAAGGAAGGAAGATGCCAGTGTTATTTAAACACAAAATGTGCACGTAAGCTGTCTACTCATTTTCTTTGCTGCGCAGCCTGGCATTGGGGTTGGTGACTCTGACGGCCAGCTGGGCAGCTCTTACCATGATGGCTTTGTGGTTCTTGGAGGAAACATTGTGAGCAATCTCAGCACAGTAAGGTTTGTTGCACATCAGCAGCCCTTCCAGCTCCTTGACGTTGTGGACCAGGAACTTCCGGAAGCCACTGGGGCAGAATGTGCTTTGTTTTCTTCTTGCTCCCATAACCAATGTTAGGCATCAAGATCTGGCCCTTGAACCTTCTACGAACCCTGTTGTCAATACCTTTGGGTTTCCACCAGTTACGCTTAATTTTGACATATCGGTCTGACTGGTGCCGGATGAACTTCTTGGTTCTCTTTTTGATGATCTTGGGTTTCACAAGGGGTCTAAGGGTGGCCATGATGCCGAGGAGATTGCTGCTATCTCCGTAGGCAGCGCCGAGGAAGAGAGGTTTTGTTGTTGTTGTTGTTGTTGTTTTGTTTTGTTTTTTAGTAGAGATGAGGTCTCACTATGTTGTCTAGGCTGGTCTCGAACTCCTGAGCTCAAGTGATCCTTCCACCTCAGCCTCCCAAAGTGCTAGGTTTACGGGTATAAGCCACTGTGCACAGCCAAATGTTACTTTCTCAGGACATTCTTTCCTGAGAATTTAAAGAAGCTCCGTACCAGTTCCCTCCATCACATCACCTTGCTTATTTCTTTCATGGTGCTTACTACAGTCTGAAATTACTTAGTTGTCATTGATCCCCACCAAGAATACAAGCTCTATTTTGTTCACCACTTCATCCTCAGAGCCTAGATGGTGTATGACATATAATAGACTCATTGTAAATACCTGTTTGGATCAACGGAATCGATATTCCAAAACAGTGGCAGATCTGGAATTCCTTCTTTGAAAAGTGGAGGTGTTGCTCCTTTCTTCCAGAAGGTGGCACTAAAGCTGCAGCTGGTCCTTGGCAGAGGTGTGGGTGGGCTGTGCGGGTGGCAAGACAGGGCAGCAGGGCCGAGTGAAGATCGAGGGTCAGGGCTTGCTGTAGCCATGCTGGATGCAAGCATACAGGAAGTCAATATGGCTCTTCTTCCAAAGAAAAAGTAGGTCTGATCTGTCCAGAAGGGACCTAGAGTAGCCAGTGACCCAAGAGACATTGCTTTCCCTCTTCACCCACCTGTCCCACCCCCAAAGCAGCCTCCATGAATTCCACAGGGGATCTTGGAAGAGGAGAGCGATTTTCTGTGAGTGTGAAACCGGAGAGAAGCAAGGGCATTCAAGTCTAAATCCCCATAGGATGTTTGGGGGAAATTGTGAGCTGGAGAGAAGCGTCATAGTGGGCCAGTGGGAGTTAGGTCTGACGCCCAGCCAAAGCCTGCTCTTCTCACAGCTCCCATTCACTCAGATCCACGTGCCTGCCTCACCCCACCATGCCTGGCCCTGGGCTAGGTGTGGGAGACCATGATGAAGTGGACGAACCCTTAGAGGTATCCCAAGGGCAGAGGGACAGGGACTGCTTCAGAGAGGCTTGCTGGAGTCAAGACACATTGGATGGGTGTCTGCCAGATGGAGCTGAGGCAGGTGTATCCCAGGGCCAGCCAGGGGACCTGCAAGAGGAGCGGCATCTAGATCTGGGCCTGGGGAGGTCAGTAGGGGTCTCAGGAACTCACAGAAGGTTTTCTAGGAAACTTTTTGTTTTGTTTGAGACAGGGTCTCCCTCTGTTCCCCAGGATGGAGTGCAGTGGTGCAATCATAGGTCACTGCAGCCTCAGCCTCCTGTGTTCAAGAGATCCGCCTGCTTCGGCCGCCCGAGTAGATGGAACTATAAGGTGCAAGCCACCACACCTGGCTAATTGGTTTTTCTTTTACAGAGTCAGGGTCTCACTATGTTGCCCAGGCTGGTCTTAAACCCCTGGTCTCACAATCCTCACAACTTAGCCTCCTCAGTAGCTGGGATTATAGGCAGAGCCACTACCCCCAGCTTACAAAAATATTTCTAAACAGGAGAGCTGTGTTATCTTGGATAGTTTGCAGAAAGGACTATCCAAGCTAGTTTGATCTCCTCACCTTCTTTCTGCAAACTATCCAAGATAACTCATATTGAAATTGGCTACAGTGGGAGTTATTCACACCATGGAAATCACCTAGTTTCCCAACTAGGCTTTCTCCACCACCCTGTTCCTCACCGGAGGCATTTGTTATGTTTTATTTTGTCACCAGTGTATCTGTGATGAGATCCTCCTTCATCTGATACACACATTCAGCAGGTACATTCTCACCTTTCAATACCATCGTAACAGTTGTGGAGAAAGAACCACAGGTCTCCAGGGACACCATCGGCCTCCAGCCCTGCCAGTCCTATAGGCTCAGGCATGCACCAAGCAGGAAGCGCAGTGTACAGGCACAGCCAGGGCAAGCGTCTGTGTGCTGGTCCCTGGTCATTCTCAGGCACAGGGAAGTAGATAGTGGTGATTATGGTACTGGAGTCTTAACAGAGTTGGGATGAAATTTCAATTAGGTCGCTCAAGGCTATGTGACTTTAGCTAAATCCCTCTACACTGGGGTGTTCTTATCTTTCTTTTTTTTTTTTTTTTTGAGACAAGAGTCTTGCTCTGTCACCCAGGCTAGAGTGCAGTGGCGCGATCTCAGCTCACTGCAACCTCCGCCTCCTGAGTTCAAGCGAGTCTTCTGCCTCAGCTTCCCAAGTAGCTGGGATTACAGGCACCCTCCACCATGCCCGGCTATCTTATTTTTCGAATAGAAACAGTCCTGACTTAGCAAGAGGCCGGTTGCAGTGGCTCACACCTGTGATCCCACTATTTTGGGAGGCTAATGCGGCAGGATTGCTGGAGTCCAATGGGAAGAACTGGCCTGGGCAGTATAGTGAGACCTTCATCTCTCCACAAAATTTAAAAATCAGCCAGGTTGGAGGTACACACCTATAGTCCTAGCTACTCGGCAGGGTGAAGCAGGATTGCCTGAACCTGGGAGGCAGATCGCGAGTGAGCCAAGATTGCGCCACTGCACTCCAGCCACACCTTCAGACGTGTTCTACCCCACCCAGTGGCATCTGGGGCTCAGTGTGTCCTAACTGAGTCTTAAGGTAGAAGGGCTCAGTAAGTGGCTGAGGACACAGACAGAAACAGGCAGCTGTTTTCCAGCTTTTATGAAAATTAATAACATTAATAGCTCACAGACATATACATACACACACATCGCTATGTACAGTCATTAAGTTATTAATTAGGTTCTGTAAAAAAAAAAAGGTTTCTACATTAGTGTTTCAGGCTAGGCCCGAGCAGTCCTTGGCATATTCACAGTGGCAGCCCCAGGGCTTGGCCCCATGGGCGGGCAGAGGGGAGGCAGGAGGCCACAGAGCGGCCGGCCCCACAGTGAGCACAGCAAGTGTCCTGGGCCACCTTCTTGAGCCTTCAGTTCCTTTCCTGGCACCTGCAGTCCAGCTGCTCAGCAAGGGGGCAGACAGGTCCTGATCCCTCATGTGGTCTTCTGCATGGTAGCTTCGGGCAACGTGGTGGGCCCTAGAGGATGCTAGCCAGCTCTGTGGAGTCTGTTTCTGAGCAGCCAGAGCTGCTGGCTTCATCCCTGCAAGAGCCAGAGGAAATGGGTTGGAGGAAGTATCTATCCTTACCCCTCCCCAGCCTCACCTGCCTCCTTCCTCATGTGATCTTGGGCCTGCTGTCGGACTAAAGTGAACCACAAGACACAGAGTTTGCTCACTCCCACTTTCAGCCCAGAAACTGCTGGTTGGTCTGTTTGCTGTCCTTGCTGCACACAGGTCACCGCAAACCCCAGAACTACACCCTTGCCTGGGCTGGCTGATGGGCTGGCATGACTCACTCCACTCTGCCCTCTGGTTTCCCCAAATGCAGGGTTCAGACCACACTCGAGGTCCTGCATGCCAGGAGGCTGATAAAGCGTGCAGGCTCTTGAGGTGGAATGCTGGGGCTCAAATCCCAGCCCCGTCCTGTTCAGCTGGGCCAGGTACACCTCCTGCTGAAACCTCAGCTTCTTCACCTGCAGAGGGGGAACCTGAAGAACCTGATACTTAGGGTTGTTGGAGGGATATGGGAGGTCATGGATGCATGTGTCCTATAACAAGCTCCTTAAGGGCAGAGATTTTTGTCTTGTTCACTAGAGCAATTAATGCCTAGCGCACAGTAGGCAGCCAGGACGTATTTCTTTTAGTTTTATTTATTTATTTATTTATTTATTTTCGAGATGGAGTTTCACTCTTGTCACCCAGGCTGGAGTGCAATGGCATGATCTCAGCTCACTGCAACCTTCCCCTCCTGGGTTCAAGTGATTCTCCTGCCTCAGCCTCTTGAATAGCTGGGATTACAGGCATGTGCCACCAAGCCTGGCTCATTTTGTGTTTTTAGTAGAGATGGGGTTTCACCATGTTAGTCAGGCTGGTCACGAACTCCTGTTGTCGTGATCCGCCCACCTCGGCCTCCCAAAGGGCTGGGATTACAGGCATGAGCCACCACGCCCAGCCCATATTTGTTGAACAAAGGTAAGACTACTCAACACAGTGCCTGGTGTGTACTTGAGTGTTGGTGCTGTCCAGAGAAGACCTTCAGGGGGTGAGTCTGGACTTGGCCACAGGAGGCACAAATTGAGGGCTTAGACGTGATGACGTCCCCTTCTCCAGCATCCTGTCCCCTCCCCACTCACCTCAGCGCCTGCAGGGCTTTTTTATTCTGCTGCCGCCTCTCCTCATCAATGGGGTACAGTTTGAAGAGCAGCAGGCCCAGCAGGATGAGAACTATGGGCGCCATGGTCACAAGCATGTTCAGTGTAAACTTAACACGTTCCGGCTGGGAGCAGCTAAGGGTCTGGTACCCTGCAAAGCTGTGGGACCCAGGGGGCAGGAGAGCGGTGAAGATGGGGCACCTGGGGCCTGGCCCTGCTCAGTCCTGCCCCAGGTCCCCACCCCACTCACTGGAGACTGAGGGTGGAAATGCCCAGTGACACTCCAGAGGCAAACTTGGTGAAGAAGACATAGAAGGAGAAGAAGATGGGCTCGGTTCCATGGAAATGGGGCTGCTTCAGATGGAAGTCATCAATGACGTCAGGCAGCATGGACCTGCGCAGAGTGGCGACAGCCGTGAGGACCGACCCACCTGATGGGCCTGTGTGTTAATGAGAAGAGGTGGCCTTCTGGAAGCTTGCAGTACCATGGGCACACAGCTCAGTGAGGAGATGGCACCTTCACACAAATAAGAGAAGGCCTCTTGCTCTAAGAGGAAGTACCCCTGCCTGCAGCAACTCAGCTTGGCAAATGGAGCACAGGCCAGATTAGAGCCCCCATTTTTCACTCTGACTAGGTGTCCTTGCAAAGTTCACTACCTGTACAGATGTACAGGACAGACCTTCCCCCACTCCCAATCTTGACCCACAGAATGGCTTATGGGAGAAACCCCCACAGAACTCTCCCCAGGGAGCTTCAACGCTGGGGACTAGGGGCCGGAGATACCCGAGGAGGGGGCCTGCATATACCTACCAGGGTAATAAGAAGGCAGCTGCCACACTGATGCCAGCCGCCACAGCTACCACATATGTGACGATGAGATTACTCTCCATAAGGGCCACCAAGACGAGAAATGGCACTGCTGACTTGGGGAGGGGTGCAGAAAGATGAGTCAGCTGGGAGGTTCCCACCAGACATCCCAGCTCATCCCAGGCTCTGCCCTTCAGCCCCACTCACTGAGATCCCAACATAGACAGCTGTCTTCTTGCCAAACCGGGTCAGGAACCACTGCCAGATGGGAATGGTGAAGGTGGCGGAGAGCTGTGGATGGACAACGTTAAAGGGAGGTGGTTTAGCGCCACCGAGCTCCTCCTACCCTTCCCCGAACCACGAAGGGGCTCCCAGCCCTGCCCAAGAGCATCCAGATGACATCATGTGAGCAGCAAGGAAGTTGACAGGCACCTTTGATAGCTCCCCAGGGGAGCTCAGAGCCGCTCCAGGCTCACCTCGTCTGCTGCCCCTCGCAAACCTCTGAGCAAAGCTCCTGGTGTCCTCATGTCCTCACCCTTGCTTTTGCTGTGCTCTCTCCTTGAACATCTCACCTCAAACTCTTTCTCTCACAGTCCTACCTACATGAGGTCCAACCAAATATCCTGAGAAGCTTCCCTTATCCTTTCATGACCTCAGGCCAGCCTGAGAAATGTCCTCTGCCTGTCCCAGGAACCATCCCACAGCCTATTCCGCTTTCGCCCAGCCTGCCCGCCTCTGCTCAGGCCCCATACTCACCATGATGGCCAGGAGTAGATTCTGGAATTCGTTGCGGAAGCCCAAGGTATAGGTGCAAAACAAGACAAAGTTCCCCTCCACCAGCTGGGCACAGGGCAAGGGAGGGAAGGAAATGCAATGAAGGAGGTGATGCTGGGGCTGAGCCTCCCCCATATGTCCCCCATGCTCCAGAGAGCTCTGCTCACCCCACTCCCATTACATCCCCTTCTTAGGCTAAGCATGTCAGACCCCCACTCACCATGAAAGCCAAGGAGGTGAAAAGGAAGCCAGTAATCAGCTTGATGTATGGGCCGTGGCTCATGACCAGCCGTAGGCCCTGGAAGTAGGCGATCGGCTCAGCCTGCTGGGCCTCATAGGGTTCTGGGGGCCAGAGGGGACAGTGAGGAAGGAGCAGAAGCCCCTCCCAAAGCCTGAGGGCCAGGCAGAAAGACATAGCCACCTATGCTGGGGCCTGCACCCCTTCCTAGGCACCCCCTTACCTCTCCGCTCCCGCACGCCCAGGGTCAGGATGACAGCACAGACGACATAGATAGAGGCAATGACCCCCGCTGCCAGCAGGTATGCATTTTGCTATAAGGAGGTGAAGGTGACATACAAGGACGGTCAGTCTGAGCTCATCCCAGCAGCCCCAGTCCCAGCAGCCCCAGTCAATGATCTTGGGCCGGTCCCCTCCCCTCTGGGAGCCTCCTGTTTCCATCCGTGAAATGGGAGGATCGTCCCAGGCCTGCTGTTGCTTCCCAAGGCTGGATAGTTAGGAGTCACAAAAAAACCAGGCTGGCTGGGTTCAGCCCTCACAACTGTAATCCTAGCACTTTGGAACGCCAAGGCAGGAGGATCACTTAATCCCAAGAGTTTGAGGCCAGCCTGGGCAACTTGGCAAGACCCCATGTCTACAAATAATAATAAAAGAAAAAAAAGGCCGGGCGCGGTGGCTCAAGCCTGTAATCCCAGCACTTTGGGAGGCGAAGCGGGTGGATCACGAGGTCGACAGATCGAGACCATCCTGGCCAACATGGTGAAACCCCGTCTCTACTAAAAAAATACAAAAAATTAGCTGGGCATGGTGGCACGTGCCTGTAATCCCAGCTACTCAGGAGGCTAAGGCAGGAGAATTGCTTGAACCCAGGAGGCGGAGGTTGCGGTGAGCCGAGATCGTGCCATTGCACTCCAGCCTGGGTAACAAGGGTGAAACTCCGTCTCAAAAAAAAAAAAAACCAGGCTGTGGGGTCTGACAGACCAGAATTCAAATCTTCCCAAATCTCTGCAATTCACTAACTTTATGACTCTAAGCAATTTACTCAGCCTCTCTAAGTTTCAGTTTCCTTCTCTGCAAAGTAGGTATGTTGGGTCTATTAATTGTTATGTATACCAAAGGCCCAACATTTATTTAATAAACACTAGTTGTTACTATATCTTCAGGATGACTACAAATCACCTCGCTGTTCCTCACCTCCCCAAATCCCTGCCCTGCCTGGGGCCTCACCGTTTCTCTGTGTGAGGTGATGTAATGTGTACGGTTGGTACTTTGTGAAGCCTCTGCAGAGCTATTGTGGTCCTGGAAACAAGGCATGTCTGCTTGGCCCACGATTTGCCCCTGAATCGCTGTGCCCAGCACTGTGCCCAGCACTTCCACAGTCATCCCTGGACAGGAGAAAAGGAGGTGTTTTGGAGGCACCTCATGGATTGTGGGCCCAGGGAGGAAGGTCAGATGGATGGGAACCCAACTGTAGCTCCAGGCAGGGTGGGTAGAGGTGGTGGGGCAGTGGACACCTTGGCCTGAACGCATATGCACCTCTCCAGGTTTCACCCGAGCAATAAGGGAATTGACTCGTTTTTTAAGATGGTTTCACACCCACACTCTAGAGCAGAGTAAAGAGCTGGATCTGCAAGGGAAGAAGTGTGGCTAGAGGGTCCCTGGAGGGTGGGGTCAGGTGGGCTGGGGAGAGACTCACGATAGGCGGTGGCCGAATCCCGCTCAGTCTGCTCGGTGCTGATGAACATGGTAAGAGCCGAGTAGGGAACGTGGAAACACTGGCATGGAAGACAGGCCCTTGGCCGGTCAGGCCGACGGACTCACCAGTGTAGCTTCTGGCCCCAACCCCGGGGGCGCCAAGGACCACCCTCCTCCTGGCCCCTAGAAACAACCAGGGGAGGTACCCACACTCACCGTGACCAGCGTCTCAAAGAGGCAATAGAAAAGCAGGTACCAATAGGTCTGGCCCTGTGGGAAGTCAGGCACGAACCAGATGAGGAAGTAGGCTATGACGGCCAGGGGTGTGGAGAAGATGATCCTGAGGAAGAGGAGGGTGTGAGTGGAGGCCGGAGGCCGGAGCCCAGGAGCCAGGCCCAGCCCAGACTGCTGCGCCTCACAGTGTCTACCTTTCTTCCCTGTCTTCCTGCGGAATCCACCCACCCTGGGGCCTCTGGGAAGAGGCTGATGGCCAAGCCCGGAATGGCAGATGGGAACTGGGCCCCCAGACTGAAATCCTAGGCATGGAGTGTGAGGTCAGACCCTGAGTCTCGTCCACAGGCAGCCTCTAATGGGCTGAGAGAGCGGACAGGAGTCCAAGACCTCAGGTGGCCAGACAAGGAGGCAGAGAGAAGGAACAGCCCTAATCCTTGTGTTCTCACGTGAACACACCCCATTCACACACACACCCTCCATTCACACACATGCCCATTCACACATACACTCGTTTACACACCCCCCCATTTACACACATGCCCATTCACACACACACCCATTCACACACACACCATTCACACACACCCACACACACCATTCACACACACACACCATTCACACACACGCCATTCACACACACGCCATTCACACACACACATTCACACACACAATTCACACACGAACCATTCACACACACCATTCACACACACACCCATTCACACACATACCCATTCACACACACACCATTCACACACATGACCATTCACACACACACCATTCACACACACACAATTCACACACAAACTCATTCACACACATACCATTCACACACACACCCATTCACACACACCCATTCACACACATACCCATTCACACACACGCCATTCACATGCACGCCCATTCACACACACACCATTCACACACACCCCATTCACACACACACCCATTCACACACACACCATTCACACACACGCCCATTCACAGACACGCACCATTCTCTCACACATCCATTCACCCACACCCTCCATTCACACACACCACACACCCATTCACACACCCTTTCACACACATACACCCATTCACACACACCCATTCACACACACCCATTCATACACACACCAGTCACACACACCCCCATTCACACACACACCACTCACAAACAAACCAGTCACACACACCCCCATTCACACACACACCATTGACACACACTAGTCACACACACCATCTCACACACACACCCATTCACACACACACCCCCATTCACACACACACCATTCACACACATCATTCATTCATACACACACCTCATTCACACACATCAGTCACATACACACACCATTCACACACACATCAGTCACACACACACACCATTCACACACACAGGGAAGCTGGTGTGATGGAGAGAGGCCAGCTCCAGGTGAAGGAAAGCTGAGGGCCCAGGTGGGCAAACGTCTGCCTTCCCCATGTGACTTCCACACCATCACAAGGGGTTAGACGTCAGGATGCTCTAACTCCATGGCATCAGTGCAGCAAGGCAGCACAGGCCGTGGTAAAGTGAAAGACCTTTTAAACCACTCTTCAGGGATTTGATTCTAGCTCCACGGACTAATGATAAAACTTAGTCTTGGGAAGTTATTTAAATTTTCTGAAGCTCATTTCCTCATTTGTGAAGTGAGAGTAGTAATAGCACATAATTGACACTCAGCATTCCCTAAGAAAGATTACGTTCCAACTATGGGCTGGGTGCTATTCTAATTACTTAGGATATACCAGAGAACAGATTTTAAAAAATCATTGCCCTTGTAGAACTTACATTAGCTGGCAAACAGAAAAATTTACATGATTTAAAAGTTATATGTATCATTCAACCTTCATAAGGAATAAAATTCTGACACATGCTACAACATAGATGAACCTTGAGGACATTAAGCCGAGGAAAATCAGCCATATGCAAAAAGATAAATATTGTGTGAGTTCACTCATGAGGTACCTAGAGTGGACAAATTCATCAAGAAAGTGGAATAGTGGCTGCTGGGGGATGTGGGGAGAGGGGAATGGGGAATTAGTATCTGGTATGTAGTGGGAGGATGTAAACGGATGGATGGTGGTGATGGTGGCGACAAAGTGAATGTACTTAGGCTGGGCACGGTGGCTCACACCTGTAATCCCAGCACTTTGGGAGACCAAGGTGGATGGATCACCTGAGGTCGGGAGCTCGAGACCAGCCTAGCCAACAAACCCCATCTCTACTCAAAATGCAAAAATTAGCTGGGCATGGTGGTACACACTTGTAATCCCAGCTACTCAGGAGACTGAGGCAGCAGAATCACTTGAACCCAGGAGACAGAGGGTGCAGTGAGCCGAGATCACACCACTGCACTCCAGCCTGGGTAACAGAGTGAGACCCTGTCTCAAAAAAAAAAAAAAAAAAAAAAAGATTCCTGATTATTACATCCTTAATGTGGAATGTTGAAACTGTACTGCCCAAAAAACAAATATTAGAGAACCAACAGGTTTGTATGCCTGCTGTAAGAAAAAAAAAAAATGCCACTGAACTGTACCCTTGAAAATGGCTATAATGGCAGTGGCACATGCCTCTGTCCCAGTTTTTTCTACTTGGGAAACTGAGGCAAAGGGATTGCTTTCCCCCAGGAGTTTGAGTCCAGCCTGGGCAACATAGCAACATCCTGCCTCTGAAACATTTTTTAATGGTCATGGTAAATTTTATGTTACATATACTTTACCATAGTTTTACAAAAAGGTTATAGAACATGTTGGGAGATGATTGCTCTGAAGAAAAGGAATAAAACTGGCCCCAGGGGACTAGAATAAGGGTGCAGTTCACAACTGGGTGGGCAGGGTAGGCCTCACTGAGAAGGTGGCATCTGTGCCAAGGTCTGAATGAGAGGACGGAGTCGGCCTTGCAGTCACCTGAGGCAAGAGTGGGCCGGGCAAAGCGAATAGTCGGTGCAAAGGTCCTCGGAAGAGGAAGAGCAAGGCCAGGAGGGCTGCAGTGAGGAGAGCAGGGGAGATGGAATTAGATGACGCAGGAGTAGAAATAGACTCCCGAAAGGCCATTGGAGGTGGCTTGGTTCTAGTTTACAGGCTTGAAGTAACTTTCAGATTTGGTCAAAACTAAAATGCCAAACTGTTTGGGACACTGAGTGCTATCATGATCTCATCAGGGAAGCTCAGCAGGAGAGTTGGCATGCGTAACTAGTGCACGTGCGTAACTGGTCCCACACTGGGGACCGCTGAAAGCCCAGGCTGGGAAGGAGAACTCAGGCCCAGCTGCTGCATCTTAGCCTCCCCATGGGACCCTGCTGACACCTGGCCTCTCACACAGTGGCCCCAAGAACTCCAGGAAAAGTGACTGTCAAAGTTTCTCCGGTTTGGCCAGGAAAGATGGCTCAAACCTGTAATCCCAGCACTTTAAGAGGCTGAGGCAGGAGCACGGCTTGAGGTTGGGAATTTAAGACCAGCCAGGACAATATAGCAAGACCCCATCTTTCTCTCTCTCTCTCTCATATTATATATATATATATATATATTTTTTTTTTTTTTTTAATTAAAAAAGGAAAAAGAAAAGTCTTTCTGGTTTGAAGAAGAGGATTTGAATGTAGGCTTAGAGCAGGGGCTGCCCTGAGGGAGGAGAAGTCCAGGAGGAGAGGGCTACAGGGCTCACGAACCCTGACAGGCACAGTTTCTTCCTATACTGAAAGGAAAGGGGGTTCCTCAGGTCTTCAGGCCTGGCCTGAGGAGGAGCCAGGTGGTATGGATGGGGAGATCTGGCCTGGCATGGTGGCTCACACCTCTAATCCCAGCACTTAGGGAGGCAGAGACAGGAGAATAGCTTGAGCCTAGGAGTTTGAGACCAGCCAGAGCAACACAGTCAGACCCCATTCTCCACAAAAAGGAAACACAAGTTTGGACAGGGAGGTCATAGGTACAGCAGACCTTAGCCTATGAGCCATCCCACGTGCACGAATACACAGGCGCTGCCAGACACGGGACCTGCTAGATCTGAAACCAGCCCGAAGGGCGCCAGCAACTTCCCCATGCTGGCTGCCGCACCTGCCCAGCAAGAGTCCCTCAGTTCCTACACGCCACAGGGAGGGCCTGCCCGCCTCCTCCTCTCCTGAATCTGTCTCCTCAGGGAACAAGAGCTCCTCATCAGCCTTAGTCAAACATTCCATCCTCTGCTCATAGGCAGCTGAGCAGCTGCTGCTGAGGAACCCAGTGTGACTGAGAGTGACCCAGCCTGCATGGGGCTGGCCCAGCAGCTGCCTCCCATTGGCTGGGCCTCATGAGGAGATGTGGCAGCAGAGCCCCGCCTTCCACTGGCTGCCAGGGAGGCGGGCACTGGGCCAAGTCTCGTGGGCTGGCGCCGGGGGAGCCCTGAGCACCCTGCACAGGTAAGGCAGGCTGTCCTGCCCCCCGCCCTGAAGACTGGATCAAAGGCTCCAACCTGGGCCTTAGCCAGGGGCTGGCAGGATTGGGGTGGGTGGGGGGCCTCGTGGGAAAGGAAGCTGTGGCGGGGACAGGGGTTGCGGGAAGAGCTTTGAAGGCCGGAGGCCAGGTATGGGCGCCCCTGGGGCAGGAAGGCGCCCACTTAAGCCTGGATGTGCTGGAGATGAAAGGGGTATGGCCCCCCACGCCCTGAAGCAGGATGTCCTGGAGGGAACCAGAGCCCCGGCCTGACAGCCTGTCCTGTGCGTCTCCCCTGCCGTCTGATCTGTGGCACCACCTCCCCCTACCTTGCCCCACAGCCTGAAGCTGAGTAGCACAGGCTTTGTACCAAGGGAAAAGGTAATTTACGTCATCCAAGTGCCAAAGGTTATGGGTTTGCTACCCCATTCCAGGTATTACCCCACCCCCTGTTTGGGGTGCCAAATTATATATGACCGCACTGTCAGGAGGGTCCCACTGGGAGGTGGAGATGCAGCAGGCTGCGCCTGAAGTCTGATTCCCAGCCCAGGACTCCGCAGTTCCCCTGGTGTGGCCTGTAAGAGGGACCGCATGCCAGCTCTCCTGCTGAGCTTCCCTGATGTGATCATCATAGCGCTTAGTGTCCCAAGCAGTGCTTGATATTTAGTATCAACTTATTTAAGTCTCAAGATTATATCGACCTTATGAAGGAGAATTAAGCCAGGCACTGTTCTAAGAACATCAAATAATAAAAACTAATCCTCACTACAGCTCTGTGAGATAGGCATAATTATTATCCCCATTTTACAGATGAAGAAACTTGCAACTCAGAGATGTGAAGTGACTCAGCTGTAAGTAGGGAAAAGGGATTCAAACCGGGGCAGAGGTCGGGCCTGGTGGTTCATGCCTGTAATCCTAACACTTTGGATGGCTGAGGGGAAGTACTCCTTGAGCTCAGCAGTTCAAGACCAGCCTAGGCAACATGGTGAGACCCTGTCTCTACAATAATTTTAAAAAATGAGCCAGGTGTGGTGGCACATGCCTGTAGTCCCAACTACTTGGAAGGCTGAGGTGAGAGGATCAGTTGAGCTCAGCTAGTCTAGGCTGCAGTGAGTGATGATCACACCACTGCACTCTAGCCTGGTGACACAGCGAGATGAAAGAAAGAAAGAGAGAGAGAGAGAGAGGGAGAGAGGGAGAGAGAGACAGGAAGGAAGGAGGGAAAGAAAGAAGGAAAGAAGAAAGAAAGAAAAAAGAAAAGAAAAGAAGCCCAGGCAGGCTGGCTCCAAAGTGATAGAGTGGGAGAATTCAGAATTCCAGCTTCACCAAGGGGAATGAGTGGATCCTGGCGAGGAATGAGGCCAGAGCTGCTCAGCCTAGCCCTTTGGCTGGCCTGGAAGTGAACTGGCTGAGTGTTCCAGTGCCCATGCTCTGGGTAGCCAATGCCTCGAATGGGGTTTCAACATCCTTGGGCTTTTGCCTCCTCCCTTCTCCTCACTCCCCAGCCTGTGACAAGACAGCTAGAAGGACCAAGGAACAGATATGCTGGAAGTCCTGCCTTGTGCCACCTGGAAAGAGCTTCTTCTACTCACCAGGGCATAAGGCGACCCAGGCAGGTCCAGGAGGATTTGCTGATGCAGAAGCCCACCAGGGGGTCTGTGATGGCATCCCAGGCTCGGCCCACAAACAGAATGATAGAGGCAGAGAAAGGGCTCACCTGGAATGGGGAGAAGCAAAAGACAACTTCCTCATCCTTCTACTCGCCTCAGCTGTCATTGGTAGGCAGAAGCAGAGGCTCCTTCCCTGTCAGCCAGGACCTTGTGACCCTGAGCTGCTCCCACGTGGGCCTTACACATCTTCACTTGCCTCGTTAATCATGACAATAGCGTTTCTCCAATAATGGTAGCACTCGGCGCCTTCTTAGAAGCTTTCCCAGATCTGTCCCCTTAATGGCTTCCCTCCACTGCCCTTGAAGACATTTCCATCAATTCAAATGAATCCACAAACATTTCCTTCCCTCCCTCTCTCGGCCCTGAGCCCCTGACCACCTGATATCAGAATGAGCATTCACGGGGTGAACACAGTGTGCTTCAGTGTCCACATCTGTATAATGGGAATGATGAGCTCTATTTGACACGTTCGAGCTCTATCTTGGATGTGGAAGAAGGCGTCTATAGATGCTTTTTAAAAAGGCACTTGTCACCATCCACTCAAGCTAACCCCTTTCCCCCAAGCCCCCTAGGCCCTAAATACAGACTCTCCAGACTTGTCATCCATCAAAGCCCTGCTATTGCTCTTGCTCTGGAAAGTGGCTGTTCTTCCCCATAACATAGTCTCCCCAGTCTGACCCCCCAACCCCAGCTCTAACACCCACTACAACAGGTTTATACTTTGACTCCATATTTACACCCCACTCAAGGCCCAGCCCATGAGAGTTATTAAAAAATTAGCTGCTGAAGTTTTTTGTTCTTTCTAGAGTTCAGTGTCCCCACTCTCTCAATGGATACAACTAAGATGTGCCGCTTGCCAAATTAGATGCTACATAGAGAAGACAGCCAGTGCGGGAGCCCTGGTTGTCACGGCTATTCCGCCTCCCACTCTCTCATCCAGACAGGGCAAATTCTCAGGATGCCAGGCTTCTTTCCAAGGCTTCCCAATGCACAGAATAGCCGTGTTTCACCATAAGTACCCCTCCCAGTCAGAGACCCTGTGTCCTGGCGCACTCTAACTTAGCCTAGCACCTGAGGGTCCCTCTGCTCCTCAGGTAAAGGTGGGATGCATATCATCCATGAGCCTGGCAACACCTACCAGCCCCTGAGCCAAGCCAGCTCTCTCCTAGCCAGGGACACAGTGTGCCAGTCTCTTCCAAGAATAGCATCCCCAGCAGGCCCCATTCTCCCTCATTCTACCGCCTACCCCTTCAGGCTCTGTTGCTCTTGCCAGTCAAAGAGGAGTAGCCAGGCCTTTCCAGCAAAGACTTCTGGGGTGGAAAAACCTCCCCTCCTGGATACCTTCCAGGATCTTCTCATTTCTTGCCCACTGACTCTGAGAGGCAGCAAAGTAGTGATTTCTGGTCCCATTTCACAGATGGGGAAAACAGAAGGAAATGGCCCAAGGTGCCTAGTCTTTCCCACCTGAGGATGCTGAAGGAGCCCTCAAAGGCTTAGACCACTCACCTGAGCCACATCCAATAGGTAGATCTGAAGGAAGAAACCCAGGGCACAGCCCGTCACCTGGTAGGGGGCTCCCCCAACTGCATAGCAAAGCTTGTTGCACACGGACAACTGTTGTTTCTTCTTTTTCGGTTCCTTCTGGAAAGAGAAGGAGAAAATGAAAAGAGGCCCAAGATCCTGGCCTCCATCCTACAAGGTTCCACAGGAAGGACCACCCTTCCAGCCAATTCTACCAGAACAAGCAACTCTGCCTTGACCTGTTCCCACCCAGGAGATCCCACTTTCTACAAGAGAAAGATGCTCTCCAATCTTAGGAACCTGGGAAAGGGGAATCCATACTTGCGTGAAAGTTGCCCCTAAGCCACCTCCCTCCTAGAGAATCTAAGGAAACTTATCAGCCCACCATCCCTAAAGAACTCCTCCCAAGGCTTCAGCCACTGCTCCTTTCCAAGTTTCAGGGGGAGCATGCTCCAGCAGCAGACCTGTCCCCACCCGGCACCAGCTGCCACAACCTGAAAATCCGCTTGCTGCCAAGAGCTGCCTGAGCCCAGCCCAGGCTCCCGCCCTGGCTCAGAGGCAGGATCCACCTGCCTGCTCCTGTGAGAGCTCTAGAGAGCTGTGAGGCCGGGCCCAGCTGACTGCAGGCGCAGCTGTTCCACCTCTCCCGGAGTATCTCTGACCCCTATAGGCAGCCAGAGCTTCAGGCAGACCCAGGAACTGTCCTATATAGCCTGCCACTTCCCGTCCCACCACCCTCCAACCCCGAGCTCCTAGAGGAGCCTGGACAGGGGAGGAAAGGCCTCCAGGTTCAGGCCTAGGCCCTGTCCGGGTGGGGCACTAGAGAGGTTGGGTTGCCCGGGGAAAGTAGATATTACTCATGCATAGTAACAGCATAATTGCTCACCCAGCTCCTTCCAAGGATCAGTTCATAAAATTAAAAGGAAAAGGCAGTCACTTCCCACGAAGATATATATTGTCTGAGATCCCTTCCTAGGGGGCCGCCTGATTTTATTAATAAAATAGATGCCCACGGCTGGGGATGGGGTTGATGGTCTCCAGGCGCAAAGCATCGTTCCCGCGCGAACACACATTTACACAAATGCCTGAGGGACGCGGCCCCTTTAAGAGCAGAGCTCTTGTTCTTATGAATGAGCGGCCCTCACCGCAGAATTGAGGCGGTAGAGTTAGGGGTGGGAGGTAGGGGATGAGAGATGGGGAACCAAGGGGAGTTTCCCAGATTTCTAGGGTCGTCACTGGCGTTTGGGGCGGCAAACCCCAGCCGCTCAGCACCGAAGAACCGAAACCGGATAGGCAGAGCCAGGAACCACAAGGGGCAGTCGGCAGAGCCCCTCCGCAGAGCGTGGAGTGCGGGTGAGTAAAGGGGTGCGACGGCGCCCACAGCCTTTCTTCATCGCCCCCTGCCCCCGGGAACCGCCAGGCCCTCTCTGGCCCATAGGCTTCCTGTCCCCGGCTATCCAGGGGTCCCCTGACAAGTCCGATCCCCTTACGCCCCCGCTCCCCCATTTCAGCCCACCCCCTTTCCTTGCCCTCAACGCGGGGTGCCGGGCCCTCACCTTCACCTGGACAGGGCGTTCACTGGCTTGGAGGATGCTGTTGGGCAGCAGCCCCGCCGCGGAGCCGCTCTCGGCGCCTTCTCCTTTGGCCATGACCCGCGGGCCACGCCGCCTGGGGCCGGATCGCCGGGATGCTCCTCTGCCCCGCAGGCCGCCGCTCCTCCCAGGCTCGCGTCGTGGCCGCCTTAGCCACGGTCGCCGCGCGCGCGAGTAAAGCCGGCTGGCAGGCGAGGCACACACTCTGCTGCACGCCCCCTCCGCGCCTCCTAAAGTTCGGCCCAGCCTTCTCCGGTTTGGCCAATCCCCGAGCCCCGCTGCCCCGCCTCCAGCCAATCCGTCGCCGCTCTACCCGCCCCTGCCTTGCCGGGAGGCTCACTGCCACCGAGCCACGTTCTCCCAACCCCGGAACCGGCATCCGCCTGCGCTGGCTCCTCACAATGTGAGTAGCAGACCGCGAGACCTCCCAGACACGCACGAGGAAACCGAGGCCCCAGGCTGGGAGCGATCTGCCCGAGGTCCCCGAGTCCCCAGGGTCCGACTCTCCCCGAGTCAGGCCTACCACCCATGACTTCTGACCCGCGGGCCTAAGAAAGGTAGGGGCTCTCTGAAGCCCACTTTAAAATCTAGAGTCAGGACGTGTCTCCTTCTCCTTCAAGGCTAGAGGGTGTAGGCTGACACCCTTCCGATGCCTTTCTCTCGTCCCCGAAGACGCAGCATTCCCCCTTCCTGCCCTTGGCATCTGGGCAGTGGGGAGAAAGATGAGGCAACAGTGGCTTCCCTGGCTGTCAGGGAGCTCCCAAGTGGAGAGAAGCCGGGGCTACACCCACTAGTACACTAGGACAACAGTGACCTTTTAGGGATAGCTTCCTCCATGCTTCCTATGATCTCCTTCGGCCCTCAAAAACCACCAAATGAGGGTGGTACTATCACTATCCCCATTTTACAGCACAGGAAAGGGAAACTTGGAGAAGTGAAACAACTATTATGTGACAGAGGCAGGCCTGAAAGGTTTTGTTTGATTCCAAAGCAGTTGCTCTCAACAGCCCTGCTCTATGCCTCTTAGCATAAATTACAGAAGACTAAATGGGGTGTATGTGTCTCCCTAACAAGAAGCCCCGGGAGACACAAGGCTCCAGAGGCCCCGAGGGTTGAAATAGGGAAAGTTTTGAAAAAGAGAATGCCCAGAAATGTGGTCCTCAAAAGAAGATGGGAGGACATTAGTTTGGAACAGAGGGCAGGCACAGATGCCAGAAAAGAAGTCTTTGATTCCATCTGTGAGTCCCTCATGTCAACATCACCCCAGTCTTTCCAGGTCTCTGATTAGTGAAGGGACTGTTGGAACTCTCAAAGGCCACCCACCTGGTTCCTGTGCTTCTTCATGTCAGCCTCCTTTTTCCTTTCTCTAAATCTCTGATTGCAGGGAGGAGAGATAAGGTCTTTCAGCCTCATGGTCACACCAAGCTCCCTCATGCGCCTAGCAGATCTCATCTGGACACACAGTTCTTGGCCACTGCTGAGCAGAAGAGAGTCAAAGTGAGGCAGTGAATACTGAGGAAAGGGAATGGCTGGTCCCGTGACTCCAAGTTGTGTGACACTGTCCTGTCTCTTTTCCCCTCTCCAGGCTCAGTTAGCTAGGTGCACTTTATGATCCCTTCCAGCCCCCAAATCTTCTCTCCCACAGAATCACACTGTATCACAAGTGATCTGTATCCCCCAACAGACAATGAGCTCCTCAGATAGGAACCACATCTTTTTCACTTCTTCATCCCCACTAACTAGCTTAGGGCCTGGTTCATTATGTTCGGTGAATGTTCAGTCTTCCCCTGCTAAGGTATAAGCACACAGGAGCCCTTTAAGAAAAGCCCTAGGCTCCTCCATTTACTAGCTCTGTGGCTGACCCTGAACAATTCAGTTAACCTCCCTGTGTAAAATCGTGATATTAATAGTAGCTACCTAGGCCGGTCACAGTGGCTCACGCCTGTAATTCCAGCACTTTGGGAGGCTGAGGCGGGCGAATCACCAGGTCAGGAGATGGAGATCATCCTGGCCAACATGGTGAAACCCCATCTCTACTAACAATACAAAAAATTAGCTGGGCATGGTGGCGCACACCTGTAATCCCAGCTACTCGGGAGGCTGAGGCAGGAGAATCGCTTGAACCAGGGAGTTGGAGGTTGCAGTGAGCTGATTGAAACAGGAAGTTGGAGGTTACAGTGAGCTGAGATCACCACTGCACTCCAGCCTGGCAACAGAGCGAGACTTCGTCAAAAAAAAAAAAAAAAAAAAAAGAAAAGAAAAAAAAAGCCCCCTAATAGATTTGTTTTGGGGATGAAACAAGAAAATGCACAGGAAGCATTTAGCACAAGTCCCTGGGAGCTGAAGCTGGGCTGGTCCCCCTCCTGGCCTGTTTCCAGTCTGTCAGTGTAGCAACGCAAGATTCCAGATATGACCTGACCAAGCCAGCACAATAGGCCTATTATTTTTTTCCAGTCTGGACGCGACACATTGTTAATGCAGCCTAAGACTGCTGGGCTTCAGAGCCTTTCTCTCCCATGATTAGTTCCCATCAGGTTGTGGTCAACTAAATCATTCAGATCCTTTTCACAGGAGCTGGGGTCAAATCAGGTCTCTCCCCCATCCTCTGCTTTGTCTAACGTCTTGAAGCTCACAACAGAACAATGTCATCTTGCTTATAACAGCCTGTCGAAATTGTTGTGGATAGTGGTTCGATGGCTCACTGTTTTCTCTCATTCTAAATTTAGATACGGTCATCCCTTGCAACTTCAACTCCACCAGCCATGTTGTTGGTCAGAACAGAGCCCCATAACACACCACTAACTGAATCAGGGCATCGTCAATGCAACAACTCCCAATTATCAAGCAGCCACTGTATGCCAGGCAAGCACTGTGCCCTATAAGTGCTTTAAACATACAATCCCATTTATTCCTGGTTTTTTCTTTATATCTCATTTAGTCCCAATACCACCACTGGGGATGGTCGTTTTTATTATCCTCATTTTATTTATTTTTATTTTATTTTCTTAGAGATAGGGTCTTGCTGGGTCACCCAGGCCAGAGCGCAGTGGCATGATCAGAGCTCACTGCAGCCTTGAATTCCTGAGCTCAAGTGATATGATTAGGCTTTGTGTCCCCATCCAGATCTCATCTTGAATTGTAATCCTCATAATCCCCACAATCCCCACATGTCAAGGGAGAGACCAGGTGGAGGTGACAGAATCATGGGAGTGGTTTCTCTCATGCTTTTCTTATGATAGTGAGTGAGTTCTCATGAGATCTGGTTATATAAGGGACTCTTCCCCCTGTGCTCGGCACTTCTCCTTCCTGCTGCCTTTCGAAAAAGATGCTGGCTGTGCACATTAGCTCGTGCTTGTAATCCCAGCACTTTGGGAGGCTGAAACAGGTGGATCACTTGAGGTCAGGTGTTCGAGACCAGCCTGGTTAACATGGTGAAATCCTGTCTCTACTAAAAAATGTAAAACTTAATCCCAGCTACTAGGGAGGCTGAGGCAAGAGAATAGCTTGAACCCGAGAGGCATAGGTGCAGTGAGCTGAGATTGCACTACTGCACTCCAGCCTGGGAAACAGAGTGAGACTCCATCTCAAAAAAAAAAAAAAAAAAAAAGGCCAGGCGCGGTGGCTCACGCCTGTAATCCCAGCACTTTGGGAGGCTGAGGCGGGTGAATCACGAGGTCCAGCGATTGAGACCATCCTGGTCAACATGGTGAAACCCCATCTCTACTAAAAATACAAAAATTAGCTGGGCATGGTGGCGCACGCCTGTAATCCCAGCTACTCGGGAGGCTGAGGCAGGAGAATTGCTTGAACCCAGGAGGCGGAGTTTGCGGTGAGCTGAGATCACGCCATTGCACTCCAGCCTGGGTAACGAGCGAAACTCCGTCTCAAAAAAAAAAAAAAAAGTTGGTATATGTGAATACACCTCATGTGAAGTGGTTGGGTCTCAGTTACCTGCTTGTAGCATGGGATTGAACATTGTCTTATTGGAGAATGTTTCCCCTACCTAGTTGTGTGAAACAGAAGGCATGTAAATCAGCCCTTCCAGCATTATTAATTGAACATGTTAAGTGGTAACCCGTAAGTTTGCCAAGCTTACATGGTGCAGAGTAGAAGACAGATTGCTGTTAGGTTCAAATTCTCCATTTGATAGCCCCATGTTGAACATTTCCTGGGCTTACGGCAAAAGGCTGTGAGCGCTTCCCAGCAACGACTCCTAGGACTTTGGACTAGAGAATTTCCACTTGAGGGTTATTTACTACCTTGTTCTGGCACATAAACTAAAGCTGTCCCTGTGACTGACGGGCAAAAAATTATCTTGAAACCTGAAATACCCATGATGTTTTTGGTGACATCAGGGAAATACTCCAATGGGGATGGCAGTGCCCAGAAGTGTTCCATAATAAAATCGAAATGGTTTATACAGGATCATGCTACCTGAAGAATGCAAGGAGGAGATACTAAAATGCAGGGAGCCTCTTTACCCCTAAGACTGATTCTGAAACTGTGAGGAGCTGCTGGATTCCATCAACACTTGGACAGTAGTATGGTATGAACAGCTCTCGATTGACCAACAATGAGCTGCTTGGTTTTATTTGTGAGGTTTTTTTGGGGGGGATGGGGGAGAGGTTATTTTTTATTTTTATCCTTTTTTTTTTTTTTTTTTTTTTTTGAGACAGAGTCTCGCTCTGTTGCCCAGGCTGGAGTGCAGTGGCACAATCTCGGCTCACTGCAACCTCTGCCTGCCAGGTTCAAGCTTGAACCAATTCTCCTGTCTCAGCCTCCCAAGTGGCTGGGACTACAGACACACACCATCATGCTCAGCTAATTTTTTGTATTTTAGTAGAGACAGGTTGTCATTGTGTTGTCCAGGCTGGTCTCAAACTCCTGAGCTCAGGCAATCTGCCTGCCTCAGCCTCTCAAAGTGCTAGGATTACAGGTGTCAGCCACTTTGCCTGGCCTAGGTGGGGGGCATTTTGAGATGGAGTCTTGTTTTGTCACTCAGGCTGTAGTGCAGTGGCTCAATCATGGCTCACTGTAACCTTGACCTCCTGAGTTCAAGCGATCCTCCCACCTCAACCTCCTGAGTAGCTGGGACTACAGGTATAAGCCACCAAGCCTGGCTAATTTTTGTTTTTGCTTTTGTTTTTTGAGACAAGGTGTCTCTATATTGCTCAGACTGGCCTTGAATTCCTGAGCTCAGGTGATCCTCTTGCCTCAGCCTCCCAAAGCACTGAGATTACAGGCGTAAGTCACAGTGGCCCGCCCAAGGTGCTTGGTTTACAGACTGAAGAGAATGAACGATAGCCTGTTTGGATGGTAAAAATAGATCAGCTTGGTGGGCTGGGTTGTATGCTATTTTTCTAACAGTAATGGAAGAATTGAATAGTGATGGAAACCTTGTGTTTGGGTTTTTACTGACTTACGGGCAGTGACCAATGGCTTGGCCACACACCCAGGAAAAAGGGCAATGGAAACCTGGCTTATTAAAGGAATGCCCATATGGAGCATGGCTCTATGGAAATTTGAGGGGTGCATTCGTGTAGAACAAGTCAATGCACATCAGAACTCCCGTCCACATTTGGAAGGTAACTAGAGTTGACAAGCAGATATCCCTGTGTACTCCCTAGAGTGGCCACCTGTGTCCATGAAATGAGTGGATATGAATGGGGGTATTGCCGCAGTTTAAAGATGGGCTAAATCTAGACATGTTCCTTTTGCTCCCTCTCAGGCACATAATGCGAGTAAAAACTGCTCTGTTGGTCAGCAAGAGAGACAGAGACGGCCAATGGCTATGGAACAGATTTCCTGATGCGAAGGCCCTAAGCACAATTGGCAAGTGAGACTGATGCTGGTAACCCAGGAAGGGATAAAAATGGATTTAAAAAAAATTTTTTTTTTTAAATCGAGACAGGGTCTCACTGTGTTACCCAGGCTGGTCTTAAACCCCTGGCCTCCAGCTATCCTCCCACCTCCCAAAGTGTGGAGATTGAAAATTGGTCTCGACAGGCCAGGCTCAGTGGTTCACACCTGTAATCCCAGCACTTTGGGAGGCCAAGTTGGGTGGATCACTTGAGGTCAAGAGTTTGAGACCAGCCTGGTGAACATGGCGAAACCCTGTCTCTTCAAAAATACAAAAATCAGCCAGGCGTGATGGTAGTCCCAGGTACTTGGGAGCCTGAGGCAGGAGAATCGCTTGAACCCAGCAGGCAGAGGTTACATGAGCTAAGATCATGACACTGCACTCTAGCCTGGGTGACTAAGTAAGACTCCATCTCAAAAAAAAAAAAAAAAAAAAAAAAGTCTTGACAGAAATAAACACTGACTCTGGAGTGGGCTTTGCTTACACAATTAAAGATAAAAAGGCTGAGAGTGCCATTAAAAAAAACCACACAGGCTGGTCTGAAGGTAATGAGTTCTCTCAATTGATGGTGCAGTCAGTTACAGATCGAACTCCTTGTTCTACTCTTTCCCTGCTTCCCACTACTGCACTTGACTAGTCTTAAAAATAAATAAATAAGGCCAGTCACGGTGGCTCAAGCCTGTAATCCCAGCACTTTGGGAGGCCGAGGCGGGTGGATCACGAGGTCGAGAGATCGAGACCATCCTGGTCAACATGGTGAAACCCCGTCTCTACTAAAAATACAAAAAAACTAGCTGGGCATGGTGGCGCATGCCTGTAATCCCAGCTATTCAGGAGGCTGAGGCAGGAGAATTGCCTGAGCCCAGGAGGCGGAGGTTGCGGTGAGCCAAGATCGCGCCATTGCACTCCAGCCTGGGTAACAAGAGCAAAACTCCGTCTCAAAAAAAAAAATAAATAAATAAATAAATATTAAGGTTCCTGATGGTGGCAAAAAAAAAAAAAATTAAAAAATGAAACCAGAATAGAAGACATTGCAAGAATTTGGATGGCCAACCATTGTTTTATCAGACCAAGGAACACGCTGTACCGCCCATAATGTTCAACAAAGGGCAGAGTGAGACATCCTCCTTAGAGTAATAGTTTGATAGAGAAATAGAACAGGCAATTGAAATATGGTTATCTAAAACGGGGAGATAAAAGCGTGAAAAGGCTGGTGTACAGGACTTCAAGAGTATGTGCTCACACTCAACGTGAGTGGGACTTTTAGTGCAAAAATCTAATCAGGATTGAGTGCAAAAATCTAATCCTCATTAGATTTTTGTGTTTCTGGTTGATCTGGGGAGGAGGAGTGGGAGGATGCTGGTATGACTATGCAATTCTTGCTGAGGGAAGAGTACAGTGGTAAAATGACATGTTTCTTCCCCAAATCACCTAAAAACATGTTTTTTCTCTCCTGATGCAGGGCTACAATTGGAGCATTGGAAGCAGGGATGATTTCTAAGCAAGAAACTAACTGTGTTTTAAAATCTTGTGTCAGAATTCCTAAGGGCCTGATGGGAGTAGCCTTCACCCATCTAGCAAAGTTGGAGTTAAGAATGAATATGCCTGTATTGGCTGGTGGTGAAATGGCTCACTGCTTCAGAACCTATGTAACCTTACCCTCTGTGAATGGGAATGTACTGAGGGAGAGGCACTCGCTAGACTAGCATTGCTAGCAGTGATCTGGACCAGTACACTGGCTGAACCTCATGGCCCTTTGGGAGGTGGAAAAGTTTGGGTAAGAATAAATAACAATGGTCAAGTGAGGTGGCTCATGCCTGTAATCCCAGCACTTCGGGAGGCCGAGGTGGGCAGATCATTTGAGGTCAGGAGTTCAAGACCAGCCTGTCCAACATGGTAAAACCCCATCTTGCCTAAAAATACAAAAAAATTAGCTGGGCGTGGTGGTGGGTGCCTATATAGTCCCAGCTACTCTGGAGGCTGAGGCACGAGAATCCCTTGAACCCAGGAGGTGGAGATTGCAATGAGCCAAGATCGTGCCACTGCACTCTAGCCTGCGCAATAGAGCAAGACTCCATCTAAAAAAAGAAAAGAAAAGAAAAAGAAAGAGTAAATGACAAATGGAGAAAGGGAGAAATAATAGCCGAGGGTAAAGAAATGAGTAGATGGTGGCCGGGCACGGTGGCTCAAGCCTGTAATCCCAGCACTTTGGGAGGCCGAGGCGGGTGGATCACAAGGTCGAGAGATCGAGACCAACCTGGTCAACATGGTGAAACGCCGTCTCTACTAAACATACAAAAAAAAATTAGCTGGGCATGGTGGCGCGTGCCTATAATCCTAGCTACTCAGGAGGCTGAGGCAGGAGAATTGCCTGAACCCAGGAGGCGGAGGTTGCGGTGAGCTGAGATCGCGCCATTGCACTCCAGCCTGGGTAACAAGAGTGAAACTCCGTCTCAGAAAAAAAAAAAAAAAAAAAAAAAAAAGAAATGAGTAGATGGGTTACATTAACACCTAGAAAGAGGACGTCGTCTCTTAGCTAAGTTATATTATGCCTGAAAAAGTAAAGCTCTATGTTTGTCAAGACCACTCCTGTTTTCAGAACTTGACAAGATTAAAAGAAAACCTGGGGCCAGTGCAGTGGCTCACACCTGTAATCGCAGCATCTGGGAGGCTGAGGTAGGAAGATCACTTGAGGCCAGAAGTTTGAGTCCACCTGGCCAACAAGCAAGACCACATTTCTATTTTTTTTTTTTTTTAAGTTAAAATAATAAAAAAGAGGCTGGGCACGGTGGCTCACGCCTGTAATCCCAACACTTTGGGAAGCCGAGGGGGGCAGATCACAAGGTCAAGAGATTGAGACCATCCTGGCTAACATGGTTAAACCCCGTCTCTACAAAAAATAGAAAAATTAGCCAGCTGTGGTGGCGCCTATCTGTAATCCCAGCTACTGCCAGTACTTGAGAGGGGCCACATGCGCAGTGTGTCTACTGAAATTGTGCGTGCGCTCACTTGAGGCATTTTTCTCATAATAATAATAATAATAATAATAATAATAATAAAAAGAAAAAGAAAGCTGCAAACCTGAGTGGCTTCAGTGTGGGAGATGTTCATGCAGTATGATGGACTGGACTAATTATTCATGACTAAATGGGATCCTAGTGACGTGGCGTATCTTTTGAAATACATATTCTTTTTTCTAATCTCTCAGCTCTGACTAAATATATATTCTTTTGATGTAAAAGATCTGTGTTTGAAAACCAGAGGGCGGCCTTTGATGTCAGATGTATATATTGGTTTTGTCTACAGTTCCAGGCTTATAACTTCCATAGTCTTTGTTAGTCTTTTGTTATAATGTTGGTGTTAGGCCTCAGAGACAGGGCTCAGGAAACAGAATCTCTCTGACTTTCTCCTGCCCTCCCGCTGAGGACTGGGTTTAGAGAGCTTCTGGCTAACTGAACACATGAAGGTTCCCGTAGGGTGGTGTCCCAGGGAGGGCATGGATGCTCCATGTTCCTTCCCCAATACCTTGCCTTATACATCTCTTCATCTGTTTCCTTTGTAATATGATTTATAATAAACTGGTAAATGTGTTTCCCCAAGTTCTGTGAGCTGTTAGAGTAAATTAATGGAACTCAAAGAAAGGGTCATGGGAGCCCCCACTCGAAGCCAGTAGGGCAGAAGTTCTAGAGGCCTGGCATTGTGACTGGTGTCTAGGGTTGGGGTTGGGGAGCAGTCTCGTGGACTGAGCCCCAAACCTGTGGGATCTGAAATTATCTCCATGTATCTGCCGCTATCACCAACCCTGTGCACTTGGTGTATGGGGAAAAATTCCCACACCTTTGGTCACAGATGTCTTCTGTGTTGATGACTATTGTGGTGGTAGTGTGACAGGAGAGGAAAACACAGTTTGAGGCTTTTTCCTAAACCCTTGAGCTCTCCAGCACTCATTCACCATTAACTGAATCAGGGCACTGCCAATACAACATCTCCCAGTTATTGAGCATGCACTGTATGCTGGGCAAGTGTTTTATTTTTATTTTATGTTAGAGGTGGGCTCTCAGTATGTTTCCCAGGCTAGTCTTGAACTTCCAGCCTCAAGTGATCCTCCCAAAGTGCTTGCATTACAGGCATGGGTCCAAGGGGCTTTGCTGAGGCTCTAGTCCATAGTGGGCAGAGGGCAACCTCACAAGGAGCCTGGAGCAGAGACTTGGGCCCATTCTTCATAGCAATATTCTTTCCATCTAGAACAGCAGTGAGAACAAAAACTTTTTCCTGAGGGGCAGACAGCTTCATCGTCTGTGGCAGCGTTACAGTAGGTAGTCAGACATGAGTAGGGGAGGAGAGGCCCCGCCCCCAACCAAGAATGTCAGGCAACCATCAGGTGATGGTCAGGTGGTTGTCAAACTATCTCTCTAAAATAATAATTGGTCGTAAGCAGCAACAGGGAAAGACAGTCTCCCAATAATGGGAAAAATCTGAAACTGATCATCAGCAGCTTCCCGATAACATCTCAGGAGTTGGGTAAATAGGCTCAAGCATGTGCATTAGGAGGCAAGATGGTGGATTTTAACTGGTATATGAACTTCCTTTAGGAATACTTGACTGGTAAAGGGAAAAATGCCTCAAGTGAGCGCACGCACAACTTCAGTAGACACACTGCGCATGTGGCCCCTCTCAAGTACTGGCAGGCCACTGCACATGCTGACAGCCCACCCCATGGGAAGAATCAGGGGAGAAGTAATTCAACCTCAGAAGCATGCCAACACGTAAGACCCCAAAGTCATAGGTCAAAGCGTGCACTTGAGCCTCTCGTCACTCGCTTGGCACTCTTTCACATGTGCTTTACTTCCTGTCATTCATGCTCTAAAACTTCATCAGCTTTCACATCTGCTCTGAAACTTGCATTGGTCTCTCACTCTGCTTTATGGCCATTGGTCAAATTCTTTCTTCTGAGGAGGCAAGAATTGAGGTTGCTGCAGACCTCTGTGGATTCACCACCGCTAACAGTGAGACTGACCTCACTACCATCTTTGAGCCTTTCTTGGCCTAGCCCAGCCTTGTAGCCTAGGACAAATGAACTGAGTTTCCTTTGATGCCCTGCACCCCTCTATGCCCTCATGAGGCACCAAACCCAGCAGGGGGGGCCTCTTTAAATGCCCTAGCATACTCTCCTGACAGCCCCTGGGAAGGCTACCAGGTCCCCTGAGTTTCTTAGAAAGCTGAGCAACAGAGTTAAGTGCAAAGATCCCAAAGACAGGCCACCTGGCTCCGTAGCTCATCTCTGCCATTCCAGTTTGCTCTTGAGCAAATTATTAAATCTCTTTGAGTTTCAGTTTCCACCCTGTCAAATGGAAATGATAATTGTAACTATCTCATAAGTTCACATGAGGATTAAGTGCTTAGCATACAGTAAGCATTTAAAAAGGTTCCTTGGTATTATCATTATTAGTACCCTGATAAAACCTCACCGCATAAGGCCGCTTAGATCAGAGGGAAGAAAATTTGCTAGTAAGTGGTTAGGGGCTAGATTTACATCTGGTGGCTCGAGGTAGTATTTCCAGCATAGTGGGATGCAGTCAGAGCAGGGTTACCAGGTGGAGCTGTTGGGGTGTTGGTGCTAGGAGACCATTGCTGAGTCAAAGTGTTGCTGGATTCCGGCGTTGCCAGGTGGGTCAGCTTGCAGTCTGTTATCCAGTGCTAAGATCTCTTCAGTCCCTAACTGGCAGATCTACCACCTGACTTCTGGAGAAAAGGAGCCATGACTATGCCTTGAAACACACTTGGCGCTACAGTCCCTAGGAAATTGATATCTTAGATGGTGCTCTACAGCAATGGTCATGTTGAAGAGGTAAAGGTTGGGCAGGCTCTGTAACAAGAGCTTCCTGGAATAGCTGCTGTGACGGGGATGCCTTGGCCTGTTCCCTATCTTGCCCCTTTGTTTGCCCTGTGGTAAAGCAGGTAGAGCAGAAAATAGGAAGGAGAGACTCTTGAGGGTCCAAGAGAGGCTCTTTGGGGAGGAAGTATTTGAGGGGCCTTGAAGTCACTTGAGGTTGCCAGTTCCTGCCTGGATGTTGGTTGAGCAACAATGGCATAGAGATGACCTCATGGCTGATCCATCTGATCTCATGAGGCTATGGCCCGTGCCACAGGGAGGCCCTCTGTGGGCCTTGGGACTAGGCTGGCTGCTGAGTCTCAGTTCTTGGGGGGCTGAGGAGCATGGAGAGCACCCAGAGATTCCTTAGGACAGCTAGTGCCCTTCCCACCACCAGCCTATGTCCCAGCATCTCATTCTAGACTCTCCCAAGGTCCAGACCCTCCCCAGAAGACAAAGACAGCCCTACTTTTTCAGGAAGACTGCCAAGAAGTTGTAAGAATGACAGTGTGAGAAGCTGTGTAACGTCAGCCTTGGCACAGAGAGCTACGCCATCCGAGAGCAAGGTGTAGCTCTAAGGGAGCCCCAGTGGTTGGACCAAGCTACTACTTGGCCTCAGGACCCATTATATCAGGGGAAGGGCTCCTGGAGCAAGAGCCCAGAGCCTGGCCTCAGAGGACAGAGAGGGGACTGAAGCCTGAGCTTCTTTCTTCTGGCTGCCCAGAGCTCTGCCCTCACACCCACTCTTTCTTCCTGGCTGCCCAGAGCTCTGCCCTCACACCCACACCATGTTAATGCAAGGAGGCACTGCCTTGGTCTGCTAGCCTGGACCCTCTCAGAGTTGGAAGCATCTTTTAGAGTAAGCGATTTGCTGCACTCAGACCAGGGTGGCAGAAGCCAGAATCTGCCGGGTACCCCTGGAGTCCTTCCCCTTCTTTGGGCCTCCTTTTGCCCATCTGCACAAAAAGCATGTTGGGCAACCCAGAGCTCTGTGGTGGCTACTTCCTCTACTATGGCTAGCCAAGACCTCCAGCTCTGCGTGGCTGGCTTCAGACTCAGCGCAGCGACGCTGTGATCTCATGCTGACTAAGAACAAGAGATAACAGCATAGCTGGGGCTATGTGGGCCTGGAGTCAGCCCTATCAGGGTTTGAATCCATTTCTGCCACTAGCTAGTCATGTGACCTTAGGCAGGTCACAGCTTCTCTGTGTTTCATTTATATGATCTGTAATAATACCTCATAGTGTATCCTCAGGATCCAATGAGACAAGGTGTGTGTACAAAACAAGCCTTACAGTTTGCTCTCAACAAATGTTCGTTTTGTTTCTTCATCCTTTCCCTCTGATTGGCAAGGATATATGTCTTCAATTAATAGAAAATGGCAAAACAAGTTCTTTACCATGTTCTGAGATTAAAAACATAAAACATGGGAGCCTTAAGAAAAAAAAAAAAAAAACATGGTCGGGCGCGGTGGCTCAAGCCTGTAATCCCAGCACTTTGGGAGGCCGAGGCGGGTGGATCATGAGGTCGAGAGATCGAGACCATCCTGGTCAACATGGTAAAACCTCGTCTCTACTAAAAATACAAAAATTAGCTGGGCATGGTGGCGTGTGCCTGTAATCCCAGCTACTCACGAGGCTGAGGCAGGAGAATTGCCTGAACCCAGGAGGCGGAGGTTGTGGTGAGCCGAGATGGTGCCATTGCACTCCAGCCTGGGTAACAAGAGCGAAACTCCATCTCAAAAAAAAGAAAAAAAAAAAACACATAAAAGGATACTTGGAGATAGATATAAAGGTGGCCTTGTCAATACATTCACTGAATTTGCTCTTGGCCCACCCAGCGATATAGATGAATAAGGCATGGATGATCTTGTCCTTTGAAGGAGTCACATCTAGTTGTGGAGGCAAACACGGCAGACCATTACAAAATGATTTGGGGCCAGGCACGGTAGCTCACACCTATAATCCCAACACTTTGGGAGGCCAAGGCAAGAGCATCTCTTGAGCTCAGGAGTTTGAGACCAGAGCAACACAGGGAGATTCTAGAAAGGATCTCAAAATAAAAAACAAACATCTCCCCATGTTGCCCTGGTCTTGAACTCCTGGTCAACATAGGGAGATTTTTATTATTTACTTAATTGTTTTTTCAGAGTCTCACTCTATCATCCAGGCTGGAGTGCAGTGGCATGATCAAGGCTCAGTGCAACCTCCACCTCCTGGGCTCAAGCAATCCTCCCACCTCAGCCTCCTGAGTAGCTAGAACAACAGAGGCCTGGGCAACAAAGGGAGATCCTATCTCTGCAAAAAATAAAAAATGAGCTGGACGTGGTGGTGCACTGCCGTAGTCTCAGCCACTCAGGAGGCTCAGGTGGGAGGATTGCTTGAGCCCAGGAGGTGGAGGTTACATTGAGCCTGGGTGACAAAGAGTGAGATTCTGTGAAAAAAAACTAACTAAAAAAATGATTTGGCAAAGGCTTAATCAAGGTCTGCTTGCATGTGCGAAATTAAGAACAGCAGATTCTGCTTGGGTGTGGTGGTCTGGCAAGGCTTAACAGAGAAGACGATAATGGAGCTGAGCCCTGAGGCTTGAGAAGGAGTTCCTGACATAGGTAAGGGCATGCCAGGCAAAGGGAACACCACAGATGTGGTGGCAGGGTAGAGGGTGGTGCTGGCAGAACCAGTGAGTAGGGTGGGCTGGTTGGGCGTTTTTTGCTGGATGGGAAATTGGTGGCCCCTGAGGCCAAGAAGATAGAAGGAGGCCTTGCATTCTCCTCCTGAAGACTGTGGGAAGCCACTGAAAGGATTCTTAGCAGAGGAGTCAAATGACCACATCTGTGCTTTGTAAAGACGACACTGCCACTTGCTATCCTCAGACCATCCCATCTCTCCTGGACTGTTGTAGCAATGCCTAAGCATTCCCCTCTGATCCAATCTCAAAAAACAGACAAATTTTTAATCAGATCATTGTATGCCCCTGTTTAAAATCCACTTACTGGGCCAGGCACCTGTAATCCCAGCACTTCAGGAGGCTGAGGTGGGAAGATCACTTCAGCCCAGGGGTTCAAGACCAACCCAGGCAACACACTGAGATCCTGTATCTACAAAAATAAAATAATTACCTGGGCATGGTAACGTGCATCTGTAGTGCTAGCTACTCAGGAAGCTGATGCAGGAGGACCACTTGAGCCCAGGAGTTCGAGGCTGCAGTGAGCTATGATGGTACCACTGCACTCCATCCTGGGCAACAGAACAAGACTCTGTAAAACAAATAAAAAATTAAATAAAGTAAATGTACTTATTATATATGCTCAATAACTATTAGATGAGTAAAAGAATAAATGAATTAGCTGGGCATGGTTGTCCATGTCTATAGTCTCAGCTACCCAGGAAGCTGAGGCAGGAAGATTGCTTGAGCCCAGGAGTTCAAGGCCAGCCTAGTCAACATAACAAGACCTGTCGCAAAAAAAAAAAAAAAGAAAAAAAGAAAAAGAGACTACACTATCAAAAGGGCTATCTGTAATAGTCCCTTCCTCCCTGTGTCTGGATCTGTGGGTCTAAATAAAGCATCTTCTGATTTCCTTTCTGGGAAAAGTAAGCCTAGAGAAGGTAAGGGCCTGCACAAGATCACACTAAAATTTAGCAGTGTCAGTTGGGGTTCTGTGGGACAGCCCTTGCAGAGAAAACCTTAGGCCATGTTTTGCTTGGTCTCTGAATCCCCAATATACACCCTCCAGACCACTGCTAGGAGGACCACAGAACATTCTCCTTGTAACACACACAAACACCATTTCCTTGTCTTCCCACAGGAGACTTGACCTCTTTCTTTGGGGCTCCCCCTAGGAGGAGCATCAAGGAACTACTAGACTGGGTTTAGGATTCTAGGCCACACTGACTATTAGGCTAGACTCAGTTCTGGAGCTTGGATGGGATCTACCCTGGGTTCTTTGGGGTGAGTTCTGAGCTGGATTCTGGGCTGCCCTGACCTCTAGACTGGGCTTAGCTTTAGTCTGAATTCTGAGCTCTGGGTCTGTGGGCTAGGCTGCAGTTCCCAGGCTTGGCTTCTGAGTTCTGAGCTCTGGTCTTTGGCCCTGGCTGGACTTTGGGCCTGGACTGAGTGTCGCTTTTAGTACTGTGGTCTGGGTTCTGGGATCTGGGCTTTAGTTCTGGATTCTGAGCTGGACTTAGACTAGGGCCAGTTTGTCTTGGGCTTTGGGTTCTAGGCTCTAGGCTTTGATAAGAACATGAGGATGGGTTTTGAGGTCAGGGCTCCGGATCCAGGCTCTGGGTTGGGCCGGACTGGGCTGGGTTCTAGACCATAAGCAGTAAGCTATGGTCTCTGTCTTCTGAACTCCAGGCTCTAAGCTTATGATGGGTGGAGGTGGAGGTTAGGGGAGAGGGTCAAGGAAGGGAGAGTAGTAACTTCTTGAGCCTGTCCCTTCACTCTCTCTTCTTCCTCGATACTTCCAGCCTTGCTCCTTCCCTCTAGGAGAGATGGTCAAAGTGAAAGTGGTAGTAGGCTTCCTCAAATGCCTGAAGACTGCCCTGTCTGCCAGGAAGCAGCAGTAGGTAAAGGGTAGGGCAGGTGGCATGGGAGTGTATCCTGAGGTGGCCAGAAGCCATACTACTTATGAAGGATGTTTCTGCAGAGCAGAGATCAGTAAGGAAGCCCAGGCGCAGGCCCACAGCCTGGCTTCACATGGGAAGGCAGGGTGGATAGGCAGCAACCAGGGCCTGGGACTGAGTCTGAGGGGCTCCACCCCCTCACCTGTCCACCTCATTCCCAGAGACTTTGCCCCACCCTCTAATCCAGCCAGGAATTAGACTTGAAGCTCTCAGTCCCCAGAAGAGTTGCTCCAGGGCTTGCCCCAGCCTCTGCTGGAGCCCTGCTTCTTTTCCTGATCGCCTTGTCCGTTACGGTGGACTGCACCCCTTTTGTTCCCCGTCAGGGTCCCCTTCCTCCCTGCTCTGCCTCAGCCTCCCGCCCAGCAGGATTCATCCGCAGCTGCACTGCTGGTCACACTCAGCTGTCAACACAGTTTCCTTAACACAGACCTCCACAGGAGACAGCCAGGAGCAGGATACACCCCCTTTACTTCCCCACCCCTTGACTTGCCCCTCTAGCCCCACAAACTCGAGGCCTATGTGCATGCATGACTTCCCTGAAGAGGCAGGAATTCCTGTAGGAAAATACAACTAGAAGAAATTAAAATCGCACATGTCACATAACCGCCCACGGAAAAAAACAACCAAAACCTGTTACACTTTCTCACAGCGTCCCCTCATGGGTACGCTGGGTTCCTAAGTGTATTCTCTCATCTCAGATCCTCCTTCTCCACACCCACAGAAAGACTCCCTTTCAATTCTCCACTGGGCAAAATCTCCACCAGGCTCTGTGCTGGCAACTTCACCCCCTAGGCCACATGGGATGGGATCAACAGGATAAGAAACGCTTCGTAGAATGCTTCCCAAGAGTCTAGAATAGTATCACAGCAGGAGGATGGAGGAGTGCAGGTAACAGGTTTCAGCCAAACAGTCTAGGGTAGGCGTGGCAATTTTGATCCTCCTGGTCTTGTTCCTTTCATGTCTCTTTACCAATGAGAAGTGATGAGCTGTGCCTCCTCCTTATTGTTCAGACTTGGCCTTTTAGAGCAAGTGAAGATGGCTTAAGTAGGGTGCTTAAAGGCAGATCAAATATACAGACACGCACACACTTACAAAAGACAAGTGTTTATTCTCAGGAAAGATGCAGTCTAAATCCATGTTGAGGGAGAGACATACTTTCCTAAGAGCCCTATAACCTGATCCATGCCTGTAGTGGGGCTAACGCTCAAATTATTTTTTAGGGTAATGTCAGATGCTCTGGGTGCATTGTCCTGCTTCCAGGCTGTGCCTCCACCTATCGTGCACAAAAAATGGGCCTGGATGGCCAGACATGGTGGCTCATACCTATAATCCTAGCAATTTGGGAAGCTGAGGTGGGCAGATCATCTGAGGTCAGGAGTTCGAGACCAGCCTGATCAACACGGTGAAACCCCATCTCTACTAAAAATACAAAATTAGCCAGGTGTGGTGGCGCATGCCTGTAATCCCAGCTTCTTGGGAGGCTGAGGCAGGAAAATCGCTTGAATCTGGGAGGCGGAAGTTGCAGTGAGCTGAGATTGCACCATTGCACTCCAGCCTAAGCAACAAGAGTGAAACTCCATTTCAAAAAATAGGGCCTGATAAAGAACATCAATCCACCACAGCCCTCCTTGGATACATAATGTCCTTGTGAGAGCTTTGAAATGATTACTTCCTTTACATTAGACCAGATGGAAATCACAGGAGAGAGGGCTGAAATTCTTCCACCCCTAAGGAGAACAATCCAGAAGTGTGAGCTATTAAGTCTTCTTCTTTTTTTTTTTTTTTTTTGAGATGGAGTCTCACTCTGTTGCCTAGGCTGGATGGAGTACAGTGGCACGATCTTGGCTCACTGCAAACTCCACCTCCCAGGTTCAAGCAATTCTCCCGCCTCAGCCTCCTGAGTAGCTGGGGCTACAGGTGTGTGCCACCACACCCGGCTAATTTTTGTATTTTTAGTAGAGATGAGGTTTCACTATGTCGGCAAGGCTGGTCTTGAACTCCTGACCTCGTGATCTGCCCACCTCAACCTCCGAAAGTGCTGGGATTACAGGTGTGAGCCACCGTGCCCGGCAGCTACTGGATTTTCTAAGTACATCCTCATTCTTTCCATCTCCACCCGGCTCCCACTCTGACCACTGCATCCTCCCTTACAGCTCTTATTGTCTCTCCTAGAAAAGCCTCAGGGATGTGAACCGTTCATGCGCAGTTCTTGACATGTCTCATGTTGGTTCATTCCATCTCCCTAACCAGGCTGCAGCTTCAGAGTGCAGGAACTGGGCCAGGATCCCTTCATTCAGGCAGGCACTAACTGAGCCCTGACCCTGTGTCAAACAGAGTCCTCGAGGAGTTCAGAGTCTGAGGAAGAAACCAACGGGTAAACAAATCATTACAGTAAGAGTGTGATAAAAATTATGATAGAAGAAAATACACAAGAGATGTGGGCAAAGTTGTCTGCCACATTGCACAACTCTGGGGGTCGGTATGATTGGTCTCCTCTGGGGTTGTGTAATGAGGCAGCCCTGGTCATGTGCAAGATCAGAGGAGGTGTCTCACCCAGTGTGGGAGGTCCAGGCAAGCGCCTCAAGGGGATAAGGCATCAGCTGAGGCTCGAAGGGCAAGTTTGCCAGGCAGATAGGAAGTGAAGGCCAATCCAGGCAGAGCAAACGGCATGTGCAAAGCCACAGTGGGGTGAGGAAACATGTTACATGTTGGGAAATATCAGGAAATACATTTTGTCTGATGTACTGGGCACATGTGGGAGAATGCCTAGAGCTTGCCTGTTAAATGAATTCACGACTATAATAACAAAAATCCTAATCACCAACATTTGTTAATCACTCTCTCTATGCCAGGCACTATGCTGAGTGGTTTACATACATTTGTTCATTCTAATTTCACCACAACCCCATGAGACAGGTTCTTTATTATCCTCCTTTCTGCAGACAAGGAAACAGAGGCTCAGATAAATTAATCAACTTGCTTAAGGTTACAGAGCTCATGAACTATAGAGCCAGGTTGGAAACCTGGATCTCCTGATTCTAGAACACTGAGCTCTTGACCACTACTTCCCTCAACAGTAATGTCCTTGACTTTGGGGAGTGGTGGCTTCAGTGCAGACCAAAGGGGAGACCAGAAGTCACATCAGGCCCCCCTTTGAGCTTCTCCAGCAGCAGGGCTCTCCATGGTATTGGCATTGACAAGGGTCAACTCCACTGAGATCTGGAGCAGGAAAAGGGGAAAATGGGGAGGGGCCTCATGAGCTAATTAATTCTCTCTGCATATATGAAAAGCTCCTGGGGTTCCCAGAGCTCTCCAGGAGGAATTTGAGGGAGGCAGAGTCCTGCAGAGCCAGAAAAACACTATTTGGTGAAATTGGATTTTGTTTGTTTGTTTGTTGTTTTTCGAGACGAGTCTCACTCTGTCACCCAGGCTGGAGTGCAGTAGAGCAATCGCTGCTCACTGCAACCTCTGCCTCTCGGGTTCAAGCGATTCTCCTGCCTCAGCCTCCAAAGTAGCTAAGACTACAGGCATGTGCCACCACACCCAGCTTATCTTTGCAATTTTAGTAGAGATAGGCTTTCACCATGTTGGCCAGGCCAGTCTCGAACTCTAACTTCAGGTGATCTGCCTGCCTCAGTCTCCCAATGTGCTGGGATTAACAGGCATGAGCCACTGTGCCCGGCCTGAAATTGTTTTTATCCTGGGCATGGTGTAGCCTGGTCACACCCTGAAAAATGTCAAATTCTCTTCTGTTCACTCATGCCTGCATTCCGTCTCATGTCACCTGGGTTTTTTGTTGTTGCTGTAGTAGTTGTTTTTGTTTTTTATTGAGACGGCGTCTTGCTCTGTTGCCCAGGCTGGAGTGCTGTGGTGCAATCATAGCTTACAGCAAATTCCAACTCCCAGGCTCAAGTGATTCTCCATCTCAGCCTCTTGAGTATCTAGGACTACAGGTACCCACCACCGTGCCCAACTAATTTTTGTATACTATTTTTGG
Organism: Saimiri boliviensis; assembly: GCF_048565385.1. NCBI lineage: Eukaryota > Metazoa > Chordata > Mammalia > Primates > Cebidae > Saimiri > Saimiri boliviensis. Next base: position 38,691,449 of record NC_133459.1, on the reverse strand, counting down.
TAAAGACAAGCTCATACCATCTTTCCCAGGCTGGTCTCAAACTCCTGGGTTCAAGCCATCTGACCGCCTTACAGGCATGAGGTACCATGCTTGGCCTGTCACCTGTTTTTTTGTTTGTTTGTTTGCTTGCTTGCTTGCTTGTTTTGAGATAGAGTCTTGCTTTGTTGCCCAGGCTGGCGGGCAGTGGCGTGATCATGACTCACAGCAACCCCTACCTCCCGGTTCAGGTGATTCTTGATTCTCCTGCCTCAACCTCCCAAGTAGCTGGGATTACTGGCATATACCACCATCCCTGCCTAATTTTTGTATTTTCAGTAGACATGAGGTTTCGCCATGTTGGCCAGGATGGTCTCAAACTCCTGACCTCAGCTTATCTGCCTGCCTGGGTTTCCCAAAGTGCTGGAATTACAGGCGTGAGCCACTGTGCCAGGCCACATGCTTCTTAACCCTATCGGGACAATATCCCGTCACCCTTCCCTCTTTTCCCCATCTAGAAGTCCTTCCTAATTGTACTTTGTTTTTCCTCCCACAGGGCTGGCATTTCTCTTGCTACACCTTCCCTTGCCCTCATCCTGGGTCAGGCCCAAATAATTCCTGTCCCAGGCTACTGTGAGCTGCTGGAGGAAGCCATGTGATCTCTGAGCTCACCTGCTCTGCAGCCCTTTGCCCGGTTCTTGTCAGTTATCTGGCTCTTTCTCAGCTATATCCTAGGGCTTTTTCTCCTCAACATGATCTTAAATCATAAAGCTCTGTGGACCTCGTCCTTTAGTTCTCTTTTCTCTTTACCCCATCCTCTCCCACCACCTCAGTGACCATATTTATATTAATAACTCCCAAATCTATAGCTCTGCCCAAATCTGCATTTTTTAATGTGCATTTTACACATTTGCTCATACAACTGACATTTTTTTGGTTTGTTAGACACTGACATGGACCCTGCCCTCGTGAGCTCCCAATCCAGTGAGCAGATATAACCAAGAAATTAGAATGAAGCCAGGCACAGTGGCTCACACCATAATCCCAGTACTTTAGGAGGCCGAGGCAGGCAGATCACTTCAGTCCACAAGTTCAAGACCAGCCTGGGCAACATGGTAAAACCCCATCTTTACAAAAAAAAAAATACAAAATTAGTCAGGTGTGAGGCTTGCACACTGTAGTCCCAGCTACTTGAAAGGCTGAGATAGGAGGATCGTTTGAATCTGGGAGGCAGAGGTTGCAGAGAGCTAAGATCATGCCATTGCACTCTAGCCTGGGCAACAAAACGAGGCCCTGTCCATAGGCCACACACAGTGGCTCACACCTGTAATCCCAGCACTTTGGGAGGCCGAGGCAGGTGGATCGTCTGAGGTCAAGAGTTTGAGACCAGCCTGGGCATCATGGTGAAACCCTGCCTGTACTAAAAATAGAAAAATTAGCCAGGCATGGTGTGGCACACGCCTGCAGTCCCACCTACTCAGGAGGCTGAATCAGAAGAATCGTTTGAACCCAGGAGGCAGAGGTTGCAGTGAGCTGATATTGCACCACTGCACTCCAGCCTGGGCAACAGAGCAAGCTTCCATCTAAAAAAAAAAAAAAAAAAAAAAAAAAAAAACCCAGAAAAAAAATAAATTAAAGAAATTAGGGCTGGGCACGGTGGCTCACGCCTATAATCACAGCACTTTGGGAGGCCAAGGCGGGTGGATCACGAGGTCAAGAGATCGAGACCATCCTGGTCAATATGGTGAAACCCCGTCTCTACTAAAAATACAAAAAAAAAAAAAAAATTAGCTGGGCATGGTGGCACATACCTGTAATCCCAGCTACTCAGGAGGCTGAGGCAGGAGAATTACCTGAACCCAAGAGGCGGAGGTTGCGGTGAGCCAAGATTGCGCCATTGCACTCCAGCCTGGGTAACAAGAGCGAAACTCCATCTCAAAAATAAAAAATAAAATAAAAATAAATTAGAATAAAGAGTGTTGGCAGAGATAGCTGACGGGACAGGAGAAGAGACAGCTGGTCCAAATAAAGTGTATCCAGCTTTCGCATGGCTGTAGGTGACAGAAAACCCATAATCACAGTCATCCCCACCAGTTAGAAGTCTGGAAATAACTAGCACAGTGCTAGTATGACGAATCCACGATCATCAGAGCCCCGTGCTTTCTGTTGTATTGCTCTACCATTCTCTGCTATGCTTAACGTGAAGTTTCTACCTCATTGTCTGATATGGTTGCTCAAGCTCTAGTAATTGTGTCTGTATTCCAGCCCAAAGAAGGAAGGGGTAAAAAATGGCCTGGCCTAAGATCTTTTTTTTTCTTTTTTTGAGACGGAGTCTCACTCTTGTCGCCCAGTCCGGAGTGCAATGGCATGATCTCAACTCACTGCAACCTCCACCTCCTGGGTTCAAGCAATTCTCCTGCCTCAGCCTCCTGAGTAGCTGGGATTACAGGTGCCTGCCACCACACCCAGCTAATTTGTTTGTGTATTTTTAGTAGAGACAGGGGTTTCACCATCTTGGCCAGGCTGGTGAAACTCCTGACCTCAGGTGATCCTTCTGCCTCGGCTTCCCAAAGTGCTGGGATTACAGGCATGAGCTACCACATTTGGCCTCAGTCCAGGAACTATTTTAAAAGTCATAATTGTGTGGGCTCAGGCCTGTAATCGCAGTATTTTGGGAGGCCAAGGTGGGAGGATTGCTTGAGCCCAGGAGTTTGAAACCAGCCTGGGAAACATGGTGAAACCCTGTCTCTACAAAAATTCAAATAATTAGCTGGGCATGGTGGCACATACCTACAGTCCCAGCTATTTGAGAGGCTGAGACAGGAGGATCACTTGAGCCCAGGAAGTTGAGGCTACAGTGAACCATGATTGCATCACTGCACTACAGCCTGGACAACAGAGTGAGACCCTGCCTCAGAAAACAAAACAAAACAAAACAGTTCCTGGTGTGCAGTACTATGTGACAGTAGTCCCAGCTACTTGGGAGGCTCAGGTGGGAGGATCACTTGAGACCATAAGTTCAAGTCCAGCCTGGGCCAGATAGCAAGACCCTGGTTCTAAAACAAAGAAAAGGCTAGTTGCAGTGGCATGCGCCTGTAATCCCAGCACTTTGGAAGGCTGAAGTGGGAGGATTGCCTGAGCCCAGGAGTTTGAGACCAGCCTAGGCAACATGGCAAAACCCCTATCTCGGGAAAAAAAAAAAAAAAAAAAAAAAGAAAGAAAGAAAAAAGAAAGAGAAGAAAAGATAAATAAATTAATTAAAGACAGTTCCTGGGAGTTGCACAAAACACTTTGCATACACTCTACTGGCTAATACTTAGTCACACCTCGCTGCAAGGAATTCCAGAAAACATGGTTTTTACTGCAGACCAACTACGTGTGTAGCTAAATATCAGTCTTTTATGACTAAGGACAAGAAAGATGATACGGATATTAGGGGGAAACTAGTAGTTTTAGCTTCAGAAAGCATTCTGACAAGCTGATGCTTAACCTGAGTTTCAAGAGATGAATTAAAATTAGCCAGGCAGAGTAGAATGTTTTTGGCAGGAGGCTACAGAGTGCATTTTTGGAAATGCAAGTGAGTCAGGGTATCTCCAGCATGAAGTACATATTTGGATGTAGTATGATACACCAACAAGATCACCTCTTTTTGAGACAGAGTCTCACTCTGTCACCCAGGCTGGAGTGCTGTGGCATGATCTCAGCTCATTGCAACCTCCACCTCCTGGGTTCAAGTGATTCTTCTGCTTCAGCCTCCCAAGCAGCTGAGACTACAGGTGCCCTCCCTGATGTCCAGCTAATTTTTGTATTTTTAGTAGAGACGGGGTTTCACCATGTTGGCCAGGCTGTTCTCAAACTCCTGACCTCAGGTGATCTGCCCACCTCAGCCCCCTCGAAGTGCTGAGATTACAGGCATAAGCCACCATGCCCAGCCAAGATCACCTCATTTAAGGGGTCATTCTGAGTGGAGAAGCATGGCCCATTCTGAGGAAAGAGGCATACCTAGAGGTGGAGCAGGGAGGGGCCAGCCTGGGCTAAAATTAGGTTCTTGGGTATGGCTTGGCCATAGAAGTCCCTAAACTCTCCTCCCTCACAGGCCTAGAGGTCCAAGAAACACTGATTCGCAATTAGGACAAGTCTCCTTAACAAGGACGTTGTGGAAGCTCTGGAGCTTAGCTAAAGTGCTGAGGTAAGAGTCTAGGACTGGCTAATGATATCGAGGCCATTGGCCCCACCAGCCTCAGCCACTGGTCAATGTCAGGGCCGTGGGGAAGGGAGTAGAGCCCGCATAACCTGCCAGCTGGAGCCTCCTCCCCGACACATCACCAGGACTTCCAAAGGTTGTGTTTATTTCCCTGATGTGTTTGCAGACATCAGGGCAGGGCAGCTGGCTGGGTGCAGGGTGCCTGGCATTCTGGAGGAATGAACTCAATCCCCGTGACTCTGCCTCCACTGACCTTCTCTGCTCCTACAGCAGGTGGACAATGACCTTGGCCCCCATCACCAACTCAGAGAGTTCAGCAGGGAATCCCAAATGCTCTAGCATCTCCCCATTACCTAGCAGAGCCCCTCAGCTCCCAGTGGCCCCTATCCCCTCTCCCAAAGACACACATCACATGCAGACATACCAAACATATTGTTGACACAAGTGATCCCCAATCTTTTTGGCACCAGGAACTGGTTTCATGGAAAACAATCTCTGCAGACTGGGGTGCGGGAGAATGGTTTCAGGATGAAATCGTTCCTCCTCAGATCATCAGGCCTTAATGAGACTCTCATAAGGAGCACACAGCCTAGATCCCTCACATGCACAGTTCACAATAGGGGTCGGGCTCCTATGAGAACCTAACACGGCCAGGTGATCTGACAGGAGGCAGAGTTCTGGCAGTAATTCTTGCTCACCTGCCACTCACCTTCTGCTGTGCTTAAGACCAGCTCAATCTGCTGTGCTTGATTCGCAAGCTATGAATCCTTGGCATGGGGCTTGTGCTTTCTGAGCCTCAGTTTTCTCTTCTGCAGAATGAGGGAAATTGTGTTTGCTTCCTAGGGTTCCTAACAGCCCACGGACAGGCACTGGTCTGCAGGCTGGGAGTTGAGGACCCCTGGCTTGTACCACATACTTAGATCCTCATCTATCTCCAGATATAGTTATTCACACACAAAAGTCACACACACGACACATATGCTACATATAGATACAGCCCTCCCACTACCTACATCACATATAGAAACACCCACCTTGACACCCACATTACATACAGACATCTATACACTACACACATGATAGTATAATACGCCTTGACTCACGACACACCATACCTTGTACACATCCCACACATACATTATTACCCATACACTCACCTAACATTACACCCAGACCCCCATCGATATTGGTTTCTGTTTGTGGGGCAAGGATCCCAAAGTTCTCTTATTCATAGGAACCCTTGTCTTCTGAGCTTTGATGGGGCAGAGACTCAGCCACGCAGTTAGAGGGAAGAAGGAAGCACCCCTACCTCCCCAACTCAAATACATATCCTCAGCCCACAGCAAAGAAGGAAGACCAACCTTTCCCCCACTACCCTCTGGACCTACGTTTGCCCCTGACATTGAGGACATGGAGTTCTGGGCAGGAGATCCAATGGGATGCCTCGGCCCTGTCCCCACTGCCCAAGATGCCCTAGGGACAGCAGCTGCAGCCAGCAGCCTGGAAGCAAGCCTGGGCCAGGCCCACCAATGTCATGGTGGCAGGAGAAGCTCTTATGCAACAGGTACTGGGGAATGTGCAAGAACCTACAAGAACTGATCCAATGGACCTGGGGAAAGAGTAAAGAGGAAAGGCCCTCATGTTTGTTGATATCCACTCTGTGCCAGGCACTGTCCCCAGAGGTCCACAGCATTGTTTCCTGTTGTTCTCATACCAAATGTGATCCCCATTTTATAAACAAGAGAACTGGAGTCCAGGGAGGTGCTCAAACCCTCACAGACAGTAAATGACAGGGTCTTTCTTTGGACCAGGGACTACCTGTTCCCACAGCACTGGCCAGCACCCTGAAGTTGGGCTGGGATACTGCAGCCAGGCAACTCCAGGGCAGGGGTAAGTATCCCTGGCTGCACGGGCCTCTGTCCTGCATGGGCTCCTTCCCACCCTGTAAGTGGGGAGCACTGAGGCAGGAAACCACAGCCCAGGCACATGGAGCTGTGGTTTCCTCAGGAGGGAGGGAAACAGATGGGTTGTAAGTTTGGTCCCAGTGCCATAGGCTAAGCCCATACTAGTCCTGGATATTGAGCCAAAGCTGGCGCCAGGCTAGGGGCTTAAGGCAGGTCAGAGCTGGAATCGAAGTTTCTGAGCCAGGAGCCAAACCTGGAACTGCTGCTGCTGCTGGAACACATCCAGATCAGGGCGAGGAGCCAGAGATGAAGAGGACAGAGACAGAGGCTCAGGCGCCCCTCCACACCCTCCCAGAACTCCTCAGCATATCGGGTACCATGCCAGGCACAGAGGAAAGGACACACAGGAGCTCACGCTGCACAGTAGGGGAGAGAGAGAGGAACGCAGAGAACTTTAATCCAAGGCACACCGGGCTCCAGCCAAAAGGCACTCCATGAAGCTGGGCTTTGAAGGATGGCCAGAACTTCAGTCATCAGAGATGGGTGAGAGAGATTGTGGTGGGCAGGGTTGGTGATGGGAGAGGCCCAGAGGCAAGAAGGCCTGGCCCAGGGCCTGTTCCCAGGAGGAAGAGTCAGCATTCTGTTTGGTGAGAGTGCACAGCAGGTCAGCAGAGCAGTGAGTATGAGGCTGCTGAGGTCAGTGACAAGAGCCCACAGAACCTGGTGACCTGTACGGGAAGCTGAACTTTAGCCGAGGGCGATGGGGTGTCACTGGCAGGCACTAAGAAGGTCAGATCTGTGTTTTAAAAGGGCCCTCTGGCTGCTGATGTGGAGGCAAGACTGGGGGTGGGGGTGGGAGAACCAGAAGGCAGGAAGATGAAGGAGGAAGTTGATGTCATACCCAGGGCAGGAGACCATGAAGTGCAAGCTGGGAGACTAAACCAAGGGTAGAGGGAAGGGGACAGATGCAAGATCTGTAGAAGGGGAGGGCTGACAGGAGTTGGTGATGATTTGGAGGATGAGTGTGAGAGAGGGTGAAGGCCAGAAAGGCCCCCAGGGGACAGGGAGGCAAGAGGCCATTGCAGAAGTGGGACCACCCCAGGGAAAACTGGAGAGACAGAGTCTGAGCTTCAGGCTTGTCCCCCACCCAACTCTGCCTCTCACCAGCTGTGAATCCTTGATATGGGGCTTGTGCTCTCTGAGCCTCACTTTTCTCTTCTGTAGAATGGGGGAAATTGTATTCACTTCCTGGATTTTTCATGAGGATTAAATAAAACATGTAGGAGAGTGTCCGGCACATAGTAAAAGTCAATGCATGCTTCAAAGTTCAGCCCTGCTCAGCCCAGATCTCCAGCTCCCAAGCAAGATGCTGGCTTCTATCAATGACGATCTCCACGCTTCATGGCCACAAGGAGTGGAGCTCGCTAGCCTGGCCTGCAGCCAGCCCGGTGTCCCACTGGGGGCAGTCTGAGGAGCTACGATGGCAGCCGTGGGCACCTCTGGCCTCCCAACTTCTCTACAACTGAGAATGTCCTGGGTGTCCTGTTTGCTCACTCTCCAGCCAGTGGGTCCCAGTCAGGACCTTCTTCTCAGTTCCCCTTCTCAGCAGTGTCCCAGAGGCCCACTAACTAAGTGGCCCTGGAGAGCAGGAGGGAGATGCTGAAGGGCACGTGGGTATCCTGAATTTGCCTGGAATCTTGTCCCACCTCACCCTTTATCTGATGACAGCCGGCTCTGCTCAGAATCCCTCCTCCCCACCTGTTCCTCAGTCTGCCTCTGTAGTAAGGTTTTTGGGAAAAGGTCCAGCCCAGCAGGATGGAGGCTAAGTCCACCTGGGGAGGTAGCTGGACCCTTCAGTCTTTTGGGCTCCTCTCTTCCTCCTTTAACTTCCTTACAATTCCCTAAATCTTTTTTTTTTCTTCTTTTTTTGGAGACAGGGTCTCACTGTGACCCAGGCTGGAGTGCAATAGTACCATCACGGCTCACTGCAGCCTAGTCCGCCTGGGCTCGGGTGATCCTCCCACCTCAACCTCCTGAGTAGCTGGGACTACAGGCATGTGCCACCACACCCAGCTAATTTATTTTGTATTTTTTGTAGAGACGGAGTTTCATCATGTTGCCCATGCTGGTCTTCAACTCCTGGACTCAAGCCATCCACCCACCTCAGCCTCCCAAAATACTGCGATTACAGGCGTTTAATTGTGCCCGGCCTCTTAAACATCTTGTTGTTGTTGTTTTTCTGAGACAGAATTTTGATCTTGTTGCCCAGGCTTGATCTTGTTGCCCAGATCTTGTTGTCCAATGGCACGATCTTGGCTAACTGCAAAGTCCGCCTCCTGGGTTCTAGCGATTCTCCTGCCTCAGCCTCCTGAATAGCCAGGATTACAGGCAAGCACCACCATACCTGGCTAATTTTGTATTTTTAGTAGAGATGGGGTTTCACCATATTGGCCAGGCTGGTGTTGAACTCCTGACCTCAGGAGTTCACACCCACCTTGGTCTCCCAAAGTGCTGGGATTACAGGCGTGAGCCACCGCGCCCGGCCAAACATCTTTAATCCCTTAAATACAAATGGATCCTCCCGGTACAACCTAGGCCTCTGGCTCTTTGCACACAGTCTGGTGGGGGTGATTTTACCACTCCCCAGAGGCCCTGTTTTACCCATGGTGAATCTTAAGCCCAGTTTCCTCTCCTGAGCACCAGAACCCCAATATTCCACTGATCTCCTCATGACCGACCCAGACTTGCAGACTCCACAGCACTAAAAGCAAGCCCATTCTCCCTCTGGATCCTCAGTTCAGTGAACAGGTCCACCTCCCACCCATTCTCCCAGGCCAGAAACCCAAGAGTCAACTTTGTCTCCTCTCTCTCCTCCAGACCCCACATCCTATTAATTCTTCCTTCTAAATCCCTGTTCCCTGTCTGCCCCTTCTCTCCAGCCCACTCTACTTTCAGGTCAGACCAACACTTCTTCCACCCAGTCACTAACTTCTACCCGCTAGCCTCCAGTTAATGCAAACCCAAAGGCCTACAGATCTTTTACTTGGTTTAGGGGACTCAAATGGCATAAGCAGCTCATTCTGACATGTTTGAGAAATCTTTCATTAGATGTCTTAGGGCCAGTGTGGTGGCTCACACTTGTAATCCCAGCAATTTGGGAGGCTGAGGCAGGAAGATTGCTTGAGCCCAGGAGTTCAAGACGAGCCTGGGTAACATAGTAGACCCCTGTAGTCCCAAGCTGTTCGGAAGGTTGAGGTGGGATGATCACTTAGCCCAGGAGTTTGAGGCTGCAGTGAGCTATAATGGCACAACTGCACTCCAGCCTAGGCAACGGAGCAAGACCAACAAGAAAAAGAAAGAAGAAAGAAGACAGAAGAAAGAAGGAGGAGGAGGAAGAGGAGGAGGAGGAGAATAAGAAGATTATTTCCAGAAAGTAATATTTTAAAAATCAGGCAATCAACAAGAATCACAACTAAATAAGGCTGGGCTTGGTGGCGCATGCCTAATCCCCCAACACTTTGGGAGGCCGAGGAGGGCAGATCACTTGAGCTCAAGAGTTTGAGACCAACCTGGTCAACATGGTGAAACTGCATCTCTTCCAAAAATACAAAAAATTAGCCAGGTGTAGTGGTGTGTGCTTGTGGTCCCAGCTACTCAGGAGGCTGAGATGGGAGGACTGCCTGAGCCTGGGAGGCAGAGGTTCCAGTGAGCCAGGATCGCACCACTGTGCTCCAGCCTGGGTGACAGAATGAGACCTTGCCTCAAAAACAAATTTAAAAAAACACAGCTAAATAAAATATCTGCCCTTAAAAATAAACTTGTTTTTCAGACCCTTATAACAGGGAAATTGTCCAAGAGCTTTTTTTATTATACAACAACTAACACCACTTTGCAAGGAAAAAAAAAAAAGGCTACAAATAATATTTAAAATAATGTATTACAGCCAGGCGCAGTGGCTCACGCCTGTAATTCCAGCACTTTGGGAGGCTGAGGCGGATGAATCACCTGAAGTCAAGAGTTCAAGACCAGCCTGACCAACATAGAGAAACCCCGTCTCTACTAAAAACACAAAATTAGTCAGATGTGGTGGCAGGCACCTGTAATCCCAGCTACTCGGGAGGCTGAGGCAGGAGAACCACTTGAACCTGGAAGGCGTAGGTTGCGGTGAGCCAAGATCATGCCATTGCACTCCAGCCTGGGCAACAAGAGCAAAACTCTGTCTCAAAAAAAAAAAAAGTACTTTCTTCCTCTTCTTTATTCTAAAAAAAAAAAAAAAAAAAAAAAAAAAAAAGCAGATATCCAAACTGTACATATATTTAAAAGACCTTTATGTTGTTTTTTTCTCCTCTTGGATCTTATTATTATTATTTTAAAAAGGGTTTAAAAAAATGAAAATTGCTAGGAAATAAAATAAAATAAAATTAAAATAAAGGGTTTTTTTCTTCTTCTCAGTTGACTGAATTGTTTTTCTCCACTTTTGTCTTCTCAACACTCTTGATGCCCACATTAGAGAAAAAAAAAAAAAAAAGTATTATATTATTTTAAAAAGCCACTTGCCTCTAGCATAACACTCAACAGCAAGTTACATAACACAAGCATCTCAAATCTTCAATCCCTTCAAAAGAAGCCAAAATCTAAATGTTAGATGAAATTCCATAACTTTTTTTTTTTTTGAGATGGAGTTTCACTCTTGTTGCCCAGGCTGGAGTGCAATGGCACAATCTCAGCTCACCCCACCACCTCTGCCTCCTAGGTTCAAGCAATTCTCCTGCCTCAGACTCCCGAGTAGCTAGGACTACAGGCACGCGCCACCACACCCAGCTAATTTTTGTATTTTTAGTAGAGATGGGGTTTCACCATGTTGTCCAGGATGGTCTCAATCTCTTGACCTCATGGTCCACCCACCTCAGCCTCCCAAAGTGCTGGGATTACAGGCGTGAGCCATCCACCCAGCCCCCAAATTTCGTAACTTTTAAATGTTGACAATCAGTCCAGGTGCAGTGGCTCATGCCTGTAATTCCAGCACCTTCGGAGGCCAAGGTGAGTGGATCAACTGAGGTCAGGAGTTCGAGACCAGCCTGGCCAACATGGCAAAACCCTATCTCTACTAAAAATACAAAAATTAGCTGGGCTACTCTGAAGGCTGAGGCATGAGAATCACTTGAATCTGGGAGGCAGAGGTTGCAGTGAGCCAAGATCACGGCACTGCACTCCAGCCTGGGTGACAGAAAAAGGCTCAGTTTCAAAAAAAAAGTTGGCAATCAACTTTTTTTTTGAGATGGAGTTTTTGTTTTGTTTTGTTTTTTGTTTTTTTTGAGATGGAGTTTCGCTCTTGTTATCCAGGCTGGAGTGCAATGGCGCCATCTCGGCTCACCACAACCTCCACCTCCTGGGTTCAGGCAATTCTCCTGCCTCAGCCTCCTGAGTAGCTGGGATTACAGGCACGCGCCACCATGCCCAGCTAATTTTTTGCATTTTTAGTAGAGACAGGGTTTCACCATGTTGACCAGGATGGTCTCGATCTCTTGACCTCGTGATCCACCCACCTCGGCCTCCCAAAGTGCTGGGATTACAGGCTTGAGCCACCACGCCCGGCCTTGAGATGGAGTTTTACTCTTGTCTCCCAGGCTGGAGGCTCACTGCAACCTCTGCCTCCCAGGTTCAAGCCATTCTTCACCTCAGCCTCCTGAGTAGCTGGGATTATAGGCACCTGCCACCACACCCAGCTAGTTTTTTGTAGTTTTAGTAGAGACAGGGTTTCATTATGTTGGCCATACTGGTCTCAAACTCTTGACCTCAGGTGATCCACCCACCTTGGCCTCCCAAAGTGAAGGGATTACAGGCGTGAGCCATCATGCCTGGCTGGTAATCAATTTTTTTAAAATCTCTAAAACCTCTCACCATTCAGGCCTCCAATTAGCAACTTTGGGCTCCTCTAGTCCATGCTCCACTCCTGAAATGGTCTTTTTGTAATAATCAGAATAAAAATAATTTTAAAAATTCTACATTTAACAAATAGTTGCAGACATAGTTCCAAGTGCTTCACACAGAATTTAATCCAACATTCCATGAAGTAGTGGAGCTACCTCCACTCATAATCCAACACGCCTCAGCTGAGGCGGGGAGAGGTTAAGGAATTTGCCCAAGTTACACAGCTAGTCAGTGGAGGAGCCAGGATTCCAACCCAGCAGCCTGACGGTGTACACAGCCACGAACTGTGAAGGTCCTTGAGATCAGGGACTATGTTTTTATGCACTAACTCTTGCCACAGCTGGATAACTGATGGATGCATGAATGAGTGGATGTGTGACTGAATGAAAGAAAGCCAGCGAAGATCTAGTCTTCTCTGCCTGGTTAATACCTCCCTGAAAGCCGGGGGCCCTGCTCCAGCAGCGGACGCCAAGAGCACGCCAGAGGTCACAGAGGCTCAGCGGGGAGCCGGGCTCACACAATGCAGGTGCCGGCTGCTCCCTCCCTTCCGCCGCTTTGAGGCTTTAGGACGACTTCGGCCCTGCTTCCTGCCCTCAGCCTGGGGCCTGCGACGTCCGGCTGCCAATCCCCACCTCTGCCCCTCCAAGCCACAGGCCTAGGTTGTCGGGGAGGATGGGTGGGGGAAGAAGCGCCCCTTGCTAGGCATGGAACATCTGGCCGAGTCCGGGGCTGAGGGCTGGTGTCCAGTCCCTGGTCCACCTCTCGACTGTGCGACGGGCCACATCTTCCAACTGTGCTGTAATGGATTTGTTGCTTCCTAGTCCTGCTCCTCCTTCCTCCTGGACACACAGGGTGTCAGAGTAGACCCGCACCCAGAACCGCTTTGAATTCGGCACCCCCTCTCCATCCCAAATATAACAATAATAGCTTCAACACATGGAACACCTTCTGGGTGATGGAAACGCCCAGCTATGAGTTTTGCATGGATTATCCTATTTAATCTTCACAGCCAGGCATGATGAGCAGGATTCTCCCTATTTTACAGGATAGGAGACAAGATCAGATTGGTTTAGGTGACACAGTTAGGAGTGGCACAGCCCAGACTGACTCCAGTGTCTTGTTTGTTCCTGGGCGTTCTTTGTGGCGGTGGCAATACTTAGGCCCAGGGAACTGAGTCAGGCCTGAGGATATGAACCTGGGGTGTGGGGCTTCCCTGCCCTTCATGAAGCTCCCTTTCTGATGTGGGAACACGTTCTAGCGCTAGATGATACAGAACCTCACTTCATTGCTAAGCAGACAGAAAGGGATGCCTGAGCACTTTAAGTATAGATGGATTTCAGGTGGGTAGAACAGTTGTGCAAAGCTGGAGAGTGGGTGGGAACCTCCAGGCCACATTCCTGCAACAATACAACAATACTCCCACAATGCCCCCAACAACCGCCTGCTCAAATGGGGTGCTCCCTCCACAGGGATATCTCTAAGTATGTCTTATGTTGGCAAGATCTCTGGAAAAGCCCATGTCCTCCCTCAACTCCTGATGTGGGGATGCCTAGGCAGCGATATCCTGGCAAATATTTAACAACCTGGAAGGTGGGCGGCAGGAGAGAACCTTGATTTGTAGCATTCGTGGGTTTTCACGAAATAAATAATCTGCCAAGACCAACTGCAAGCAACCAAAGTCGAAGTTTGGCTGGGCAGTGTGGCTCACGCCTGTAATCCCAGCTACTTGGGAGGCTGAGGCAAGAGAATTGCTTGAACCCAGGAAGCAGAGGTTGTAGTGAGCCAGGATCACACCACTGCACTCCAGCCTGGGCAACAAGAGTGAAACTCCATCTCAAAAAAACAAAAAAAGGCTTGGCGGGGTGGCTCACGCCTGTAATCCCAACACTTTGGGAGGCCAAGGCGGGCGGGTCACAAGGTCAGGAGTTCTCGACCAGCCTGGTCAATGTGGTGAAACCCTGTCTCTACTAAAAATACAAAAATTAGCCAGATGTGGTGGCATACACCTGTGGTCCCGGCTACTCGGGAAGCTGAGGCAAGAGAATCTCTTGAACCTGGGAGGCAGAGGTTGCGGTGAGCCAAGATTGTGCCACTGCACTCCAGCCTGGGCAACAGAGCGAGACTGTCTCAAAAAAAAAAAAAAAAAAAAAAAAAAAGCCAGGAGTGGTGGCTTATGCCTATAATCCCAGCACTTTGGGAGGCCAAGGTGATCGGATCACATGAGGTCGGGAGTTCGAGCCAGCCTGATCAACATGTAGAACACCCTGTCTCTACTGAAAATACAAAATTAGTCAGGCGTTGTTGTGGGCTCTTGTAATCCCAGCTACTGGAGAGGCTAAGGAAGGAGAATCGCTTGAACTCTGGAGGCAGAGGTTTCGGTGAACTGAGATCTCACTATTGCCCTCCAGCCTGGGCAATAAGAGCAAAACTCTGTCTCAAAACAAAACAAAACAAAACAAAACAAAAAAACCATGAAGTTGAAGTTGGACAGTAGCACAGCACTATATAGTACTTTCACCATAACTGATACAATAGGTAGATAATAACTAAATAAGTAAAATAATTAGGGACTGATGGGTTTGGAGTCTTTTTATCATTTTTATTTTATTTATTTTTGAGACATGATCGACCGCAGCCTCAACCTCCCAGGTTCAAGTGATCCTCCCACCTTAGCCTCTGAGTAGCTGGGACTACAGGCACTCACCACTATGCCCAGCTGATTTTTGTTTTTTTGGTTTTATTTTTAGATGGACTCTTGCTCTGTCGCCCAGGCTGGAGTGCAGTGGTGTGATCTCTGCTCACCACAACCTCTGTCTCCTGGGTTCAAGCAATTCTCCTGCCTCAGCCTCCAGAGTAGCTGGGATTACAGGTGCGTGCCACCACGCCAGACTAATTTTTTGTATTTTTAGTAGACACCGGGTTTCACCATGTTGTCCGGGCTGGTCTCAAACTCCTGCCTTTGTGATCTGCCTTCCTCAGCCTCCCCAAGTGCTGGGATTACAGGTGTGAGCCACCGCGCCTGGTCATGCCTAGCTGATTTTTGTATTTTTTGTAGAAATGGAGTTTCACCCTGTGGCTCAGATTGGTCTCAAACTCCTGGTTTCAAGTCATCTGCCTACCTTGACCTCCCAAAGTGCTGAGATTGTAGGTATAAGCCACCGTGCCCAGCCAAAATAGTTTATTTAAATGTAAATTTACATCATTTAATTTTTACTTTATTTAGCACCCTAATCCCATGACATATTATAATTATTTTCTTTTTTAAAAAAATTGAGATATGGTCTTGCTCTGTTCTCCCAGGCTGGAGTGCAGTGGTACAATCATAGCTCACTGCAGCCTGGATCCTCCAGGCTCAAGTGATGCTTCTACCTAAGCCTTCTGAGTAGCCGGGACTAGAGGTGGACACCACCATGCCTGGCAAATTTTTTAATTTTTTTGTAGAGACAGGGGTCTCCCTATGCTGCCTAGGATGGTCTCAAACTGGGTTCAAGCAGTCCTCCCACCTCAGCCTCCCAAGGTGCTAGGATTACAGGTGTGAGCCACCACGTGCAGCTATAATTTAATATTATAATTTACTATTTAATGATCAAGTTTAACAACCAGCTCTTAAGATTCCTGAAAATGCAACAGTCAACTCTCACCAAGCTGATACAAGCCAGTTCCAGCACAGCACTGAACCTAGATCACTCGGTCCTGGGGCTTTCAGCCCCTTCTGTTTCCTCAGCCTCAGGGCTCCCACGCATCTAGCCTGGGTTTCCCTCACCATCTCTCTAGCCTGGGTTTCCCTCTAGTGGACAGAAGAGTTATTTCCAGGTGATTTGCTCCACCTGTGCCCAGAGCTCAGTACCCTAAGAAAGGTGCGGAAGAAGTTTGTCATCACTCCTCCTTAAGACCTTAAGGGGCTGCTCTGCCTATGGGGTAACCATTCTTTTATTCCTTTACCTTCTTGATAAACTTGCTTTCACTTAAAAAAAAAAAAGTTCCTTAAGGAGGGTACATACAGTCTCACAATTGCCCTCAAGCGCAAGATACTTAGTGTTATGTCCCCGTGAGGGGCAGTGCCAGGAGGGCCCCCTTGGACTTTAGTCATTATCACCATCTCCAGAGCTGCTCAGAAAACACATTTCATCCTCCGTGTGGCAGCTCAGGCTGGCTATATCAGCTCTTCAGGTTTGGGGAACACTCTGCCCGTCCCCCCACCCGCAATCAACTCTATCTCTAGGAAAATAAACTGGAAGACTCAGTTTGTGCTAGGAATTAAGCTCTGACCCAATTCACAGCCCACTGGGGAAACACTGATGGAGACCATTCATATGTTGGGCAAGGATGAAACCATGGAGTCTGTTAGATGCAGATCTGGGGCTCAGGACGCTGCATCCTGCATTACACTTCTCCCAGAAGTGACTTTTCCAAAGCACACATCTATCTGTCACTCTTCTGTTCACAAGCCTCCTATGATTCTCCAATACTTTCATCTTTAGTCCAAGCTCCGTAGCCAGGCTTTCAGGGCCTTCGCTGGGACCTCGCCCAGATTGTGTACCTTAAATGTCCAAAGAAGAGAAGAAAACTGGCATTTTTGGAATTCTCTTCTGTGCCAGGCACTGTGCTAAAACTTTGCAAATAGTTTAATTCTCCAATAATGCTCCTAAATAGGAAAAACCACTCTACAGCTGAGAAAACTAAGGGTTAGTACAAGCCTGCTCAGCCTGACACTGCTTCAAAGAGAGAAGTTTTTCCTTCAACCCACCTCTCTTTATTTATTTATTTATTTATTTTTTTTTTTTGAGACGGAGTTTCGCTCTTGTTACCCAGGCTGGAGTGCAATGGCACGGTCTCAGCTCACTGCAACCTCCGCCTCCTGGGTTCAGGCGACTCTCCTGCCTCAGCCTCCTGAGTAGCTGGGACTACAGGCACGCACCACCATGCCCAGCTGATTTTTTGTATTTTTAGTAGAGACAGGGTTTCACTATGTTGACCAGAATGGTCTCGATCTCTTGACCTCGTGATCCATCCACCTCGGCCTCCCAAAGTGCTCGGATTACAGGTGTGAGCCACTGTGCCCGGCTATTTTTTCATTTTTTTTTTTTTTTTTTTGAGACAGAGTTTTGCTCTTGTTGCCCCGACTCGAGTGCAATGTTGCAATCTTGGTTCACTGCAACCTCTGCCACCCAGGTTCAAGCAATTCTTCTGCCTCAACCTCCTGAGTAGCTAGGATTACAGGTGCCCACCACCACACCCAGCTAATTTTTGTATTTTTAGTAGAGACAGGGTTTTGCCATGCTGGCCAGGCTGGTCTCAAACTTCTGACCTCAGGTAATATATAGGTCTCGGCCTACCAAAGTGCTGGGATTACAGGTGTGAGCCACCGCGCCCAGCCTGTTCTTGAAAGCTGCTCTTTTGTCTCTAAGCCTGGCCCCTTCCCCAGGTTGGCTGTAGAGGGAGATACAAGGTCTCCTGAACCCTTTTTTCACTGAACTTAAAGCAAGGCTACATTCCTTAGGGTTCTAAGGAAAGGACAGCTTTGCAGTGAAACCCAAGCCAAGGTAACAGAGCCACAAATGCAGAATAAGAAACCTGATTTTTTTTTTGCCGGGTGCAGTGGCTCAAGCCTGTAATCCCAGCACTTTGGGAGGCCAAGGCGGGCGGATCACAAGGTCAAGAGATCAAGACCATCCTGGTCAACCTGGTGAAACCCCGTCTCTACTAAAAAATACAAAAAATTATCTGGGCATGGTGGTGCGTGCCTGTAATCCCAGCTACTCAGGAGGCTGAGGCCGGAGAATTGCCTGAACCCAGGAGGTGGAGGTTGTGGTGAGCCGAGATGGCACCATTGCACTCCAGCCTGGGTAACAAGAGTGAAACTCCATCTCAAAAAAAAAAAAAGAAAAAGAAACCAGATTTTTTTTTTTTTTTTTTTTTTTTTTTTTTTTTAGATAGTCTTTCTCTGCCGCCAGGCTGGAGTGCATTGGCGCAATCTCGGCTCACTGCACCCTCCGCCTCCTGGATTCAAGCAATTCTTCCACCTTAGCCTCCGGAGTAGCTGGGACCACAGACGCATGCCACCACACCTGGCTAATTTTTTTTTTGCATTTTTAGTAGAGATAGGGTTTCACCGTGTTGGCCAGAATGGTCTCGATCTCTTGACTTCGTGATCTGCCCACCCTGGCCTCCCAAAGTGCTGGGATTACAGGCTTGAGCCACCTCACCAGGCCAAGAAACCAGATTTTAAATCTGGTTAAATTCTTCTGGGGCCAGCTGCAGAGCCCTTCCTCTTCCTACCTCCCCATTCCCTAAATCTTGTTTCTCCTCCTCTCCCATCTTCACCTTTTTGCTTCCACTAAAATCTTAAGTATCTTATAGATCAGATAAAATTTCCCTCCTCCAGAAAGCCCTCTCAGACCACCTGGCTCAGGAATCTGCCTAATGAAAGTAAGAATTGTTGGCCAGGTGCGGTGGCTCACGCCTGTAATCCTAACACTTTGGAAGGCCAAGGTCGGGGGGCGGCGGGGGGAGGGGGTGGATCACCAGGTCAGGTGTTCAAGACCAGCCTCGCCAAGATGGTGAAACCATATCTCTACTAAAAATACAAAACTTAGCCTGCAGTGGTGGCAGGTGCCTATAATTCTGGCTACTGAGGAGGCTAAGGCTGAGGCTGAGGCTGAGGCTGAGGCAGGGAATTGCTTGAACCCGGGAGGTGGAGGTTGCAGTGAGCCGAGATTATGCCACTGCTCTCCAGCCTGGGCGACAGAGTGAGACTCCATCTCAAAAAAAAAAAAGATAAGAATTGTTACAGTTTGAAAGGAAGAAAAGAGGCTGGGCGCAGTGGCTCATGCCTATAATCTCAGCACTTTGGGAGGCCAAGGCAGGTGGATCACAAGGTCAGGAGATCGAGACCATCCTGGCTAACACGATGAAATCAGGTCTCTACTAAAAATACAAAAATTAGCCAGGCATGGTGGAGAATCACTTGAACCCGGAGGCAGAGGTTGCAGTGAGCTGAGATCATGCCACTGCACTCAAGCCTGGGCAACAGAGTGAAACTCCATCCCAAGAAAAAATAAACAAATAAATAAATAAATGGAAGAACAGCCCAGGCACAGTGGCTCACACCTGTAATCCCAGCATTTTGGGAGGCTGAGACAAGTGGATCATTTGGGTCCAGAAGTTCAGTATCAGCCTGGCCAACATGATGAAACCTGCCTCTACTAAAAATACAAAAATTAGCCGAGGGTGGTTCCGTGTGCCTATAGTCACACCTACTTGGGAGGCTGAGGTAGGAAAAGGGCTTGAGCCTGAGAGGTAGAGGTTGCAGTGAGCCGAGATTGCACCACTGCACTCCAGCCTGGGTGTCAGAGCAAGACCCTATCTCAATCAATCAATAAATGGAAGAACAAATTCCTGGCTAAATATGAAGATTGTTCACATGTGTTTGTCTCCACTCACTCCTAAAATTCCACTAAAATGACAGCAAGGGGATTAGAAAAAAAAATTTTCTTAATTTACAAGCACACACACAAACACACACACACACACACACACACACACACACATGCTCGTGCACACACACAAAAAAGGAACACTGAGTGCAGTGACTCACACCAGTGATCCCAGCATTTTGAAAGGCCAAGGTGGGTGGATCACCTTAGGTCAGGAGTTCAAAACTAGTCTGACCAACATGGCAAACCCCATCTCTACTAAAAATACAGAAAAAATTAGCCAGACGTGGTGGTGGGCACCTGTAATCCCAACTACTTGAGAGGCTGAGCTATGAGAACCACTTGAACCCGAGAGGCAGAGGCTGCAGTGAGCCGAGATGGTGCCCAGCCTGGGTGATAGAATGAGATTTTGTCTCAAAAAAAAAAAAAAAAGAGAGAAATAATAGGCCTGGCATGGTGGCTCATGCATATAATCCCAGCACTTTGGGAGGCCGAGGCGGGTGGATCATGAGGTCAAGAGATCAAGACCATCCTGGTCAACATGGTGAAACCCCATCTCTACTAAAAATACAAAAATTAGCTGGACATGGTGGCACACACCTGTAGGCCCAGCTACTCAGGAGGCTGAGGCAGGAGAATTGCTTGAACCCAGGAGGTGAAGGTTGCGGTGAGCTGAGATCGAGCCATTGCACTCCAACCTGGGTAACAAGAGCAAAACTCTGTCTAAAAAAAAAAAAAGAAGAAGAAGAGAAATAATAATAAAATAATAAAGCAAAAAAGAAAGTGAAAAGACAACCCACAGAATGGGAGAAAATATTTGCAAACTATGTATCTGATAAGTCTCTGGTATCCAGTTTTATCCCCACTGACAGTTCTTGAGTGGCTCTTTAAAATATATAAATTTTTAAAATTTTATAAAGAGTCTAGTATCTAGACTATATAATAAATTCTTACAACAAAACAACAAAAAGACAGCTCAGTTAAAAAATTGGCCAAGCAGTCAGGTGTGGTAGCTCACACCTATAATTCCAGCACTTTGGGAGGCCCAGGCAGGAGGATCCTTTGAGGCCAAGAGTTCAAGACCAGCCTGAGCAACATAGAGAGACCTCCTTTCTACAAAAGATCAAAAGATTAGCTGGGGCCAGGCACAGTGACTCACACCTGTAATCCCAACACTTTTGGAGGCTGAGCCAGGTAGATCATTTGAGGTCAGGATTTGGAGACCAGTTTGGTCAACATGGTGAGACCCCAGTCTCTACTAAAAACACAGAAATTAGCCAGGCATGGTGGTGCACACCTGTAATCCCAGCTACTCGGGAGGCTGAGGCAGAGGTTGCAGTGAGCCGAGATTGAGTCACTATACTCTAGCCTGGGTGACAGAGTCAGACTCCGTCTCAAAAAAAAAAAGATGAGTCAGCCGAGCATGGTGGCTTTGTCATCCCAGCACTTTGGGAGGCCGAGGTGGGTGGATCATGAGATCAGGAGTTCGAGACCATCCTGGCCAAGATGGTGAAACCCCATCTCTACTAAAAATACAAAAATTAGCTGGGCATGGTGGCGCACGCCTGTAGTCCCAGCTACTCAGGAGGCTGAGGCAGGAGAATTGCTTGAACCCAGGAGGTGGAGGTTGCAGTCAGCCGAGATTGTGCCACTGCACTCCAGCCTATTGTCTGGCCACAAAGTGAGACTCTGTCTCAAAAAAAAAAAAAAAGGAGTCAAACTTCCAATCCTTTTTTTTTTTTTTTGAGACAGAGTTTCACTCTGTCACCCAGGCTAGAGTGCAGTGGTGCAATCTTGGATCACTGCAACCTCCGCCTCCCCGGTTCAAGCAATTCTCCTGTCTCAGCCTCCCGAGTAGCTGGGATTAGAGGCACGCACCACCACACCTGGTATTGTTAGTAGAGACAGGTTTTCACCACGTTGGCCAGCCTGGTCTCAAACTCTTGACCTCATGATTCATTCACCTCAGCCTTCCAAAGTGCTGGGATCACAGGCGTTAGCCACTGCACCCAGCCTATTTTTGTATTCTTTTGTAGAAACAGAGTTTCACCATGTTACACATGCTGGTCTCGAACTCCTGGGCTCAAGCAATTTGCCCACCTTGACCTTCCAAAGTGTTGGGATTACAGGCCAAAGCCACTGCACCCTGCCTGAATTGCACAATTTAAATGGTTAAAAAGTTAAATTTTATGGCATGTGAATTTTCCCTCAATTTAAAAAACAACAACAACAACAACAAGGAAGAGGATACAACATTAATTGACAGATCTCTACAAACCTTGTGTAGCTTAAAAGCAGACAGATAAGGGCTGGCTGATTTAGAAAAAGGTCAGGAGTTCGAGACCAGCCTGGCCAACGTGGTGAAACCCCATCTCTACTGAAAATAAGAAAATTAGCTGGGTGTGATGGTGGGTGCCTGTAATCCCAGGTACTCTGGAGGCTGAGGCAGGAGAATAGCTTAAATCCAAGAGACAGAGCTTGCAGAGCTGAGATCACGCCATTGCACTCCAGCCTAGGCAACAAGAGTGAAACTCCTCCACCCCCGCAAAAAAACAAAAACAAAAACAAAAAACAAGGAAAGAAAAAGAAAATAGGAAAATAGAAGTATGCACTAGTACTGACAATTGAGGAGTCCCCTGCTAGGTACCTGCCTAAAACTCTTTAATGAAGCTCTATAATTAATACCCCACACACATACATACAGAGCTTTCAATCAGCTTTTAATGCCTCATTGTTTTGTTTTCTTTAATATGGGTCTCATTACATTGCCCAGGCTGATCTTGAACTCCTGGACCCAAGCAACCCTCCTGCCTCAGCCTCCCAAGTATCTGGGATTACATATACATACCACCATGCCTGGCTCTACTCTGTAATATACATAAACATTTATACCAAGGATTATTGGATATTTGATGAAAGCCTCTAAAGAAAAACACAAAGCAAAGTAAACAAGGAAGAAGTCAGAGAAAATAGAGAAAACAGGGAGCAAGAAATACTTTCCAAATTTATAATAAATATGAAAACTAGTATTAATAGCCTCAGAGGCAGGAGAATCACTTGAACCCAGGAGGCAGAGATTGAAGTGAGCAGAGGTCATGCCATTGCACTCCAGCCTCGGTGACATAGCAAGACTCTGTCCAAAAAAAATTAAAATAAAAAATGAAAAGTTTTTTTAAAAAAAGTCTCAGAGAGGCTGGGCGCGGTGGCTCACGCCTGTAATCCCAGCACTTTGGGAGGCCGAGGTGGGTGGATCATGAGGTCAAGAGATTGAGACCATTCTGGTCAACATGGTGAAACCCCGTCTCTACTAAAAATACAAAAATTAGCTGGGCAAGGTGGCGCATGCCTGTAGTCCCAGCTACTCAGGAAGCTGAGGCAGGAGAATTGCTTGAACCCAGGAGGTGAAGGTTACGGTGAGCCGAGATCGCGCCATTGCACTCCAGCCTGGGTAACGAGCGAAACTCCATCTCAAAAAAAAAAAAAAAAAAGTCTCAGAGGAAAATGGGAAAAAGATTGTGTCCATGGAAAAAGGACAGGAAGCTCCAAAAAGGGAACATTTAGGGAATAACAAGAAAAAGAGCTCTTAAAAATTAAAAACTATCAGTCAAAAAGTGTTTAAGTCAATAAAAGGATTGGAAGTTGAGAACATGAGTAAAAGGACTGGATGGGTTTGGCTGAGTGTGGTGGCTCACATTTATAATCCACCTGTAATCCCAGCACTTTGGGAGGA
Organism: Saimiri boliviensis; assembly: GCF_048565385.1. Classification (NCBI taxonomy): domain Eukaryota; kingdom Metazoa; phylum Chordata; class Mammalia; order Primates; family Cebidae; genus Saimiri; species Saimiri boliviensis. The sequence continues at coordinate 38,668,268 of NC_133459.1, read as the reverse complement.
TGAGGCAGCTGGATCACAAAGTCAGGAGATTGAGACCACCCTGGCCAACATGGTGAAACCCCGTCTCTACTAAAAAATACAAAAATTAGCCGGGTGTGGTGGCATGCACCTGTAGTCCCAGCTACTCGAGAGGCTGAGGCAGGAAAATTGCTTGAACCTGGGAGGCAGAAGTTGTAGTGAGCTGAGATACCACCACCGCACTCCAGCCTGGGTGACAGAGGGAGACTTTGTCTCAAAAAAAAAAGGGGGATTGGAAGTTTGACTCCTAGGAAGTCAAACAGAACACATAAAGGTAGAGATGAGAGAAAAGAAAAGACAAAACAGGAGTTTCTGAGAGGGAGAGGGGAAAAAATGGAGGAGAGGAATTTTTCAAAGAAATAATTACAGAGTGAATTGGTTTCCAGATCAAAAGGCCTATGGCAGCTGGTCGGCGTGGCTCACGCCTGTAGTCCCAGCACTTTGGAAGGCCGACGCAAGCAGATCACTTGAAGTCAGGAGTTTGAGACAATCCTGGCCAACATGGCAAAACCCCATCTCTATTAAAAATAAAAAATTAGTCAGTTGTGGTGGCAGGCGCCTGTAATTCCAGCTATCTGGGAGGCTGAGGTGGGAGAATTGCTTGAACCCAGGAGGGAGAAGTTGCAGTGAGCAGAGATTGCACCACTGCACTCCAGCCTGGGTGACAGAGCAAGACTCTGCCTCAATTAAAGAAAAAAAAAAAAAAACAAACAAAACTAGGCCAGGTGTGGTGGCTCATGCCTGTAATCCCAGCACTTTGGGAGGCTGAGGCGGGCGAATCACGAGGTCAAGAGATCAAGACCATCCTGGCCAACATGGCGAAACCCTGTCTCTACTAAATACAAAAGCATGGTGGAGGGTACCTGTAGTCCCAGCTACTAAGGAGTCTGAGGCAGGAGAACTGCTTGAACCCAGGAGGCAGAGGTTGCAGTGAGCTGAGATCATACCACTGCACTTCAGCCTGGTAACAGAGATCTGGAGTTAGGCCAAACTTCACAGGTGAATGGCACAGTCTCCACAAGACTGCCCTCACTTCAGAAACCAGCTATTAATAGAAGCTCAGGATTTCCCAGGCCACCCACACTTTTGACCAACTGGTTACAAATCTGGGGGTTCCCACTACCCACTCAGGTTCAATAATTCCATAGAACATCAAACTCAGGAAAGCACTATACTTATAGTTACAGTTTTATTATAGCAAAAGCAATACAAATCAGGACCAGGCAAAAGAAGAGACACAAAAGGCAAGGTCTTGGAGGAACCCAAATTCAAAGCTTCCAGTGTCCTCTTCCCACAAAGTCAGGATGTATCATCCTCTGGCATATTGATATGTAACAATACACACGGACTATTATTAACCAGAAAAGCTCACCAGAGCTTCAGTGTCCAGAGTTTTTACTGAAGGTTTACTATGTAGGCATGATTGACTGAATCATTGTCTACATGATTGAACTCAGTCTCTGGCACTCTTCCCCTGCCCAGAGGTCAGACTGATTATCAAGTGGCTCAAAGCCCCAACATTCTAATCACATGGTTTGCCTTTCTGGCATGGACAGCCCCTATCATGAGTCATCTTAAACTACCTAGGGGTCCCCCATGGGTCACCTTACTAGTTTAAGCTATCAGGGCCCACCAAAAATAACAGACATCCCTATTGCCCAGGAAATTTCAAAGATTTATAGGCTAACTCCAAGGAATTGGGAAGAAAGGCCAATAAATTCTTTATTACAACAGACCCATACCAAGGCACATCACTGAAAACATTTAAAATGCCAGGGACAAAGAATATATCCTAAAAGCTTCCAGAGAAACAGGTCACATACAAAGATTTGTAGATGAAATGATATCAGTCTTCTCAATAGCAATACTGGTTGCTAAGAAACAGAAAAGCAGTACCTTTAAAATTCTCAGGGGAAATTATTTTCTAATCTAATATTCTATAGCCAGCCAAACCATCAACCAAAGGTGTACTAAAGATAATTTCAGAAACACAGAGTCTCAAAAATTTTACTTCCCAAGTACCTTTCCTCAAAGCAGGCGCTGGAAGATGTGTTCCACCAAAGTGAGGAAGTAAAAAGAGAAAGAAGAAGAAATGAGCTCGAGAAAACAGGAGACGCAACACAGGAGAGAAAGAGAGGGAATTTCATGGTAAAGGGAAGTCACAGGACGACGATTATGAAGCAAGCCAAGAGATCAATAAGTTCAGACTGGAACAGGAAGACAAAGGGCTCCAACCAAGGTGATTCGTAGAAAAGTAATGTAACTGAGAGAGTGATTACCTAGTGTGTTGGACCATGTGGAGTAATCTTTGTAGCTCTAGTGGGAATGTGTAGGGTTAAATTCATAATAGATAAGTAGAAATCTAAGCAAAAGAAAAACTGAGACGATCTTTTTTTTTTTTTTTTTTTTTGAGACGGAGTTTCGCTCTTGTTACCCAGGCTGGAGTGCAATGGCGCCATCTCGACTCACCGCAACCTCCGCCTCCTGGGTTCAGGCAATTCTCCTGCCTCAGCCTCCTGAGTAGCTGGGATTACAGGCACGCGCCACCATGCCCAGCTAACTTTTTGTATTTTTAGTAGAGATGGGGTTTCACCATGTTGACCAGGATGGTCTCGATCTCCTGACCTCATGATCCACCCGCCTCGGCCTCCCAAAGTGCTGGGATTACAGGTGTGAGCCACCGCGCCCAGCCCAAAACTGAGACAATCTAACACTGAAAAAAGTACTGTATAAGAAAGGAATTGTAGGCTGGTTGCAGAGGCTTAGGCCTAAAATCCCAGCATTTTGGGAGGCCCATGCGGGAGGATCATGTGAGCCCAGGAATTCAAGATCAGCTTGGGCAACACAGTGAGACCCTGTATCTATAAAAAAAATTTTTAGCCAGGTGTGATGGTGTGCACCTGCAGTCCTAGCAACTAGGGAGGCTGAGGTGAGAGGATCACTTGAGCCCAGGAAGTTGTGGCTGCAGTGAGCCAAAATGGTGCCACTGCACTCAAGCCTGGGCAACAAAGACCCTGTCTCAAAAAAAGAAAAATGAAAGAAAGGAAATTTAGGCTGGCTTTGGGAGCTTTGCCTATATGAGTTAGCCCTGCTCTGCAAGGGGCAATTAAAAAGAAAAGAAAAAGGGCTGGGGACAGTGGCTCATATGACTGTAATCCCAGCACTTTGGGAGGCCAAGGCAGGCAGATCACCTGAAGTCAGGAGTTTGAGACCAGTCTGGCCAACATGGTGAAACCTCATCTCTACTAAAAATACAAAAATTAGCCAGCCATGGTGGCACACGCCTGTAGTCCCAGCTACTCGGCAGGCTGAGGTAGGAGAATCGCTTGAATTTGGAAGGCAGAAATTGCAGTGAGCCAAGATCAAACCACTGCACTCCAGCCTAGGTGACAGAGTGAGACTCTATCTCGAAAAAAAAGAAAAAAAAATGTAGTTGTAGTATACCATACAGTTAAAATACTGTGGATATTAAATATTTATTTATTTATTTAAAAATTTAACTACAATTTTTTTGGTAGAATAAGGGAAAACAAAATGTAAGAGCATGGGAAGGAAAATTTATAAGAGCTATATCTTCTGTTGTAGGATGCCAACAGAAATTTTTTAAAAAATTGACACATAGAATCCCTAATTTAAAAAAAAAAAAGAAAGAGGTGGGGTGCAGTGGCTCACACCTATAATCCTAGCACTCTGGGAGGCCAAGGCAGGTGATTCACGAGGTCAGGAATTACAGACCACCCTAACAAACATGGTGAAACCCTGTCTCTACTAAAAATGCAAGTCTGTAATCCCAGCTACTCGGGAGGCTGAGACTGGAAAATCACCTGAACCCGGGAGGTGGAGGCTGCAGTGAGCTGAGATTGAGCCACTGCACTCCCAGCCAGGGCGACAGAGCAAGACTCTGTCTTAAAAAAAAAAAAAAAAAGGAATATAAGGGATTAAAAAAACAGCTAAAACAATAGTTGCCTTTGGGGAGTAGGAATCAGGTGATGGCAAGACAGAAGATGGCCTTCTTTTTAACTTTGTCATATGCCTAGTTGATTTTTTTAAAAAAAATATTACATGTATTGTGATTAAAAACGTGTTTTAGAAAAAATAAAGAAAATATAATATTGCAGAAAAATGGAAGGTCCCTGGGGTGGCATTTGTTACCTTGGTGAATTCATCACCATCCTGGGTCAGGCTTAGAAACCAGAGTTGGTTGCTGTAAAAGCATCAGCATCTCTACGAACAGACACACATTAACCAGGCTCATGAGACTGATATTTCAAATCAGATGCCAATTCATTAATTTATAAGAGGAAGCAGGGCTTTGAAGCAGACTGGATCTTCCTGTTCAATGATGAGTGCATTCTCTCCCTGTGGACTGATCTACATAGGAAACAGAATGGTTTTTAGAGAGTTGCTTGTTGATCCAGAGCATGAGTGAGGTAGGGGGTGAACTGGGTGGCTTCAAAGAATGATAATTCCATCTCCCCTGTTCCTGGACCAGCATCTTTGCCCCCAGAGAATGGACACTGCTGGTGATTGTCTTGGCAACTCTCCTTGATCTCTGGCTTCCTTGGCTGCCCAGACTCTCCTGACTGGCACCCTCTTTCTTTAGCTGTATTAATACTTTTAACCAGGTTGTAGTTCAGACTGGGCCTGAGAGTTATTCTGTCTCTGTAAGGCATAGTTTGGTTCTGTGTCCCCACCCAAATCTCATTTCAAATTGTAATCCCCACACGTCCAGGGAGAAACCTGGTAGGAGGTGATTGGGTCATGGGGGCAGTTTCCCCTATGCTGTTCTTGTGATAGTGAGTGAATTCTCATAAGACCCGATGGTTTTATAAATGGCAGTTTTTCCTACACTCACACACTTTCCTGCTGCCTTGTGAAGAAGGTGTTTGCTTCTCCCTCCCTGTCTGCCATGATTGTAAGTTTCCTGAGACCTTCCCAGCCATGTGGAACTAAGAGTCAATTAAACCTCTGTTGTTTATAAATCACCCAGTCTCTTGTATTTCTTTATAGCAGTGTGAAAACAGACTAATACAATGGACATATCTCTACTTTAAGTATTAGAGGTGGGGTGTGGTGGCTCACATCTGTAATTTCAGCACTTTGAGAAGCCAAGGCAGGAGGATCACTTGGGCTCAGGAGTTTGAGACCCCATCTCTACAAAAAAATTAGCTGGATATGGTGACACATGCCTCCATTGGTCCCAGCTATTCAGGAGGCTGACATGGAAGGATCCCTGGAGCCCAGGAAGTCAAGGCTGCAGTGAGCCATGACTGCACCACCGCATTCCAGTCTCGGCAGCAGAGTGAGACCCTGTCTCAAAAACAACAACAACAAAATAGGGAGGCCGAGGTGGGTAGATCACTTGAGGTCAGGAGTTCGAGACCAGCCTGGCCAACATGGTGAAACCCCATCTCTACTAAAAATACAAAAAATTAGCTGAGCATGGTTGCAGGCACCTGTAATCCCAGCTACTTGGGAGGTTGAGGCAGGAGAATCACTTGATCCGGGGAGGCAGAGGTTGCAGTGAGCCAAGATGGTGTCACTGCCCTCCAGCCTGGGCAACAGAGTAAGAGCGAGACTTTGTCTAAAAAAAAAAGAACACACACACACACACACACACACACATACAAAACGCAAAAACTAAAGCATTAGAGTTTTGTGTTCAGTCACATACTTAGCACCCATGATGTGCCAGGCTCTGTCCCTTTTTTTGAGACGGAGTTTAACTCTTGTTACCCAGGCTGGAGTGCAATGGCACGATCTCGGCTCACCGCAACCTCCGCCTCCTGGGTTCAGGCAATTCTCCTGCCTCAACCTCCTGAGTAGCTGGGATTACAGGCACGCACCACCATGCCCAGCTAATGTTTTGTATTTTTAGTAGAGACGGGGTTTCACCATGTTGACCAGGATGATCTCGATCTCTTGACCTCGTGATCCACCCGCCTCGGCCTCCCAAAGTGCTGGGATTACAGGCTTGAGCCACCGCACCCAGCCGCCAGGCTCTGGTCTAAAGCCCTGGGGTACAGCAGTGAATAAGGCTGACATTTGTCTGCCCTCATTGAGTTTACAGTCTGATGAGGAAGACATTAAACAAACAAAATATGCAAAGTGAAGAAGCAGCCTAACTCTCAGAAGACAACCTAATTTCCTTTTTCCTACTTCTTGAGGAAGGGCAGCACCTCCTGGTTACCCCCAGATATCATCTACAGTGAAACCATGGGAGAAGCTCCAGTATGGGGCTCTAGTCTAGGTAAAGAAGGCCCATTCTCTGAACATAAATTCCCAGCCTCTTGTGAGGTCTATACCACCAGTTCTTCCAATAAAGTCATTTTCTGCTTACATTTGTCTAAGGTTGGTTTCTGTTATTTGTAACCAATAACCCAGACTAGTACACCAACAACCTTAGACATCTGCCGACCAGAGAAGAGTCACCAAAAGGCGGTCCAATGCCTGCCTCGGGGCTGCAATCAAACCTGGAACCCTTCTGACCTGTGGCTTCCATTTAGCACAAAACAGGACACAAAAGCTGTCTCAATGAAATCTGGTTGGCTGAGTCCCTCAGTAAGTCAATTAGTTCACAAATGTCTGCCAGAAGCTGTTCTAGGTGCAGAAATCACACAGCAAGTAGGAGCAGGTTTCTGTCTGCAAGAATGTCCCACATGTAGCCCAGACCCAACATATTTAAAACGGAAGGCCGACTTTTTCCCTGCCTTCTCTCGCAACCTATGTAACAACTCACATCTGTGTCCCATGCTCCAACCACACTGAACTGCTTGCCCTTCTCATTCTGTCTGCCAACAGTGAGTAGTTTGGTGTTCTTAGACCACAGGGATGTGAGGGAAAGAGAGAGACAGCAGGCAGTCAGGCTGAGGTAGAGAGACACCAGACCTTGATGCCAGGTGGAGGAATCTAGATGTATTGGCTGCTATCCCAGGTTACTCTCCTCTGTCCTAAATCTCAGACTGGCCATATAGTTTAATTTTTCCTCTTTCACCAAAGGTCATCTGCATGGAAGATGACACAAAGGGGGACTCAGCTCAGTGTCTCATGCCTGTAATCCCTGCACTTGGGGAGGCCAAGGAGGGAGGATCCCTTGAGCCCAAGAGTTCGAGGCTGCATGCAGTGAGTCATGATCCAGCCACTGCACTCCAGCCTGAGTGAAACCCTGTCTCTTAAAAATATGTATTAAAATTTTAAAAAGAAAATGATACAAAGGGGTTATCCATCATCTTGGCCAGCGATGCAGGGCAAAACTCGAAATGACTTGGTCCTGCAGTATTTTCCAGATGCCAAATCCTCATTCTCTTGTCTCTACTGTACAGCTCCTACAGTGTTTTGTGTGAGAAGAGAGGGAGGGCGGCGGGTTTCAGCCCCGGCTTTGCCCTGGGAAAAACTCCTCCTCACTTCTGCTCCCGGCCCCGCCTTGGCCCAGGGGCCTAAGCCAGCTCCCTCTGCCTCTCCTCCTGGCCCAGGCCCCTTCCCTAGATGCTCTATTTCCCTAAATCCTCACAACCCTGTGAGGTAAGCATTATCATTCCTTCATTTTACAGATGAAACTGAGACTCAGAAATGTTACGTTTCAGGCTTGCCTAAAGCTCAGAATCTTCGCTTTACTTCGCTGCCGTCCAGGCTTGGGCCACCGAGCTCAGGAAATGGGCCAACGGGTGACCAGGCGGACGCCGGGGCCAACCCAAGTTCCGGGCTGAGGGCCGCCAGGTGGCGCGTTTCCCTCCTCCACCCCCGCGACGGGTCCGGCGCACCTGAACCCAGCCCGGCGCGCCAGGGAAAGTAGGAGCGCAGGGTGGGGCGGGGAGTAGCCCTAATTCGCCAGCTCGGAGTGGGCAAGGAGCACGGTTTAGCTCAGCTGGCTGGGACCGCCAGCGCCTCGCTAGAGTCACGCCTCCACCAGGCGGCCCAGCATCAACCCGCCTCTTGTTTGCGCTCCCCAGCGTGCAATTTATTTAGGGGCCTACCGGCGATAGAATGGAACGGGCGAGCCTTGCCAGGAGGTGGGGCCGGCCCCACCTGTCGACTGCCCGGAGTGGGCAGGGAGGGGGCGGGGCTTGTCCCATAGGGCCCGCCCCCCAGTCCCCGGGTCCCGGGAGCGCGACGAGATATAAGGCTCAGGAAACAATGCGCCTGCAGCTCGCGCTCCCGCGCCGATCCCGAGAGCGTCCGGGCCTCCGTGCGCGAGCGAGGGTGGGGGCGCGCGCGCGGGGGGCGCGCTCGTGAGTTGGGGGCCGCGCGCTCGGCGGCGCGCATGTGCGTGTGTGCGGGCTGCCGGGCTGCCCCGAGCCGGCGGGGAGCCGGTCGGACCGCTCCAGGTGGAGGGCGGCGGGAGCGAGGTGAGGCTGCGGGTGGCCAGGGCACGGGCGCGGGTCCCGCTGTGCAGGCTGGCTGCAGGCTGCCTTCTGGGCACGGCGCGCCCCCGCCCGGCCCTGCCGGGCCCTGGGAGCTGCGCTCCGGGCGGCGCTGGCAAAGTTTGCTTTGAACTCGCTGCCCGCAGCCGGGTCCGCGCGCTGCGAGTATCTTCCCCGGCCACTCTGACCCGGGGCCCAGGTTCCCTGGACGCGAGGAGTGGGCGCAGGCTGCAAGCCGGTGGGGTTGGGGAGGAACAAGAGCCTGGCAGCCGGCTGTGCCGAGGGACCCAGGGACGCTTCCTTCGCCCGGCCGGCACCCGGTCAGCACGTCCCCCCTTCCCTCCCGTAGGGAGCGGACATGGACTACGACTCGTACCAGCACTATTTCTACGACTATGACTGCGGGGAGGATTTCTACCGCTCCACTGCGCCCAGCGAGGACATCTGGAAGAAATTCGAGCTGGTGCCATCGCCCCCCACGTCGCCGCCCTGGGGCTTGGGTCCCGGCGCAGGGGACCCAGCCCCCGGGATTGGTCACCCCGAGACGTGGCCCGGAGGGTGCGCCGGAGACGAAGCGGAATCCCGGGGCCACTCGAAAGGTTGCGGCAGGAACTACGCCTCCATCATCCGCCGTGACTGCATGTGGAGTGGCTTCTCGGCCCGAGAGCGGCTGGAGAGAGCGGTGAGCGATCGGCTCGCAGCTGGCGCGCCCCGGGGGAACCTGCCGAAGGCATCCGCCACCCCGGACTGCACTCCCAGCCTCGAAGCCGGCAACCCGGCGCCCGCCGCCCCGGGTCCCCTGGGCGAACCCAAGACCCAGGCCTGCTCCGGGTCCGAGAGCCCAAGCGACTCGGGTAAGGACCTCCCCGAGGCATTCAAGAGGGGGCCACCCCATGGGTGGCCAAACTCTGCCCCTCCCTGAGGTCAGGCACTGGCTCTTCTCAGGTCCTTGGGCCATCTCCCCCTCTCTTTGGCTGAAGCTGCCCGTGTAGCCCCCAACAGTGTCTGTCTGGCACGTGGGTGTGTTGGTAAACAATTTAGAGAAGTGGCGTGGGAGCCAGCGTCCTTTTGATGATGATTGGAGCGGCAGGGGACCAGGGTTATGTGGTGAGGGTTGGCACTTAGAGAGGACAATACTGGGGTTGGACTGTAAGGGATTTCTGTCTTAAGGAGTCTGGAAGGGGGTCCCTTAAGAGTCACTCCAAACCTGAAGTTTTTTTTTTGCTGCCTCTTTCCCTGGGAAACTCACACTCCACTAGGGGAAGAAGCCAAGAGCCTTTTGTGCAAAGCCAAAGCCTTCATCCTTTTAATAAAAACCTAGGTCTCCAGTTGGCTTTACTTTAAAATGCCAATAATGAATGCCCTCTTCTTGTGCCTCCCCACCACCACTTACCACTTGTGCATTGGTGAGACAGGGAGGGAGGAATGAACACTCCCCATTAAGAGATGGGAAAACTGAGGCTTAGAGATAGTAAATCACTACAAGTCAGTTCCAGCTTTCTGCCATCTGGCCAGCCCCTCTTCCCCAATGCTCCATTCCAACCAGGCACCTCTTCCTTGATGTTTAGGTCTTTGTGGTAGCTTATCTTAGAAGCATTACACCTTGCCTTCCTGTTTGTCCTGAGATGGAAAAGTGTCCTTCCGGCTCCCTCTCAATACAGCTCCAGCTTCAGCTGCTCCCTTGCATTCCACAAATATTCACTGGCTTCTACTTTGTGGCAACCTGTGAGCTAGGTTCTGGGGTCAAGGCCATAGAGCTCCAGGCACTCCTCTCCCATCCTTGATGCAAGTGCAAACCTCGCTGAGGCAGACTGGGGCATCCTGTGCCACCAGACTACATTGTACTTATTGCAGCATCTTAGACCTCCGCACCCATGAGAAGTACTGGAGAGGGTACTTTTGTAGAGTGTAGGCTAGTGACATATAAATCAGGACCAAGAAAACTCACTGTAGCCTTTAAGAATAACTTTTACATGACCATTTGATAGGGAACCAGGGAATGGGGTATAGAAGTTGTCATACACTTGAGAGGAAAAATAGGATAACAAGAAAAATTAAAAGTCTTTTTTTTTTTTTTTTCGGTCCACTGCGTTAAGGTCATTTTTAACAGGCTTGCTTTCTACACCAAGAGTTTATGTTTGTTTAATGGCTGGAAAGGGAATCTTGAGATCAAAAACCCAATAAAGATGTATCTCTACAACGGCTGGTGGAGTGGTAGAATGGAAAGGGCATTGTTTGGAAGTTTGGACATTTTAGTTTGAGATCCAGAACATTACAAAAGTGATGTGTAGACTTGGCTTATCTTGGCCTCAGTTTCCCCATTTGCACACGATGGGGTTGGACTTGATTATTCTGCTGAAGACATTTCCTTTTCTAGGTAGAGTAAGACATTACTCTCTGAAAGGGAGAGTGGTGTCTTAAATTATTTCTTCCTTAGATAGAATTTTCCTGAGCCATGAGGCTTACCACTGAAAATTAAAGGTTTGGGATGTAGAGAAGCCTGCTGAATCATTTTCTGACCTACCCTTTAACCTGAACCTGTTTGTGAGCTCCTGGTTCACTCACAGGCCACATGGCCCGGAACAAAATGCAACAGATTGCAAACAATGAGGCGGGGGGTGGGGAAAGCGATTGGCAGTAGAGCTCAGCCAATAGGGGCTAGGGGCTGGGTAAGCCAGCATTCCAAACCCAGCATAATCAGCCAATCATGGGCTTTGGGGCCAGGAGGGCTGAATGGTCAGGTTTTATTAATGGAGAAATAATGCGATTGTCCACACAATGGAAGCCGTCCTGACAAAGGGGCTCAAGCTTCCTGATAGGCAAAGAAGCTGAGAACGGAGCTCTTCTGTTGTCAGGCCGAGATGCATTCAAGTGGACTTCTGTGTGGAGGCTGCAAAACGTGTGGAGCAGGAGGAGAGTTTTCTCCCAATTGCCCCGCTCCTGGTTAGGTTAACCTAAGAGACCTTCAAGCCAGTGAATTAAATTAAGGACATTTCCAGGTGTCTCCAGGTCCCTGGTGTTTTGGGCCCCGTATCTGGGGCATTCTGCTGCCCAGTCTCTGCCTCTGGTGCAGGTAGTTTGGAAATGGTTGCTTGTACCTTTGTGAAGTTCCTGCAGTCTTGCCAACCTATGATTACAAATCTAACCTTCTGGTCCAGGGAAGGAGGTGGGGCAGGCGACCTATAAATGATGGATGACTTTAGAAATCCATTGAACCCAGGAGCAAAATGCTCCTTAGGGAAACCCTTTCCCTCCCCTCTGTGGGTGAAGAGGGATGGCTTGTAGCCCTCCCTTCTCTGAATCTTCAGCTGAAAGGGATGGCAGAATAGAGAGGTGGGGGAATAATAGGATTTATAACTTGTGAAAAGTAACAATTCCCCAAGTGCAGGCTGTGCTGGGCAGGAACAAAGGGCAGCTCTGCCCACAGACCCCTCATTTACAATTCTGATGGGGCATGAAAGAGCCCGACTGGGGAAGATCTTTATAGCTAAACTCTGTCCCAGGCTGGTAGCTCTTTCTCTCCATCCCCTCCATGGGGGAGGGGAGAGCCTTTGCAGACTGGGGGCTGTTGGCTTGGGTCTGCCTTTTGTTCTTATCTAAGCCTTGCTGTGCAAAAGGAAATTGGAGAATATTTTCCTTCTTGCTAATGTCCCCTCCTTTCCTTCACTGTCCTCTTACCCCATTACAAATGAGTCCACTTTCTGCTCACCTCGATTTGTTTTATCTAACTGGGAAAATGTCACCTACCTTCCCAAGCTAAAGCTGTAGGGTCTATGTTTGTGTTTCTCATGGGATGTGTTTCTTTTCTTGATCTCTTTTCTGGGACAGAGAATGAAGAAATCGATATTGTGACAGTAGAGAAGAGGCAGCCCCTGGCTGTTCGGAAGCCGGTCACCATCACGGTGCGAGCAGACCCTCTGGATCCCTGCATGAAGCACTTCCACATCTCCATCCATCAGCAACAGCACAACTATGCTGCCCGTTTTCCTCCAGAAAGCTGCTCCCAAGAAGAGGCTCCAGAGGAGGGTCCCCAAGAGGAGGCTCTGGAGAGAGATGCTCCAGGGGAAAAGGAAGATGAGGAGGATGAAGAGATTGTGAGCCCCCCACCTGTAGAAAGTGAAGCTACCCAGTCCTGTCACCCCAAACCTGTCAGTTCTGATACTGAGGATGTGACCAAGAGAAAGAACCACAACTTCCTGGAGCGCAAGAGGCGGAATGACCTGCGTTCGCGGTTCTTGGCCCTGAGGGACCAGGTGCCCACCCTGGCCAGCTGCTCTAAGGCCCCTAAAGTCGTGATCCTAAGCAAGGCCTTGGAATACTTGCAAGCCCTTGTGGGGGCTGAGAAGAGGATGGCTACGGAGAAAAGGCAGCTCCGATGCCGGCAGCAGCAATTGCAGAAAAGAATTGCATACCTCAGTGGCTACTAACTGACCAAAAATCCTCATTGTTCTGTCTTACAAAGACACAAGTTTATTTTTTAACCTCCCTCTCCCCTTTAGTAATTTGCACATTTTGGTTATGGCGAGACAGTTTGGACAGTAGATCCCAGAATGCATTGCAGCCAGTGCACACACAATAAAGGTCTGCATTCTCGGAAACCTTGAAACCCGGCTCTCCCTCTTCCCTGACTCATGGGAGCGCTGTATGTTCTCTGGCGCCTTTGGCTTCCCAGCAGGCAGCTGACTGAGGAGCCTTGGGGTCTGCCTAGCTCACTAGCTCTGAAGAAAAGGCTGACAGATGCTATGCAACAGGTGGTGGATGTTGTCAGGGGCTCCAGCCTGCATGAAATCTCACACTCTGCATGAGCTTTAGGCTAGGAAAGGATGCTCCCAACTGGTGTCTCTGGGGTGACGCAAGGACAGCTGGACCTGGATGCTCTCCCTGAGGCTCCTTTTTCCAGAAGACACTTGAGCTGTCTTAGGTGACAAGAAGCTCGAAGACTTGATTAACATGGACCATTACCTCACTGTCAGACACTTTACAGTAGCCGAGGAGTTGGAAACCTTTAATATATATAATGATGTTAGCTGACCCCTTTCCTCCCATTCTAAATGCTGCGACCCTGGGAACATTTAAAGAGCTTGGCCTCTAGATTCTTGGCCCTCTGGGCCCTCTCCTCTGAGGGAGGGACCTTTCTTTCCTCACAAGGGACTTTTTTGTTTCATTATGCCTTTGTTATGCAGTGGGCTCTACAGCACCCTTTCCCACAGGTCAGAAATATTTCCCCAAGACATAGGGAAATGGGTCCTAGCCTGGGGCCTGGGGAAAGCTTGGAGTACTGGCTCGTGAACTTGATCCCTGCCCACATGTTTTCAGAGGGGCACTTGAGGCCCAATCTTTTCTCGAGGCAGGTGTAAGACACCTCAGAGGGAGAACTGTACTGCTTCCTCTTCCCACCTGCTTCTCATTTCAGTTCTTGACTGGCAAGTTTGAAGTTCTGGAACCATGCAAATCTGTCCTTGTGCAACTCCAAGGAACTTGCTGGCTCTGCAGCCACCCTTGGGCCCCAGCCAGCCTGCCATGAATCAGATCTCTTTCCCAGAATCTGGGCCTTTCTGAAGCTTTGGGGAGAGCCGTTCTGGATCCAGTGCTCCGGAAGGTGGACTTGCTTCTGGTGGGTTTTAAAGGAGCCCCCAGGAGATATGCTTAGCCAACCATGATGAATCCATCATGGTTGCCCCAGCTGGACTTGGCAGCTCCAAGTGGAATCCAGGTGCAGCCTCCAGTCTGAGAAAGTCACCCAACCTAGCAGTAGTCATGTGGGTAACCACAGGCATCTCTAGGCCTGTCTTAGAAGAATGACCAGCAGCCCCTCCAGAACTCTGCCCAGGATAGCAGGTGCCTCCTGGCTCTGGGTTTGGGAGTTGGGGTGGGTAAGGGGTGGTAAGTACTATATGTGGCTCTGGAAAACCAGCTGCTACTTCCAAATCTATTGTCCATAATGGTTTCTTTCTGAGGTTGCTTCTTGGCCTCAAAGAACCCCAGGGGATGTTTGGAAATAGCCTCTCTAACCTTCTGGAACATGATTTACAAAAGCCAGCTGACTTTGGAACTGTCTATGGAGGACAATTTGGGTGTAGGTTACTGACATCTCACCTGAATAGCTTGTGTTTTATAAGCTGCTGTTGGGCATCATGCTGGGGGGAGTCTTTTTTTTTTATATTGTATTTTTGTATGCCTTTTGCAAAGTGGTGTTAACTGTTTTTGTACAAGAAAAAAACTCTTGGGCAATTCTCCTGTTGCAAGGGTCTGATTTATTTTGAAAGGCAAGTTCACCTGAAATTTTGTATTTAGTTGTGCTTACTGATTGCCTGATTTTAAAATGTTGCCTTCTGGGACATCTTCAATAAAAGATTTCTCAAACGTCTCAGAGTGGGGGCAGCTTATGCCACCTGAGTCCTTCTCAACCATGGAAAACTATTTCAGGGTAGCCACAAGTGATCCAGAGGGCTGCCTTTCCCTAACCATGTTGTTGCTAACCTGGTCATTCCACTCTGGGTTCCTGAAATGCCATTTCAGACATGTCGAAACAATGTAGGCTCAGTACTCAGTGAACACAGAATTCTCTTGTGAATTGCAAAGAGTGCTGAATTTGTACTTTAGAAGGCTTGAAATCCTGGCTCCACCACTTCTGCAGCCTTTAGCATTATCTTTCTGAGTCCTAGTTTCCTTATCAGTAAAATGGGGATAAATGCTACTTCACGGGGTTTTTGCAGGTATTAAATGAAGTGGTAGACTTTAAACTGCTTTCTAAACTGTAAAGCCTTACACTCTTTAGGATGGTATTATTCTTATCTTAATGGTATGATGATCTTCTGCAAGATGTCTTTTAAATTTTTTTCTGAGAATTTGGGTTGCAATGTACTTTTTTCTTACAGAAGGATAGTTTTAAAATTCTTTTTCCTGGCTGGATGCAGTGGCTCATGCCTATAATCCCAGCACTTTGGGAGGCTAAGACAGGCAGACTGCATGAGCTCAGGAGTTCAAGGCCAGCCTGGGCAACACGGCAAAAACCCATGTCTACAAAAAATACAAACATTGTCCATGCGTGGTGGCACATGCCTGCAGTCCCAACCACTCGGGAGGCTGAGTAGGGAGGATGGCTTGAGCCTGGGAGGCAGAGGTTGCAGTGAGCCTAGATCACACCACTGCACTCCAGCCTGGGCAACAGAGGCAGACCCTGTCTCAAAACAACAACAACAAAAAAACATTCTTCCTCCCTTAATTAATGAAAGGAAGTTTAAGCTTCATTTACTTCCCATAGTTCTCATAAACTTGCTGTAAATGCAAGAGAGGAATTCAGTAATAGCTGCTTCTCACAGGGCACTGCTTATGTCTGAACACTTTGCCATATCAACCATGTGTCAGGGCTACAGATGGGGAAACTGAGGTTCTAAGAGTAAACAAAGCTATGCAAATTCACAAGCTTCTAAGTTGTGATTTGAAACCAGCTCTGCCTTTTCCGGAGCAAGAGGTCTTAGCCACTACATTATGATGATCAGCTTGTTGGTTAGCACAGAGTACATGGAAGTAGGTAAACATGAAATGCCATCACTTAACTGCTTGTTGGAACTCTCTCTCTCTTTGGGGCTACTGTGCCTGCCACTTATTGGGATGAAACGGAGCAAATGTCCCACCAGCAACTCTGAGGTATATGTGTGCTGGGTGGGATAGTCTTGCTGCAAAAAAGCCCCTTTGGGGCTGAAAAGAAAACAGTTGCTGTTCAGGGTGGCCATGAGCATCATGGTGAAAGAAGGCAGCTTTGGCTTTGCCTCCACTAACTCCTCCTTACAGATGGGACTTGGGTTAGTATTGCCCACCTGGATTCTTATGGAGCCTCAGTAGGGTCAAAAAGCTCCTCTTTAATTCCTCACATTTACAAAATTACCCTCTTGTGATCTTCCAACCTGGTAAGTAAGCAATATCCGTCTGATGGTACTAGAACCCAGAGAGTTTTCATGCTCAAAATCACATAGCAAAATCAGGATCCCAAGCCCAGTTTCCTATCAGGTAAGCTTTTTCCACTTGTCCCCCACTGCACAAAGGTAACAAACTCAGAACCTAAGAAGCTGTTTGGTAAAACCGACATAGATTTTTTTTCTTTTTTTTTTTTTTTTTTTGAGACGGAGTTTCACTCTTGTTACCCAGGCTGGAGTGCAATGGCGCCATCTCGACTCACCACAACCTCCGCCTCCTGGGTTCAGGCAATTCTCCTGCCTCAGCCTCCTGAGTAGCTGGGATTACAGGCACGCACCACCATGCCCAGCTAATTTTTTGTATTTTTAGTAGAGACGGGGTTTCACTATGTTGACCAGGATGGTCTCGATCTCTTGACCTCGTGATCCACCCGCCTTGGCCTCCCAAAGTGCTGGGATTACAGGCTTGAGCCACCGCGCCGGGCCAAAACCGACATAGATTATTGGAACTCTTTTCTTAAAACTCCCAGTGCATTTATCTTCCTTTTTTTGAGACCACTAGTCAAGAGTCTGGTTTGTAGGACATACCTCCCTTTACTGGACCTTGAAATAATTCAATAAAAAATTTTGAAAGCACTTAGTACAATAGTATGGACCCATGAGTACAGGCATGAATGTTAGTAGCTTTGTGTATCTTAATTCTTACAGTAACCTGGAGAGCAGGGTGCTGTCAGCCCCATTTCACAGATAAGCCAACTGAAGATCAGAGACATTTAAGTCATTTGTCTAAGCCCACACAGCTAGTACCAGCTGCCTGATTCCAAGCTTCAGCTCTTTTTGAGTCAACTCTGCTGAGAAAGAAGTGGGAATAAAGCCATCTCCTGGGGGAAGGGAGGGTGTTTCTGGAATGCGAAGTATTTTAAGCTCCTTCCTAGCTCATTTCTATAGACTCCTACCTCTATCTTTGTCTGAAAATAGCCAGGAGTTTATTCCTGGATTTCAGAAGACAATTTCTACAAATTAGATTTGCCCCTGAATAATGCACCTAAGGGATCACACTCCCAACTCAGAATGTAGACGATATGGGGTGACCCAGAAGCCACACTTGGTGCAAAGAGAGGAGGACATCGTCTGTCAGACAATAAAAGGCTAAAGTGTATGCTTAACTTCTGCTTCTGTTGGCAGTTATTTTGGGGAACTGAGACAGGTTGAACTATCTTAGATGTGCTGAATTTGTCTACAGTGCTCCCGAGGTCAGGATATTCCAGAATATTAACTTTAAAAGGGGAAAAAGGATGGGGATGGCTTTTTTGATCTGTGATAAGTGATAGGAGGGAGTGTGAGAGAGTTTCCTTTTTAAGGATAAGATAACCAGCTGGGAGGTGACTGATAACCGGGTGACTGGGAAGGGGGAAGGAGGAGGTGTCTAAATGTGTCAGCTAGAGTTCTGTTGATTGGTGTGTAGGCATTTCTACTGTAAGCCCAGTGGGCGGCTTTTGTTAATGTCTGTTTATTTACACTCCAGCCAAAGGGAGGAACTGTATCAATGTTACCATTCTCATGGCAAGGAAATGTAAATATTTTAAAAAGAAAGTCTCTAATCAGGTGTGTTAAACGATTAGGCTCAGTACCAGGGGTCTAGTAGGTGCTCAGTAAATAATGGATTGCCTTTAAACTTGTGGGATGCAGTATGATTAAGTGGTCACCCACACCCAACAGGTCTCAGTTCCAAATCTTGACCCTGCATTTTCTTGACCTTGGGCAAGTTATTAACCTCTCCTAACCCTTGTTTTCTTATCTATAAAACAGGTAGAAATAGTAGCATGTGCTTCACTGGGTCATCAGAGCAATAGTAAGTGCTCCGTAAATGATTAGTATTATTTAAACCATGTTAACTAGCCACACTTGGAATACAGATTAGTCGTATTTGAAAGGTGATAGAAGGAATTGGTAAAATAAGAAAACGTCTCAGAGTGCACATATTGATGCTTCAAGAGGTGGTTAATTATTAGGAAAGGAATAGCCAGGTTTGGGGAGCTTGTGATAAGCAGAGGAGGAAGAAGGGTAAAGACTGGAGCCTCAAACTGGTTCACAGTATCCGCAGCCTGTGGCCAGCAGAGATTGTGCATCAGCAAAGCCATTGCACATACAAACCCTCTACTTTTCCTTACTGGGCATTGTGGTGCCTTTACTCTGAGCTAGAGTCAACTGACTCCATTTAGTCATTAATGCCTATCTTGTGAAGATAGTAATTGTCAAATCTGAGTGTGTCTTAAGAATTTACCCACCCTAGGTCTGCGTTGCTAACAAGCAAGCAGGGAGGTGAATTCCTAAGGCCACACTTAGAAAAACATTGGCATAAGAGCTTGGAGCCCTGGTTTTGCAAAGATAAAAAGTCTTAACAGAAGGTGGTATAGATGCCATAGTATAATGGTTAGGAACAAGGACTTGGGGCCAGGCAGTGACTCATGCCTGTAATCTCAGCACTTTGGGAGGCTGAGGCGGGAAGATCACTTGAGTTCAGGAGTTTGAGACTAGCCTGGGCAACATAGCAAAATCCTATTTCTACTAAGAAATTAAAAAAAAAAAAAAAAAAGCTGGCACGAAGGCTGACAGTGAGGTGGGAGGATCACTTGAGCTCAGGAGTTTGAGGAGGCTGCCCGATTATAGAATCAGGCCACTTGACTTCACTCCAGCCTGAGCGACAGAGTGAGACCCTATCTCTAAACAACAACAACTTACAAGGACTTGGGGTTACTACCTGTGTGATACTGGGCAAATCATTCAATCTCTGTGAGTCCGACAAGTATCCTTCTTCTGTTAAATGGAGATAATAATGATATCTATGTCACAGGACTGTTGTGAAGATTGGAGCTGTTACACATAAAGTGCTTAGAACAGTGCCAGCTACGTAGTGAGAGCAACATGTTTGCAATGATACATGAAGTTATGGTTCCTTCTTTCTGGAAGTTTATAAGTGTGGAAACATAATTAGAAAACATTCTGGTCTGAAGAAATAATAATAATAAAGAGATCACGAACATGATCACAAAATAAGGCAATATGTGTCTCAAAGAAGGGCTATGAGCCTCAGAAGGGGAAGAGAACATTTTGTTTGGAGTCATCATGAAAGTTTTGTTGGAAATTGTGACATTAACCAGAACTAGAAGTACAGATAGTATTTGGCTAAGTGAAAAGAAGGATGTTCTAGGCTAAGAGAATAGCTTTGGGAAAGAGCAGCTAAGAATCTGGTCTGATTTGCTGGCTGGGTAGTCTCATTTTTACAAAATAAAGAGAATTGTACTAGATTTCTAAGGGGATCCTTTCAATAGCAAACATCCTCTTGTGATTTTTTGAAATAGGGAAGTCAGGGGAAGAAACTGATTGTGGTTTGGGACATGACGAAATTAAGGTGATGGGGTCATCCAAAACGAAGTACCTAGCAAGTTGAAAATGTGATATTGAGGCTTTAGAAAGGGATTTAAATGGAAGATACAGGCTTAAGGCTCATCAGGATATAAATATGGCCAGGTGAAGTGGCTCATGCCTGTGTCCTAGCACTTTGGGAGGCTGAGGCAGAAGGATCACTTGAAGTCAGAAGTTCGAGATCAGGCTGGGCAACATAGTAAGACCGTGTCTCTACAAAAGATAAATAAATTAAAAAGCTGTTTTTCTTAATTTATGTATTTATTTTTGAGACACAATCTTGTTCTGTTGCCCAGGCTGGAGTGCAGTGGCACAATCTCGGCTCACTGCAAGCTCTGCCTCCCAGGTTCAAGTGATTCTCCTGCCTCAGCCTCCTGAGTAGCTGAGATTACAGGCATGTGCCATCACGTCTGGCTAATTTTTGTGTTTTTAGTAGAGATGAGGTTTCACCATGTTAGCCAGGCTGGTCTCGAACTCCTGACCTTAGGTGATCCGCCCACCTCAGCATCCTAAAGTGGTGGGATTCCAGGCGTAAGCCACCGCGCTGGGCCCTAAAAAGCTGTTATCTTGATACTGGGAAGCTGAGGCTGGATGATCACTCGGGGCTATACAGATTATTAAGGCCCAGAATACCAAGCTAAGAGAAGGAGAAAGGACCAGGGAAGTAAAGAACAGAGCTCAAAAGAGCAATGAGATTAGAATTGGAAAGGATCTCTGATGGCTTTTTCCCTTTTGCATCTTCGCCACCCTGATTTTACAGCCTTCAGGGATCCTCTGCTGGGTTGCAGGCTATCTTAGTGGGTTCTACAGGCCAGAAGTAAGCTCCCTCTGAGAACATTCTAGTGTGCTCTGGAGCAAACCCTAAAACTTAACTTTAGGTGTAACGTAAGTCCTGTAACAAAGTTAGCTCTACTCTCTTCTTCGTCTCACTTGTTTTGAGCAATTCTGATGCTCCCCAAAATTCAAATTTGAATTGGCCAATAACCAACAAAAATAGTAATGTAAATAGCAATTTACTGACCCAATGTAAGATACTGTGATTACTCATAGGCACTGTACTAGGGGATGGGGATATTGTCATCCCCTCCCCAACACCAAAATTCATGTCCTTGCAGAACTGTGAAGGTGACCTTATTCGGAAATAGGGTCTTTGCAGATGTAATCAAGTTAAGATGAGGTCATATTGGATTAGGACATGCCCAAATTCAATCACCGATGTCCCAAGAAGAGGGAAATTTGAACACAGACACACACAGAGGGAAAATATCCATGTGAAGACAGAGGTAGAGATCAGGGTTATGCTACCACAAAACAAGGAACAACAAAAGATTGCTGGCAACCACCAGAAGCCAGAGGAGGAAGGGAGGGATTCTTCCCTAGCGGGAAGTTTGGGAACGTGGACACCCTAATTTCAGACTTGTAGCCTCCAGAACCATGAGAAAATAAATTTCTATCTCTCTCTTTTTTTTTTTTTTTTTTTTTGAGATAAAAGAGTCTGGCTTTGTGGCCCAGGCTGGAGTGCAGCAGTGCAATCTCTCTGCTCACTGCAACCTCTGCCTCCCGGGTTCAAGCGATTCTGGTACCTCAGCCCTGCCCCTGACTGTATAGATGGGACTATAGCCGCATATCACCACGCCCAGCTAATTTTTGTATTTTTAGTAGAGATGAGGTTTCGCCATGTTGGCCAGGCTGGTATTGAACTCCTGGCCTTCTGCCTTGGCCTCCCAGAGTTCTGGGATTACAGGTATGAGCCACCATGCCCTGCCAATTTCCCTTGCTTTAAGCCATGAAGTTTGTGGTAATTTATGACAGGCCTTGGAATCTAATATAAGAACCATGTTCATCATAAAATATCTCCTACAGAAAATATATATATATTTTATATATATATATATATATATATATATATATATATATATATTTAGCGTTTACAATGAATTTTATTGTTTGAATTTTACAAGCAGTCTTTAGAGGCCTCAAACAAGAACTCTGTTGCAAAACTCTAACAAATAGCTTGCCCCAAGTCCCCAAACAAAGTATTTTTTATCTGGGGTAGCTAATTAGCATGAAGATTGGGCTGCAAAAGCATCTAAGGTTGTACCAAAAAGCTTGTTGGCCATGTGTGATGGCTGACACCTGTAATCCTAGCTCTTTGGGAGTCTGAGGCAGGTGGATCAGTTGAGGCCAGGAGTTCAAGACTAACCTGGCCAACATGGCAAAACCTCATCTCTATTATAAACTTTTATAAATTTTTAAAAGCTAGTGCTTGTCTTTGACCAAACTTTCTTTCTTACCTGGGAGATAGATGCTTCAGGCTTCCCATAGCATGTTCCTTTTTCTGTTTTAAATGTCACCACATCCTCTAGAATTCCATCTGCACTCTTTGGATGATCTGCTTTAAATGGCCCTTTTACTCTAATGGCTTTATTTTTTGCCTTCTCCCTGTAAATTTCTTTCTTTTTTTTTTTTAGATGGACTTTTGCTCTTGTTGCCTAGGTTGAAGTGCAATGGCGTGATCTTGGCTCACTGCAACCTCTGCCTCCTGGGTTCAAGCAATCCTCCTGCCTCACCCTCTCGAGTAGCTGGGACTAGAGATGTGTGCCACCACGCCCAGCCAATTTTCTTATTTTTAATAGAAACGGAGTTTCTCTGTATTGGTCAGGCTGGTCTCAAACTCCCGACCTCAGGTGATCCACCCACCTTGGCCTCCCAAAGGGTTGGTATTACCGGTGTGAGCCATCACATCCAGCCAAATTTCTTTCTTTTTTTTTAAAATAAATTTTAAATGTGTTATTTAAGGTATACATAGGCTAGCAAATACTATTGAATACATACTTATGGGTCATCACTGAGATTTTCCTCCCTATCTTTTTGCACCCCCCACTTTCTCCTTTCCTGCCATCTTTCTGTGCCCATCCTACCCTATGTATTGCTCTCAATTTCCTAAAGAAAGTGAGGTAGTTGCAGAAAGCTTAACTATATATCTGCCCTTAAGGTATAACTCACACACACTGTGGGTGAGAATTAAATGACTAACTGTGGGCTTTCAGTAAGGCAGGTAAGGAATTATTACTCTCCAAGTAATCTGAGTATCCCTGGTATCTCATTTCTGCATTTCAGATACGCACTTCCAGGCTGAACTTATTTTGGCATTTTTGCAAAAACCTTAAGTTCTTTGCCTGTAATCATCTGTAACGCATGAAGCATGTTGGAGATGGGATTCTGCATCCATCACCTCTAGACCTAGACATAAATTGTAAGTGAGAGACTTTTTTTTAGCCTCCCTCCTAGAACACAGTGAGCTACTTCCCCTCTGGCCTCACAGAAAGGGGAGGGGAGTCAGAGCCAATACCTAGGCATGAGTACAATTAGCTTTCCTGACTCCCTTTTGCCTTCTTTTGTCTATTTTTTACCCTGCAAAGCTTCCCATTAGAGGGTTTTATGTCGTTTTTAAAAGAAATAGTTATTATCTCTTGGTCATAGACTTCAATTTCCCAATTTTCCCTTGAACTTAATGTCTCCAATTAGGATTTCAAGTTACAGAATATCTTTCAGGACCTATTTTTAGTATAATTTAGAGTTCAGAAGATCACTAGGGAGACAAACAAAGCTACAAATAAAATAGCCTAAGGTATTTTTAAAAATAATGTTCCCATTCTCTTTTGGTAGGACTAATAGAATTACGATGAATGGAAATGGTCCTATGTTTTTTTTTTTTTCACTTCTCCTCATTTGTTTTGGACCACAGGCTCCATTCTGATTTAGGAGTCTTTCCTGCTCAGCATTTCAGTGATAATTCTCCCCATGGTCTATAGGATCCCTGTTCTCCTTGTTTCTATAGCAACAGTCCTGTGTTGCTTGGCTAGAAGCAATTTTCTGCTGCTATGGTGAAGCTCCATTTTTCCATTCCTTTCTCCCTAGTTGCCTTGGTAACGAGTCTCTTCATCTTCTGGTCTCTTGGTGGTAAATTCCACCCCCATCTTTTTTCTCTTTCTAGTAATAGTCACCTGGTCATGACTTGGACAGTGCTATCCCATCTGTGAGTGAGCATACTCTGTCATGGTCAGATTGTCATCATGAAATCAGCTTCCCTTTTCCCTTAATTGCATCATTTCTCTGGCCTGCCATCTTTCTGGTGGTTGTCATGGTAACCGTACCCTCTGAAAGTCTCTAGGCAAAGGTTCTACAGTTAACAACCATCATGTGAGAGTGTCTGCCAATATGTGGCCATGCATCTCCATTTTAAACCCAGCCCCAGGTGGGTACCCCAAATTGGAGAGAACAGGGCTTTTGATCAAAGCAGGCTGGATTGAGAAAAGGAGGTACAGGGGACCCAGAACTGAGAACTGGTATGCTCCAGACAATCTAGGTGACAATAGGGTTTAGGCTGGGTCTGCAAGAGTGGTCATTATGCCAATGGTGATTCAAGTGATTAAGAACTGTATTAGCAGTCATTCCAGCAGGCCTGTCAAATGCTTTAAACTTGCAAGGGTCACTCCTTTGGCCCAGGGGATCCTGGTGATATGACCTGAGAGTTAGACAGTGCCAATCTCAGTGAAAAAGCAATTCGAATTCTAAAATTGGCTAATAAGGGGTTAGTAGAATGTTATTTAGGTACCTTTACACAGTACTGAAAATTTCTCTGCCCTTAGGCTGCTGCTTTTACCTCTTCAGAGAGGCAGATGGGGTGTTACCATTATAATAATACAAAGTATTCATTCAACAAATGGTGGGTGTTATGTTCTAGGGCATTGTAGCAGGCACTTTTCAGACATTACTTCATTTTCTCCTTATGGCAATATTGAGATGAATTTAAAGATAAGAACACTGAGGTTAAGAGGTAAAGTTAGGCCAGGAGCGCTGGCTCACTCCTGTAATCCCCGAAGTTTAGGAGGCCCAGGCAGGAGGATCACTTGAGCCCAAGAGTCGGACACCAGCCTGGGCGACATAGTGAGACCTCATCTCTCAAAAAGAAAAAAAAATTAGTGGTGGTATGGGTCTGCAGTCCCAGCTGGGGTAGGGTGATGGGGTGCTGAGGTGGGAGGACTGCTTGAGCTCATGAGGTCAAGGCTGCAGTGAGCTGTGAGATTGCACCACTGCACTGCAGCCCAGGAAATAGAGCAAGAACCTGTATTAAAAAAAAAAAAAAAAAAGAGGTGAAGTTAATGAAGGTCACAGAGCTGGGATTTGAACCCAGCTCTATATTACTCCAAAGCCCTTTCTTAAAATGGTGTGGTCTCTGGAATTTTGGTGCTCTCTAGTCCTAATTTTTTCCACCTCCATTTTAACCTGAAAGTTGCTACAACTTTAATCCTTTATTATTATTATTATTATTTTTGAAGGCGTTTCGCTCTTGTTGCCCAGGCTGGAGTACAATGGTATGATCTTGGCTCATTGCAACCTCCACCACCTGGGTTCAAGTGATTCTCCTGCCTCAGCCCCCCAAGTAGCTGGGATTACAGGCATGCATCACCATGACCAGCTAATTTTGTATTTTTAGTAGAGACAGAGT
The DNA here is from genome assembly GCF_048565385.1 of Saimiri boliviensis. Taxonomy (NCBI): domain Eukaryota; kingdom Metazoa; phylum Chordata; class Mammalia; order Primates; family Cebidae; genus Saimiri; species Saimiri boliviensis. The sequence continues at coordinate 38,643,036 of NC_133459.1, read as the reverse complement.
TTCACCCATGTTAGTCAGGTTGGTCTGGAACTCCCAACCTCAAGTGATACGACCACCTCGGCCTCCCCAAGTGCTGGGATTACAGGCGTGAGCCAGGCACCCAGCCAACCTTAAAGATCCTTTCTACCTGCCGTCCTTTTCCTCTTCCTATTTTGCAGATTGTAGTTTACTTGTTTTTCTCTGTTCTCACCCCACCTGTTGCATTCTTTGGCCAAAGAGATGAAAAGGTTTGCCTTTTATTTTTTATTTTTTGAGACAGAGTTCTGCTCTTGTTGCCTGCATTGGAGTGCAATGGTGTGATCTCAGCTCGCTGCAACCTCCGCCTCCCAGGTTCAAGCGATTCTCGTGCCTCAGCCTCCCGAGCAACTGGGATTACAGGCATGCACCGCCACTCCTGGCTAATTTTTGTATTTCTAGTAGAGACGTGATTTCCCCATGTTGGTCAGGCTGGTCTTGAACTCCTAACCATAGGTGATCCACCATCCTAGGCCTCCCAATATGCTGGGATTACATGTTTGAGCCACTGCACCGGGCCAAAGGTTTGCCTTCTGATTGAGTATGAGTTTGTACTATGGTATGAAAATATTAGAGCAGTTGCCCTGGCCTGAGAACTGGGCAAATCTCATTCTGGAGAATGCCACACCGCTGAGCTCACTGCCTCGGGCACTAGACCGGCAAGTCATTCTCCTCTTCATTTAACAAGTATTGGGTGCCTATCTATTCGGTACCAGGTACTGGGCCAGGCACTGGAGATACAGCAATGATCTAGACAGAATTTGTCCCAAGATGTCAGACAAAAAACAATATACCTATTTATAATTTTATATTGTAACAAGTGCTATGAAGAAAAACAATTGAGTGCCGTGAAAGAATAATAAGGACAGATCTATTTAGATAGGGTTGCTAGATGTATCATTTAAGAGGGCAGGTAGTTGCGGTTCTGACACCAGCTAGTTGAGTGCAGGCATGCCGCCTGGGCGCTGCCGCTCCCTCCTCCCCAAGCAACCTTGCTGCAAAGCCTCAGATCCGCGCACGCGCACAGACGGTTGCCATGGGGACAGCTGTCCGGCGCAAGCGCAGACGGCCATAAAATGGCGTCCGTGGCGGCTGCCCGAGCAGTTCCTGTGGGCCGTGGGCTCCGGGATCTGCAACGAACCCTACCTCTTGTAGTGATTCTCGGGGCAACGGGCACCGGCAAATCCACGCTGGCATTGCAGCTAGGCCAGCGGCTCGGTGGTGAGATCGTCAGCGCTGACTCCATGCAGGTATGGCAGTGCGGTTGGTCCTGGCGCCTGGGAATCCCGGAGGCCGCTTGGACACGCTGTGGCAAAGGTCTAAAAGGCTGAACCCAAGGCTTGTAGGGGCGGAGGGGGTAGGTAAAAGGAGCCCATACTTACTAGGCGCCCGCCGCATGCCAGACACAGTGCCAGATGTTTCCCCTTCATCTCATTAACTTCTTACGACGTTACTTTTTGGTAGGTTCTATTACCTCCTTTTATGGAGAAGGGAGTTGGCGTTTAGGGAGGTGAAATGACCCTTTCCATGTCACATCGCGAATAAGTGGAAGACATGGTAATTGAACCTACAAGATCGTTATATAGGCATCCAGTAAATATCTTTTGAATGAAAATTATTTCAGCGCTTTTGTTATAACTCTAACCCTAGCCCAGCGAGATCAGGATAAATTGGATGCCGCCTATGGTGTCTGCTGGGGGCGTGGAATAGGGTTGACAGTCAGGAGACCTGGATTCTAGTCCCAAATCTGTCATTGGCCATGCAACTTCGGATCAACAATGTCGTTTATTTGGACGTTATTTTATGTGACTGTGAAGTGAGGAAAATGTCACCTACCGAACAAGGTTGTAGTGCTTGATAAATGAGATCTTGAGCGTTAGAACGAAGAACAGAGTGCCCTGTACCGAATAAGGCCAGACTCGTGGTAAATGCTTTTTTAAGCGGCGCTTTTAAATCCTACTGACCGATTTAAAGTTGAAGAGGCTTTGTCCTCTTTGGACTGGGGGGCCCAGAATCAGTTGTACATCAAATCTGGGAGCATTTTGCTCGATTAAGAGTGGATGACATTTTGGGCAAATACCTGATGGAGGAATTACAGCAGGCATTGAAAAGAATGTAGTTTTGAGTCTTCATAGAGTAAATGAGATGTTGAACATGAAATGCCTGGCACTGAACCTAGCACCTGATGAGTACTCAGCAAAGAAGGGCATTTCCTTTCCCCAACTCTCCCAGAAGCCAGTGGGCATGGTTTCTGCTTTCATTAGTTATTTGTCGTGACAAGACCGTCAGCACACATGAAACGATCGGATATTCAACAAATAATTTGTTTGCAGTCTACTTTGTGCCAGCTTCAGAAGACAATTTAGTTCAAATCCCAGCTGTCTTTTCCAAGATATGCAACTATGGCCTAACCTCTTCATGCCTTTGTTTCTTCTTCTGTAAAGTAGAAAGAATAATATCAATAACACAACCTTATTGTGATGATTAAGTGAGATAAAGTATGTGCAGTACTTTATACAATATATGGCTCATAGTAAGAGCTAAAAATATAGGAGCTGCTATTTTCTGCAAGGCCCTACTGGAGAAACAGAATCATGATCCCTGCCCTTAATGAGTTTCAGTCCAGCTGAACATGAAACAAGGCAGAGCTAATAAATGTTTGGACATTGGTATTAATGGATTTGCAAGGTGTTGGGAGGAGAGAGACTACAAATGTTAGATTTTATGACAAACAAGTATTATAGAATTTCTGAGACAGGAGAAATCAGTGAAGGCTGGCTTAGTATGGAAAGCTGTCCGAAAAGGGGCTTTAAAAATAGGTTAAGTTTGGATAGGTAAGAAAGAAGAAAAGGCTTATTGAAGAAAAGAACACGAGGCTGGTCCAAAGGTACGGAGTTGTCTTAGTTGATTGTTCGCAGTCAGTTACAGGTGGAACTCCTTTTTCTACTCTTTGGCCCCCTCTCACTACTGTACATGACTAGTCTTTAAAATAAAAGGAGCATGAATGAAGATGAAGATTTAGAAGGTGAAATGGGCATAGTGTATAGGTAGGATAGTAAAAGGAGAATATTTAATTGTACCTATGGAATGTGAGATGAGTAACATGATGAAGACAGTGTGTAAGGAACGTTAATTTGTGAGCAGTACATGTGGTACTTGAATGAAAAATATCCAAGAATGGTGTAATAATAGATCTTTGGTCTGATACGTCAGAGACTTGAGTAATAAGAGTTCCAGTAAGATGGAGTTACACTGATGACATCTAAGTCCATGCCAATATTTATGTTCTATACTTTATTTATTTTTATTTTTGAGACAGAATTTCGCTTTTGTCGTCTAGGCAGGAGTGCAGTGGTGCAATCTTGGCTCACTGCGGCCTCTACCTCCTGAGTTCAAGGATTCTCCTGCCTCAGCCTCCCAAGTAGCTGGGATTACAAGCATACACCACCACACCTGGCTAATTTTTGTATTTTTAGTAGAGATGGGGATTCACCATGTGGGCCATGCTGGTCTTGAACTCCTGGCCTTGAGTTATTCGCCTCAGCCTCCCAAATTACTGGGATTACAGGCGTGAGCCACCGTACCTGGCTCTTGTTCTACAATTTCTATATTTCTGGGTTGCCTTGGTGTTAGTGGGAATGAAGGGGAAGAGAGAGATGTAACATTTTGAAGGTAGTCATGTTACAATAGGAGTTCAGTAGTCGGGGAAGAAAGTGATTCCCACAGTGTGAATCTGGATTCAGGTTTACATGTCTAGGAGAGTATGGTGAACCTGGAAGTCAGAGAGATATTTCAGGGCACATGGGAGTGGTAACAGGACATCCAAAGGGGATGTCTAGTTGGTGGATGTGTGGAGAATGGCACAGAAGTGAATCTACTTCAGGACAGTTTTTCCCTCTACTTAGTGGAACCTATGTGTCTACATAACCATGCGGCTTGCTCCCCTCTTTGTTCAGGTCTTTACTCATGTCACCATATTAAGGCCTCTGACTGCCTCCCCCCATAAACTACGCATAGTTCCTGTCAAGAAAGTGTTCTCAATAATTTTCCATCTTTTTTTTTTTTTTTTTTTTTGAGACAGAGTCTCACTCTGTCACCCAGGCTGGAGTGCAATGGTGTGATCACGGCTCATTGCAACCTCTGCCTCCCTGGTTCAAGCAATTCTCCTGCCTCAGTCTCCCAAATAGCTGGGATTACAGGTGCCCACCCCACACCCAGTTTTGTGGGGTTTTTTTTGTTTTTTTTTTTTTGAGATGGAGTTTCGCTCTTGTTACCCAGGCTGGAGTGCAATGGCACGATCTCGGCTCACCGCAACCTCTGCCTCCTGGGTTCAGGCAATTCTCCTGCCTCAGCCTCCTGAGTAGCTCAGATTACAGGCACGTGCCACCATGCCCAGCTACTTTTTTGTATTTTTAGTAGAGACGGGGTTTCACCACGTTGACCAGGATGGTCTCGATCTCTTGATCTCGTGATCCACCCGCCTCGGCCTCCCTAAGTGCTGGGATTACAGGCGTGAGCCACCGCGCCCGAAAGTTTTGTATTTTTGATAGAGACAGAGTTTTGTCTTGTTGGCCAGACTTGGCTGGAACTCCTGACAGGTGATCCACCTGCCCCAGCCTCCCAAAGTGCTGGGATTACACATGTGAGCCACCGTGGGCCTTACATCTATTTTTAAGTAAGTTACTGGGTTCTGACAGGGAGGGTTGGATATAGCTCTAATAGCTATTAGGTCTTTTTACTCTTTCTAGCTGTGTACCATAGAAACGTTTGTTTCTTTTCTTTCTTTCTTTTTTTGAGACAGTCTCCCTCTGTCACCTAGGCTGGAGTGCAGTGGCATAATCTTGGCTCCCTGCTACCTCCACCTCCTAGGTTTAAACTATTTTTGTGCCTTAGCCTCCCAAGTAGCTGGGATTACAGGTTCGTGCCACCATGCCTGGCTTTTTTTTTTTTTTTTTTTTGTATTTTTAGTAGAGATGGTTTTTTGCCATGTTAGCCAGGCTGGCCGTGAACCCCTGGCCTCTTGCCTCAGTCTCCCAAAGTGCTGGGATACAGGTATGAGTCACAGTGCCTGGCCTACACCTTGTGTTTGTTTTGTTTTGTTTTGTTTTGAGGCGTTGTTTCGCTCTTGTTGCCCAGGCTGGAGTGCAATGGCTCAATCTCTGCTCGCTGCAACCTCTGCCTCCCGGGTTCAAGCAATTCTCCTGTCTCAGCTTCCCGAGTAGCTGGGATTACAGGCATGCACAACCACAATCGGCTAATTTTGTATTTTTTTTTTTTCAGTAGAGACATGGTTTCTCCATGTTGGTCAGGCTAGTCTGGAACTCCTGACCTCAGGTGATCTGCCGGCCTTGGCCTCCCAAAGTGCTGGGATTATAGGCGTGAGCTACCACGCCCAGACTATAGCTTGTGGTTTTCTTTTTTGAGACTGCGTCTCGCTCTGTTGCCTAGGCTAGAGTGCAGTGGCACGATCTCAGCTCACTGCAACCTCTGCCTCCCAGGTTCAAGCGATTCTCCTGCCTCAGCCTCCTGAGTAGCTGGGATTGCAGGTGCTTGCCACCACGCCCAGCTAAATTTTGTATTTTTAGTATAGATGGGGTTTTACCATATTGGCCAGGCTGGTCTTGAACTCCTGACCTGGTAATTTGCCTGCCTCGGCCTCCCAAAGCGCCAGGATTACAAACACGAGTCACTGCACCTGGCCTTCTTCTTTTTTTTTTTTTTTTTTTTTTGAGACAGAGTTTCGCTCTTGTTACCCAGGCTGGAGTGCAATGGTGCAATCTCGGCTCACCGCAATCTCCACCTCCTGGGTTCAGGCAATTCTCCTGTCTCAGCCTCCTGAGTAGCTGGGATTACATGCATGTGCCACCATGCCCAGCTAATTTTTTCTATTTTTTAATAGAGACAGGGTTTCACCATGTTGACTCGGATGGTCTCGATCTCTTGACCTCATGATCCACCTGCCTCAGCCTCCCAAAGTGCTGGGATTACAGGCTTGAGCCACCACGCCCGGACTTTTTTTTTTTCTTCTTTGAGACGGAAGTCTTGCTCTGTTGCCAGGCTGGAGTACAGTGGCACAATCTTGGCTCACTGCAACCTCCGCCTCTTGGGTTCAAGTGATTCTCCTGCCTCAGCCTCCCAAGTAGCTGGGACTACAGTCATGTGCCACCACCCCTGACTAAGTTTTTGTATTTTCAACAGAAACAGGGTTTCATCATGTTAGCTAAGATAGTCTTGATTTCCTGACCTCATGATCCACCTGCCTCGGGCTCCCAAAGTGCTGGGTTTACAGGAGTGAGCCACTGCACTGGCTGGGAGTTTTTAACTTGTATGCCACTCATCCTTCATAGGAGTGTGCTACATTCTGATCAGGATATAAGATATATTTTAGCATTCATATTGTAAATCACAGTGTTAATTCATAGTGGTATCTGTCAAGTGGAGTGTTTAACTGACTGAAAGCCACCTGATGCACTCTTTGGAGATAAAATTTGCCCCAGCTAAGAGATATTAATAGGATCTAATGTCAAGTTGGTACCAAAGAAGTGTCTATTGGAACAAAGGGTAAACTTGGACTTGTGGAGAGCCTAGACAGAACAACAAACTTCTTTGTTGTAACAGATCAAAGGGTGACCAAATAGAAAGTGTGATGATTAGAAAGTCTTTTCAAGTTTCCAAATTGGGTTTTTTACAACTAGCACTTGCATTTTTGTAATTCCTTTTGGTGTCCTGCTGAAAATTTTGTATTTAGAAGTATGCCAGTAACTCAAAAACTATTGTACAACACTATCTTAAATATTAAATTATCTCACACCTCATACTGCTTGTTACCCCTTTGTCCTACTTTAAACTGTAGGGTCATCCCCAGAGCAACACCTATATCACCTATAGGGCAGTTCCTATCCAGAGAAAGTATTTGTTTTTGTAAACATTGAATAAGTGCTTTAAACTCTTGAGGTAAAACTACAATGGGGTTGTTAAAGGTATTGTGTCTAGAGCGATAATTTCTTCATGTAGCCTGATATGCAGTGACTTGCTTCTCTAGCCATCTGGCATTTGAAGGTCCTGCCTGTCCTCTTGCTTCCCAGTATTTTTTTCCTTTTTTTTCCTATGACACAGCCTCAGGAGGTCCTAAAAACATGTGCCTTCCCTTATGCATGGATTCTTATGCATGGTATTTGTGGACTGGGAAATCATAACTACTTTCTGAGGGAATTACCTGCTTTGGGATTTCTCTTAGGTTTTGCTGAGGATTTCTATGTGGCAGTTCTGACAGAAGTGAGAAACAACATTTGTGCTTTATTTGCTGAGTCTTCTGAATGGTGGTGGTTTCACAAATTATAGAAATAAAAATATTCTCATTCTGTAGTAAAAGTCTGAATTCAAGGAGGGACAGGTAATACGATCCCTGTTTTCCAGGATGGAAAAACTGCAGGTACAGAAAGATTAAAGAGCCGTCTAGAGATCACACTGCAAGACACTGGGAATTGGATCTGGGTCTTCTAACTCATTTGTAGAGTCTGATATATTTCAGGAAGATGATACCGAAGGTCTTCTTTTCAGTCTGTCTTTTTCTTGGCATGTAAATTCAAGGTACAATGCGAGGCCTTCAGTGACTGGATGAAACATTGTACTGAGAAAATTGAAGGCACTTGCCAAACGTGTACAATAATGTCCTGGAAATACAAACTACCAGCTATATGCTAAGAGAAAAAAAAAACCAAAGTGTTCTGTTTGGGTTTATAGAGAGGAAGTATCTCTAATGCCTCAGTTCTTCAAGTCCTGTGGAAAAGCATTAGCTGTACATAGGAGTGCAGTTCGTTTTGTGTTTGTTTAAACCTACAAGAGGAAAAGCAAATGATTCTTGGCAGTCTGACTAATAAGCAAGCAGAGTATGTATCATCTTATCTAATAGATGTGGCACTCTTTGTTCTTCTTCCTTTTTTTAAATTTTTTTTGTAGGCGGAGTCTTGGTCTTGTCACCCAGGCTGGAGTACATTGGCTCCATCTTGGCTGAATACAGCCTCTGCGTCTTGGGTTCACCTGATTCTCCTGCCTCAGGCTCCCAGGTAGCTGGGATTACAGGCTCCTGCCACCACACCCAGCTAATTTTTGTTTTTTGTTTTTTTTTTGAGATGGAGTTTCGCTCTTGTTACCCAGGCTGGAGTGCAATGGCGCGATCTCGGCTCTCTGCAACCTCCGCCTCCATGCTGTTTTATACTTTTCCCTCTAAGTCCTATTTATTTATTCATTCTTCCTCCATCCCATTCTTTTCCTCTGTACCACTGTGTACATTTTATCAGGCAGAGAAGTGGGAAGAATAATATTACTGACAAAAGAACACTATGGGCAAAGTAAAGAAAGTACCTGATATGTTTTCAATGAATGACCAGCAACTACCTGGCATAGAGGGTACTTGAGGGACAGTAGTAGGAGGTAAAATGAGAAATCTAGATCCTGGGAACAAATTTTTGAGGCCCTCAAAAGTCATGCCATGTAGTTTGAGGTTTTAAAGAGAGAAGTGGTGGTAAATCTGTTTTACAAAGTAACTGGGTGGCGAGTGGGTTAGAGAAGGAAAAAGTTTAGGATTCTGTTACATTAGCCTGGGTGAGAGAGGCTGGAGTTGGGTTTTCACTAGAGAGAATAGGTAACCATTTGAATATTTCAGAAATACAACCAAGAGGATTTTGGTTATTGAATTGGAAAGACTACGAAAAAAAAATGAGAACAAATGTAATTTTGTATTTTTAGTAGAGATGGGGTTTTGCCATGTTGGCCAGGCTGGTCACAAACTCCTGACCTCAGGTGATTTCCACCACCTCAGCCTCCCAAAGTGCTGGGATTACAGGTGTGAGCCACCTCTCCGGCCAACGTTGAGCTTCTTTTCATATGCTTATTTTCCATCTGTATATCTTTGGTGAAGTGTCTGTCAGATCTTTTGCCCACAGGAGTGGGGTTGTTTGTTTTCTTATTGTTGAATTTTAAGAGTTCTTTATATATATCCTGGGTCCAAATCCTTTATCAGATATGTTATTCACAAATATTTTCTCCCAATCTGTGGCTTATTTTTTCATTTTCTTCACAGTGTCTTTCACAAGCAAAAGTTCTAAATTGTTATAATACCTAATTTATCTGTTTTGTTCTTTTATGAATTGTGTCTTTGAAGTCATCTTAAAAACTTATTGTCGGCCGGGCACGGTGGCTCAAGCCTGTAATCCCAGCACTTTGGGAGGCCGAGGCGGGTGGATCACGAGGTCGAGAGAGCGAGACCATCCTGGTCAACATGGTGAAACCCCGTCTCTACTAAAAATATAAAAAATTAGCTGGGTGTGGTGGCGCGTGCCTGTAATCCCAGCGCTTAGGAGGCTGAGGCAGGAGAATTGCTTGAGCCCAGGAGGCAGAGGTTACGGTGAGCCAAGATCGCGCCATTGCACTCCAGCCTGGGTAACAAGAGCGAAATTCCGTCTCAAAAAAAAAAAAAAAAAAAAAAAAAAAAACTTATTGTCAAACCCAGGGTCATGCAAATTTTGTTTTCTTTTCTTTTTTTTTAGATGGAATTTTGCTTTGTTGCCCAGGCTGAAGTGCAGTGGCTCAATCTCGGCTCACTGCAACCTTTGTCTCTCGGGTTCAAGCAATTCTTCAGCCTTGGCCTCCTGAGTAGCTGGCATTACAGGCACACACCACCACACCCAACTAATTTTTGCATTTTTAGTAGAGATGGGGTTTTGTCATGTTGGCCAGGCTGGTCTTGAACTCCTGATTTCTGGTGATCCACCTGTCTCAGCCTCCCAAAGTGCTATGATTACAGGCAAAAGCCACTATACTGGCTTCCCCCTTTTTTTTTTTTTTTTTTTAAGGTGTCTTATAACTTCGTACTGTACATTTAGGTCTGTGATCAACTTTGAATTAACTTTTGTATAAGGTTGTATATCAGATATATATGTGAATGTTCATTTGTAACAGCACCATTTTTGAAATACTATCCTTTCTCCATTGAATTGGCTTTTGCACCTTTGTCAAAACTGATTATATTTTTGAGTCTGTTTCTGGTATCTCTGTTCTGTTCCATTGAACTATGTGTCTGTTCTTTCACCAATATCACATTGTCTTGTATTGAAGCTTTATATTAAGTCTTGAAATTGAATAGTGTTAGCTCTCCAGCTTATCTACGTTATTGTTTTAGTCCGTTTATTATTTCTTTCTTTTTTTTTTTTTTTTTGAGACGGAGTTTCGCTCTTGTTACCCAGGCTGGAGTGCAATGGCGCGATCTCGGCTCACCGCAACCTCTGCCTCCTGGGTACAGGCACACACCACCATGCCCAGCTAATTTTTTTGTATTTTTAGTAGAGACGGGGTTTCACCATGTTGACCAGGATGGTCTTGATCTCTTGACCTCGTGATCCACCCGCCTTGGCCTCCCAAAGTGCTGCGATTACAGGCTTGAGCCACTGCACCCGGCCTATTATTTCATCATATAGACGCATCATGATTTACTTAACCAGTTTTCTGCTGAAGGACATTTGAAGTGTTCAGTTTCTTGCTGTTACAAATGATGCTGAGATGAACATCTCTGCACATACGTATTTTTGCCCTTATATGATTCGCTCTTCAGGATAAATTGCTAGAATGATATAGTTGGTTGAGAGGATACACACATGGCTTTTTCCCCCCATCTTCTTCCACTTCAAGAGCTTCAGTAGAGGGTATATTTTGTATTATTGTTCTCATTGAGGTTAAAATCACCTAATATTAACCATTTAAAAATGAACAATTCAGTCACATAGTACAATCACAATGTGGTACAGCCACCACGTCTATTTAGTTGCAAAATAGTTCATCACCCCAAAAGAAAATCCCATATCCATTAAGCAGTTACTCACCATTTCTCTTTCCAGGCAGCCCTGGAAACCTCCAGTCTGCTGTCTCTATAGATTTACCTATTCTGGGTTATTTCATATATATGAGAGAGAGAGAGAGACACACACACACACACACACACACACACACACACACACAGAGAGAGAGAGAGAGAGAGAGAGAGAGAGAGCGAGCGAGCAAGTGAGCGAGAGAGGCAGGCTGGTTCCACCTCTGCCTTCCAAAGTTCTGGGATTACAGGCATGAGCCACCATGCCTAGCCTGTGTCTGGCTTCTTTCACTTACATTAGTTGTAGCATGTATTGGTACTTTATTCCTTTTTTTTTTTTTTTTTTTTTTTTTTTTTGGAGACGGAGTTTCCGCTCTTGTTACCCAGGCTGGAGTGCAATGGCGCGATCTCGGCTCACAGCAACCTCCGCCTCCTGGGTTCAAGCAATTCTCCTGCCTCAGCCTCCTGAGTAGCTGGGATTACAGGCACGTGCCACCATGCCCAGATAATGTTTTGTATTTTTAGTAGAGACGGGGTTTCACCATGTTGACCAGGATGGTCTCGATCTCTTGACCTCGTGATCCACCCGCCTCAGCCTCCCAAAGTGCTGGGATTACATGGTACTTTATTCCTTTTTTTTTGAGACGGAGTTTCACTCTTGTTACCCAGGCTGGAGTGCAATGGTGCGATCTCGGCTCACTGCAACCTCCGCCTCCTGGGTTCAGGCAATTCTTCTGCCTCAGCCTCCTGAGTAGCTGGGATTACAGGCACGCGCCACCATGCCCAGCTAATTTTTTTTTTTTTTTTTTTTTTTTTTTTTATGAGAGGGAGTTTCGCTCTTGTTACCCAGGCTGGAGTGCAATGGCGCGATCTCGGCTCACCGCAACCTCTGCCTCCTGGGTTCAGGCAATTCTCCTGCCTCAGCCTCCCGAGTAGCTGGGATTACAGGCACGCGCTACCATGCCCAGCTAATTTTTTGTATTTTTGGTAGAGACGGGGTTTCACCATGTTGACCAGGATGGTCTCGATCTCTTGACCTCGTGATCCACCCGCCTCGGCCTCCCAAAGTGCTGGGATTACAGGCTTGAGCCACCGCGCCCGGCCCTACTTTATTCCTTTTAATAGTTGAATAATTTTCCGTAGTATGTCTATACTACAGTTAGTTTATCTGTTGGTAGACATTAGCACCTTTAGGCTATTGTAAATAACACTACTATGAATACAAGTGTACATGTTTGTTTTAGTACCTGTTTTGAATTATTTGGGGTATATACCAGGGAGTGGAATTGCTAGATCATGTGGTAATTCTGTATTTAACTTTTTAAGGAACTGCCATAGTGTTTTTCCACAGTGGCTATAACTTTTTACATTCCCACCAGCAAAGTACAAGGGTACCAGATTTCTCCCTATTGGTTCTAACACTTATTATTTTCCTTTTTAAAAAATTATAGCCATCCTAGTGGGTATGAAAGTGGCATCTTACTGTGGTTTTGATTTATATTTCCCTAGTGGCTAATGATTTTGAACATTTTTTGGTGTGTTTGTTGGCCATTTGTATCTTCTTTGGAAAAATAGCTGTTCAAAGTCGTTTGCTCATTTTACACTTGAGTTGTTTTTTGTTGATGAGTTGCACACATTATATTTTGAAACATATTGCCATACTACTTTGGAGAAAGTTTATACCAGTAGTATATCTGTTTCACCTCACATTTGCAGTTCTGTGTATTCCCTGTCTTTTTCATTCTTGTCACTCTGGTAAATAACAAATGGATTTCATTTTAATTACACTTCCAAGGGAGGTTAATTATCTTTTCAAGGATGTATTGGCCATTGGTATTTCTCCTTAATTTTATTTTTGTAGGAATGTTGTCCCTCTGTTTCCAGGGCTGGTCTTGAACTCTTGGCCTCAGGCGATCCTCATACCTCAGCCTCACAAAGCACTGGGATTACAGATGTGAGCCACTTTACCTAGCATGGCCACCTTTGTTTGTCTTTTTTGAGTTTTCTGTTTGTTACGCCTTTTATTTATTTTTTCTTTGAGATATGGTCTTACTCTGTTGCCCAGGCTAGAGTGCAGTGGTACAGTCTCTGCTCACTGCAGCCTCTACCTCCCAGGCTCAAGTGATCTTTCCACCTCAGCCTACCGAGTAGCTGTGACTACAGTCCCAGGTGTGCCACCCACACCTAACTAATTTTATTTGTTTGCTTTTGTAGAGACGGGGTTTTGCCATGTCACCCAGGCTGGTCTTCAACTCCTAAGCTCAAGCCATCTGCTTGCCTTTGCCTCCCAAAGTGTTGGAGTTATAGGCGTGAGACACCATTCTTGGCCAGCCATTAAAAAAAAAAAATACTAGAAGGCCGGGCGCGGTGGCTCAAGCTTGTAATCCCAGCACTTTGGGAGGCCGAGGCGGGTGGATCACGAGGTCGAGAGATCGAGACCATCCTGGTCAACGTGGTGAAACCCCGTCTCTACTAAAAATACAAAAAAATTAGCTGGGCATGGTGGCGTGTGCCTGTAATCCCAGCTACTCAGGAGGCTGAGGCAGGAGAATTGCCTGAACCCAGGAGGCGGAGGTTGCGGGGAGCCGAGATCGCGCCATTGCACTCCAGCCTGGGTAACAAGAGCGAAACTCCGTCTCAAAAAAAAAAAAAAAAAAAAAAAATGCTAGAGAGAGAGAGAGAGATTGAGAGAGAGATAGATCTCACTGTTGCCCAGGTTGGTCTCAAACTCCTGAGTGTAAGCAGTCTTCTCACATCAGCCTCCCAAAGTGTTAGGATTATAGGCATGAGCCACCACACCCAGCCTACAAATAGTTTTTTAACACTCTTTTTGAAAGAGTTCATGTCTGCCAGGTGTGGTGGCTCATGTCTGCAATCCTAACACTTTGGGAGGCTGAGGTGAGTGGATCACTTGAGCCCAGGAGTTAGAGACCAGCCTGAACAACATGACAAAACTCCATCTCTATAAAAAATTTAAAAATTAACCTTGGCCTGCTGGTGCACAACTGTGGTCCCAGGACTACTTGGGAGGTCGAGATGGGAGAATCGCTTGAGCCTGGAAAGTTACTGCAGTCAGCTGAGATTGCACCACCACACTCCAGCCTGGGCAACAGAGCACGACTCTGTCTCTTAAAAAACAGAAAAAAGCCGGGCGCAGTGGCTCAAGCCTGTAATCCCAGCGGTTTGGGAGGCCGAGGTGGGCGGATCACGAGGTCAAGAGATCGAGACCATTCTCGCTGTGATGAAACCCCGTCTCTACTAAAAATACAAAAATTAGCCAGGTGTGGTGGCATGCGCCTGTAGTCCCAGCTACTCGGGAGGCTGAGGCAGAAGAATCGCTTGAACCCAGGAGGAGGAGGTTGCAGTGAGCCGAGATTGCACCACTGCACTCCAGCCTAGCGACAGAGCAAGACTCCGTCTCAAAAAAAAAAAAAAAAAAAAAAAAAAACAGAAAAAAAAAAAGAAAAGGAAACCATTATTACAAGTACTGTGTTAGGTAATGAGAAGTAAACCAAAAAAAGAAAAAGGAAAGGAAAAAAAAAGGAAAGGAAATTGTGTAGCTAACCAAACATATCCAGACCTAAGTATGCCTGGCTAACACAGGACCCCACAGTTAACCTGCAGTTACCTACAAGTATGTAGGGAAGAGCAACAGGGGCAATAAAGGCATGAAAGCCCTGGGTGTGTATTCATTTCTATTAGCAACACTAGCAACTAGTGACTTTTGTTTCCTGAGATGATATGTTGCCCCATCAACCTCATAGACTAAAGTGATCCTTCCACCTCAGCCTACCAAATAGCTGGGACTACAAGTGTGTGCCACCACACCCATGCTCAGCTAATTTTTAAATTTTTTATCCCTATGTTGTCCAGGCTGGTCTCGATCTCCTGAGGTCAAGTGATCACTCCCTACTTAGTGCTTATCTACCTGGCATCATTTTAAACATTTTGCATGCACTAACACTAATCTTCAGATAACCTCATAAGGAGTGTAGGTGCTCGTATTATCCTCATTTTATAGATGGGGACGCTTGAAGCAACAAAAAAATTAGATATTTAAATAATCTGCTAAGTGAAGGCCACTGCTGGATGGCAGAGGCAAAATTTGAACCTAGATGGTCCACTCCATGATACTCTTTTGTCTCCTCCTAACTTAGACATGGACCTCCAAGTACTGGAGTATCTCAGCTCTCATATGCTATTTTAGTTATCTTGAGATAAAATATCACTGAAATCATCAAAGATGGGCCAATCTTGAGGCTGTCAAGATGGCCAAAGAATGGAAACTTCATTATGAACATTACTTTCTCTCTTAAGCCCTTTGTTTTTGTGTCAGCATTATGGTCACATGGCGTTGTCTGTGTGTATATTTGTAGCTTTCTCTCATAAGAACCTTGAAGGGGTTCAGTGTGTGGTAGCTGTCTTTTCCTCAGTTTCTGGAATTTAATTTCACCTCAGTAGGAATTCATTACTTAAAGCAAACAAATACACCAGAGTCAAATGGGGATAAAAATTCTACTAGTAGGAGGCAGCAGAAATAGCTCGGGTTATAGGCAGGGCATCCTGGCATTAGTTCTGTCTCTGCTTCCAGCCAGTTACATGGTCAGGGGAGCCTCAGTATTCTCTAATACACAGTTTTGGGTGTTTGGACTGGATGGATGTTCTGAATTTCCTTATGCCCGTGCTTCTCCAGTGTTGGTTTGCAGGTGAACTTCCAAGCTGCTGCTGCAGAAGCTCTATGTTGCAGTTTCTCATGTTTTAACTTAAAAATACATGCCAATTTTGCATTCTCTGCCCTAATGTTTCTTTAGATGTCAAAATGTTTCAATTTTTTAAAATTACTTAGTAAGATTGATGCTTCAGAAGAATGTACCACATGCATATTATACACATCTCAGTTTGAAAACTGTAGCCTTATGTGATTCTGGTTTCTTTTCCCTTAAAGGGAAGAGCCATAGGAAAGAATAAAAGCCATAATCTGCACTCTAAATTTCAAACCATGAGTTTCACCACACTTACAAAGCAGGCACAGGTTCTTCTGCTTTTTTTTTTTTTTTTTTTTTGAGACAGAGTTTCACTCTTGTTACCCAGGCTGGAGTGCAATGGTGCAATCTCGGCTCACCGCAACCTCCGCCTCTTGGATTCAGGCAATTCTGTCTCAGCCTCCTGAGTAGCTGGGATTACAGGCATGCACCACCATGCCCAGCTAACTTTTTGTATTTTTAGTGGAGACGGGGTTTCTCCTTGTTGACCAGGATGGTCTCGATCTCTTGACCTCGTGATCCACCCGCCTTGGCTTCCCAAAGTGCTGGGATTACAGGCTTGAGCCACCGCGCCCGGCCCAAAAAAAGTTATTTTTTTAATGAAAAAGTAAAGTTAATCAAGAGATCAACCTTTCCCCTACTCTTCAACATCTCTTCAGTTGAACTTGTTTAAAGGAAAATCATCTTCCCAGTGAGTCCCAACATCCTTTAAGAAAATAATTTTTCCTTTCGTGTACCTATGATAAAACTGTCTTTTCTCCCGAAGCTTGGACTGTTGGAACTAGAAGAAATTAGCTGGGCATGGTAACAGGTGCCTGTAATCCCAGCTACTTGGGAGCCTCAGGCAGGAGAATCGCTTGAACCTGGGAGGGGGAGGTTGCAGTGAACCAAAATCTCGCCACTGCACTCCAGCTTGGGAAACAGAGACTCCATCTTAAAAAAAAAAAAGAAAAGAAAAGAAAGAAAGAACTAGAAGAGATGTTAGATGTGAGAAACTTGAGGTTCCAGAAGAGAAATCTGACCTTCTTTCCCTCCCTCCTTCGCTCCCTCTCTCTCTCCTTTTTCCTCCCTTCTTTCTCTTCCTTCCTTCCTTCCCTCCCTTCGTCTTTTCTTTTTTCTTTCTTCTTTCTTTTTCTTCTTTCCTTTCCTTCCTTTTTTTCTTTTCTTCCTTTCTTTTTTATTTTTATTTTTTTTTAATTTTTCTTTATTTTTTTTCCCTTTCTTTCTTTCTTGTTGTGCTGCCCAGGCTGGAGTGTAGTGGTGCAGTTATGGCCCACTGCAGCACACGCTCTTGAACTTAAGCAACCCTCCCATCTTAGCCTCCTGAGTAATTGAGACTACGTGCATGCCACCATACCTGACTAATTTTTTATTTTTTATTTTTTGATAGAGACAGTCTCACAATGTTGCCCAACTGGTCTTGAACTCTGGGCTCAAGTGAGCTGCCTGCCTAGGCCACCCATAGTGCTGGGATTACACGTGTGAGCCACCATGCCTGATGAGAGTCCTTACTATTAACCATTTTTCCAAATATTATGTGCTTCTCGCCATTATGTCCACTAGACAGTTGAATATACAGGTCTGGCACCACAAAAAGAGAACTAGATTGTGGATATGGATTTTGGGAGTTATCAGCACAATAATGGTTGTAGAAGCCATGGGTGTCACCCAGAGAAAGTTTATAATACAAAAAGGGCAGGTGGATGCCATAAAGACTGCTATTTCTCAATATTGTTCCCTGATGGGTATTGCTAATAGATCAGTGACTGGCCTCAGTAAAATAGATGGAAGAAGGTCTAGTGGGATAAGAAGAAAAACCTGGAAAGAATGGTGCCCTTGAAGCCTCAAAGGGGAGTGATTTATGAAGGAGAGAGAGCTCAATAGTATCAGATTGTTGCTTTTTCCATTACTTGTTTTGAGAGCTTAGTAGAAAACTGTTATATTTGGCAGTCAGGTTCGTTAATGATCTCAGTGAGATACCCATGGGGCAGTGGAGGGCAGCAAGCAGTGGATGATTATATTGAGCCATAATCCAAGGTTATGGTTTTCAAGGCAGGTATAATCCATTGAGGCAAGAAAGTGATTGAAGGACTTTAAGATCTAATTTGAAATGGGAAGGACATGAGTGAAAAGGTGAATGATAGCTTGCAGGGAAGGAACCAAACCAGGGGACAGCTTTCCCTTTTGCTTGTAGACAGCTATATTGGGACATCACAGCCAGCACCCAGAGCTCTGGGATCTGCCCACTGCCACAGACACTGCTGCTGATTAGCACACTCAGGGCCACCCTACAGCAAGGCAACCCAAAGAGATAGAGCCTTAAAAGGATGGGATCTTTGGCTGTACACTAAAAAAATTGTGGGGAGTATCTGCAAAGTGAAATTTCTTTAGATCAGAGATTCTCAATTTCAGGACTATTGACATTTTTGGGCCAGATAATTCTTTGTGGTAGGGGTGAGGGCTAGACCAGAGTGCATCATTGAATGTTTAGCAGCATCCTTGCCCTCTACCCTCTAGATGCTGGTAGCATTCCCAACTCCACAGTTGTGACAATAAAAAATGTTTCTTGCTGGGTACAGTGGCTCACACCTACAATCCCAGCACTCTGGGAGACTGAGGCGGGCGGATCACCTGAGGTCAGGAATTTGAGACCAGCTTGGCCAACATACTGAAATCCCATCTCTACTAAAAACACAAAAATAGGCTGTAATCCCAGCACTTTTGGAGGCTGAGGCAGGTGGATCACAAGGTTAAGAGTTCAAGACCAACCTGGCCGATATGGTGAAACCCTGTCTCTACTAAAAATACAAAAATTAGCTGGGTGTGGTGGCATATGCCTGTAGTCCCAGCTACTCAGGAGACTGAGGCAGAATCACTTGAACCTGGGAGGCAGAGGTTGCAGTGAGCTGAGATTGCGCCACACACTCCAGCCTGGGTCCATCTAAAAAAAAAAGAAAGAGAAAAAAAAACACACACAAAAATTAGCCAGGTATGGTGGCAGGTGCTTGTAATCCCAGCTACTTTAGGGTTTGAGGCAGGAGAATTGCTTGAACTCAGGAGGCAGAGGTTGCAGCAAGCCAAGATTACACCACTGCACCCCAGCCTGGGCAGTACAGCAAGACTCCATCTAAAAAAAAAAAAAAAAAAAGATTCTGGACATTGCCAGATGTCCCCCAGTGAACAAAATCACTTTGAGTTGAGAACCACTGCTCTGGATTCTGCTGGTTTTCCTGTAGGTCTCTGTTGTTGATTTCTTTGTTTTTTTGGTTTTTCCATATCTTTTTTTTTTTTTTTTCCGAGGCAGAGTCTTACTCTGTGGCCCAGGCTGGCGTGCAGTGGTGCAATCTTGGTTCACTGCAACCTCCACCTCCCTGGTTCAAGCGATTCTCCTGCCTCAGCCTTCCAAGTAGCTGGGATTACAGGCACGCACCACCACACCTGGCTAATTTTTGTATTCTTAGAAGAGACAGGGTTTCACCATGTTGGCCAGGCTGGTCTTAAACTCTTGACCTCATGATCCACCTGCCTCGGCCTCCCAAAGTGCTAGGATTACAGGCATGAGCCACCACGCCCGGCCCCCTGTTTTTTCCATATCTTCATTGTTATTGTTGTTTGTGGGTTTTTTTTTTAATCTTTTTTTTTCCTCTGTTATAGATTTCTTTTACATTCATTAGCTCCTCTGGGCATTTCAGCTCTGTTGATTTGGAGAGTTCAGGTTATTTCAGCCTTGTACCATTTTTCCAAAATTTATTTTCAGTCTGGAAATAAACCGTCAACAGAGATGAAATAAAAAGGTGTATTTTTCTATAATACCCAATTTAATGCCTAGGACATTAAACGTTTAATGGTTATAAACTTTTATATCATGTATCTCCTTTTATTACAGCTATTTGTGTCTAACTTGGACTCTGAGGACTAGCACTCTTTCTTTCTTTCTTTCTTTTTTCTTTTTTTTTTTTTTTTAAGAGACAGGGTCTTGCTCTGTTGCCCAGACTGGAGTGCAGCAGCACTTTCTTAGCTCACTCCAGTCTTGGACTCCTGGGCCCAAGCAATCCTCCTGCCTCAGGCTCCCAAATTGCTGGAAGGCACATGCCACCATACCTGACTAATTTTTAAATTTTTGGTAGAGATGGAGTCTCACTATGTTGGCCAGGCTGGTCTTGAACTCCTTATCTCAAATGATCCTCCTACTCAGCCTTCTAAAGTGCTGGGATTATAGGTGTGAGCCACCATGACTGGCCATGGGACTTTCTTCATCTTCTTTGTGTAACTAACCTCTTGCAGTATACCTTACACATAGTACCCTCTTAATAAATGTTTGCAGAGATAAGTCAGTTATGTTAGATAATTGATGAAGTGGGTTAAACCTGGAATTTTTCAGAATATTTCCGTCATCAGGCCCTACCAAGAAGCCAGTAGTCCCTCAGTATTGTCCAAATATTGTTTGTGCAGAGAAAAGCATTTGATTCCAAATAATGTCTATATACACAGATCACAGGTGTCCTTTGGGAGAAGGAGAAATGGAGCAGAGTAGCATGCTGTCTTTGAAAGATAACACAGATCCTTTTGGCTCTTCCCAGCATTCAGGATGATTGTAGGTAGGGTGATGCTGAAACTAATTGAAGCTGAAAAATAGGGGAAATGTAAGACATTCAGCTACAGATCTCATATGTGAATGTTTGCTAGGCTGGTAATAAAATCATAAGCCTGATTGTGGCATTTACAGCAGGGATGTGACCTAAACCTCTGGACCAAATGTGATGTTTACAAACTTGATTGATTTCTGAGTTTGTTTAGATATTTATGCTTGGTGAAAATGTGAAAAATGTTGTGTTTTTGCTTCTTAGCTGTGCAGTATGATTTTAATTGATAAAGGATACCCGTAAAAACACAATTCATAACTATACAGCTCAATACATTATCAAAAAATTAAAATACCTGTGTAACCACAACTCAGCTGAATTTCAGTTCAAGAAATAGAACATTATCAGCTTTTATAATTTTGAAAATTTTATTTTATTGCTGCTATTCACTGGTTTCTCATTGTGCCTAAAAGCTATCATCCAAGTCTTTTTTTTTTTAATTGTGGTATAACATTGACCATTAACCATTCCAGTGGCCATTTTAGTCCTTTCAGTATTTCAGTGGCATTAAGTACATTCACATTGCTCTGCAATCATTACCACCTTCCATCTCCAATAGGTTTTTATCTTCTTAAAATGAAACTGTACCCATTAAACAATAAATCCCTATTCTCCTCTCTCTCCAGTTTCTGGTAACTAACCTTCTACTTTATGTCTCTATGAATTTGACTACTCTAGGTACTTCATATGCATGAGATCGTACAGTGTTTGTTCTTTTGTGATTGACTTATTTCACTTAGCATAGTGTGTTCAAGGTTATCCATGTTGTAGCATGTGTCATCATTTCCTGCCCTTCTTTTTTTTTTTTTTTGAGACAGAGTCTCGCTCTGTAGCACAGGCTGGAATGCAGTGATGCGATCTCGGCTCACTGCAACCTCCACCTCCTGGGTTCAAGCAATTCTTCTGTCTCAGCTTCCTGAGTAGCTAGATTACAGGTGCCTGCCAACATGCCCAGCTAATTTTTGTATTTTTTCATAGAGGTAGGGTTTTACCGTATTTGTCAGGCTGGTCTCGAACTACTGACCTCAGGTGATCCACCCACCTTGGCCTCCAAAGTGCTGAGATTACAGGCATGAGCCACCTCACCCGGCCAATTTCCTGCCTTTCTGAAAGCTGAATAATACTCCATTGTATGCATAGACCACATTTTGTTTGTCCATTTATCTGTGGATGGATATTTGGATTACTTCACCTTTTGGCTATTGTGAATACTGCTGCTGTGAACATGGATGTGTAAATACCTGTCCAACACCCTGTTTTCAATTCTTTTGGGTATATACCTGAAGTGGAATCGATACGTTGTATGTTAATTCTGTTTTATTTTTTGAGGAACTGGCATATTGTTCTTCTTCTAGTTTTTGTTGTTGTTTTAAACTTATAGAGATGGGGGTCTCGTTATGTTGCCTAGGCTGATCTTGAACTCCTGGGTCTACCTTGGCCTTCCAGAGTGTTGGGATTACAGGCATGAGCCACCTTGCCCTTCTCAGAACTGCCATATTGTTTTCCGTAATAGCTGCACCATTTTACATTCCCCTCAGCAATGCACAGGGGTTCCAGTTTGTCTGCATCCTTGCCAACATTTGCTATTTTCTGTTTCTGTTTTTCTTTTTCTAATAGCCACTATAATGATTGTGAAAAAAAGACATCCATGTCTTTTTTTAAATAAACTTTTTGTTATGGAAATTTCCCAACATATGAAAAAAATAGGGCAAATAATGAAATGAACTACCCATATATCCATCACCTAGAGTCAATAGTTATGAACACTTCACCAATCTTGTTTCACTTATAGTCTGTCTCTCCTTTTCCTGTTGTTGCAATGCAGATCACAGTCATATACTTTCATTTATGGTACTTTCATACACTGTTATACAGGTTGAATATCCCTTGTGCAAAATGCTTGGGGCCAGAAGTGTTTTGGTTTCCTAGCTTTTTTTGATTTTGGAATATTTGTATTATATTTACCAGTTGAGCATCTCAAATCTGAAAATCCAAAATCCAAAATACTCCAGTGAGCATCTCCTCCAAATGGTGTGTTTGGTGCTCAGAAGTTTTCAGTTTTGGATTTAGTTAATGACTATAAAACATCCATAAAACCATATTATATGTAAATCAGATGTCTAGTCAGTATCACCCACATATTTATGTCCCATTTCTTTTAATCTGATGATATAAGAGGCAGAGGGTTAACAGATCACCCAAAGATGACAATTTATGTTAGTAACTGAGTTGTAGTACTTTTATGAGTTATAGTTTTTAATTTGTTAACTCTATGAGTTTAAACCATTAATATTCTTTTCTTTTTCCTGATATTTGCTGGCATTTGTATATATCATAAGCGGTACAATAGGCCACTTCCTTTAGTAAATAAGGTCAGCTAGCTCTGGGTTACCTTCTGTTTGAATTATATTTATGTGTCAGTTTTTTTTTAAACTCACCATTTTAAGGGCCTCTAGAAGATACACCTGAAGTCAGATCACAGGAAGAAATTTTATCTAGCCTTCTAGGGTCTCTAATAGAAGGTGCTGGTAGAGATATTTACATTTTGACTTTGTTAGAGGTGTGAGTAATTGTATATTTGCAGCTATGTATATGATACTGATTAACATTAACTAACATTAATCTCAGTGTAAAATTTTAGAATCCTTTTTACTGTAACATACTTAACAGGATTTAGGAATCCTCTACTAGCAAAATGAAGTTGTTGCTATGTGAGCTCTTTAATATTGGATCATTTGGAATTCTAAGCCACAGCAGAGCCAACCAAGGGTTGTGGGAAGAGAAAGAGAGGGGAATTAAACAGTTATTATTAACTCTTCCTCCCTTCAGTTTTGTTGTTGTTGTTGTTGTTGTTGTTGTTGTTGTTGTTTCTTTTTGAGACCGAGTCTTGCTCTGTCACCCAGGCTGGAGTGTAGTGGCACAATCTTGGCTCACTGCAACCTTTGTCTCCCAGGTTCAAGAGATTCTCTTGCCTCTGCCTCCTGGGTAGCTGGGATTACAGGCACACGCTAATTTTCTTGTTTTTTTGTTTTTTTGTTTTTTTGTGTGTGTGTTTTTGTTTTTTTTGAGACGGAGTTTCGCTCTTGTTAACCAGGCTGGAGTGCAATGGCGCGATCTCGGCTCACCGCAACCTCCGCCTCCTGGGTTCAAGCAGTTCTCCTGCCTCAGCCTCCTGAGTAGCTGGGATTACAGGCACGCGCCACCATGCCCAGCTAATTTTTGGTATTTTTAGTAGAGACGGGGTTTCACCATGTTGACCAGGCTGGTCTCAAACTTGTGAGCTCAAGCAATCCGCCCACCTTGGCCTCCCAAAGTGCTGGGATTGCAAGTGTGAGCCACCGGTCCTGGCTCCTTTCGTTTTTTTTTTGTTGTTGTTGTTGTTGTTGTTGTTGTTGTTGTTGTTGTTTCTTTCTTTCTTTCTTTCTTTTTTTTTTTTTTTTTTTTGAGATGGAGTCTCACTCTGTTGCCCAGGCTGGAATGAAGTGGCACGATCTCAGCTCACTGCAACCTCCGTCTCTCCTCAGCTCACTGCAACCTCTGCCTCCTGGGTTCAAGCAATTCTTCTGCCTCAGCCCCCTGAGTAGCTGAGATTACAGGCACATGCCACCACACCCCGCTTATTTTTTGTGTATTTTTAGTAGAGATGGGGTTTCACCCTGTTGGTCATGCTGGTCTCGAACTCCTGACCTCATAATCCACCCACGTCAGCCTCCCAAAGTGTTGGGATTACAGGCGTGAGCCACCACGTCTGGCCTCCCTTTTAATTTTCTTAATTTGCACAGAGGACATCAGTGTATGATAACCATATGACTTTGTATAACATTAGAAGGAATTCTTGTTCAAGATACACAGAAAAGAATATGATTTATGATTCCATTAATTTTCAGGTATGAGAATGCGAGTCTGCTGTCAGGCACAAATTAAATGAGTTAAGGCAGAGTTGATACTTTCCCTATGGCTCCATTTACGTTATTTTTTATTTATATGCTGTTTTACTATTTACTGATTTTATTTCATTGAACATAGCTTCTATCCTTGCTTGGTAAATGACCTCAGTCGCTAAGAGCATAGAGGCTTCTGGGTATTAAACAGTAACACTAAAATTATTTCCCCTTCTCCTTTAGTTATTGTGATAGTAGTAATGCTAATGATAGCAATTAGGTAGTACTGACCCTTATGTGCCACTTAACAATGTGCTAGGCAAAAACTAGGTGCTTTTTAGTAGTAACTCATTTAATCCTCACAATAATCCAAGGAGATAGGTATTATTATTTTCCTTTTACTGATGAGGGATTGAGGCCCAAAGAGGTTAGTAACTGCCTTCTCCAACTACAAATAACTAGTAAGTGGCAGAGCTAGGAAATGAGCTGAGGCAGCCTGGCGCCAGGGTCTTTCCTCCTAACCATTACACTGGACTGTACTTATTTGACACCCATGTAAGTAAAGGGAAACGTGAGATAAAAATGCTTTTAACATCTTTGTGGGTTCTACGGAACTTATTATTTGTTCATTCAGTGCTCCCTGTGGAATCAGTGATTACAGAGAGAACATTTAATCTCAAAGTATTCATCCTTATTTTCAAACTAGTATTTTCAGATCTGTTCTTGGAGACCTTGCATTTAGAAAAAGTACACTTGAACTTTTTAGTCGAATTGGCAGATCAAGAGCTCACAGACAGGATATTGCCTTTGAGTATTTATATTGTCCTTGCTGACCCCTGAAGCAGTAATTTTGATAGATCACAATGTTTCCACTAGAGTACAGCAGTATTAGGGGTTCTGACTTCAAAGTGTGTATGTGTATGTTTTATATGTATTTTTGTAGTTAGACTACTTTTCTATAAATGGAACCAATCTTATACAAATTCTGAAAACCTTTTAGAGCCATTTAAATCCAAGAAATATCTAAGCATTTTGAAGTAGAACTGAACAATCAATGCAAAATGTTACCTTTCTGGAGTCTTGTGATAAGTAAAATAAATAAAACAACCTGCCCAGTTTTCAGTGCTTTAAAGTTCTGGCCTAAAGGACCTCCTTTTAATCTTGCAGAATTAGTTTTTACTTGGGCATGGATTTTCATACCCTTCTTACCTTTAAAACTGAGCTAATAGCGGGCCAGGTGCGGTGGCTCACGCCTGTGATCCCAGCACTTTGGGAGGCCAGGGCAGGTGGATCACGAGGTCAAGAGATCGAGACCATCACGAGGTCAAGAGATCGAGACCATCCTGGTCAACATGGTAAAACCCCATCTCTACTAAAAATAAAAAAAAAAAATTAGCTGGGCATGGTGGCGTGTGCCTGTAATCCCAGCTACTCAGCAGGCTGAGGCAGGAGAATTGCCTGAACCCAGTGAGCCGAGATCACACCATTGCCCTCCAGCCTGGGTAACAAGAGCGAAACTCCATTTCAAAAAAAAACAAAAAACAAAAAAAAAAAACAACTGAGCTAATAGCTGCTATTTGATAAGAAAACCAGTGCTCTGTTTTCTTCTTTCTTTGTTTTGGGTTTTGTAAATCTGGCTGTGCTCTCTGTTAGAATACATGTACCCTGGTGCTTTGGATCAGTGAAGTGTTTGGCAGAAGGGAGAAACCCATCAAAATTTCTATCCATAAGTATGCGTTTTATGGAGGTGGTTGACTTTCTCATGTTAATTTTCTTTCCTTTAGGTCTATGAAGGCCTAGACATCATCACCAACAAGGTTTCTGCCCAAGAGCAGAGAATCTGCCGGCACCACATGATCAGC
This sequence comes from Saimiri boliviensis, assembly GCF_048565385.1. Taxonomy (NCBI): domain Eukaryota; kingdom Metazoa; phylum Chordata; class Mammalia; order Primates; family Cebidae; genus Saimiri; species Saimiri boliviensis. The sequence continues at coordinate 38,617,011 of NC_133459.1, read as the reverse complement.
TTTGTGGATCCTCTTGTGACCAATTACACAGTGGTGGACTTCAGAAATAGAGCAACTGCTCTGATATCCTTACGAAAGGCACGGCTAGGTTTCGTGGGTGAAAGCAGCCCAAGCCAAGAGAGAATTTTTCTTGGTAGCAGCAATTTCTTCTCAAAAGGGGCACCCAATGCCTAACTACTGATGGATGCCATCCCCATCAGACTATGAGCTGAAAGATACAGTGCCTTTGTCACTCAGATTCTTGTCCTTACACTGAGTGGCATCATCATCCTCTGGAAACCTGTTAGAAATGCTGATTCTTGGGCCCCACTCCAGACCTACTGAATTCGAATCTGCATTATAACAGGAGTCCCTGGTGATTCATAACACACATGGAAATTTGAGAAGCACTGTTTTAGTGATAAGAACACTGATTTAAGAATCAAATTTTGGGTTATAGTCCTCAAACTGCGTCTGTTGGCCATGTGAATTTTACTGGGTAAAGCATTTCCTTAACCCCACTGATCTTCGGTTTTCTATCCTTTAAATGAAGATATGAAGTTTATCTATAAATATAATGGAGTTATAGTTAGAATTTCAAAGGGATTGTTAGATGGGAGAGGACTGGAAAATATGGTTCTGGGTAAAACCAATAAATTTTTGCAAAAAGAATAATATAAGGGGGATTGCCCTGTGTGTTAACATGCAGACCACCTTTAGTATCTGGATTGCTATATATTAAAATATTGAAAAGTCATAATAATTATAATAGGATGGGACTTTTTTTTTTTGAGACAGAGTTTCTTGTCAGCCAAGCTGGAGTGCAATGGCATAATCTTGGCCTTTCAAAGTGCTGGGATTACAGGCATGAGCCACCATGCCCGGCCTAGCATGGAACTTATTTAGTACTAGATATATTTGTGTCACAGAATAGAAAACTCAGATACTGATTCAAATGAAAGTGTGTCAATTTTTTTTTTTTCTGGAGACGGTCTCACTCTGTTGCCTAGGTTGGAGTACAGTGGCACTGTCATGGCTCGTTGCTGCCTTGACCCCCTGAGCTCAGGTGATCCTCCCACCTCAGCCTTTCAAATATCTGAGACTACAGGTGTGTACCACCGTACCCAGCTAATAATTTTATTTTTTGTAGAGATGGATTTCGCTATGTTACCAGGCTGGTCCTGAACTCCTGGGCTCAAGTCATCCTCCTGCCTTGGCCTCCCAAAGTGCTGGAATTACAAGTGTGAGCCAACACACCTGGCCCCAATCAGCCTTCTTGATTTGACAGGTGAAGGTACTAGATACTGAGGCCCAAAGGGGAGAAGGATATTTGCTCAATATCACAGTCATTTCATGGCTTGCACAAATAAGTTAAACCTTTTCCTATGAAGTATTCCCTATCCCATCTTATTTCCACTCTCTCCTTTTCTGGAATCTTACCATTTTTTCCTTCCCCTTTTCATTTCTTTGCTTACTTTCCCTTTGTTTATTATACTACAGGTTAAGCATCTGAAAATGTAAAATCCAAAATGCTCCAAAATCTGAAACTTTTGGAGTGCTGACATGATGCTTAAAGGAAATGCTCATTGGAGCATTTTGGTTTTCAGATTTTCAGATTTGGGATGCTCAACCAGTAAGCATAATGCAAATAGTTCAAAATTCATGGGCTGGGCGCGGTGGCTCAAGCCTGTAATCCCAGCACTTTGGGAGGCCGAGGCGGGTGGATCACGAGATCGAGAGATCAAGACCATCCTGGTCAACATGGTGAAACCCCGTCTCTACTAAAAATACAAAAAACTAGCTGGGTGTGGTGGCGTGTGCCTGTAATGCCAGCTACTTAGGAGGCTGAGGCAGGAGAATTGCCTGAGCCCGGGAGGCGGAGGTTGCGGTGAGCCGAGATCGCGCCATTGCACTCGAGCCTGTGTAACAAGAGCGAAACTCCGTCTCAAAAAAAAAAAAAAATTAAAAAAAATTAAAAATCTGAAACATTTCCTTGGTCCCATGTAAGGGATATTTAACCTGTATATAACTGATGTTTTATCTTGCTGTGCAAATGGTATGGTCCCTATACTTAATTTAAAGCGGGAAATAGATAATTTGTTTTCTGTTTTTAAAATAAAGTTTTTTTTCTTTATGATGCTTGATTGGTCCAAAGATCTTTCTTCCCACCCTACCTCAGCCACTTAACGGTTAGTGGGATTCTAGTAGAAAAGAGCTGATCTGTCTCTGTGCCTGCAGATTGGCTGGCAAGAAGAAGTGTGTAAATGATGATTTACCTGGATATTAAGTCTTAAAAAAAATTACTTTCAGCCACACACAGTGGCTCATGCCTGTAACCTCAGCACTTTGAGAGGCTGCAGTGGGCAGATTGCTTGAGCTCAGGAGTTTGAGATCAGCCTGGGCAACATGGTGAAACCCTGCCTCTACAAAAAATACAAATAGTAGCCAGGTGTGGTGGCATGTGCTTGTAGTGCCAGCTACTTGGTGGTGGGGAGCTGAGGTGGGAGGATGGCTCGAGCCCTGGGAGGTCCAGGCTGCAGTGACCTGTTTTCATGCCACTGCGCCCCAGCCTTGGTGGCTGAGTGAGACCCTGTCTCAAAAAAAACAATTTATTCTCAGGAAAAAAGGCCTTCTTAAAGCAGATAATTATCTGTTCAATGGGGATTCTAAAGAGAAAGATTTAAAATAGCAGAGATAAAAAAAAAAAATAGTGGCTAAAGTAAATTGAGTGCTTACTGTTTTTTAGGCATCGTGTTAGGGGATTTCTATGCACTGTCACGTTTAATGCTCATGAGAACATATGGGGATTTTTACACTAAGAAAACTGAGGCTCTGACAGGGTTAGTAACTTGCCTAAGAGCTGAACCTAGTAACTGAAGTCTATTTATCTTCAGAACCTGTGCTTCTCACTTAGTTTGGTGAAGCCTCAAGTGGCAAAAATGTGATAGTCTCTCCATGATGGTAGAGGCTGATTGAGTCTAAGAATCTTAAAGAAATCAGCTTGTGTTTTGCCTTAGAAGGCAAAGTCACGCAATGGATGCCACGTTGGTGGCCTCCTGAGCAGCTGACACTTGGTTCTGTGAGAGTCCTTGGGCTTCTGCTTGTTGAACTGATTTGGAATACTAACAAAACTTTGACTTTTAGCAGCAAGACCTAGAAAGTTTTAGAACTGGAAGAAATTACCACTATGCATTTGTCTCTGGTTTCTGCAAGTCTCTCCAGAACTGATTGGACGTGATTCTGGAAATTTGTTGGAAACATTGAAGGCTGGTGTTAACACATTTTGGTGCCCACACTTTCTCCTCTGCTCTTCAGATAAATGAATGTGGTCACTTGCTATATAGTGTCCTTCCCAAGTGAGTCATATTGTCTTGATATTAAATACCATAATGTTTTTCTTAATGTTCACATTGAAGATATATTTGCCCGAGACAAAATTCCTATTGTTGTGGGAGGAACCAATTATTACATTGAATCTCTGCTCTGGAAAGTTCTTATCAATACCAAGGTAAGTTTAGTTCACTTGTAACTTACTGAGGAAATGGGTTGCTCTTTCTTGCTGGCTAATTTTAGTAGGAAGAAGGTTGGCTCTTGCCCATTTCTTATACTCAGCAACTATAATTTTCCTACTTAATATTCTCAAACAAATGCCACCTCCATATGTGAAGTGTGTTCATTCAGGCTGGCCTACAGCCAGGGGCTGTGTGTGGGAAAAATGTTGTGTAAATTAATTAGCATCTCCTCATAAATTAACAGTACATTAGCAGGTGGCTGATGCTTGTAATCCCAGCACTTTGGGAGGCCAAGGCAACCGGATTAGGTGAGGTCAGGAGTTTGAGACCAGCCTGGCCAACATGGTGAAACCCTGTCTCTACCAAAAATACAAAAATTAGCCAGGTGTGGTGATACATGCCTATAATCCCAGCTGCTACTAAGGAGGCTGAGGTGGGAGGATCACTTAAACCTAGGAGGCGGAGGTTGCACAGTTAGCCAAGATCATGCCATTGCACTCTAGCCTGGGCAACAGGATGAGACCCTGTCTCAAAAAAATAGAGATGCAATTCAAGAAAAAAATATGTATAATTTTTTTGTTGTTTTGAGACAGAGTCTCGCTCTTTTGCCAGGCTGGAGTGCAGTGACGTGATCTCAGGTCACTGCAAGCTCCACCTCCTGGGTTCAAGTGGTTCTCCTGCCTCAGCCTCCCAAGTAGCTAGGACTACAGGTAAGCGCCACCACATCCAGCTAATTTTTGTATTTTTAGTAGAGACAGGGTTTGACCATGTTTGCCAGGATGGTCTTGATCTTTTGACCTCATGATCCACCCACCTCAGCCTCCCAAAGTGCTGGGATTACAGGTGTGAGCCACTGCACCCAGCCAAAAATATGTATAATTCTTTATTTAAAAAACTATTAAAATATTGCTTATAGCCATTACTGGAAATGAAGAAAAAAATATATTTATAATATATATTTTTATAAATATATATATTTATATATATAAATATATATTATAAATATATATTTAAATAAACTTTTAAAAGAAAAAAGCCCAGTGCATTAGCCTAATTCAATATTTTCTAACTGGCAGCACAGTATGTATGTCAGGGAGATGTCCAACACTGACCTTACTTACGTAGGTGCTACTGTGTAGGGTAAGACTGTGTAAACTATAATTTGCTGGCAGTCCTGGTCTCTTTGGTCACCCTTGCTGAGAAGACTATACTCCTGGATATGTTAAAATAGATACATTAGCCCTGGTACCTGTTTGAACTTCTGACGAGGAAGCAAAGTAGCCGACTATTTCCCTATGCCAGGCGTCCCCAAACTTTTTACACAGGGGGCCAGTTCACTGTCCCTCAGACCGTTGGAGGGCCACCACATACTGTGCTCTTCTCACTGACCACCAGTGAAAGAGGTGCCCCTTCCTGAAGTGTGGCGGGGGGCCAGATAAATGGCCTCAGGGGGCCGCATGCGGCCCGCAGGCCGTAGTTTGGGGACACCTGCCCTATGCTGTAAGTCTTCTTTCCTCTTTGCTGTGGCCTTACAGCACTTACCACAGCATATTGGAATTTTCTGTTTATGATCTGTCTCTCACTATATGGTAAGATCTTCTGATTATTCTGTATTCCTGACACTTAGCAAAGTGCCTGGCACATACAGTGTCTCAGCGTTGGTTGAATTAAATTTACCTCTAAATCATCATTTTATAGCCCCAGGAGATGGGCACTGAGGAAGTGATTGACCGCAAAGTGGAGCTTGAAAAGGAGGATGGTCTTGTACTTCACAAACGCCTAAGCCAAGTGGACCCAGAAATGGCCGCCAAGCTGCATCCACATGACAAACGCAAAGTGGCCAGGTAAGAAAGCTTGGCCCGCTGACCCTAAATTCCTTTACAACTAGGGAGCAGTCAGTTCTTCCGTTTGCCCAGGTGATGGGAGAGATTTGGTAACAGCAGTTAGTGGAGACTGATGTGTTGTTCTAGCTCAGCAGGTTGGGAGGCCCTGAGTTCCTGCCTCAGTTCAACTCCCTCAATAAATAATTGCCCCCTACTTTGTTACATTTTAAATGCGTAGTACAATATCGTTTTCCCTTAGGGCCTGTATAATATTGCTTCATTTTCTATTTGATCTTTGCTTGTATAACAGTTTTCATATACATTTTTTTCTGGCATGCAGTTTGTTTACATTGTGATTTGGGTTTCATAATTGTGCAATGCTGTGTTCTGCCCCAGCAGCTTTCCCAGTGGGAGGTGGATTTTGTGAACTGTCTCGTAGATCAGCTCACCTATGCACATGCAAACCATCTTGTAGGGAAGAGAGGTAGTGAATGAACTCACAAGGGTCATGTTATTTTAGGTTGTTTTGAAACTGCAGCCTCACGTTAGGTTTATTTTTCTGCAGTATTGGGAGTGATACCACTTCTGGCATAGTAGAACATCTAATGAAGGACCTACTCTATTGATGTTATCGATTAACTATTAAAGTAACATCTCATATTCATAGGCATTGTGAAGTATTCCACTAAAATGAATTTGATATTTTTCCTCCTAATTTTATCCCCCTAATGAAATTTAATGTTAGAATATAATGTTAGAATATAGGATTTAAAACATTCATTATTATTTCTTTTTTTTTTTTTTTTTTTTTTTTTGCTGGAGTCTTACTTTGTTTCCTAGGCTGGAGTGCAGTGGCATGATCATGGCTCACTGCAGTCTTCACCTCCTGGGCTCAGGTGTCCTCCTGTCTCAGGCTCCTGAGTAGCTGGGACTACAGGTGTGCACTACCACACCTAGCTAGTTTTTTACATTTTTAATTGTTTGTAGAGATGTTTTGCTATGTTGTCCAGGCTAGTCCCAAACTCCTAGGCTCAAGCAATCCTCCTGCCTCAACCTACCAAAGTGCTGGGATTATAGTCATGAGCCATAGTACTCAGCCAAGAAAAGGATTTCTTCAGGTAGGGTTGTCCTTTGGGCAGGGCAGAGGGGGCACAAATTGTAATATCTAAGTTTTCTCACCCCCTTAAAGGCAATATAACCCCATTAAGAATGCAAGTTTTGGGCCAGGCACGGTGGCTCACACATGTAATCCCAACACTTTGGGAGGCCGAGGTGAACAGATTGCCTGAGCTCAGGAGTTTGAGACCAGCCTAGGCAACACAGTGAAAACCTGTCTCTACTAAAATACAAAAAATTAGCCAGGCGTGGTGGCATGCACCTGTAGTCCCAGCTACTCAGGAGGCTGAGGCAGGAGAATTGCTTGAACCCAGGAGGCAGAGGTTACAGTGAGCCAAGATTGCTCAGAGCGAGACTGTCTCAAAATAAAATTTAAAAAAAGGAAAAACAAATGCATATTTTAGATTAATGAAGTTTATTTTCGTATCCAAACATTTTAAACACTTTTTTTTTTTTTTTTTTTTTTTTTTTTGAGACGGAGTTTCGCTCTTGTTACCCAGGCTGGAGTGCAATGGCGCGATCTCGGCTCACCGCAACCTCCGCCTCCTGGGTTCAGGCAATTCTCCTGCCTCAGCCTCCTGAGTAGCTGGGATTATAGGCACGCGCCACCATGCCCAGCTAATTTTTTGTATTTTTAGTAGAGACGGGGTTTCACCATGTTGACCAGGTTGGTCTCCATCTCTCGACCTCGTGATCCACCCACCTCGGCCTCCCAAAGTGCTGGGATTACAGGCTTGAGCCACCGCGCCCGGCCCATTTTAAACACTTTAATAGAAAACATTCAATTTTTTTTAAACTTAGCAACATTATGATGAACATTCATTTTTATATTGTTTATTACATGCTTCTAGAGCTTGATGTTTATTATTCTCTCTTTTTACTAACTCTCCTCATTTTGCTGCTTCTAAATGAGTAATTAGTTTGATAATTTTTTTTTTTTTTTAGTAAGAGTCAGTAGGTTCTAAGCAAGAGCTCTAGAGTCTCCTTTAGAGAATGAGGACTTTTTTTTTTTTTTTAATCTTTCTTTTGGCTTGAGGCTGTATTTTAACTCCAGATAAGTGAGATATCTGTTACTACATTTTTTTTCTCATAGATCTTCTTTGACAGACCAGTGATACTGAAAGACAAGGGGTCTACACTGTTGCGTTAGGGTTTCAGGAAGTAGAATTGGGTCAGGAAGGGAAAGATCACTTTCAGGCTGATAAGTTGCAATCACCCAGAGTGGTAGAGTATAGATTTGGGAGTTAAATTACCTGTGCCGCATAACATAATAGATACGGACAGAAGTGGATGGTGGCTTAAGAATAAGTATGTGAGTTCTTTTCTCAGTGATCTTTGTGCCAGTAGAGCACTGGATTAGCCAGGAGCATTCTTCATTAATTTGACATATTTAAAAAGAAAGCTGATGAGCTGGATGTACAACATGCTTTTGTACTGTGGGAAAGGCATGCCAGCGAGACCAGACTTGTTGGCTTGTAAGAAAGTGTCCCAAACAAGCTCTTTTACTGTTTATCTGAAAGTGAGTGAGTACCATTCTGTTTTATAGAAGAAACCTGTTGTTTCTGAACCTATTTAACTGATTTCAGAAAAGTTTATGTATCTTTAGAGAAACAGGATTACTTCTTACTTTACCTAAAATTTTCTTTAGTACCCTTTTCTGAGTAGCTGTAGGACCAGAGTAACCCTAGACCTTCATGTCTTTTGGGACTTAATGCGGTGAAAATGAGAATAAGCCTTTCTGCATTCCCCGCTTTTAGAAGAGACAGGGTCTCTCTGTTGTTGCTCAGGTTGGTCTTGAACTCCTGAGCTCAAACAGTCCTCTCACTTTGGCCTCCTGAGTAGCTGGGACTACAGGTGCACACACCGTCATGCCTGGCTTTTAAGAATGAGGCTCTCTGTAATAAACAGCCTTTTTTCTTGTTTTACTTGAGAATGAATATTTTCTAATGGTTTTTATGGGTGTGCCCCCTCTGCCCCCTCTTAAATTACTTAGGAGCTTGCAAGTTTTTGAAGAAACAGGAATCTCTCATAGTGAATTTCTCCATCGTCAACATGCAGAAGAAGGTGGTGGTCCCCTTGGAGGTCCTCTTAAGTTCTCTAACCCTTGCATCCTCTGGCTTCATGCTGACCAAGCAGGTAACAGCCCTTTGATGCCCTAGAGTCCATCTGTGATGGAACTTAGAGTAATAAGTTACTATATATATGAAATGCTTAGAACCTTGGGTGGCTCATAATAAACACTAAACAAGTATTAGCTATTAATTTTATTATCATTATCATTATTATTTGTTGACTTAGGCACAGTACCATTCCTCTAGATATCTGTTTGGAAAAGGAGGAAGTGTAGCCATGGCACTAGGATAAGACATCATGGGTAGAGCGGGATGGGATGGATGGAATGGGAAAGAGACCACCATCCAGGGAAGATCCAAAGGAGAAAAAGAAGGAAGTCTCTTGTGGAAGGTTGGCTGGAGGCTAGAATGTTCTAGAAACAGTATGCCTTATAATTAGCTTGCTGGCTTGATGGTGTTTTGTTGCTGAAGTATAATTATGCCTGTAACTTATTCATCCAGCAAACATTCAGTAAGCATTCAGTGAAGTGCTGGGTATTCTGTGTTGTACTTGGGTTTCGGAATTGAAGAAGAGACAGTGCCTTTTCTTAAGGAATTCCCAGTCTAGGGGATGACAGACAAGGAGATAGATTCTATCTGTCTGTATATTATTTATGTGATAAATGCTGGGCTACAGATATTTTCAGAGTGCTATAGGGCCACAGAGAAAGGATGACAAACATTCTCTCGGGGGAGTCAGAGAACAGTTTGCAAAAATAGCCTATGATAGGCCTGGAAAGATGACATTATGTGGACAAACAGTGGAGTATAGCATGGAAGGGCACAGGCTCTTGAGGCAGACTGTCTGATAGCAAATTCCTGCTCCTCTAGCTTCTAGTTATGTGAATTGCAAGAGAAATTAGTTTACCTTTCTGTGTCCCAATTCTCCTGTAAAATGGAGGTAATAATAATAGTATATATTTCATAGCTCCATTAAGGATTAAATGAATTACTACATATACAGTGCTCAGCATGTGGTTGACACGTGATGAGTTCACAATAAATGTAAACTTTCTAGGAAGGTTACTCTTTCTCTAAGCCAAGAAATCGCAATGGTAGAGATGTAGAAGAACATAATTAAAATGACAACAATGAAAAAAATGGTGACAATGTATTGTTAAATTAATCTGCCATAAATTAATAGAAAAAGTTAATTTTTCAATAATTAAATTTTGTAAATAAAAACTTATACTGTACAGTTCAGCATAAAATAATGGTATCTGATTCATAATAAAACTGTCCCATCTGACCAATTACAACCTTTCACTCTTTGCTCCTTTGCTTGGCTCAGTAGCTTAGAATGTGTCTAGGATGTCTTTGGATTAAAGTTCCATGTTCCTATCCAAGATGTCATCTAGGGATTCTCAAACATAAGTAACACTAAGTTACAGTATAATGGCACATTAAATTAAAAATAAGAAAGGTAAACCAGGGGGTCCTCAGCCACCTCTAAAACACATTGGGATATACATTCCATATGAGAATAAAATATTTGTCCTTCACAATAGCTGAAATTTTATCCTTTCTCTATATAATGAGAAGGCATGTGCTTCATTGTGGCTGTTTTTATTTGGAGTTGCAAAGTCATAAGTGTAAGTAAATAAGTATGAATTATTACATAATCTTTGGAATCTGAATTCTTTCTTCCATTTGACAATTTATCTTCTTTTGTGACTGCCTGTTCACTCGTCATGTAAGTATATACCTACAACTTGCTTGCTGGTTGATGGGCTAATTTGATTCAAGTTCTAGATGAGCGCTTGGATAAGAGGGTGGATGACATGCTTGCTGCTGGGCTCTTGGAGGAACTAAGAGATTTTCACAGACGCTATAATCAGGAGTATGTTTCGGAAAATAGGTGAGGATTTGGCTGTTATTCTGACCATTTCTCCATCTTTTGCCTACAGTCAAAAGATCATAACACTAATACTGGCTTTGGGTCTACTGGTTTGGGTCTTTGTTACAGATGCAGTTTTTTAATCTTTCAGACATTGCCAGGAGTTAACTTTTCTTTTTTTGTTTGTTTGTTTGTTTGTTTTTGAGATGGAGTTTCGCTCTTGTTACCCGGGCTGGAGTGCAATGGCGTGACCTTGGCTCACAGCAACCTCTTATCTCCTGGGTTCAAGCAATTCTCCTGCCTCAGCCTCCCGAGAAGCTGGGATTACAGGCGTGCGCCACCATGCCCAGCTAATTTTTGTATTTTTAGTAGAGACGGGGTTTCACCATGTTGACCGGGATGGTCTTGATCTCTTGACCTCGTGATCCACCCGTCTCGGCCTCCCAAAGTGCTGGGATTATAGGCGTGAGCCACTGTGCCCGGCCAGGAGTTAACTTTTCAAGGAAGTAAACTTGGTGGGTAGGGGAGGGGAGAATTTCAGAGAATCTAGTAACTGCTCAGGATCTCAATTTCCTTATCTGACAGATGAAATAACTCAACTAGGTCCATCTCCAAAGCCCCTACTAGCTTTTAGGAGCAATGGCTCATCTGCTGATGTCCTCCTGTTCCCAGCCAGGACTATCAACATGGTATCTTCCAATCAATTGGCTTCAAGGAATTTCATGAGTACCTGATCACTGAGGGAAAATGCACACTGGAGATTAGCAACCAGCTTCTAAAGAAAGGTGAGAATTCTTCCGTCTAACCTAGTCTTGGACATCTTTGGGTGACAGGGTACTCTACTGGTATGGTCTGAGAAAGAGCCAAGGCTCAAAGCGTCCCAAATAGCCTTCAGTTCAGAATTGAGATTTTTCGTCACCAAGTCTGACATTGTACTGCCATGGCTAATTTTCTCCTCTTGGGCTGGGAGGGCCTGCCTCTCTGCAGAGTAAGGAGTGCTTACCTAGATGTTCTTAAATCTATTGTATCTTTCAGGTATTGAGGCTCTGAAACAAGTAACCAAGAAATATGCCCGGAAGCAAAACCGATGGGTTAAAAACCGTTTTCTGAGCAGTAAGTCTCATGTTTTTCCTTATCCCATGGGTCTGTTTTCAATAGAATATAGATTCCTCAGCTCACTCAGAAAGTGAATTTTAGTTTCTGGGCCTGTTCTAAGATTTTGGATCTGACCTAGGGGAAGTTCTATAACATAAATGATTATCCAGGGGTATTTTCTTGTGATGTCTCAGAAAAAAATAATTGTTTGCACTGAGGAGTCTGCCTTCTGCCTTGAACAGATGGATCCTGGCTGCACACAGCTAAGAACAGCAGCAGCATCTTCTTAGGAGAGTTGGTGTTGAGGGTCAGTTTTCAGCTTCAGTTTTGTACCTGAAGAGCAGTCAGATTTCTGTAGGGAGGATTTCCTAATTACAGTGTTTTTTGGGGGACAGATGAGTAGTATAAAAAGACACCTTCACCATTTCTCCCAGCGTCTCCACATGGTGCTTCAGATTGCTTCAAATGAAACTTCAGCTGAATAGCATTTTTAAGGGAAAAGAAAGGAAATTCTCATTCATTTGACCCTGTCTTGTGCCTTTGGCACTAAATTTGATGCTAGACATATATTATTGAGTCTTCAAGGTAGGTGTTATTCTTTTCTTTTTACAGATAAGAAAATGAACGCCTATCAAAGTTAAATAACTTGCCAAAAATCACTCAGCTAGTCGGCGGTAGATAACTGAAGGCAGGCCTGACACAGAGTCCACACTCTGCTTTATACTACTATTATTTCCTTTAGTTGTAACTTTAGCAAGACACCATTAGTATTGGACTATGGGTAAAAAACTATGTGATTATGAGCTAAAGGAGGTTAAGCATAAGTGAAACTTCAGTTTTATCTGTGGACATGTTTTAAATATGCTTCTGAATCATCCTGTGTTTACCTTTTGCTGGTAGACTTCTGCTCTCAATTACAGAAAGGGCCAGCTGAAGCCTCTGCCCCTCTCAGTGCCTCTGAAAATACATAACTTGATCCTTGCTGTTGACCCCTAAACTGCTGACATTCCCTCTCCCAGCTCCTGCTCTCTGCCTGAGCTCTCCAGTGTGGTTGTGGTGTGAAGAGGCTCGTAAAGCTTTCTTCTGCCTATCGTGCTTTCTCTGCCTGTCCTGGTAGATAGAAGTCTTAGTGTCATCTGAAGTTGAAGCTCACTACTGTTCTACAAATTTCTAATGGAGCTCCTCTTCTCCCCATGTCTGACAATAAGCCTGTAACGGAAGACTTTTTGGTAATAATTTAGAACTTCTTCCTGTAGTAAAACCACAATAATTCCTCCATCTCTGAGGCAGGAGAAGTTGATGGCACAGTATGTCATATGCCTGTTCCTCATTCGTGTGTATGCCAGTATCGTCCTGGTGCTGGAGTGAAAGGCACAGCTGCCCTGTAAATCAGGAGCCGTGCATGATTGGCCAGGACTGGTCTGCTGGGATATGGTTCTGGCAGGAAGCCAGGGGGACTTCCCTACCCCAGCTTGGCCTTGGACCCAAGCCAGAAATAGCAGCTGGGAGCCGAGAACTTGTTGAAAGGTGCTTAGACCGGGCACAGAAGCCCAACAAAGGGCTTAGAGGAGAAAGGAAAATGTAGAGTGGCCTGGAAACAGGTGCAGAGCTTAGCCAAGGCCAGGTGTGCTGTGGATGCTGCCTGCACCCTCCTAGTCTCACCTTTCCGTGTGGTGGCAGGTGCAGCCTAGTCCAGTTTATGAAGAATATTATTTGTGGTTGGCACAATCAAAAGGCCAGCACCTGCCAGTCGCTGGCATCCCAAGGCCTTTGATGTTTTTGTCCATGGTTGATGCTCTTTGCCTTTAGGCAACTGACTTAACCTAGCTGTGGAAGGCAATTGAGTGTGTTCATAGGCTGAGAAACTACCACAGAGACTAAACTCTTGCAACATGGTTGGCTCAGGTGGGTGAAATACCTGTGGCTATACTCTTTGCTATCTTCAGTCTCATCTTCATTCAAAAGTGTCTATCAGGGGGTCTTGAATACCCTCTAGATCAAGTCTTTAAAAGAAGTTACTCAACTACATCAATTCCAAGGCTTATTTCTAGTTCACAGATTCTGTGGCTTATTGACTGGTATAATTCCAGCCCATGCTGTCAAGGAATTTCATGAGTCCCAGGCCGCTGAGGCGGTATATCCAAACCCAAGACTAGTATCTGCTCCTAAAAAAAGCTGTGAATTCTCTTGCCACAGATCGCCAACATTGTAAGATGATTTGGAACTTAAAATAGGCACTTACTTAAAGCTGTTAGTTTATTTCTTCTTATGATATGCTGTCTTTGTGTTGTAGCCCACACTATTCTGGTTTCCTGGCTGATTTGGAAGATCCTGCACCCATGTATTCAGATTATGTAGCTAGTCTTATTGGCTGCAGAGCAGTTGAACCTCTACCTCTTTCTTGGATTGTGGTTCATGTTCGGCTAGAATGAATAGCGTGGTCAGAATGTTTACTCCTTTGGCTCTGTGTGTTTCCCTGGAGGATTTCAGAGTCCTGGGTGCAGAATAGATTGGGTCTTAGAGGCTAATCTCTCACAACCTGTCTTTGTCATAATTAGGACCCGGTCCCAGTGCCCCCCCTGTCTATGGCTTAGAGGTATCTGATGTCTCGAAGTGGGAAGAGTCTGTTCTCAAACCTGCTCTTGAAATTGTGCAAAGTTTCATCCAGGTAATTGTGAATCATTATACAGTCGGTTATCTGGTTTTCAGAGCACTTCATTAGCTGACACCTTTGTTGCTATAATGAAGAACCGGCCCTTCTTTTCCATAGAATAAAGCAGAAGAGCTGGCTGTTTTTCGATAGAGAGTAGAGACTGCTTTTCTACTTTTACATTTAGAAAGGTTGTTGCTAAAATCTGTATATAGCCAATCTGCTCTCTGCGGTGAAAAAAAGAAATCTTAGGAAAATCCTACTTCCCTTAATAGAGAATTATATCCAGATTTCTTTGAATTGAATACTCCTTCCACCCTTGATCTTTAGGGCCGCAAGCCTACAGCCACTCCAATAAAGATGCCATACAATGAAGCTGAGAACAAGAGAAGTTATCACAAGTGTAACATCTGTGATCGAATCATCATTGGGGATCGTGAATGGGCAGGTAGAGTATGGGGAGGGGCATGAAGAAATCTATAAGGGTGGGTTCACATTGACTTCATGAAATTTAAGGTCTTTCTTTGGTAGATTGAACCTGCAGTCTATTTATTTATAAAGGGACAGCTAGATTCCTCTAAGAGCCTATGCTCAAATTCCTTGGAGGCTTTTCCCAACTGGGGAGTTGTCTCTGTATTTTGAGATTCAAAGGAAGATCAAATGCTCTCCATCTTCAGCTGGAATTGATACTTTGTACTAAGAGATCTGCAGTTAACTTTCTAGAGCTCCTTTGACTTCATGGTCAGCCTTAGAGGAATTTCTTGGCCTTTCATGTTTATAACTCAGTGGGTGTGAGATTAGGAAGTAAGGCTCTAAGGAAAGCCCGGCAGCTCATCCAGTAGACTGGAAGAAGCAGAAGCATAGCTGGGTGGGGGCAGGATATACAGTTACTACTCCTGAGTGTGTTTTTTTTGTTTTTTTTTTTTTTTTTTTTGAGACAGAGTTTCGCTCTTGTTACCCAGGCTGGAGTGCAATGGCGCGATCTCGGTTCACCGCAACCTCCGCCTCCTGGGTTCAGGCAATTCTCCTGCCTCAGCCTCCTGAGTAGCTGGGACTACAGGCACGCGCCACTATGCCCAGCTAATTTTTTTGTGTTTTTAGTAGAGACGGGGTTTCACCTTGTTGACCAGGATGGTCTCGATCTCTTGACCTTGTGATCCACCCGCCTCGGCCTCCCACAGTGCTGGGATTACAGGCTTGAGCCACCGTGCCCGGCCCTGAGTGTGTTTTTTAAAAGTGATATCTCTTCAGTAACTTTTGAAGTAATTGTTGACATAGTGGTAGTTGCTAAAACCGTGATGAAAAGATGTGAAGGGAAATGGTGTGAAAGCAAGCCTGTCACACATTTATAAAGAAGGTTAGATCCCCACCACCTCAGGGCCAGCCCCACCCTAAGGCTCTGTACCCCTGCATTAGAGCCTGGATCTGCGTCTGCCACAGAGTCTCATTGCCCGCACATTGTTGGATTTTCAGATTTCTGTAGTCATCCACTCAAAGCCCAGGACTTCATCCTCAAGCCTTGAGTTTAATGCATTTAGAAACAGGTGTAAGGCTTGCTCCTTCAGGCACAGTGGGGCTTATCATTTACCCAGCGGCTGGGATCCTTCTGTTCAGAGTACTGTTTTGCATGGGATTCTCAGAGAAGTAAATTTTTCTCCCCAAAGCAGCCAATAGAATGATTCGGTCTATTAACTGGTAACTGGCAAAATGAACTCCATTGTCAGAGACTGGGGACGGCTGTGATTGCCCAACCAGCAGAAGAAGCCTCGATTGTCGTTGGTTTATAATGATGAAAGGGGAAGAGAAAGAGAGTGTCTGATTGTTTTTTTCTAAAGGAAACTTAGTGGTTCGATTTGTTGAATGTCCTTCAGGGATAGCCTTAGAGAAGCAACATTTGTGAGCCTTTGTGAGCTTAGCTTGTGTAAGCCCTTCTGTAGTGCCATCTGTCAAGTCCTTGCTCCCATCTCCTGCTGCCATGGAGAGCCAGCCCAGAAGCCCATTTTTTGCCTTAGGCTTTAGCTGGAGAACAAAGCTGACTTCTTTCCCCAGGTAAACTTTTCTTTTACTTCTAACCTCTACTTTACTTACTCTTGCTTCTAAACTCTTAAAAATGCTGTTTTAAATATATATAAAAGAGAATTTTTTTTTTTTTTTTTTTTTTTTGAGACGGAGTTTCGCTCTTGTTACACAGGCTGGAGTGCAATGGTGTGATCTCGGCTCACCGCAACCTCCGCCTCCTGGGCTCAGGCAATTCTCCTGCCTCAGTCTCCTAAGCAGCTGGGATTACAGGCATGCGCCACCACGCCCAGCTAGTTTTTTGGATTTTTAGTAGAGACGGGGTTTCACCACGTTGACCAGGATGGTCTCGATCTCTCGACCTCGTGATCCAGCCGCCTCGGCTTCCCAAAGTGCTGGGATTACAGGCTTGAGCCACCGCGCCCGGCCCTAAAAGAGAATTTAAACTAATTGTCTATCTCTTTTAGTGTTACCAGATGAGATTTCCTTGAAAAAAGAACAGGATAGTGAAAATAAACCTGTACGAGTCAGTGAGATGGTGGGAACTGTCTTAGGGGTGACAGGTCTGGAGTTGATAGCAGGCAACAGTGGCCTTTAGCTTGACTTCCTCTGTGGACCTTCAGAAGAGATCGTCGGTGATAATGCACCTTCCTGTTTCCCTGGAGCGGTGTGTGCCTAGAGAATAGGAATCTTGCCAGAGTCATTCACACGACCTTTTTGACCCAGGCACAGGGATGTCACAGCAGGAAGGACAACAGGCAATGCCCTACAGTACAGATTAGGATTTGAATTTCTAACTTTTCAGCCTTACAAGTTAAATGCATCTGTAGCAGGAAGCCCCATACTACAGAGACCTGATTCTGGAAAGTGGGATCTCTTTTTGAAGCTATAGGTCTAAGTAGAAGAGTTTACCTGCTGTGTGACCTTGGACATTTTGTAAGACCTCTCTGAACTTCAGCATCTTACAAGACTGCCATGAGGATTAGTGATGTAAAGTACCTAGCAGGGAGCACTTGATATATGGTAGCTTTATTTTGCTAGCCCACTGGCCACATAATTTATTCTTCCCTCAAAAATGCTAAGCAGCTATACGTTGATCCTGCTATTTATTGTTGAAGAAAAGCATTGTATAGTTAATTTTACTTGCTTCTAGGATTAATTCTAGAAAATTCTAATGAGTTTTTTCTCTTTGTTTGGTTTTGTCTTATCAGCGCATATAAAATCCAAATCCCACTTGAACCAACTGAAGAAAAGAAGAAGATTGGATTCAGATGCTGTCAACACCATGGAAAGTCAGAGTATTTCCCCAGACCATAACAAAGAACCTAAAGAGAAGGGATCCCCAGAGCAGAATGATCAAGAGTTGAAATGCTGCATTTAAGAGACTTGTCCGGTGGCCTTTGCAAAGGTGGCAGGGATCCAGTTCAGGAGGGAGTGTTATGTCTGTCTCCCAGTCTGGGCAGAGAGTGCTATGTAGAATTGCCTGCATAGGAGAAAAGCTCCCACCATTTTCTTTCATTCAGTGGTGTGGTTTTAAAGTCTCATGTTCTCTGTAATGGAAACAGCAGGTCTTGTCAGCTCCTTGTGTGGCTGATGTGTCTGGAAATGATGTAGTTCAGGAAAGCATTTTTTTTTTTTCTTTGAACCTTAAAGGTTCTATTTTTAATAAGGCATGGATTCCACATTTTTGTATGTGAGGATCTTTTTAGTGGTGAATACCAGGATTGACTATATCCCTTTAAAGAAGTTTTATTATGGCCAAAATTATCTAATTTCCAGATGCTTTTGTAGATGACTGAAGTATTTGTGAGCCACATATCAGGAGTTCTAGATTTGAGTGAATGGCAGGAAAGGACCATCCCCATTGAGATGATTAAGTGAACCACTCTAGTTCTCGGAATTTTACAGAAGAAGGAATCAGACTGAGGAAGCTGTGACATGGGACTTGAAGAACAAAGACTTTGAAATTGGCAAGCTGCTCATATGCAACAGTTATTATCACTGCTGTCTTTCGGTTGAATTACAAATCTATATTTTTACTGAAGGTTAAATAAAGAAAAAATTTACAAGAGCCTCTGTGACCTGTAAAAAGATATACAAGTCCATGTCTAGTTTATGCACAGTATACTCTGTTATCAGCATGATAGCTTTTTCTCAAATTTGACATTGTTCATAGATCATGCTGTCTGTTCATTCATGTAGCAGGTGTTTACTTAACACATTATAGTCCTTGAAGACATCTAGAGAAGGTCTTTTATTGGAGGTCTGTTACTTCCAGTTAAAGCCCTCTAGAGTGACCTGAGCTGCCAGCAATGTTAAATAGATACTTACTTATAAATATATATATAATATCAAACATAGCATTTTTAGGGTATGATTAAGCAGCACTGACTACATTTACAATGTTGTGCAATCATTACCACTGTTTTCAAAACTTTTTTGTCACTCCAAACAAACTTCGTGCCCCTTAAGCATTAACTTCCCATTCAAATACAGTTTGTTTGTTCAGAATCTGCTATATGAGAGGCCTTGAATTAGGCTAAAGGGAATGCAGAGATGAGATGTGGTTCTTGCCTTCAGGGAGCTTGTAAATAATTGCATGCTTACACAAACACGAATCCAGGCAATTGAATATCAGAAGCCTTAAGAGCTGTGTAGAATTTCAGTTTAGAAGGAAGGGAAGGGATCACGGAAGGAGGAGCATTTCTGCTGGACCTTGAAAAGCAATTATTGGTAAATGTTTTGTTTCCTATGCGTATAAGACTTCATAGAAGAGAAGCTAGAATGAGAAAAACTAACTCAATTGACCTTTTTAAACAGAGCCTCACCCATCTTTAGCTGATTTGAATCTCAAAAATAAGTTTATCCTCTGGGCTAAGAAGTTTATTAACTATTAGGACCTAACAAAGTGGGAAGCCACATCTTCCCAGTGGGAGGGAGATGAGTACTTACCATGAGCCAAGCAGTGCCAAGTCGTCTCTATGCGCTATCTTCTCACACAGCCCTGGGAGGGAGATGCTGTTAACAAGGGGAAAACCAAGGCTCAGCGATGGAGTACAGCTAGCGAGTGGCAGAGCTGGAATTGAGGTGAGGCTGGAGACTCAAGCTGTTAAGCCCTGTGTTAAGCTGGCTGTTTGTAGGGAAGAACCTGTTTCTCTGACCAAGTTGCTAAGTATGTTTTAAAGCCTAAAAAGCCTTTAATCCTTCCATCTGAAATACCTGGAGCAGTAACTTCTCATTGAACTCGTTATCTCCATGGCAATTGGAAATCAGGCATTTTTTTACAAAAAAATCAAAGTGTCTAATATTTACAAAGCACTTACTAAGTGTAAGGCACTGTTTGAGCCCACTGATCATCTTAGAAATTGTAAATTCAGCCAAATGAATTCTTTATCAGCAGCAAAGAGCCTGGGAAAGGCAGTACACTCACTAGAAATCTGCTTGATGCTCTGGTCTGAGTCATTGCCCTGAGTGGATTTCCCCTTTTATGCCTGCTGCTCTATGAATGACTTTGCTGTCGAGTGTAGGGAAGAAAAGTAATTTGTCTTGTGATGGTCATAAATGTAGAGATGAAAGAATCCTTTACCTCTTGTATGGGTGGGGAAACTGAGGCCTAAAACATAGATGTTCCAGTCACAGAGCAAGGCAAAGCCAGGACAAACCTTAGATCACCTTTCTTACTCTACTACTAAATCTCATACCAAATCTCATCTGAGAGCTGAAAAGTACCATAGAGCTTTGGGCTATTTGCTCAGCCTGGAGTGAGAATGAGGAATGCCACTTTGTACCATCTGGCCATAGCTAATCCCCAGGCAAGCATAGCCCTCCAGTCCAGGTACCCAGAGCCTCCACTCCATCACACCAGCCGTGCTATCTAAATGGCTTTGGCAATTAATTCCAATACTCAGTGAGCTATTAGGTTCATCTGCTTCTGTCAGGAAAAATCTTGATTAGGCTTTAGATACTTTTTTTTTTTTGAGATGGAGTCTCTCCCTGTCGCCCAGGCTGGAGGGCCTTGACACAATCTCGGCTCACTGCAACCTCTGCCTCCCAGGTTCAAGTGATTCTCCTGCCTCAGCCTCCTGAGTAGCTGGGAATAACAGGCGTGCACCACCCACCATGCCCGGTTAGTTTTTGTATTTTTAGTAGAGACAGGGTTTCACCATATTGGCCAGGTCTCGAACTCCTGACCTCGTGATCCTCCTGCCTCAGCCTCCCAAAGTACTGGGATTACAGGCACGAGTAATCTGTAAGAAGTATCTAAAGCACTTGGCCGGCTTTAGATACTTCTTACAGTTCAGGCAATTGTTGTAACTGGGTAGAAAGTACTTTGATTCTGAAGAGAGATCTAGACTCTTAGACTTGAAAATACTTTACTTGATTTTTAGGGCTAAGCAAGAGAACAGCTTATTTGTACTCCAGGAATATGGCTTGATCCTTTCTAACTCTCAGTAATTTTTTGTACTCTCTTAGCTCTGTTTAGTTCCAAAGAGGATTTTTTTTTTTCCTTAAAACAAAACAAAACACACAGTATAACGTTAAAAAAACAATAGTCTGGGTGTAGTGGTTCACACCTGTAATCCCTACACTTTGGGAAGCTGAGGCAGAAGGATCACTCAAGCCTAGGAGTTTGACACCAGCCTAGACAATGTAGTGAGATCCAGTCCGTACAAAAAAAAAAAAAAAAAAAAAAAAAAAAAATGGCCGGGTATGGTGGGACATGCCTATAGTCCCAACTACTTGGAAGGCTTAGGTAGGAGGATGACTTGAGCCTGGAAGATTGAGGCTACAGTGAGATACAATCATGCCACTGCACTCCAGCCTGGGTGACAGAGCAAAACCATGTGGCTCAAAAATAAAATAACCCCTTCTCCCAAACACATGCATGAAATCAACCTTTTATGAATGCAGTGACTTGTTAATATCCCTGGCACCTAGAAACAGTCAAATACTTGTTGAATTAATTGCACGAAAGCATAAAAACTAACTAGGTCTCTACCTAAGTGATCTGCTTCAATTGTTAAATATCCTGTAGCCAGGATGAAGAAATTTTGGGATAGCCACTGGCATGAATTTTAGTATTTGATTATCACCTACTTGGGCAGTTAGGGCTGTTTTCTAGAATGATGGCTAACTAGTTATTTGTAAAGCTACTCTGAATGCTTACAAAGGAAGCTGCGTGTATTAGTGTGGGTAAAAGGCTAAGTGTTATAACAAAGAGATCCAATGATACAGTGGCTTAAAGAACAGAGGAGTTTATTCTTTCCCACGTAACAGCTCTGAAGGGAGTTAACCTGTCTGAAGTGAGCAGTCCAGGTCATTGAGACAGCTCTGCTCCAAATGGTCATTCAGGGACACAGGTTCCTTGTATCATGTTGCGTCTCCATCCTCTGGAGCATTGTCTTCATCTGCTGTGTGCTTGAAGCTGGGTCATCGCTGGTCCCAGCTGATGGGAAGGGGAAAAGGAGCAGGGAGAAGGCTGACCTGCTGCCCGAAGGCCTAGACCCTGCAGTGGCATGGATACTTCTGCATACATTCCCACTTTCCACTGGCAAGGACTTAGCCCCGTGGCCACACCTACCTGCCAGGAAGGCTGAGAAACGTAGTCAAGTCATGTGCCAAGAAGGAATGGGAGGACAGATTTTGGTGGGTAACTTAACAGTCCCCACTAAATTGGTATCATGGAAGGAGAGCTCAATTCCAGGCTCATTTAACTAATTAATTAACTCTGTTAGTTTGCTAGGGGCAACTCTATTTCCCCATCTGTGACATTAGTGAGTTGTATTGAGCTGACCTCTGAAATATTTCAAAAAGTAAAGCTTGACAAAATTCTGACTGGTAAGACTTTAAGATGAGAATAGGGAATGGGAGCCCTTATAAACCTCAGGGCCAATGGCTGATACTCTAAACATGGTGGGGGGGAAAGATGGAAGGTGTTTTGGTGGCATTTTTGAATAACTGAACTAATAATAACTTCCTACCTCCAGACTTTGTTTTATGTGGTGGGGAAGGGGCAGGGGGAGAGAGAAGCCACTATTTGTATTTGCAGCTGAACACTTTACTTTCTAATATACTCTCTGGGTATTTCCTCATATATTAAATGAAATTATCTGTATTCCAGGGGACATGGTAAAGATTAAGTGAGGTCTTTTTGTAAATAGCATAGTGTTTTGGCACTGTACTGCCAAGTAAATGGTAGGTGTAAATTGGATTTATTTGCTTCATTGGGGAAATTTTTTTTTTTTTTTTTGAGACGGAGTGTCACTGTTGCCAGGCTGGAGTGCAGTGGTGCAATCTCGGCTCACGGCAACCTCCACCTTCCTGGTTCAAGCAATCCTCCTGCCTCAGCCTCCCAAGAAGCTGGGATTACAGGTGCGTGTCACCATGCCCAGATAATTTTTGATGTGTTTTTAGTAGAGACGGGGTTTCACCACGTTGGCCAGGATGGTCTCTATCTCCTGACCTCGTGATCTGCCCGCCTTGGCCTCTCAAAGTGTTGGGATGACAGACATGAGCCACCACGCCTGGCCAAAAAATTGTTAACACTACTAAAATGTTGGTTTATGATATGGTGTCATTTCTTGGAAATTATCAGGGCAAGCTGTGACTTAAGACTGACTAGTTGAGTGGACTGTAGTACTAATGGCCAGAAATGGTGCCTCAGGCTTTATCTGCCACCCACCTAGGCTTCAGCTGTTAGGTTTTGTTTGTTTTAATGCATATGATTACTTCCATGGTTCAGCTCATTTGCTTGAACTGTTTTCTTCCCTTGAAAGGTCCTTTCCCCTACTCTTTACCCAGTGAACTCCTGCACATCCTTCAAGGCCCAGATCTGATGTCCTCTCCTTAGAGAAACTTCTTCGCTCCTCTAAGGAGGCTTAATTTCTCCACCTAGCAGTTAATACGTTAGTGTTAATATTAGCTGGTGCTTATGTAGTCCTATGAGCTAGGCACTGTTCTGAGCACTTTTACACATATTAACTCAATTCTCACAAAGCCCTAGGAGGTAGTATTGTCATTGTTCTTACTAGCTCTGTCTTACAACTGAGGAAACTGTATAGAGTAGTTAGGTAACTTTGCCAAGGGCAAGCTGGGATTTGAAAATAGGTGGGTGGCTCCAGAGTCTGTTCTGCCTCATTATTTTGCTACAGCTCGTAGCACCTGTTAATCTATCTCTTGTTCCCACTGGAAAGTATATTCTGCCGGGATCTGAGTACTATTTTAAGATTATTGTGGAACATATAGTGGGCACCCAATGTATATTGAGGCTAATTCCTGTAAGGCACACCTCCGTGTCTAAACGAAGACATGGCTTCTCTTCATTGAGTACTTTCTGTGTGTCAGGCATTGTATCAAGCACATATGTACTTTATAATGATTCCTTAAAACAGGCCGGGCACAGCGGATCACGCCTATAATCCCAGCACTTTGAGAGGCCGAGGCAGGTGGATCACAAGGTTGGAAGTTTGTGACCAGCCTGGCCAATATGGTGAAATCTATTCTCTACTAAAAATACAAAAATAAGCTGGGCAGGGTGGCGCGCACCTGTAATCCCAGCTACTCTGGAGGCTGAGGCAGAAGAATTGCTTGAACCCAGGAGGTGCAGGTTGCAGTGAGCCTAGATCACGCCGCTGCACTCCAGCCTGAGCAACAGAGACTTCATCTCAAAAAAAAAAAAAAAAAAAGCAGACATGATAATTTATTATCACCATTTTATAAACACAGCTTAATGAACAGTGGCTGGCAGAGTAGGCATGCAAATATTTGCTGAGTACCAGAGAGAAAGCTTGGTAAGGGCAGTGATTTTTGTCTGTTGTTCACTGCTCTATCCCTGTCACCTACAAGGGTCTGCTGCTTAAAAGCTCTCAGTAAACATTTGAGTTTTTGTTTTTTACTTGAAGTCAGCCTTTTATTTTTTCCAGCTTTATTGAGATAGTGACAGATAAAATTATATATATTTAAGCTATACAAAGTGATTTTATATGTATGTGTGTGTATAACAATCAAGTTAGTTAACACATCCCATAAACATTTGTTGAGCTCGGATTTGAAGCCAGTTTGGGCCAACTCCAAACCCATGCTCTAACCACAACCCTCTACTTCTGCAAGGGCATTTCTTTAGGGTTTCTGAATTTACAAATTTAGGGTTTTTGAATGTACAAATGATTTATATCCCATCTACTTCTTTTTTTTTTTTTTTTTTTTTTTTTGAGACAGAGTCTTGGTCTGTCGCCCAGGCTGGAGTGCAGTGGCACAATCTTGGCTCACTGCAACCTCTGCCTCCCAGGTTCAAGGGATTCTCCTGCCTCAGCCTCCCAAGTAGCTGGGACTACAGGCATGCACCACCATGCCCGCCTAGTTTTTGTATTTTTAGTAGAGACAGGGTTTCACCATCTTGGCCAGGCTGGTCTCAGACTCCTGACCTCCTGATCCGCTTGCCTCGGCCTCCCAAAGTTCTGGGATTACAGGCATGAGCTGCCACGCCTGGCCTATCCCATCTACTTTTTTTTTTTTTTTTTTTGAGACGGAGTTTCACTCTTGTTACCCAGGCTGGAGTGCAATGGCGCGATCTCGGCTCACCGCAACCTCCGCCTCCTGGGTTCAAGCAATTCTCCTGCCTCAGCCTCCTGAGTAGCTGGGATTACAGACACGCGCCACCATGCCCAGCTAATTTTTTTGTATTTTTAGTAGAGACGGGGTTTCATCATGTTGACCAGGATGGTCTCGATCTCTCAACCTCGTGATCCACCCGCCTCAGCCTCCCAAAGTGCTAGGATTACAGGCTTGAGCCACCGCGCCCGGCCACTATCCCATCTACTTCTAAGAAGAAATCAAAGGAAGAAAACATTAAAAGGAGAAGGAGAAGGGGAAGGGGAAGGGAAAGGGGAGAAGAGGAGAAGGGGAGAAGGGGAGAAGGAGAGAAGGAGAGAAGGAGAAGGAGAGATGATTGAAGAACTAACTCTTGTACGAAGATATTTATGGCAAGAATCATGGTTACAAATGAGACAAGTCCAACTCAAACTAATTTAAGTAAAAAAGTGAATTTCTGATTGGGTTAATGAGGTATCTCATCAAATTCAAGGGCAAGAAAGTATTGAGGCTCCAGGCACAACTTGCACTACCCAGTCTGAGGCTGTAGAGACTTTCTCTTTTCTCTGCAAATCAGCTCGCTCCTCTGTCACTGTAAACAGGCTTTCTCTACATGGCAGGAGACAGGCCTGCTAGTAGAGCATGTGTTTCACCCCATATGGCCTTGACAACTGGAGACAGATTGTGTAGTTGTTTTCTCTGGTTCTAAGAACCTCATACCCACTAGAATGACTGCTATAAAACAAAATAAACCCAGAAGATAACAAGTGTTGGTAAGAATGTGGAAAAATTGGAACCCTTTGCACTGTTGGTGAGAGTGTAAAATAATACAGCTGCTGTGTAACATGGTATGGCAGTTCCTCACCCCCCTAGTGCTGGTAATAATTCTTTTATTTTTTTGTAAAGGTGGAGTCTACAGGCTACTTAAGAGGCTGAGGTGGGAGGATCACGTAAGCCCAGGAGGTCAAGGCCTCAGTGAGCTGTGATTGTGCCACTGCACTCCAGATCCTGGGTGAGAGGATGAGACAGACCCTATCTCAAAAATAAGAATGAGTGGATAAACAAAATGTATGTACATAGGATGGAATATTCAGCCTTAGCAAGGAAGGAAGTTCTGACACATGCTACAACTTTGAGGACACTATGCTGAATGAAAGCCAGCCAGCCAGCCCAGGCGCAGTGGCTCATGCCTGTGATCCCAACACTTTGGGAGGCCGAGGTGGGAAGACTGCTTGAGGCTGGAGTTTTGAGGCCAGCCTGGGCAATGAATGAGACGCCACCTCTATAAAAAATAAAAGAATTATTACCCCACACTTGGAGGTCAGAGGTGAAAGGATTGCTTGAGCCTGGGAGGTCAAGGCTGCAGTGAGCCTTGACACCACTGCAATGCAGCGTGGGCAGCAAAGCAAGACCCAAGCCAGTCACCAAAAGACGAATATGTTACAGTTCCACTTACATAAAGTGTCTAGAATAGTCAAACTCATAGAAACAGTATCGCGGTTGCCGGGGGTGGAGGGGAAGGACAAATGGAGACGTTTAGTGGGATAGAGTTTCCGTTTTGTAAGATGAAAAAGTTCTGGAAATCAGTTGCCAACAATGTGAATATGCTTAACACTACTGAACTATACAGAGTGAATTTTACCACCATTAAAAAAAAAAAGTCAAAGTCCCAGGAACGGGATCCTTTGGCCCAGCTTGGGGTCTAGTGCTTATCCTGAGGCCCATTAGCCAGGCTGGAGATGGATTCCTGAAAAGATAGGACGGTTTCATGGAAAAGGTGGAGTGGAGGTGGAGGGATTCCCAGAGGAAGAGTGTGGCGGGTTGGTGGGAGGGAGAGCACCTGGCGAGACAAGCAATGGTGTCCCCTGTGGAGCTGCTGTCTGCTACTCAGTAAGACACTTGCTTTTCTAGCAGCAGGGCTGAGCTTAAACCGAGTCCTCATGCCTTCTGGGTGGTACTTGCTACATCATGAGATATCTGTAGTAGTCATTCCTAAGAAATTTATAGCTCGGTATGGTTTTAACAAAACTACATATCTCGTTAGTACTTGCCAAAAACCTTCGAGGTCGTTTCTACAAATGAAGAAACAGACTCATGCTATTTCAATGACTTAACACAGGGCTGGTGTTCAGTTGTAAGGGACTAAAAGCCAATTTAAACGAATTCAGGTATAAAAGAGGATTTGTTGGCTTATGGAATCTAAGAGCCAACAACTGAGCTTCTGAACAGATAGGCGAGGTGCAGCTGGGCCTCAGGAACAACAACCACCGAGGACTCAGACACCACCAGCACCGTCTGCCTCATCTCTTCTCAGTGTGCCAACTTCACGTTTTTCTCCATGCAAACCAGCTTTCTTCATATGGTCATTGGAAGCTGCCACACCTCACATCTTACAGCTTTTCTTCACTGGAAAGAAGTGGACCAAATCTCAAGCTTAAAAGCCCCAGGAGGCCAGGCACTGTGGCTCACACCTATAATCCCAGCACTTTGTGGTCACGAGGCAGGTGGATCATGAGGTCAAGAGATCGAGACCATCCTGGCCAACATGGTGAAACCCTGTCTCT
Organism: Saimiri boliviensis; assembly: GCF_048565385.1. NCBI lineage: Eukaryota > Metazoa > Chordata > Mammalia > Primates > Cebidae > Saimiri > Saimiri boliviensis. The sequence goes on along the minus strand of NC_133459.1, from coordinate 38,589,719 downwards.
ACTAAAAATACAAAAAGTTAGCCGGGCGTGGTGGCACATGCCTGTAATCCCAGCTACTTGGGAGGCTGAGACAGGAGAATCGCTTCAACCCAGTAGGCGGAGGTTGCGGTGAGCCGAGAATGCGACATTGCACTCCAGTCTGGGCAACAAGAGTGAAACTCCATCTCAAAAAAAAAAAAAAAAAAAAAAAAGGCCGGGCGCGGTGGCTCAAGCTTGTAATCCCAGCACTTTGGGAGGCCGAGGCGGGTGGATCACGAGGTCGAGAGATCGAGACCATCCTGGTCAACATGGTGAAACCCCGTCTCTACTAAAAATACAAAACATTGGCTGGGCGTGGTGGCACGTGCCTGTGATCCCAGCTACTCAGGAGGCTGAGGCAGGAGAATTGCCTGAACCCAGGAGGCGGAGGTTGCGGTGAGCCGAGATCGCGCCATTGCACTCCAGCCTGGGTAACAAGAGCGAAACTCCGTCTCAGAAAAAAAAAAAAAAAAAAAAAGCCCCAGGAAAAGACTCAATTGAGTAGAGCTGAATTCTGGTGTCTACCCTCGGATTAAGCAGGACATGTTACCCAGGCTGGTCTTAGTGTACCCTCTAAGAACATGGCCCTCCCTATAGAGCAGTATGATAGAATGAAGCCAAGGAACAAAGAGTTTTTAGAAGGAGGGCAGGGATGGGATTGGTGCTGAGTAGACCAAACAACAGGTGTCCACAGCAGTGACACAGAGTAGGTGGCAGATCAGGAGAGAAGTCCAAGTCCTCTGACTACAACCCTTACTAGCACACGGTAACTACCGAGTACTTCCCATGCAAAAGGAAGGCCCTATCTCTGCAAGACCCCCGGATGGTGCATTATCAAGTGTGAGGCTGGGGTCAGATTTTGAGTCACCAGAAGTGGGGTGACAAGCCACCCGAAAGCAAGGCTTCAAGGAAAACCATTTAAGTCTGTGCCTTCTGCCTGAGCCTCCTTGGTAGTATCAAGGGGATCGAGGTATAAAGATGTTTTATGTTTTGAGACAGGGTCTCACTCTGTCACCCAGGTTGAAGTGCAGTAGCACTCCCAGACACAGGTGATCCTCCCACCTCAGCCTAGGAAGGCTGGGACCACAGGCACTCATGACCATGCCTGGCTAATTTTGTATTGTTTTAGAAATGGGGTTTGGCCACGTTACCCAGGCTGGTCTTAAACTCCTGGTCTCAGTCGATGCCCCCACCTCAACCCCCCAAAGTGCTGGAATTACAGGCGTGAACCACTATGTCCAGCCCCGAGGTATAAAGACTTATACAGATGTTATCTGCGGATTCAAAAATGTCTCAGTGTCCTGCTGGATCTGCATAATGAAGTCAAGTTGCTTGGAGCCTGGTGGGTTCCTGATGGCAGACAAAAGTACCAGCTTACTTTCTCCAAACTTTCACAGTTAGAATCTTCAGATGCTTTTTAGAAACTACCTTCTTTCTGTTGTTTTAAACATCAGCATGTAAAGGGTACAGAGAATTCGGTGATCATGTTTCAGCTGTTTTCAAACTTGTTTTTAGCTGTGGCTCCTTTTTTTCCCCCTTCTCCCAAGTCGTACACAAATTCCAATACATAATATGTACTGAAATAGAACGGCTTTGGGTCTAGATGGAGCACACAGTCTTCTGGTACCTCTGATTTGGCGCCCCCCACTGTGGGACACACTTTGAAAATCCCTGATCCAGATTAGCAAAGATATTGAGCAGATAGAGAAATTGAGTCCCAGAGAGGTTAAGTAAGTCACCAACAGCAGCATAAAGAGTAAGTAGCAGAGCTGTGTCTGGAACCCTGGTCTCCTGGTTCAGCAATAGTGTTCTTTTTACTGGATTATACCACTTCTAGTTATTATTGAATTAAAAAGTAGTTGTATTTTTTAATCAAGTACGTGATAAGTTTAACTGGACTAATATGAAGGCAAGTAGAGGACTTTAGGAGTCAAAGAGCTTTATAATTAGGAATGTCTGTTAATTTATTCAACAGACTTAAATGAGTGCTTATCATTTGCTTTTCTAGGTGCTAAAGATATATCAGTGACAAGACAGTTCCTATCTTCAGAGAGCTGGAGTCATCCATGCTATCTCAGTGAATATGATAAGCTGTAATACCTGACTTATTCTAGAAGAGTCTGGGAAGGCTTTCCTGAAGAAATGCGATCTAAAAAAAACATGAGGCCGGTTGCCACGGCTTGGAGGCTGAGGCGAGTGGATGGCTTGAGGTCAGGAGTTCGAGACCAGCCTGGGTGACATGGTGAAACCCTGACTCTATAAAAAATAGAAAAATTAGCCAGGCATGGTGGCATGCGCCTGTATTCCCAGCTACTCATGAGTCTGAGGCAGGGGGATTACTTGAGCCCAGGAGGCAGAGGTTGCAGTGAGCCAAAATCAAGCCACTGCTCTCCAGTCTGGGCAACAGGGTGGGACTCCATCTCAAAAAAAAACAAACAAAAAAACCCTGAGAACAATGGTCAGGAGCCAGGTAGGGGAGTGTTAGGAGAAAAGGCAGGAGAGGTCTGCAGAACCCAGCTCATAGAAGACCCTGAAAAGCATGAATCCTGAGAAACATCAGACATGTTTCCTGGAGAGATCGCTCTGGTACAATGCAGAGAAAGGGTTGGCTGCAGACAGCATAGAGGCAGGGGGACAGTTCAGATATTTAGCAGGTGGCATTTATAGGACTTGATGAAATGTCAGGAGTGAGGGAGGGGAAGGGGTCAGGAATGAGGCTCAGGTTTCTGACTTGAACAGTTGATTGGACAGTGGCCAAGTCCTTTGGCCAACATAGGAACACTGGAGGAAGAGCAGGTTTGGGCTGAGGATGAGTTCAGTTTGGAACTTGTGGAGACTGAGGTGTCTGTAGAGAATCCTCCTGGGACTGGATATTCAGGTTGAGCCCAGATTGCACTCTGTGCTGGCGATATCAGAGTCATCAGCATTGATGGTATTTGAAGCTGGAAGATGAGGTCACTCGAGCAGGGGGTATAGTGAGTAGAGAAGCAATATGGAGCAGAGCCTTGAACATCGACAGAGCAGCTCACAGATCTAGGAGAAGGGAGCGGTCTGCAGGGAAGTGTGTGGGGGTCATGCACAATAAGGAATGAGAAGTATCCATTGCATCTGAGTGATAACATCAATGGTAACTGTGGTGCAAGAAGGGCCAGCTGAGGGTTAGAAAATGGAAGCCATATTCTAGTGGTTTGAGGAGTGAATGGGGAGAAAGAAAGTGGCAAGTGTCTAAGTTAGGAAAGGAAAGAGAGGATTGCCAAAGGGAGGCCTGGGGTTAAAGCAGGTTTTTTTTTCGTTGTTGTTTTTTTTTTTCCTTTACTTCTAAGAGACTTACACATTTTAAAATGCTACTTGGGCTGGGCACAGTGACTCACGCCTGTAATCCCAGCATTTTGGGAGGCCGAGGCAGGTGGATTACCTGACTTCAGGAGTTCAAGACCAGCCTGACCAACATGGAGAAACCCTGTCTCTACTAAAAATACAAAATTAGCCAGGCGTGATGGCGCATGCCTGTAATCCCAGCTACCTGGGAGGCTGAGGGAGGAGAATCACCTGAACCTGGGCGGTGGAGGTTGCAGTGAGCCAAGAGAGTGCCATTGCACTCTAGCCTGAGCAACAAGAGCAAAACTCCATCTCAAAAAAACAAACAAACAAACAAAAAATGCTACTTGGAAGGAGCTAGTAATTCTAAATACTAGAAAATGACAATTTTTCTTAATATGATACAGCTCTTCCTTGACACTGTCTACAGGTGAGGTTACCAAGTCATCCTGTTTGGCTTGGGATTTACTGGTCTCAGCACTGAAAGTCTCATGTCCTGGGAAACCCCTTAGTGAGGGTAAACCAAGATGATCAGTTACCCTTTGTAGAGACTTCCTTCCAGGAGGATTAGGTAAGACACATTCTGCAGTTGCAGAGACTGTGATTTAGCTTTTCTCTGAAGATTTAGAGGAGCACCCACCTCTGAAAAAGACCCTGTTGCAAATAATAGAAGAGAATGTAGGTGAGACCTGATTAAAGTTTCAATAGGATTCAAAAGACGGTACATAATTCACTTAGAACCAGCAATCCTGCAAATGGAATAATCTGGGATCAGAAGAGATTAGGAGGAGATTAAAGACATGGCTGCTGCATTAAAAACTGCATGGAAGCAATGCACACCAGGTGGAACACAGAAGATCAATTTAGTAAAGAAAACAAGCTTCAGATGGTATCCCAGAACACAGGAAACTGATAAAAGACATGAAAATAAGGTAAAAGAAGAGCTCTAGAGGGCAGAACAATGAAAGATGAATTTTGATAATTCAAAACTGAATGGACTCATGATTACTAATGAATTATAATCGTGAGGACATGTTGAGTGCTTGCTCTGTGGCAAGCCCTTTCCAACCCTTGACATGTGTGAACTCATTTAATCCTCATAACAATACTGAGGGATGGGTATTGCTATCCTCCCCTCCACCCCATTTTCCATATGGCAAGCCTGAATCACAGATTAGTGAGTCAATGCAAGTTTATGCAGGCAGGAGTTGAGGAGCTGGTGAACTCAGTTGGTCTGGCCCCAAAGTCTTTCCTCTGAAGTACTGCGCTGCACTGCCTCACAGTGTAACATTGAAACCAACTTGTTCATGCATTCATTAAAGTATTTTTTGGTGTCTACTAAGTGCCAGGCTCAGCTCTGCTGCTGGGAAAATATCAGAGAGACAGACAGCATTCCTGCTCAAATGCAGCTTACATTCTCGTAGCAAGAAAGAAAAAAAATGGGGGCCGGGCGCGGTGGCTCAAGCCTGTAATCCCAGCACTTTGGGAGGCCGAGGCGGGTGGATCACGAGGTCGAGAGATCAAGACCACCCTGGTCAACATGGTGAAACCTCGTCTCTACTAAAAATACAAAAAACTAGCTGGGCATGGTGGTGCGTGCCTGTGATCCCAGCTACTCAGGAGGCTGAGGCAGGAGAATTGCCTGAACCCAGGAGGCAGAGGTTGCGGTGAGCCAAGATCGCGCCATTGCACTCCAGCCTGGGTAACAAGAGCGAAACTCCATCTCAAAAAAAAAAAAAAAAAAAAAAAAAGAAAGAAAGAAAGAAAAAAAATGCAAGTAACAAACAATGAGGAAAATTTCAGTAAGTATGAAGTCCTGAAAAGTGAAAAACTGAAAAGCAGGGTAGAGAGTGATTGGTGTATGTGTGTGTTGAGGTGGGCGTTCTCTCTGTCTCCCAGGCTGGAGTGCAGTGGCGTGATCTCGGCTCACTGCAACCTCTGCTGCCTTTCGGGTTCAAGCAATCAATTTTCCTGCCTCAGCCTCCCAAGTGGCTGAGATTACAGGTGCCTGCCACCATGCCCAGATTATTTTGTATTTTTAGTAAAGACGAAGTTTCACCACGTTGGCCAGGCTGGTCTCAAACTCCTGACCTCAGATGATTCACCCTCCTCGGCCTCCCAAAGTGCTGGGATTACAGGTATGAGCCACCGTAACCGGCTGGTTAATTTGTTCACCATGTTGGCCAGGCTGGTCTCAAACTCTTGATCTCAAACAATCCACCCACCTCGGGCCCCCAAAGTGCTAGGATTGCAGATGTGAGCCACCGCACCCAGTCTGGTATTTATTCTAATGGCAAAGGAAGGAGTTAAAGAGTTTTCTGGCTGGTTTGTTCGTTTAGCTAGGGGAGGAATATGATCTGATTTACATGCTAAAAGGTAAGTCTGGCTGCTACGTGAAGAATAGACTGTAAAGGCATAACAAGGAAGTGGTCTGTGGAAGCAGGAAAAAGTTTTAACAGGATGTTCTGACTGGAACAGGGGCCTGGAGCTCAGAAGTTTTGAGCTGTCTCTCTGCCTTGGGGCACCTTTATCTTTTCTTATCACATTCACTAATTTATCTTCCTGTGGAAAAGGAATCAGAGATCATAACTTCATAAAAGAATGACTACTCTACCCCGCCAGGGTCCTAGCTTCTTAGACCAGTGGAGGGCCGGCCGGGCCAAGCACACTCCTCCCAGGAATTTCAAATCGCAGCTCAGTCCTAGCTGGGTACACTTGAATGGAGAAATACAAGAACCACGTTTGGTTATACACAAGAAATATGAATGTTATGAATGGGCGCGCTACAAAACAGTGAAGGCGAAAGCAGCAGGTGCGGGAGGGAAGCCCAGAACCGGGAGGGAGACAGAGATTCCTCTTGACTTCCCAGCTCCTGGTTCCTGACCCTCCTGAGGCCTACTGTGCTTCCTTGGGTTCCTGAGATACCTCCGTTTCCTCGTAAAAATCTCCATTTTCATCAAAGTGGATTTCATTTCTGTTTCGCCACAAGGCTCCTTGCTCCAGGTGTGCACTCTCTGGAGTCCTGGCCTCGACGGCCCACGTCCCTCTCATCTGTGGCTCATGGACCCCTTGCTTCCCCACAGCCTCACCGGCCTTGTTGCCCTTTTTTGTTTTTTTTCTAGTTTTATGGCCCTATATGGTTATCTTAAAGGTAACTGACTTTGCATTTGTTTTATTTCCTGGTCAGACTATCATTTTCCTAAGATAACTTTATTATTCATGTTGTTTACATTTTAAGCCCTTTCTCAGTTTATTGGATAATCAACATGTATCTGGGTTTGTTTCATTGTTTTTTAAATCAACACAGATTTCCCCACATTCTCTTTGTTTCCTTTGTTTTGTTCTCGTTTTTGTTTTTGAGAAGGATCTCACCCTGTCACCCAGGCTGGAGTACAACGGCAGGATCTCTGCTCACTGCAACCTCCATCTCCCGGGCTCAGGTGATCCTCCCAACTCAGCCTCCTGAGTAGCTAGGACTACATGTGCCACCATGCCTGGTTAATTTTTTAAAAAATAGAAACAGGGTTTTGCCATGTTGCCCAGGCTGGTCTTGAACTCCTGAGCTCAAGCGATCCTCCCGCCTTAGCCTCTCAAAGCGCTGGGATTACAGGCATTAGCCACCGCGCTGGGCCTCTTTTCTTTTTGTATTCTACAGAAGATTGAATAGAAATTCATTCGTTCAGCAAGCATCCTTTGAATTCTTATTGTGTATCAGCCCTGGGTATATGAAGATAAGCCTGTCAGGGTCCCCATCCCGCACTTTGCCCACCCTAGAGAAGTTGGTTTCCCAAGCCCTCCTCTCCTCTTGGGGGCAAGTCCTCCCTGAATGATTTCACCTGCCCTCAAGCTTTGGCTCCCACCTGTTCCGCAGGATGGGCAGGCTTTTTGTTTTTTAATGATGTGTGACTGTTCCTGCATGCCCTTTGTATTCAGTGCTTGCACGTTCAGTTTGACCCATGGGAAATTTGCCTGAGATATTTCTGATACCATCAGAAATACCTTGGTGCCGTCCACAGGTATAGCCTGAGTTAAACAGGCTTACACAATAAAAAGCGTCTTTGCATGCACCAGTGGCACAGGGGCGGCTCTCCAGGAGCCAGCTGTTTACCCAGAAGCAACTCAGCAGCGCTGATCTACTTGGACCTTTGGCCTGTGGCTGCCCTGCACGGCCCTGGCAGGGGTGAGGCTGCCTGTGCCAGAAGGGACACCTACCTGGGTACTCGTTGGAAGAGTTGATCTGGCTTGACTTCTACTCACTGCCAAAGACGGAAGTGTGTGAGGAAGGGTGCTAGGAGAGTGGCTTAAGTGCCCAACAGCTGGATTTAGGAGAGACTTTTGGTCTCACATCACAGAGTAGGAGCTAGAAAGGGAAACCCATGTTCTTGGCCACATGTTCCCCCAACAGTTTTCAGAATGGAGCTGGTGTGCACTGATCTCCCTTAAGCACTGTCCTAGCTTCCGGACCTTCCTTCTGGATGTCCCACACACACTTCAAACTCACCATGTCCAAGACAGAGTCCCACCATTCCCCAAACCGTCCCCTCCTCACTTTCCCCAGTCCTGATCGTAATGGTCTCCCCGCCAGCCCTATCACCCACGCCAAAATCCTTACCTCTTCCTCAACGCTTTCTGGGAACCATCCTTTCCTTCTTTGATAACCACCTGGTCACAGGATCTTAACCATCTGTATTAGCTTCCCATTGTTGATGTAACAAAGCCATTGACCCTTGAACAGCAAGGCTTTGAAGTGCATGGAGAGTCGGACACAGAGTTTTTTCAACCACAGATTGAAAATACAGTGTTTTCAGGATGAGAAACCTGTGTATACAGTGGATTCCACATGTACCTGCCATTACTTCAGGACTCAAGTATGTGGATTTTGGCATACTTAGGGTGTCCTAGAACCAATCACCCATGGATACTGAGGGACAACTCTAACCACAAACTTTGTGGCTTAACACAATACAAATTTAGTATCTTTCTTACAGGTGTGGTGGTCAGAAATCTGAAATGAGTTTTGTGTGCTAAACTCAAGCTGTCGGCAGGGCCGGTTCCTCTGGAGGCTGTGGGTGAGAGTCCGCTCTCCATCCCTCCAGGTTCTCGAGGCGGCCTGCATTCCTTGGCTTGCAGCCACATCACTTGGATCTCTGCTTCTGCCATCATGTTGCCTTCCTCCTACTCACTGTTGTGGAAGACCCCTGTGATTACATTGAGCCCCTGGACAACCTAAAATAATCTCATCTCTAGATCATTAATTTAGTCATGTCGGCAAGGTCCCTTTTGTCATTTAAAATGACAGTCACAGATTCTGGAGATTAGGATGCCGACATCTTTCATGCCATCCTGACCACTTGCAATTTCTGAACTCACCTGTTCCAGCTGTCGTTGCTCTTCAGGCCAGATCATCTCCCTCTCTTCTAGGCTGTTAAGACAGCCTCCTAATTGGTCTCTGCCTCTGGTCCTGCCCCCTTCAACCCATAATCCTTCTAATCTTCTGTGTCTCTCTCTTGATTCTGAGTTTGTACTGACTCCTCATTATCATCAAGATACAGTCTGAGCACCTTAGATGGTATGCAAGGTCTTTCTCCTGATCACTCCTTCAGCCAAATCCCTCACCTGCCATGACAAAGCTATTTTTCCTGTCTCAAGACAGAGAAGAGTGTGGCTTTTAGAGCTTCTGAGGCCACACTTTTTTTTTTTTTTTTTTTTGAGATGGAGTCTTGCTCTGTTGCCCGGGCTGGAGTGCAGTGGGGTGATCTTGGCTCACTGCAACTTCCGATTCCCAGGTTCAAGTGATTCTCCTGCCTCAGCCTCCCGAGTAGCTGGGACTACTGGCACGTGCCACTGGGCCCAGCTAATCTTTTTAGTAGAGATAGGATTTCACCATGTTGGCCAGGCTGGTCTTGAACTCCTGATGTCAGGTGATCCACCTGCCTCAGTCTCCCAAAGTGCTATGATTACAAGTGTGAGCCACCGTGCCCAGCCCTGAGGCCACATATCTCAGGCTTGGATCTCAGCTTGCCAAACAGGAATTCTTGGCCCAGTAACTTAACATACCTGTGCCTCAGTTTTTTTCTTTTCTTTTTTTTTTTAAGACAGGGTGTCACTCTGTCACCCAGGCTGGAGTGTGGTGACAAGCGATCCTCCCACCTCAGTCCCCAAGTAGCTGGGACTACAGGCATGCACCACCATGCCCGGGTAACTTTTTTATTTTTTGGAGAGGGGGTTTTGCCATGTTGCCCAGGCTGGTCTCGAACTCCTGAGATCAGGCGATCCTCCCACCTCAGCCTTCCAAAGTGCTGGGATTACAGGCATGAGCCATCAGTGCCTCCGTTTCACCTTTCAAAAGTCCCACAAAAATGCTCACTTTGGCAGCACAAATATTAAAAGTTCCACAAAAGTTGTGATGATTAAATTAATACTTTAAAAGTACCTATTAAAACAGTCACAGATTCTGGAGATTAGGATGAGGACAAGTGCTTGAGCCAAGCGTGGTGGCTCACGCCTGCAATCCTAGCACTTTGGGAGGCCAAGGCAGTCAGTTCGCTTGAGCCTAGGAATTCAAGACCAGCCTGGGCAACATGGCAAAACCCTAGCTCTACTAAAAACACAAAAATTAGCCGGACTTGGCGTGTGCCTGTAGTCCCAGCTATTCGTGAGGCTGAGGTGGGAGGATCATTTGAGCCCAGGAGGTCGAGGCTGCAGTGAGCTATGATTGCACCACTGTACTCAAGCCTGGGGACACAGCAAGACCCAGTGTCAAAAAATAAAAATAAAATAAATAAATGAAACAAACCAACAGTGCTTTGTACATCATTAGCTTTTCCTTCTTAGTCCACGTTCTTTCAGTCCCATTGATGCTGGCCGGAGAGCTCTCTCCCCACCCACCTCTGATTTCCCTGGAAATTGTTACCCATCCCTTCCAGGCCTAGCTCAAGCATCACCTCTTCTGCACTGGCCTCCAAACGGTCACTATAGCACAGCCAGGTGAGTCAGCCGCTTTCTTCACTGCAGCCTTTAAACTCCATCACCCCTAACCAGCGATCCTACCACACTGTATTTTCAATTATTTGATTATGTGTAGCAGGAAAACATCCTGAAACACTAGGTTTTGTCCTTTTCTTTTCAACACTTCCTTGTATGTGACCCTCCCCCTCATCAGCCAGAGGCATTCCGTTGCCTCCAAGAATTAGTATTTTTATAGCAGGAATGCACAAAGGACGGGGGAAAAAATTACATTTAGTTTTTCAACTTCCAAACTAGACCTCCATGTGGTCACCCACATGAGTAATTTTGAAAGCCAAGTGCTCAGCTTTATGGAGAGAAAGGATTTTGAGAACCCAGAGAATGTCCCTGAAGGAGGCAGAGTGTGAAGTTAATGCATTAGGCGTGAGCTGGAAGGAGCCGAGAAGTGTGTCCGCCCCATCCTGCTCACAGGGAGGCTCTTTAGGGGTCACTCAGGCTTGGAACAGGGACATGAATTGATTTTGGAAGAGATCAGAGTGGCCTGAGATGGAAGCAAAGATGTGGAGAGGAGCAAAGGCAGCCTCAAGAGACGCCCAGCAGCAGGGCCAGTGTGTTATGGCAGCCAAGCAACACCAGTAACCATCCATGTCCTCCAGTTAGCACGGCTGGCACCTGGGCTGAGGAACCGCAGTAGCAGTCCTGTTCCTCACTTGCTGGGAAGCTTTTCTTTTTCTTTCTTTCTTTCTTTCTTTTTTTTTTTTTTTAGATCTGGTCGTGCTCTGTCACCCAACTTGGAGTGCATTGGCATGATCTTAGCTCACTGCAATCTCTGCCTACGGAGTTCAAGCGATTCTCCTGCCTCAGTCTCCCAAGTAGCTGGGATTACAGGCATCCACCACCTTGCTAGGCTAAATTTTTGTGTGTGTGTTTTTAGTAGAGGCAAGGTTTCATTATGTTGGCCAGGTTGGTCTCGAACTCCTGGCCTCAGGTGATCTGCCCGCCTTGGCCTCCCAAAGTGCTGGGATTACAGGTGTGAGCCACTGCACCAGCCAAGTTTTTCTTTTGTCATCTGCACACTGCTGCCCTTCAATCACCTAGCAGAAGTGATGCCCACCCACCACCCATGCTTGGCCCCTTTGGAGGCATTTCCTGTGGACGCTCTTTTTTCTTTTCTCTCGTTTTCTTTTCCTTTTTTTTTTTGGAACAGAGTCTGGAGTGCATTGGGGTCATCTTGGCTCTGCAACCTCCACCTCCCAGGTTCAAGGATTCTCCTGCCTCAGCATCCAAGTAGCTGTGATTACAAGCATGTGCCATTACGCCCGGCTAATTTTTGTGTTTTTAGTAGAGATGGGGGTTTCTCCATGTTGGCCAGGCTGGTCTTGAACTCCTGACCTCACCCACCTCGGCATCCCAAAGTGCTGGGATTACAGGCTTGAACCACGGCGCCCAGCCTAGACACTCACTTTTCTTTTTTTTCTTTCTTTTTTTTTTTTTTTTGAGACGGAGTTTCACTCTTGTTACCCAGGCTGGAGTGTAATGGCGCGATCTTGGCTCACCGCAACCTCCGCCTCCTGGGTTCAGGCAATTCTCCTGCCTCAGCCTCCTGAGTAGCTGGGATTACAGGCACGTGCCACCATGCCCAGCTAATTTTTTGTATTTTTAGTAGAGATGGGGTTTCACCATGTTGACCAGGATGGTCTCGATCTCTTGACCTCGTGATCCACCCACCTCGGCCTCCCAAAGTGCTGGGATTACAGGCTTGAGCCACCGCGCCCGGCCTGACACTCACTTTTCATAACAGCTCGGGAGTCTTGTACACTGTCAGTGCTGTGGGAAACAAAGTCTCCAGCACCTGAGTTTGGGAGAAACCAGACATGGAGGTGATCCGTTTCACATGACCACATGCCAAGCCAGACAACCTCTGCAGAGGCAGTAAGCACTGAGTTGGATTCATCTCTATATCCTGAGCACATGGCTGGTGCTTGGTGATTACTGTATGGAGAGAATGAATGAAAATCACAGTCTAGTGAGGAAAACAGACACATAAACAATTATAAGACAACCTAAGTGCTGTGACAAGGGACTGTAGGAATCACAGCATGAACAGAAGAGGAAAAGGGCCCAGCGACACTGGGGATCTCCTGCAGCGACACCAGGATGACCACACAGGTCTCTTGACTGCTGCCCAGAGCACCATTGGAGTAGGGACCCGTGGGGACACCTGCTCAGCTTATAGGCTCCCTCTTGGCACCACAGGAACTGGTCCCTGGCGGCCCCTCAGCCATGGGCTGTGGATGCAGGACCCAAATCGGACAATGGGTCCCTGTCCCATGATCTTGCTGATCCCATTCAGAGATGCTGGTGTGCTTCCTCTGGTTACTTGAACTGAAACCTGAGAGCCAGCCATGTTAGGTCATGAGATAACCGGGGGACATCGATCTGCCAAGAGGTGTAAGAGTGAAGCAGACAGGCCAGGCACAGTGGCTCACGCCTGTAATCCCAGCACTTCGGGAAGCTGAGGCAAGCGGATCATGAGGTCAGGAGATCGAGACCATCCTGGTCAACATAGTGAAACCTCATCTTTACTAAAAATCCAAAAATTAGTGGTGGGGGGGGGGGCGCCTGTAATCCAGCTACTCAGGAGGCTGAGATAGGAGAATCGCTTGAACCTGGGAGGCAGAGGTTGCAGTGAACTGAGATCGTGCCATTGTACTCCAGCCTGGGCAACAGAGTGAGACTCTGTCTCAAAGAAAAGAGTGAAGCAGACGTACAGAAGGAGGGTGGATAGTAGGAGACAATGAGGCCCAGAGAGGGAGAGAAGCTTCCTGCTTCTCATTCTTCAGATCCTGGTTCTCACGCCTCTGGCTGCCCCTACCCACCGGTTCCCTGTGCTATCTCTGAAGATGGGATTAAAAGCTCTCAGCTGGAGCTTGCCTGAGTGAGCTTCTGTGCCACTGAGTCTTGATTAGCATTGTTCCCACTGATGGTCACCATCGCGCTCATGGTCGCAGCAGACATTTCCACAGCCCTTCCACATGCAAGACTGTTCTGAGGGCTTTACATGTAATAACTCATTAAATCCTCGTTAATAGTTCCGTGAAGTGGGGACAGCGATCATACCCATTTTTCCATTTTCTTCTTTTTTTTTGTCCCCGTTTTTCAATAAAGAGATGGAGCTGCAGAGAAGATAAGTTGCAACTTGTTCGTGGACATACAGCTGATAAGTGTATGAGCTCATATCCAGCATTGCAGTTTTATCCCATTTTATTGAGCAAAAATGTGTATATATATATTTTAGCTCATTCTCCTGGAAGAGTGCAGCTCTAAGGGCCAAGTGCCATGAGGACCCCCAAGTGAGTCCCTTCTCCTGCCTAGGCTCAGGATTCTTGCCAGAAGCATGAGGCCGGGTGGGCTGGGAACTAGCCTGCTCTGCCCGCCCCACACGTCCTGCCACTCACTTTGCCGGGCCTGGCGGCGGAAGCGCGGGAAGGAGCTGCTGGGCCAGGTACAGGGCTTGGCGGCAAAGTGGCTTGTGCGGCGGGAGGCCAGAGCCGCGCCCTGGCCCCTGGCAGGCAGCCCAGCCCCGCCGTTGAGAAAATACCTGCAACAAAGGCGTCCTCCCACCACACTGGCCGCCTTCCCTTGTCCCGGTAACTCCTTGGCTGAGGAATCTGACCTCTGGGCCAGGCCAGATCAGGTCCTTAGATGGCCTCAGGAGGCTGCGGAGAGGCCTCGGGGCCCAGCCTGGAACACCTTCCTGGCTGTCCCGGGTGGGCATCCCAGAGAGTGGCCCTGGTCCACCCCACACTGCATGGACTCCAGTCCAGCAGCCACACAGGCACGCTGCTGAGCTCCCTGAGCCTCCCAACACTGCCATCCTCCTCCGTGGTGTCCAGGCAGGTGGCTTCACAGATCTAGGACCTGAAATGCCCCCAGCCAGGAGGTCCCCCTCAGAGCAGTGGCTTGTCAGATGTGTCTGTGGTGAACAGGAAATGACCCCGCAAAGGAATTTGGACATAATCCACAATGGGCGTTTGGGACCGGTGCCTGGGAGAAATCCAGGAGCCCCTGAGACTCCAGGGGTGTGTGTGGGTCTTGGCGGACATACCTTATTTTATTTCATTATTATTATTTTTTGAGATGGAGTCTCACTGTGTCGCCCAGGCTGGCGTGCGGTGTCACAATCTCAATCTCGGCTCACTACAACCTCCACCTCCCGGGTTCAAGCGATTCTCCTGTCTCAGCCTCCCAAGTAGCTGGCACTACAGGTGCTCACCGCCACGCCCATCTCATTTTTTGTATTTTTAGTAGAGACAGGGTTTTGCCATATTGGCCAGGCTGGTCTCAAACTCCTGACCTCGTGATCCGCCTGCCTCCCAAAGTGCTGGGATTATAGGCTTGAGCCACTGCACCCGGCTGGAAGACATATCTTAAGCAAAGCTCTAGAAGCTCCTCTGGGAGGTCCAGACTCCTAAGCTGGTGGCCCATGGCCAATTGTATCCCTCCTTCTGAGCAAGACCTCAGGACCATGGGTTTAGGCAAAAGACCAGCTTGCTGCAGCTCTTTCATTCAAATAGCAACCGATCCTGGAACTCCAGGCCAACATCAAGCCTTGCTCCACCACTCCTGGGCTTTAGGGATTGTTGCCATCAGGGCACTGCCAACCTATGTGGTGCCCATGATGACTCAGAAAAAGAAGTTGTTTCCTGTTCTGATAGAGCCCTATTCCAGCCCCCAGCAGTGCCAGGTGGAGCAGGGCGTGGACTGGCCTTCAACCCTGCTTGCCTCTCATCAATATGGTCTTGAGCAGACCCATCCTGCGCTGTCTTATGCAGGTGCAGTGCCTTTTAGGATCATCCCAAACATGACCCTGGACCCCTGATCCCCAGGTTAAACCCCATCCCCTGACCTGGATATTCCCTGGCCTAGACAAAAGGAGGTCAGCCAGGGAAGGCTCCTCTTCGCTGTCCCAAACCAGCTGCAGACAGTGGGGCAAGGATGCCTTCTTTCCAGACAGAATCCCCAGCCCTGGAGTAGCCCCAGATAAGGGAGCTCCCAACCCTATGCGTAGCCCCGAGGCCATCCCGAGGGCAGGATGCTGTGCAGGGGTGGAACTGATCGCCATTATGTGACTCTGGGTGGAAGACAAGCAATTTCTGGTTAGGTAGAGGTGGCACACGCCCACACTTTTGGGCCCAGCCTTCTGTCCCTTGAGCTCACTGCTCAGTGCCCGGTCCCAGGGAGCTCACAGGCTCTAGGCCTAGCCTGCCTCAGTTTCCATTCGTTCCACCCCCTCGTGTACCTCAGGGCCCAGGGTGGCACCTGCGCCCACCACAGTTAGGCTCAGAACACAGCTGGCACAAATGCTCATGTGATGAATGACTGACTAAAAGAATCATCCAGGCTGGGCATGGTGGCTCATGCCTGAAATCCTAGCACTTTGGGAGGTCAAGGCAGAAGGACCACTTGAGTCCAGGAGTTCAAGTCCAGCCTGGTCAACATTGCAAGAGCCCATCTCTACAAAAAATTTTAAAATTAGCTAGGTGTGGTGGTGCGTACTTGTAATCCAGACACTTGGGAAGCTGACACTGGAGGTCAAGTCTGCAGGGAGCCATGATTGCACCACCGCACTCCAGCCTGGGTGACAGAGCAAGACCCTTTCTATAAAAAAGAATTGTCCAAGGGAAGAGGCCCTCCTGAGGCAGGTGTGGGCCTGGGCACTGAAGCCTGGAGCCGCAGCTCCACCACTCCCCGCTGTGGGCCCCTGAGCCTCACTTCCTCTCCTGTAAAACACACATGAGACACACCTGCCTCATGTGGGCCTGAACAGCTTGCTGTTAGTAATAAAACAGCAGCAACCACAGGACAGCTTCACTTCCAGAAACTCCCTCCATCATATACTTTGCATGAATCCTCACACTGTCTCACCAGGGGCGCTCTCCCCAGTTCACCATCGACTTTGTTACAACCAGCCTTGCTCAGGAAATGGCAGCTGTGTCTGTCCTTTCTGTGTGCATTGGGGTGTGGGTTGTGTGGAGCCACGGTGTCGGTGGAGTTCACAGGCTGGGGTCAGAATCCAAGGCCCCCGATGCAGCTGCCACCCTCCAGGTGGTGAGGGTGCCTGATCCAGAGCTGGGGTCCAAACTGCTGGGAGGCTGGAGTTTTGGGCTCTGGCCCACGTCCACCTCTGATTGGTTCTACTACCTAGGCTGGTCACTGTCCCTCCCTGGGCCTCAGTTTACCCCATGGTAAAGTGAGAACTAGGGAGTCAGACCCCTTGATGACCGAGATCTTGGACCATAGCCAAGGCTAAGGAAAGCTCAAGAATATGTGGGGGCCCTTCCAAATTCCCGGCCTCTCTCTGCCCCCTGGTGGACACTGGCAGCCTAGCATCCAGGGGGAGACGACGGTGGGAATCAACTGATTCCCAGGGCCTTGAGGACTGGCTTGTGACCTATGCTAAGACTCTCACTGCTGAGTCGCAGTCCCCATCTGCTAGAGGGGGATGATAATAGAACCAACACCATCAGCATGTTTTGACGATTAAGTGCTATGACAAATGAGAAACACTTGCTACTGCGCCATGCTCTTAAAAAGTGCCCAGTAAATATTAGTCATCATTATCCCCCCTCCTTTTCCCTAACCTCCATGTCCCATCAGTCACCAAGCCCAGCTGCTTCTTGCCCCTCTCGCACCCCCTGAACTCCCAGATGAGGTCCCATCATCTCCCTCCTGGATTCCTCCAAGTTTCACCACCTTCTCTGCAACCCCTCCAGCCATCCTGCGCCTCCACTCAGGGACCTCATCTGTCTACTCCACAAGCCCAAACCTGAAAATGCCCCACTGCAGTGAATTGTCTAAGCCCCTCAGCCTGGCCCTCAAGGACTCTGCCTTCGCCCCCATTCAGCCTCGGTCACCCTTCGCCTTTATGTTCCCTGTATTCTGACCACACTCAGCTTCCAGCTCCCTCAACACAGGCCCACTGCCTGCCTCCCAGTCAAGGCCATCAAAGGGATGCTTAACTAGTCTTTGCTTCCCCCTTCCCTAGCTCTGCAGGAGCCCAGAACCTCCCTAGGCCTCAGTTTCCTTATCTGCCAAATTGGACTGCAGGAGGATGAAAAGAGAGAATATGCTGAAGTATCTGGCCCAGAGTAGCCACTCCACAGAGGCAGGTGCCTGCGGCTGGACAGAAGTTTCAGCTTTGTCACAGCATAGCAGAGAGTCCCAACGTATCATTCAGAAGGTGGGAGGTGAGATGTGAAGAAAGCTCCAAGGCCCCACTGCAGACCCAGCCCTGGCAGTAGTGCGCTCTGAGCAGGGAGCACAGGCTGAGTTAGCACCTCCATGTGATCTCGCTCTCCATACCCAGGACCAGGTGGAGAACAGGCCCTTTGGCTCAGTAGCTCCAGGGTACAGGACAGGGACTACAGTGCTGACAGCCCTGTGATTTAGGAGGAGAGAAGCACACGAAATGAGGCAGACCCGTTCTGACTCCCTGACAGGGCTGATCAGAGATACAGATTGGAGTCCTAAGGGCCAATACCCAAAGTCTGGGAGCCAGAGAGGCGGAGCCGTCAGTGATCCTCCAGTTTATTTGGGGAAACTGAGGTGGGGATTGGGAGAATAAGTTCCTTAGGGTTGCATAGAGCCTTCAATAGCTCAACACATTTTTTCGGTCTACGTAATATATTGGCTAAGTAATATATTCACATCATTCAAGAAATCAGCCATAGAATTGATATCCTTTAAGAAGTCTCACCAGGTGTGGTGGCTCACACCTGTAATCCCAGCACTTTGGGAGGCTGAGGCGGCCAGATCACGAGGTCAATATATCGAGACTATCCTGGCCAATATGGTGAAACCCCATCTCCACTAAAAATACAAAAATTAGCTGGGTGTGGGGGTGCATGCCTGTAATCCCAGCTACTCAGGAGGCTGAGGCAGGAGAATGGCTTGAAGCCAGGCAGAATTTGCAGTGAGCCGAGATCGTGCCACTGCAGCCTGGTGACAGAGTGAGAGTCTGTCTCCAAAAAAAAAAAAAAAAAAAAAAGAAGTCTCAGCCGGGCATGGTGGCTCACGCCTGTAATCCTAGTAATTTTGGAGGCCAAGATGAGAGGATTATTTGAGTCCAGGAGTTCAAGACCAGCCTGTGCAACATGGTGAGACTTAGTCTCCAAAAAATGAGCAAAAAGCTCTCTCCGTCCGCACTGCCTACAGAGGTGGCAGCCATCTCTTCCTTGGTATCGTGGCTGTCCTCAGACCCCTTGTGAAGCCCAAGATCATCAAAAAGAGAACCAAGAAGTTCATCCAGCACCAGTCAGACCAGTATGTCAAAATTAGGCATAACTGGAGGAAACCCAGAGGTATTGTCAACAGGGTTCATAGAAGGTTCAAGGGCCAGAGCTTGACGCCCAACACTGGTTATGGGAGCAACAACAAAAAAAAGCACATGCTGCCCAGTGGCTTCCGGAAGTTCCTGGTCCACAACATGAAGGAGCCGGAAGTGTTGCTGATGTGCAACAGATCTTACTGTGCTGAGATTGCTTGTCATGTTTCCTCCAAGAACTGCAGTGCCATTATGGAAAGAGCTGCCCAGCTGGCCATCAGAGTCACCAACCCCAATGCCAGCTTCCCAGCGAAGAAAATGAGTAGACAGTGTATGTGCACATTTTGTGTTTAAATAAAACTGTCAAAACTGAAAAAAAAAAAAAAGGCAAGAGAATAGCTTGAACCTGGGAGACGGAGGTTGCAGTGAGCTGAGATCGCACCACTGCACTCCAACCTGGGAAACAGAGCAAGACTTTGTCTCGAAAAAAAAAAAAAAATCTTCAGAACAATGGAAAGGTATTGAAGGATTGATTGCTGGGGAGAAATATAACCTTACCCGCATTTGGAAACAAGCACCCTGCAACTGTCTCCTAACTCTCCCTTTCCTGCCAATTGGTAGTCCCATCTCCTGCCAATGAATAGTGCAAAGTTCCAGAGAAGCCTGGAGGGATGCGCAGGTGTATCTTTCAACAGGGGGAAAGAAAGGAGGATTAGGCAGCCGTAACATTAGGTTATCCGCTGAGAGTGAGGAGGGAGAAGGGAAGCCTGAAGTCTGAGGATGGTGCAACTAAACAGAACACACTAGAATTGTCTGACGGCATTGAGGTTGGTGACTGAATTTGTAGTGTTACTTACACTCCCAGTAGTTCTTAAAAATGTTTCCTGGCCTGGCTGTAAGCATAAAGGAGATGCATAGTTAGGTTCACCAAGAGTTTGGAGGATTTGTTTTGCTTTTTTTGAAACAGAGTCTCGCTCT
Organism: Saimiri boliviensis; assembly: GCF_048565385.1. Taxonomy (NCBI): domain Eukaryota; kingdom Metazoa; phylum Chordata; class Mammalia; order Primates; family Cebidae; genus Saimiri; species Saimiri boliviensis. Next base: position 38,570,113 of record NC_133459.1, on the reverse strand, counting down.
GTTGTCCAGCCTGGAACGCAGTGGTGCAATCATAGCTCACTGCAGCCTTGATCTCCAGGGCTCAAGAGATCCTCCCACCTCAGTCGCCTGAGTAGCTGGGAATACAGGCTCGCACCACCATGCCTGGCTTTTTTTTTTTTTTTTTTTAACCCCCAGTACAGACGAGGTCTCTTTGTGTGGCTCAGGCTGGCCTCGAAGTCCTGAGTTCAAGTGATCCTCCTCCTGCCTTGGCCTTGGTGTTGGGATTACAGGTGTGAGCCACCAAGCCCAGCTGGTTTGTAGTTTTGATAGGTTGGTGCTGAGGAAAAAGGGAGAGCCAAGGATTTTAGGATGATTGAGAGGAAGTGATGGGAATGATGGAACATGATATTTAAGCTGGTTAAAGAGGAAAATGAAGGCAGAAATGAGTTGATGGACAGGGAGAAATTGAGGGAGGTCTTGAGGAGGTCCAGAAAAAGACGTACCTTGATTGGTGGAGCAAGCAAGTGGGAAGGACATGAATCTGTGGCCCTAAGAGAAGTCCTGGGCTTTGACTGGTTGCAGACGGTTGTCCAGGGCACAGTGAAGCGGGGCCCAGTGAAGCAGGGAAGGAGGGCATTGTGATGGGGAGATAAGGAACTGAAAAGCTGGGGGTTGGAGGGGCAGAGCCATGGACAATGGTCCTGGACCTTTCTTTGTAGGTTGAAACTTCAGAGGATCTTGGCAGCACTTGTGTGGGGAATGTGTGGAAGAACAAGGTTTCATGTTTTGTTTATATTAAAATTGTGGGAAGTATTCCTTCTCCACTCCCACTGCTTCACTTGACTAGCCTAAAAAAAAAAAAAAATTGTGGGAAGTAGAAGAGTTCCTCTTCAAAGTTTCATAAGTGTTAGAAATAATTGTTTTAAAGACTTTCTTCAAAGCCTTCTTGGTTTTTGCTAATAACTCTTTGTTAAGCCCTATCCTACATAGCTGTTGGACATGCTTATAGGCACATAGTACATTCTGTGTCCTTGTACTTCAACAAAGATATCTGTGCTGGACGTGCTCACAAACATGTCCCAGCTTGCAGCCTATGCCCCTACCTTATTTGGACTTCCTTTTTGTTCTCCATTGCTTTTACCTGTTTAGAAAAGTTTTAAGTCGTTAGCCAGTTGGGTTTTAGTTTAGATTGTGAGGTCTGACTCCATCCAATGGAGATCTGACACAGTAGTAAGGACAACCTTAAATGCGTAAGGGATAAATATGTCTGCTTTTCCTTTGCTCGTTGTAGTCTTGTGGCAAGATGGCCTGCAGGTACCCTTTCTGCAGGAAGTAAAAATTGCTTTGCTGAGAGATCCTTTGTCTCATTGCTAATTTTTCTTTGAGGCATCGAGCATCTGTTTCCAACAAAAATTTTGGAGACTCATGTTCACCTTGGAGTGGAGACTTAAGTGTAATACTTTAAGTGTAATATATTTAAATGTATTACAATTAGGAGGATGGGCATAGTGGCTAATGCCTGTAATCCCAGCACTTTGGGAGGCTCAGGCAGGCAGATCTCCTGAGGTCAGGAGTTTGAGACCATCCTGGCCAATGTGGTGAAACCCTGTCTCTACTAAAAACACAAAACCAAGCTGGGCATGGTGGTGCACATCTGTAACCCCAGTTACTTGGGAGGATGAGGCATGAGAATCACTTGAACCCAGGAGGCAGAGGTTGCAGTGAGCTGATATTGTGCCACTGCACTCCAGCCTGGACAGAGCAAGACTCCATCTCAAAATAAAAATAAAAATAATAAACAAATAAATAAATGTATTACAGTTAAGCCTTAGAAGTCAAAAGGTCTTTTCAGGACACAAAAGCAATCAAATGCACAGCCTCTGTAAACTTGCCAGAACCAGTCTGTGGTCAGTGGTCTTACTATCGGGAGAAAATTATTAAAATCAGTCTCTTTCCCAGTCCAAACTGCAGTTATGGCTTATGGAAACAGTGGTCAGTTAGTGGATGTGTTACAATTATTTTAATACTGCTTATCTCAAAGCCTGTGCTTATTGCTCTGCTAAAAAAAAACGAAAACCTTGTGGCTGTGGGAACTTAGTTTATTATTTAAGTGCAGGGTGAATTAACCCTTGCCTGGCTTGGCCTGTTTTTTTGTTTGTTTTTGTTTTTTTTCTGAGATGAAATCTTGTTCTGTTGCCCAGGATTAAGTGCACTGGCATGATCTTGGCTCACCTCAACCTCTGCCTCCGGGGTTCAAGCGATCCTCCTGCATCAGCCTCCCAAGTAGCTAGGATTACAGGCATGTGCCACCACACCCAGCGAATTTTTGTATTTTTAATAGAGACAGGGTTTTACCACGTTGGCCAGGCTGGTCTCAAACTCCTGATCTCAAGTGGTCTGCCCACCTTGGCCTCCCCAAAGTGCTGGGATGACAGGCATGAGCCACTGCACCCAGCCTATAATTTTGTATCTTATTCCCACAAAAGTCTGTCCTGTCAGTCTTATGATCCCTATTTTAACATCAGTGCTGGTCAGTTGTTGTGTCTAACCTCCAAAGGGCACCTCTTGTCCTGCCATGGCTGGGGACTCCATTCCTAAGTTTTTTCTGGTGTCCCCTTGGCCAAGAGGGGTCCATTCAGTTGGTGGGGGGCTTAGGATTTTATTTTTAATTTACACTAGGCAACTTTTGGTGGAAAAGGAAGTCATAAAGAAATGTGAAAAATATTTACTTCTGAATAACAGAAAAACTACATGAAAGTTTGTAGGACACAGCTTAGCTGTGTATTAGCAGCACCTAGAGGCAAATTTATATATTTAAATATGTTTGTTGGAAAACAATATATATAAAAATAAGCCCCCAAGAGAAACAAAAACATACATCCTTACAAAGACTTGTAAGTGAATGTTCACAGAACAGCTGTTTGAAATAGCCAAAAAAGGAGAAACAACACAAATGCCCATCCGCAGGTGAGGAGACAAACGAAATGCGTTCATCCGTCCGTACAATGGAATACTAGATGCCAATGAAAAGGAGCAAAGTACTGCCACAAGTTACAACGTAGATTAATCCTCAGTAACATTAAATGAAAGAAGCCAGGCACAAAATGCCACATATTGTATGACAATTTTTGTGAAATGCCGAGGAAAGGCAAATCTATATATCGAACAAGTAGATTAGTGGTTGCCTAAGGCTGGGGGCAGAAAAGGGGATAAACTGTGCATAGGTGTAATATTTCTTTTTTGGGTGATTGAAATATCCTAAAATTGTATTTTGATGATGGTGGCATAACTTTGTAACTGTACTAAAAATTATTGAATAAGGCTGGGTGCAGTGGCTCACACCTGTGAGCTTGTGGATCACAAGATCAGGAGATCGAGACCGTCCTGGCGAACATGGTGAAACGCCGTCTCTACTAAAATAATAATTTAAAAAATTAGCTGGGCATGGTGGTGCACGCCTGTAATCTCACCTACTTGGGATGCTGAGGCAGAGGAATCGCTTGAACCCGGAAGGCAGAGGTTGCAGCAGTGAGCTGAGGTTGCGCCACTGCACTCCAGCCTGGTGACAGAGCAAGACTCCATCTAAAAAAAAAAAAAAAAAAAAAAAAAAAAAAAAAAAAAATCATTGAATAGTACCCTTAAAGCAGGTGAATTTTATGGTGTGTAAATTATACCTCAATAAAACTGTTAAAAATAAATAAGGTAAGCATTCAGATTAAGTTGGTGAAAAAAGAGCAATAAAACAAATGCTTACACAGAAAGAAAGTACTTAAGTCAGAAACCAAGGAAAGAGAACAAATAAAAGAAAGAAAAAGGCCGGGCGCAATGGCTCAAGCCTGTAATCTCAGCACTTTGGGAGGCCGAGGCGGGTGGATCACGAGGTCAAGAGATCTAGACCATCCTGGTCAACATGGTGAAACCCCGTCTCTACTAAAAATACAAAAAATTAGCTGGGCATGGTGGCGCGTGCCTGTAATCCCAGCTACTCAGGAGGCTGAGGCAGGAGAATTGCCTGAACCCAGGAGGCGGAGGTTGCGGTGAGCCGAGATCGCGCCATTGCAGTCCAACCTGGGTAACGAGCGAAACTCCTCCTCAAAAAAAAAAAAAAAGAAAGAAAGAAAAATATTTTAAGCATTTGTTCAGAAAAATTAATAAAATATATAAGGCTGTTGTGTTTATTTATCTAGTGGTGGGTTAATTATCCAGGGACTATGAGTTCATTTGCAGATTAAATAAACAACTCCTGCTTCCAGTAACAGACATGCCATCTAAGCTTGCAGTCATCACATTCTTCACTGATGACAGGACTTGCCATCCCAATTCTAGGATATGACTTCTGTTGAGTGGCTAGTACCCATCCCATACAAGCACTTTGATGTATTTTCTCCTTGCCTCCCCAGCCCAAAGAGGTAGGTATTACAATGATCGCTATGAAACCGATGGGGCTCAGAGACATGGAGTCTTGGCAGAGGTCAGAGTGCTGGAGTCATCTCTCCCTGAGTGTCCACCAGGGGGCAGAGAGAGGCCGAGAATTTGGAAGGGCCCCACGTTTTCCTGCGCTTCCCTTAGACTTGGCGGTGGTCCGAGATCTTGGTGATCAAGGGGTCTGACCCCCTAGTTTCTCACTTTACTATAGGGTAAACTGAGGCCCAGGGAGGGACAATGACCAGCTCAGGTGAGAGAACCAATCGGAGGCAGACGTGGGTCAGAGCCCAAGACTCCAACCCCCCAGCAGTTTGGACCCCAGCCCTGAATCAGGCACCCCTCCGCTGGGGGGTGGTAGCGGCATCGAGGGCCTTGGATTCCAACCCCAGCCTGTGAACTCCACAGACACCGAGGCTCCACACAACCCACACCCAACTGCGCATTAAAAGGACACGGCTGCCGTTTCCTGAGCAAGACTGGCTGTCACCAGGGAGAACGCCCCTGGTGAGACGGTGTGAAGATTCATGCAAAGTAGGTGACGGAGGGAGTTTCCAAAAGTGAAGTTGTCCTGTGGTTGCTGCTGTTTTATTAGTAACAGCAAGCTGTCCAGGCCCACATGAGGCAAGTGTGTCTCATGTGTGTTTTACAGGAGAAGAGGTGAGGCTCAGAGGCCCGAGCCAGGAGTGGAGGAGCTGTGACTCCAGGCTGCAGTGCCCAGGACCACACCCGCCTCAGGAGGGCCTCTTCCTTTGGAAGATGGTTTTATGCATTCATTGTCTGCAGATAAGCCCTGCGTAATACTGCTATCCTATCTCTCTAGGCAGGTACAATTACCATACCATCTAACACTCAAGGAGTCAGAGGCCCTGAGAGGTTCCGGGTCACATGGCCCATGCAGAGCTTTGATGTGAACCCCCGTCTGTGTGACTGCAGAGCAGATGCTTTCCCCTGCACACCCCCAGATGGAGTCTTGCTCCGTTGCCCAGGCTGGAGTTCAGTAGTACCATCTCGGCTCACTGCAACCTCCGCTTCCCGGGTGCAAGCAATTCTCCTGCCTCAGCCTCCCAAGTAGCTGGGATTACAGGCACGCACCACCATGCCTGGCTAATTTTTGTATTTTTAGTAGGGATGTGGTTTTGCCATGTTGGCCAGGCTGGTCTTGAACTCCTGACCTTGTGATCCACCAGCCTCGGCCTCCTAAAGTGCTGGGATTGCAGGCATGAGCCACCATGCCCAGCCCAGAGCAGGTGCTCTTGACTTAACCATTGCTTCGCCCTCAACCATCCACCACCTGGTAGAAGGAATGAATAAAGGCTTCGGGTCACTAGGATGTGTCCATGTGCATAAATATTGAACTATAACATGTCAGAGGTGCTCTGTACCTGCCCCTGCATTCTGCTTGGCCCATTCTAGAGAGTGATTTGAGTACGAATGTCAAAGCCAACCTTGTGCAACCCAAGGCCCACAGGCCACATACAGCCCAGCACAGCTTTGAATGCAGTCCAACACAAATTCAGAAACTTCCTTAAACACCATGAGGGTTTTATTTATTTACTTATTTATTTGCCATTTTTTAAAAAGCTCATCAGCTATCATTAGTGTTAGTGTATTTTATGTATGGTCCAAGACAATTCTTCCAATGTGGCCCAGGGAAGCCAAAAGATTGGACACTGCTGATAGGCATTACTCTTGGTCATTTAAAAAAATATATATATAGAATCTTGCTCTGTCGCCCAGGCTGGGGGGCAGTGGCACAATCATAGCTCACCATAACCTTGAACTCCTGGGTTTAAGTGATCCTCCCATCTCAGCCTCTCCACAGTCATATGCCACCATGCCCAGCTAATTAAAAAAAAAAATTTTTTTTAGAGATAGAGTCTTGCTATTTTGCCCAGACTGTCCTCAAATTCCTGACCTCAAGTGATCCTCCCACCTCAGGCTTCCAAAGCACTGGGATTATATCACTTAAAAAAATTATGGGTCAAGCACAGTGGTCCACACCCATAATCCCAGCATTTTGGGAGGCTGAGGAGGAAAGATCGCTTGAGCTCAGGAATTCAAGACCAGCCTGGGCAATATAGCAAAACCTCATCTCTACTAAAAAGTAATAATAAATTAGCCAGGCCTGATGGCATAGCTGTAGTCCCAGTCAGTCAGGGGGCTGAGGCAGGAGGATTGCTTTAGCCTGGGAGATGGAGGCTGCAACAAGCTATGATTGCACTCTAGCCTGGGTGACAGAGAGATTCTGTCTAAAAAAAAATTATAGCAAAATATAGAATTACAATTTTCTCTATTTTGGGGTGTACAGTTCATGGCATTAGGTTAATTCACATTGTCTGTGGCCATCACCTTGTCCATCTCTAGAACTCTTTCATCTCCCCAAACTGAAACTGTGTACCTATTCAACAGTAAATCCCCAATCTTCCCTTTCTCTAGCCACTGGCAACTACCATTCTATACTTTCTGTCTCTGTGAATATGACTACTTTAAGTACCTCATATGAGTGGAATCATACAATATTTGTCCGTTTGTGTCTGGCTTCTTTTATTTAATATAATGTCTTCAAGTTTCATCCATGTTGTAGTGTGTCCAATTTTCACTTCTTTTTTAAGGCTGAATAATATTCCCCTGTACAGACATATCACATGTATTTATTCATTCATCTTTTGATGGACATTTAGGTCATTTCTACATTTCAGCTACTTAGAATAGTGCTGCTATTAAGATGGATGTGTAAATACCTGTTCTTTTTTATTCTCTCCCATTCTTGTGAATAAGGCAAATCTATATATAAAGTATTTATATATACTATCCCAATAGTGAAACTGCTGATCATATAGTAATTCCATATTTTAACTTTTTTTTTTTTTTTGAAACAGAGCCTCATTCTGTCTCCCAAGCTGGAGTGCAGTGGCACAATCTCAGCTTACTGCAACTACCACCTCCCAGGTTCAAACAATTCTCCTGCCTCAGCCTCCTGAGTAGCAGGGATTACAGGTGAGTGCCACCACGCCCAGCTAATTTTTTATATTTTAGGTAGAGATGGGTTCCACCATGTTGGCCAGGCTGGTCTTGAACTTCTGACCTCAAGTGATCTGCCCACCTCAGTACTCCCAAAGTGCTGGGATTACAGGTGCATCACAAAATGAATTTAATTTCAGGTGGAAATCTTCAGAAATACCCATTTTCACTGGCTTCTAAAATAAATATGAGAACTTTAAAACTGCTTTTCTTTTCTTTTCTTTTCTTTTCTTTTCTTTTCTTTTCTTTTCTTTTCTTTTCTTTTCTTTTCTTTTCTTTGAGATAGAGTTTTGCTCTTGTTGCCCAGGCTGGAGTGCAGTGGCATGATCTTGGCTCACTGCAACTTCCACTTCTCAGGTTCAAGTGATTCTCCTTTCTCAGCCTCCTGAGTAGCTGGGATTACAGGCTTGTGCCACCATGCCCAGCTAATTTTTGTATTTTTAGTACAGACGGGTTTTCTCCATGTTGGCCAGGCTGGTCTTGAACTTCCAGCCTCAGGTGATCCACCCCTCTTGGCCTCCCAAAGTGCTGGGATTACAGGCATGAGCCACTTCGCCCGGCCAAAATTGGTTTTAAACCATGCACAGCAATATTTCGTGTACTCTGGGCCTTTCATGTTGTGCTACATGTCCTTCTGTTTCAGCAGAATGCATTCTGATGAAATGAATCCATCTTACCTTTAGCTCTGCTAATGTTATTTATGTTGAAGTCTACTTTACTTGACATTAATATAGCCACTCCAGTCTTCTTTCTCCTTTATTTGCATGATATGTCTTTTTCTACTCATTGATTCTCAATATAGTGGTGTCTTTATATCTACAGAACATCTCTTATAGAAAGCATGTCATTTCTTCTTGCCTTTTTTCTCTTTTTCATTAACTCATCTGACAATTTCTGGCTTTTTTAGAAGACAGGGTCTTGCTGTGTTGCCTAGGCTGGCCTGAACTCCTGGGCTCAAGTGATTTTCCCACTTCTCTCTCCTAAGTAGCTGAGATTATAGGTGCATGCCACTTCACCCATCTTCTGACTGTTTTTTTGTTTTTTGTTTTTGAGACAGAGTCTTGCTCTGTTGCCCAGGCTGGAGTGCAGTAGTACAATCTCAGCTCATTGCAACCTCCACTTCCTGGGTTCAAGTGATTCTCCTCAGCCTTCCAAGTAGCTGGGATTACAGATGCACACCATCATGCCAGGCTAATTTTTGTATTTTTTGTAGAGATGGGGTTTCACCATGTTGGCCAGACTGGTCTCGAACCCTGACTTCAGGTGATCCATACCCCTTGGCCTCCCAAAGTGCTGGGATTACAGGCATGAGCCACCATGCCCAGCCTATTTCTGACTTTTAATTGGAGCATAGTCCACTAACAGAAGGTGACTTGATCCATTGACTGAAGACTCCCCCATGAAGACAGGACTGTCTCGTTACATTTATGTGTTTCTTTATGATGTGTAAGCACACCCTGGAACACGATGTACTGAATTTTCCCAGCATCCTGTGTGCACCCAGCAAGGAAAACAAATGAGACACCCTTTGGGCCCTCAGCAGTCATTTAATGAGGCATTACAAATGCACTAACCTCATGGTGGCCTCTGAGGCTGACACAGTCATGACTTAGGACCTCACTGTAGATAGTGATAGAATTAAACAGGGCCTGAGATCACCAATGCAAAGGTTAAATGTGTCGCTGTCTGTTAACATGAGATAATCTCCATTCCTGTATCATGTTTCTCTTTTCTTTTCTTCCCTTCCTTCCTTCCTTCCTTCCTTATTTCCTTCCTTCCTTCCTTCCTCTCTCTCTCTCTCTCTTTTCTTTCTTTCCTTCTTTTTTTGAGAGGGTCTCACTCTGACAACCAGACTGGAGTGCAGTGGCATGATCTCAGTTCACTGCAACCTCCACCTTTCAGATTCAAGTGATTCTCCTCATGAATTTGCATTTGGGGCTGGTATGCAAGAGAGCTCATCACACAGTGAGAGAGTGAGCCTTGCCGGCCACTGACCCCTCCTTCAACACAGCTTGGTGCTTCTGTTCTTCATCCCTGCGAAATTATGAGCACTTCTTAGTGAATTTGTGAAGGTTGTGAGATCCATTCCTTGAAACTGTTAAGAGGCTATACTTTTCAGAGGCTATTTCAGACAAATAGAGGCTACTCTGTTTCACAGATACTTACTGAAACCCTAAATGCAAGCCTGGCACTGGGATCCAAAGGCAAATTAATATGATGGCCCTTCTATTGGTAAAAGAAGTGGTTGAGAGAGTGAGGAAAGGAAGAAATGACTGCCCATGAAGGTGGAGAGGGCATCAGGAAAAGAAGGTGTTGCTTCAGCTGCATCTTAAAGGGAGGTAACACCTGAGCAGACGGGCAAAGGGATTTCCCTTCCTGGTAGAGGAAACCACATGTTCACGTGAACAGAAGTGTCAACAGCAGGACAGGTAGGGGGACCAGAAGTATTCCCATCAGACTGCAGCAAAGAATATGAGGTTAGTGGCCAGACAAGACCGTGGAGATGAGTCAGCAGCAGGGACCAGACCACTGAGTCCTGGACACTTATCACATTGTGCCTTGCTGGTCCCCAAGATGTGTTCCTCAAAAACTAAAAAGTCATAGTCACGTGCATTTGGAAGAAGCCAAGTTAAGGCTAAACAGATTTTTTTTTTTTTTTTTAACTGGAGGACTTCTCAGAGCTTACAAAATGCTAAGTGCTTGAGGGATCTCCCAACAGGGAAATAACAGAGAGCAGTGTATACTGAACCCCTGCTGTAGGAAAGCCCTCAGAAGCCTCACCTGGGGAGATTCTGCTATAAGCAATGAAAGGTCATGAAAGGACTCAGATTTTCATTTGGAAATGCATTCTGCAGAATGAATGAAGGCTGGGTGGGTGGTGAGATGAGAAACAAGGAGACCAGTGGGGAGGAGGTGCTCCATGAAACACCTGAGTATAAGGGGGCGTGCACAGGCTCAGGGATTCAAGAAGCATTCCAAGGTAGAATCAATAGACTGAACTGCCTTTGGGAGGAAGGGACCTACGTCCGTGCCAGGGTTTTGGTTTCTGGCTCTGGTCGTGTCTCATCAGTCGTTGGGTATAGCTTCTGGTATCCAGCAGGAAGGCTTGCTCTGCTAATATATTTGGAGTTGGGTGACTGTATGGCGGCACTGAAGCCTCAGTGGATGAACTCATCACCGGGTCGAGTCTAAGGGAGAACAGGACTGTAGACAGACCCAGGGAAACATCCATGCTTAAGAAGTGGGCAGGGAGGAGTGGTCAGCAAGGGAGCAGGCATCCTTGAAGCCAGGGGAGGAGAGTGTTGCCAAAACAAGAGAGCAGTGTGTAGTGACCCTCCACACAAAAGTTACAACAGCAGAGAAATGTTTTAATCTATCAAATCAGCAGAGATTTGTTTATTTATGTATTTAACAGTTAGAGCTAGTGTTAGTAAGGGTGAAAGAAAATAAGCACCCTCATGGTATTGGAGCAACAGATAATATGTATCAAAAATCATAAAAAGTGTATATGTTCTTTGATTCAAATCTTTCATACCTACATGCCTGTAATCTCAGCACTTTGGGACACTCAAATCACCTGAGCCCAGGAGTTCGAGACCAGCCTGTCCAACATGGCAAAACCGTGTCTGTACTAAAAATGCAAAAATTAGCCAGGCGTGGTGGTGCACACCTGTCATCCCAGCTACTCAGAGGGCTGAGGCACAAAGACCACTTGAACCCGGGAGGCAGAGGCTGCAGTGAGCCAAGATCGCACCATTGCACTCCAGCCTGGGCGACAGACTGAGACTCCATCTAAAAAAAAAAAAAAAAAAAAAAAAATCCATCTCTAGAAATTCATCCTAATGAAATCATCATGAATGCACACAGATTATTCTATAAGATTGTTCAAACAGCATTGTATATAATGTAAAAATATAAAAATATCTCATAACATAAGCTTGATTAAATAAATTATGATGAAGAAATACCAAGAAACCAGTAAAAAAAAGTGTGAAATAATTAATGCCATAGTAAAATATTGCAATATAACATGAAGTGAATAAAGCAAGTAAGATACTATTTTTTGTATTAAAAATATACACACACATGTAAGAAAAAGATGCATCAAATATTACCAGTGGTTATCTCTGGAAACAGGGATTTGGGTGATTTTTAAAGTTTTTCGGGGTGAATTTTTATCTTTTTATATTTTCAAAAGTTTCTACAATAAGCAAGTTACCTTTGTAATCAGGAAAAAGTGGGTTCTTTTAGTGCTCTGAATGGTATAATAATAATTTTATTTCATTTCCTTTTATTATTTACCTGGCCTTGCAGAAATTTACCTCTTTGGTAAAAGACAGAGTAAGCATGTGCTTAAGACATCAGCAAATGACTATTTACATTAATAATTTATTTAATAGAGAAAATTTTATTGAAGCGATGACTTCAAAATGTGATTTTGGGGGCATTATACACTTGCTTGGAGGTTTAATCTTCAATCCACATGGGGGGCACCATAATCTCCGGTGCTTAGGGCCCTCCTGTAGCCCCTGAGGCCCTTTGCAGTCCCTCCCTTGCCAGCCCCTCCAGCCTCGGCCATTTGCCCCCTGGGCTCTCCAGGCTCCACTGAGCAGCTGCCCACCTGCCCCAGCCCAGCTCCACTGCTGTGTGACCTGGCATAAGTCCCTTAACCGCTGTGTATCTCAGTTTCCTCATTTGTTAAAAGAGGAGGTTCCAATGGTATGTATCCCCTAACAATATGCGAGCATCACAGAAATGACATGGGACACGCACTCAGAACATCCCTTGGCGCGTGGCAAGTGCTGACTGTTACCTGCCATTATTAGGCTCCCCGGCCCGGGGTTTCAGGGCCTTGGCACAAGCTCTTCCCTCTGCCTGGAGCACTTTCCTCCACTGACCTTTCCTGGCGCTCCAGGTCAACTCCAGCAGCCTTCTCCCGGCAGACTAGGTGCCTTCCCCTTCCGCAGCGCCTGAACCACACATGAATAAATAAAGTGAGAGCGCGCCCAGGGAAGAGCAGGGTGTGCAGAAAGGGGCTGAGTCAGTCCAGGCGTTTCCGCGGGGATCCTCCTGCCAGGTCTGCACGGGGGCTGTGGCGCTGAGAAGATGTGGACGGGTGGCTCCTGGGTGCTCGGGAAGGGCCCCAGAGCTCCTGGCCCGGCTGGAGGCAGGAGGCCAAGTCTCCTCCGCGAAGCTGGATCAGTACCGGGGGCGCAGGACATGCAGCGAGTGCTGGCGGGGGCGGCCCGCCTCGGGGGCTGCCCGGTGCATGCGGGAGCCAGGTGGGGGGAGCGGGAAGTAGATGCCCGCAGCAGCGCACGCAGGGGCCGCGGCGAAAGCACCGAGAGGCGGCGAGGGGCCTCAGTGGCCAGAACTAGGGCCGGCTGCTGCAGGCAGAGGAACGTGCCCCATCCTCGGGGCTTGGCTGGCACCGCCCGGCCCTCCAGGGCTGTGGCAGCATCCCAGCTTCTGTTTACTCATCTGTCTCCCCAGGACCAGGCTGTCTTCTTGGGGCAGCTCAGGTGGGCAAGGACATCATCTGATTTTTACTCCTGGGCGCGTATGGGGCAAGGTGAAGGCAGCTCCTGGAGTCCACAGCGACCTCCGCATACCACGGCGGGGCGGCCGGGTGTCACCACTGGCGGGACCTGGACTCGGGTCCTGCTTTCCCGGGACGGCGCCGCAGCCCTAGGATCTCTGCTCCGAGGCCCGCGATCAGAGCCACGACGGCCCTGATCTCGCTGACGCCCTTGCTGCGGACCCCTCGCCGGGGCCGCCCACCTGCCACGCCCAGGTCGCACCTCGTGGTCGCCCCACCCGCGACACGGGCCGCCGCCACTGGTCCCCTCGCGGGCGTGGCCTCCGCGCCCTGGCCCCGCCCCCGCGCCCCCATTGGTCGGGCCGGGGGGGGGCGGGCGGCACCGACGGCTGGGCCGGGGCAGGGACTCGCGGGAATCTCACCGCCCGGGTCGCTGCCTGAGCTCGCCCGTCGCGCGTCGCCCCTGCGCTGCACGGACCGCGGCCACAGCCGGACAGGCGGGCACGGCGGCAACAGACGGATTGGCGGACAGTCCCAGCCAGCGGAGTAGCCCCGGCCTCGAGGCGCTGGCGTCCGCGTCCGCTCGGCCGGGAGCCTGGGCAGGTGCCGCGCGGGAGGCGCTCCGGGGACCGCGCTGAGTCTGCAGACGCCGCCCGCCGGGTCCCACTGACCGCCGAGCCCAGCACCCCGCTCGCCGTCGGGGCGTCCCCGGGCCCAGGGGCGGCCGCGGAGCCGATGCGCGCCCGCTGAGCACCCCCGGCCCACCATGGCCGCGCGCCCCCGCCCGCTCTGGCTCTTGGGCCTGGCGCTGTGCGCGCTGAGCGGGGGCGGCCCCGGCCCACGACTCCCTCCCGGCTGTTCCCAGCGGCGTCTGGGCGCCCGCGAGCGCCGGGACGTTCAGCGCGAGATCCTGGCTGTGCTCGGGCTGCCCGGGCGGCCCCGGCCCCGCGCGCCACCCGCCGCTTCCCGGCTGCCGGCGTCCGCGCCGCTCTTCATGCTGGACCTGTACCACGCCATGGCCAGCGACGGCGACGAGGACGGCGCGCCCCCGGAGCGGCGCCTGGGCCGCGCCGACCTGGTCATGAGCTTCGTCAACATGGGTGAGTGCGGCCGCCCGCGCTCCGCGGGGACCCTCGGAGTGAGCTGGCTGCAGGGGAGAGTGCGTGCGTCCGCGGGCGGTGCTGGGCCCTGGCCGAACCGGGAGTCACAGGCGGTGGACGCGACCCCCAGGGGAGTGCGACCGCCGTGGCCAGGGAAGGTCTAAGGGTCCTGGGGCACTCTGGGCTGCGGGGTGGTCAGGAGCGGGGTGGGGGGAACTGTGGACTCCCAGAGGAGTCCTTCACCCTGCCTTCACCGGCCCCAAACGCACCCAGGTGAAGGCAGTAAGAATCAGGTGATGGTCTTGCCCACCTGGGCAGCCCGGGGAAGACAGCCTGGTCCTGGGGAGACAGGTGAGTAAACAAGGCCAGGATGCTGTCACTGTGATAAGGGCAGTACTGAGGAGAGGGCCAAAGTTCAGCGTGGAAACCTGTGGTCACATCATCAGAGTGACCAGAGCTGACCCGGTGCCCTGAGTCCACAGCAGGCTCTTCCCTGTGCGGAGCCTGGGTGGGGTGCGGCTGTCAGGGGAGCGGCTGGGAAAGGAGCAGACCCAGCTCGGTGGGGCAGGGACTGTGGCCTTGTCACCCTGGGCCCAGCCTCTGGGACGTGGCCTGGCGTGGGGTGAGTGTCTGGGCCTGTGGGATGGCCCAGTGGGCAGCTGGACCCACTTTGTTCTCCCAGGCAAAGCCTGGCTTTTCCTGTCTGCCAACATCTTCTATCAAACCCTGGAGCTATTTAGTCCTTAAAAGCTCAGAGATTTTTTTTGCAGTGCTAAACTCTTTGGTCTGTGGTCGTGTAGCGACTGTTGGTCAGGTCCCCCATCTGCCTTGCCTCCTGTCTGTGGCAAGTGACAAGCCGGGCTGTGGGGAGCTAAGGACAACAGCTCAGCCCGAGGTGGGGGAGCTGTGGGGCTGAGAGCAGGGAGAAGGTCCCTGCCGGTGTCTCCAGCCTCCCTCCACCGACAGCATCTTTCATTCTCCATCCTCACAGCTACCCTGGTAACAGCCAGGATCTGCATCCCCATCTCCCAGATGAGGACAGTGAGACTCAGAGAGGCAGTGCCATGCCTAGGATAGCACAGCCTCTATGGGGCTGAGCCAGGACAGACCCAGGAAGCCTGACTGTCCATCCAGTGCTCAAAGAGATGACATTTCTGTTGTCAGGTCAGGTTTTCAGGGTGCAGAGAGCTTTCTGAGGAGTCTGGTCCAAATAACCCAGAGCACTGAGCAGCAGCAGGTTTTGTGGGGCCCTCAGCCATTTGCTTCCTACACTAGGGCAGAAGAGGGCGTGGTTGAGCCTCTGCTCCCCGCCACCCAGAGCTGGTGGTGGGCTGAGGTGGGGGTCAGGCAGCAGGAGGCAGCCATCCACCATCACTGAGCGCCCAGTGCCAGGCACAGGACTCTGGCCCATGGGATCTGGATGCCACCTTCCTAGTTAGAGGACAGGGTGGGGACGTGGGACAGAGGAGACCATCTGTGAAACTGGGGCTGGGGCTCTGTCATCAGGACAGGCTGGCCCTGGGCACAGGACCAAGAAGACTTGTGGATGGAGTCGCCCAAGAATGTCCCCTCAGGAGCCGCCCATCAGAATGAGTCATCACCCAGCCCACATCCTACCTCCCCTGGCATCCCCTGGGTCAAGGCATGCACAGCCTGGTGGGGGGTGTGCTATGAATTGGGCAGGGGCTAGTCCTGCTGTGTGATGTTAGGGAAGTTCCTCACCCTCTCTGAGCCTTGGTTGCTCCTTGGAAAATGAGGTGCCTGGTGATCTGTCCTCAAGGTTGTTGTGTGATTGGTTGATAGAGGGGGAGGAGTAGAAAGCCTGTTCCTCTCCCCTCAGATGGTGAACCTGGACCTGGCCTCTGCTGGCCCCAGGCCCTCCCAGCCATGACCTGGTTCCGAGGTGACAGGAACATCTCCACACGTCTTGTACACATGTGAAACCTAGAAACGGATTCTAAAAGCCAGACAAAAGGTGTGGCTTTTTTTTAGAATGAAAATTAGCACGTGAACCTGTTTTTAGAATGAAAACTAGCACGTGAACTTTCACAGGCTTAGGATTCCTCATTTCATTCATGTGAGACTGTTTGCCAGCCCATGGGCTCAGGGAGGTTAAATGGCCAGCCCAGGGCCACACAGCACATCTGGGGTGAATCCACAGCTGTGGATTCCAAAGCCCAGCCTCTTCCCACATCAGCTCTGCGTGTTTCATTAAGACCCGGGCCCTCCAGGACTGCGGGATTAACAGGCAGGTCGTTGTTAGTGGAAGCCCAGGCTGTGGGTGGGCACAGCCAGCTGTCAGAAGGGCCTTCTTTATTCTGATGTGCTAATTGCACTAGTGGAATTCTCTCAGAGTAGCTTTAACTGGCAACTACTGAGGCTGTGGCAGGGTGGGGGTAGACACATACCAGGATGCTCTCCGTGTTTGGAGGCCCCTGAAGGTCGGTGGCCCCAGAGGCCACCACGGGATCTAATAGCAGGGTCGCTGGGGTGTCACTGCCCACACCCAGGCTCCCACACCTGCTCCTTCCTGCTCCATCTCTCCTATCAGCCTCATCTGGCTCCTGAAAAGCCAGGTGTGGTACCCCTAGGCCCCAACTGTTGATGGCAGCCTGTGGGACCCAGAGAGTGGGGCTGTCACAGGCTCCCACCATGGCTCAGGCCTCTGTGCAAAGCCGGTGCTTTAGGAAGTCAAGCCTGCGTCCTGATGTTCAGAGCCTGCATTGGGAGGCCAGGGCTGGGGGCAGAGCCGGGGCCCTGCCTGGCCTGTTGTCCATATCAGCCTGTAGACCTGGGCTCTCTTGGGCAGGACAGTGACGGAGCAGATGGATTCTGTCCCTGGTCTCTCTGTGCTCAGGGAGGGGAGAGCCCTGATCTGGGAGGCAGGACCCAGGTTCTTGTGCTGCCTGGGCCCACCATTAAGTCCTGCGTGTCCTGGGCCGCGGCCCTTCCCTTCCCTGGGCCTCTGCTTTCTTGTCCATTCTACAGTGATGGCATCAGAAAGGCAAGGTGCCTCCCACCCCTGACCCTGCGGCTCTGTGGCAGAGGCGTCTTCTCACAACACCGCCCATGCCCTGGCCCCAGTGTCTCAGGCCGGCCCGGCCCCTCCTGAGGGAGGAGGGATGGCAGGAAGGACCACCTCTGCGCATTCCTCCCGAATCCTCCTCCGCCCACATCAGCAGAGAGGCAGGTGCCCATGTTCCAGATTGAGAAACTGAGGCATAAGCAGGACTAGCAGGCAGAAGTCCAGCCAAGATCAGAATGCAGGCAGCTTCTCTTTCATCCTGATCCCTTCCTGCACCAGACAGATTTGTTCCCATGGTCTCTGGTGGTCGTGGACACGAGTGTTGATGAACTGAGCCTTCTGGGTTTGGGAGAAGCAGGACTGAGTGGGAATTCAGGACCTGGCCCGGGTCCTGCTCTGCCCTTGCCAGCCATGTGACCTGGAAGGGTGTTACCATCTCCCCAGGGCCACTTCCTTTGGTTCTTTACTAGGGACTTCTTTCATATTCCCATCCATTCATTCATTCAATCAACAAATAGCTATGTAGCACCTACCGTGGGCCAGGCACAGTTCTAGTTGCTGGGGATATAGCTATGAAAAAAGTAAAGTACCTGCCCTCAGGGAGACAGCTTTGTGGTGGGAGAAACACATACATGATCCCAAAAGGTAACTGTCGGGTGTGCTAGACAGCGACGCCCCATCTGGAAACAGGAGGGGCTGAACAAATGGCAGGACAGACAGGGCTAAGTTGGGGGTGTCTGACCTGAGACTCACACACCCAGCATTTGCATCCTGACACTGACACCTGATCTCAGTGTGATCTGGGCTTTCCAGTCCACCTCCCCAAGCCTCAGGTTTCTCCTCTGTAAAATGGAGATAGTCATCTTATGGAGCTGTTCTGGGCTCGTGTGAGACGATGCCCAGCAATGCCCACATGCCCAGAACCTCCCCGTCTGTTCCTTCATTGGCATCTCACAAATGCTGTCACATCTGTGTTTGAGAGGAAAGAGAGGCTCAGAGCAGGTAGGTGGGGCCACACAGCGGGTTATCTCCCTGCCTCCACATCCTCTGCCCTTCTCCAAAATAGCAGCTGCCTCTTCACACAGCCCAGGGCCTGGTCCACCGGTAAATGCAGTGTGTGCTGCTTAAATGGACTGTGTTGAATGGGAACCTGTGATGCAAGCTGAAACCACTGCTTACAAAATATGTTTGTTTTAGGATTTATAGGACTAACGCATGTTCCTTTTCGAACATTCAAATCATAAATTAATTATAGAATTTCATTATAGAAAGCTCAGACCATATATTCAGAAACATATGAAAGCTCCAAGTAGTCCTCTCTGTACCACAGAGAATATCAGTGTTTTAATCCTTTAGTGTAGCACTCCATACCCCCAACCAGCCTTGATATTTTATCAATGCAAATGTTAACATTTGTGTATCATTACTATTTTCAGAGACAGGGTCTTGCTTTGTGACCCAGGCTGGAATGCAGTGGCATGATCATAGCTCACTGTAACTGTGAACTCCTGGGCTCAAGCAACCTTCTCACCTCAGCCTCCTAAATGGCTAGAACTACAAGTGTGCACCACCATGCCCAACTCATTGCTTTAAATCTTTTGTAGAGACGGGATCTCACTGTATTGTCCAGTCTGGGTCAAACTCCTGGCCTCAACTGACCCTCCTGCCTCAGCCTCCCAAAGTGCTGGGATTACAGGCGTGAACCACTGTGCCCAGCATTTTCTTTTCTTTCTTTTTTTTAACTGCATGATACATTAATGCTCACTGTTTTGTAACTTTGTTTTTCGTTTAACAATAAATATTCTCCATCTTACCATATGCCTAAAGGCATTTGTTCTTCTGAGAGTTGAAAGTTCTGTCTGGCCACCAGAATGTTGCACCCTGGGCTGGGCGTGGTGGCTCACACCTGTGATCCAAGCACTTTGGAGGCCAAGGTGGGTGGATCACCTGAGGTCGGGAGTTCAAGACCAGCCTGACCAACATGGTGAAAACCCATCTTTAAAAAAAAGAAGAAGGAGAAGAATGTTGCACCCTGTGGATCCCTAGTGACAGATCCCTCCCACCTCTGCAGTGTTTTCTCACCCCTGGAGTAAATGACTATGACTGCCCTCACTCACAGGAGGAAGCTGAGTCTCAAAGAATGTCTAGTTCCTGGATGCGCAGACCCACAGGAGCAGAAATGAAAGGTGGATCACAGCTGTAGGAGCGTAGGCCCTGAGGTGTTAGGTGACTCTGGAGTGGGGCTCACCAACTTTCAATTTTGGGTGTACTGCTTGAGAGCTATGAGCTGTTGAACAGGTCATTTAAAGTCTCGGCATCTCAGTTTCCTCATCTTTAAAACTGGGATAATGCCTGTATCCGGCCAGGCACGGTGATGTGCACCTGTAATCCCAACACTTTGGGAGGCTGAGGCAGGTGGATCACTTGAGGTCAGGAGTTCGAGACCAGCATGGCCAACATGGTGAAACCCTGTCTCTACTAAAAATACAAAAAAATTAGCCAAGCATGGTGGCATGTGCCAGTAGTCCTGGCTACTCGGGAGGCTAAGGTGGGAGAATTGCTAGAACCAGATGGAGGTTGCCTGGGAGATAGAGCAAGACTCTGTCTAAATAATAATAATAATAATAATAATAATAATAATAATGCCCATATCACAGTACCATGATTAAATAGGTTAAGGCATGTGAAAACTTAGCAAATATCCGGCTGGGCAAGGTGGCTCACAGCTGTATTCCCATCACTTTGGGAGGCTGAGGCAGTGGATTACCTGAGGTCAGGAGTTCAAGACCAGACTGGTCAACATGGTAAAACCCTGTCTCTACCGAAAATACAAAAATTACCCAGTGTGGTGGTGCATGCCTGTAGTCCCAGCTACTTGGGAGGCTGAGGCAGGAGAATCGCTTGAACCCAGGAGGCCGAGGTTGCAGTGAGCTGAGATTGAACCATTGCACTCCAGCCTGGGCAACAGGACTGAGACTCCACATCAAAAAAACAAAGCAAAACAACTTAGCAAGTGTCTGGCACTTCTCAGTAAGTGGCAGTGGGTATTGCGAGGGAAGGGCCTGCAGGATTATGCCCCACCCCCCAGTCATTTACTTAGGGACCTAGAGCAGGGTAGTAAAAAGCATAGCTTGGGATCTGACCAGGCTGCCTGGAAAGATCCCCATTCCACCCAGGCCTCTTTGTAGTGGATGCTGTTGGGGGCTTCTCAGAACTTCTCTTCAGTCGCTCATGGCCCCAGCTACCTGGAGTGACAGCTGCTAACAGCTCACAGGGGATTCCTTCTCTAGGTATTTTTTTTTTTTTTCTTTTTTCAGATGGAGTTTTGCTTTGTTCGCTCATGCTGGATTTGAATAGCGCAATCTCAGCTCCCTGCAACCTCTGACTCCTTGGATTCAAGCAATTCTCCTGCCTCAGCCTCCTGAGTAGCTGTGATTACAGGTGCCCGCCACCACACCTGGCTAATTTTGTATTTTTAGTTGAGATGGGGTTTCACCATATCGGTCAGGCGGGTCTTGAACTCCTGACCTCAGGTGATCCACTTGCCTCGGCCTCCCAAAGTGCTGAGATTATAGGCATAAGCCACGGCGCCAAGCCCTTCTCTAGGTATTAATTGACCGCGCTCAAAGAAGCTGCCCGAGGTTAGGCACCATCCCTGGGGATACCCCACATCCAACAACTGGTCTATAGCAGTATCAATGCCCAGCCCCCTTGCCTTAAGGAGAGACAGCTCTGAAGGGCCGCCAGCCCCAGAGCTCCCCATTTGGTTGCAGTTGTCTGAGGCCTTTGCTGTGGTTGTGTCCAAAACTTGCTGCCTTCATTCACTACAAAAAGCAGTAAACTTTCCAGTTTCCCCAGTAAACTTTCCGACTAGTGTCTGTTGCCCAGAGAGCCCAACCTAAGATACAATTTATGTGATTGTAGCTCAATTTATTTAATGCTCTGAGCCCCAGTTTCCTCATCTGTAAAATGGGAGAGCTACCTCATTGGGCAATTAGGAGTATTAACTCAGTTAATATGTGTAAAATTATGAAAACAGTGGCTGGTCAGTGCTTAATAAATGTCAGCTTTATTTGTTTTTAGCCCAAGGCCGACTGATTAATGGCAAGACCAGAAACAGAAGTTGGTTAGTATTTCCTTGAACTGCTGGCTCTATCTTGAGCAGCAGCCATTCCTTCTGAACAGTCCTGTACCCTCCACACGTCAGGGTTCTGGGGAAGTTGAAGGCTGCAAGACTTAGGTATGGAGAAAGTTGACTCATTCAGGGCTTTAAGAGCAGTTTGTGGGCACTCCTTAGTGAGCACTGCTGTAAACCGACTGTGTACTATTCTCTTTCCTGTTTGTCTTGGGAGCTAATAAAAGCACAGCCCAACCCAAAGTCTGCTCATTTATTGGGAAAGTGAGGCCCAAAGGCAGCTCAATATAAATGATCCCCAAATGGGAGAAATGTCTGTTCACCCACTCAGCAAACACGAGCAAGAGGGTTCAACAGTGGAGACCAACAAGATCCCTCTCTCGTTTTTTGGGAGACAAACAAGGCTAAAGGAGAGGCAGCATGGCTCCCGGCTGGAGATGGAGTCTTGCTGTGTCACCCAGGCTGTAGTGCAGTGGTGCGATCATAGCTTGCTGCAGCCTCAGCCTCCTGGGCTCAAGTGATCCTTCACCTCGGCCTCCCAAGTATCTGGGGACTATAGGTGCCCACCATCATGCCCAGCTAATTTTTAAACATTTTTTTTAGAGTCAAGGTCTCATGATGTTGCCAAGGCTGGTCTTAAACTCCTGGGCTCAAGCTATCCACCTACCTTGGCCTCCCAAAGTGCTGAGATTACAGGCGTGAGCCACCGTGCCTGGCCTCTTGTGTGTTCTTGAAACACCAGTTCCTGAAGTAAAAATCCCATCATGGCTTTTCCTGCTCAGGACCTTCCATGTGTCCCTTCAAGCCAGAATGGAATTCACATTTCCCCAGCCTGGCATTCAGAGCTCAGCGTTCTTAGTCAGTTGCACCACTTGGCGTTCCCTTGACTCATCTGCAGCTTGGCGAGGCTGTGGATGAGGATAAACGAACATAGACTTTGTAGTTCAGACATGCTTAGCCCCGAATCCCACCCTTAGTGCTTCCAGTTGTGGCCTTGTGCAAATCAGTTAACGTCCCGATCTTTAGTGTTCTCATCTCTAACCTGGGATGAATAATGTCCCCCACAGAGTTGTCACGGTGTCACCTTTACCATGGCCCTCAATGGTGCCACCTCCTGGGATGCACAGAGTTCTGTGACCCCTCCGATGCGGTGCCAGTGCTGATCTGTGTGACCAACTGTGACATATGACACTAGTGGTGATAGGTCCCTGACAGGATTAGTCTATAAAAGACTGTGACTTCTAATCTCGGGTGCCTCGTTCTCGGGGAAGTCGTGAGGTGAGCATCCCTGTGGAGAGAGCCACATGGTAAGCAGCTAAAGACAGAGCTTAGAAGTGGATCCAGGTTGGGTGTGGTGGCTCACGCCTGTAATCCCAGCACTTTGGGAGGCTAAGGCAAGCAAATCATGAGGTCAGAAGATTGAGGCCATCCTGGCTAACACAGTGAAACCCCGTCTCTACTAAAGATACAAAAATTAGCCCATAGTCCCAGCTACTCGGGAGGCTGAGGCAGGAGAATTGCTTGAACCCAGGAGGCAGAGGTTGCAGTGAGCCAAGATCACGCCATTGCATTGCAACCTGGGCGACAAAAGAAGTGAAAAGAAGTGGATCTGTGAGCCCCAGCTAAGTCTTCCCAGACAGAAACCCTAGCTGACAGCTTGCCTGTGACCTCATGAGAGACCCTGATCCGGACCAACCCAGCTAAGTTCCTGGATTCTTAGCCCTAAGAACAATGTGCAATAACACGTGTATGTTGTTTTAAACTTCTATGTTTGCATAATGAGTTACACAGCAACAGATAACTAACACTGTCAGGTTAGCATGAACAGGAAGGCTGTACAGCATGTGTGCAGTGTGGTGCCTGACACACGGGTCAGTGCTTAAAAAGTGCCACCTGGCACAGCATCTCCCACCTCTCAGCCTTTCCCTACTCGACTTTCTTCCAGTTCTGTTCCTCAGAGTTCCCCTCTTAAATATGTTTTCAAGGAAAGTTTTCTCTGCCTCCTTCTTCCAAGGCATCATACGTGACCATGACCGTGACCTTGACAGGAGCGCTTGTCCTGCATTGGGTGCACTTCTCTCAGGATTCCAGTCGCTTTCTGCCTGTGCGATCCAGGGGCACACCTAGCCCCTCTTTCTCCTACTCCCCAGCCACCCCGGAACAACCTGAGAATAAGGACCAAGTCTGACTCTTCCCTGCCCCCACCCTCACCCCGTGGCAGGAAGTTGAGGGAAAGAGGAGCCCAGCTGGAGGCAGGGAGCACGGAGAGCCAGGAGGAGCCTGGGCCTGGGCGGGTGGGACAGAGCAGGGCCGTCCTCTCTGTCTGTGTGGGGCCGATGATGGGTGCCGCAGCTCCCTGGGCCCTCCTCTGGGACCCCAAGTCCCCGCTGGGCCCTGCCTGGAGGAAGGTGGCTTCACGGGCATTCTCGGGTGTCTGTTGACAGGAGGGCCTTGTTGGCGGGTGACCCCCATCCCGGTATTTCCCATTAACTCTGGGGTCGCTCGTTTCACATTGGCCCCAAGTGTGAACATCCACATCACAGGCCTCCAATCTGACATGTGACCCTGGAAACCCTCTGCCCCTCCTCGGCCTCAGTTTCCCCACCTCTGCAAGGTTGCCTGAAGGCCTTTCCAGCTCTGACCAAAGAACGTGCCTACCCCCTGCCTGCTGATGGGGGCTCCTGCAGGGTGAGGCACAGAGTGGGGAGGTTCACCCAGCCCCCCTCCTCCCAGAGCCTCTTCCCCACAGGCAAGAGAGGATGTGTCACCATCTTTCCGGAAAATTCCCACAGTTCAGTTCTTTCCTGGGATTTAACTGGAGGAATTGCATCTTTCTTGCTCACATCTCCTGGGATCTATTCTTGGCCTTGGCAGGCTTGATGTGGTGGCGTGTGTGGGTGTTCCCTTTTAATTTGGGGTCCAGAGTCGTCTGAGGCCGGACCGGTAATTATGAGAGCAGTACCATATATGGAAACAGCCCTTGAAACAAGCCAGTGATGAGACCCGGCTGGAAATACCTCGACATGGAGCCCTGGGCCACCTCGAGGTGGTGCTGAGATTTCTGGGTGGGAGAAGCCTCTTCAGGACGCAGAACCAACAGGTCATGGGTCCTGCCCTCCCTTGGCCTGCAGAGGCGGTGGGGCCTGGGCCTTGTTTCGGGTCTGAAATGGGGTCTCCCTTCCCGCCTTTGCTGCCTGTGGGACCAGCCAGGCAGGCCTGGCCCATGTGCCCCGAGCTCTGGGGGAGCCACCATCCACCCTCAGGGGCCAGGCTGGGAGAGGAGGCAGGTCCACAGCAGCGGGAATGTTGGTGGCTTCTGATGGACTCACATGGGGACATGGCAGCCACACCCAGACTGGCAGCGATACTCAGCCCAAATGGCTGTGAGTGCCAACCATGAAGTCGCTGTCCTGGGGACAAGCAGCCCACAGGAAGAAGGGCTGGGACAGCTCTGCTCTGGGGCCCTGGAACACGGCGGCCGATGAGCCACATGGGAGTCTCCGATGTCCACACGTGGCTCGGTCCCTGCCCTCCAAGGGCTCGCTGTCCAGAGGAACAGTTGGATCAGAGATAGCAAGGCCTGGCATGGGGGCTGGGAGAGGCCAAAAGCCTGACCTGTGTGGGGTCTGAGGACCAGAGGCTTCTCAGCTAGACAGAGAGGGGCAGGCTGCCAAGGGAGTGCAGCTTCCAGGAGGAACTCTGGGGGAGGCGTCTGCAGCCAGAAGGCATAAGACACTCAAGGGACAGATGGCAGGGCTAGCACAGGGAGGGCCTGGGACATTCTTCCTGTGGGCCCTTTAGGGTCAGGGAGGGTCTGAGGGTAGGCAGGACAGGTCACAGGCCACAGGATTCTGAGCTGGAGGAAGAGGGTGTCTTTTGAAGTCCCACTTTTTGGTCAGAAATAAGACAGATTTAGGTTGTCTGGATGAGACTAAATTGCCCGGGGCACAAAAATAGCCAGGGCCCTTGTTGGTGTCGGGCTGAAGGTCGCAGGGTTTGGCATCTGGAGGCCTAGGCTGGAGTGGCAGGCACAGGGCCCCAGATGTGGCCAGTGGAAGCCACCTCCTGCCCACAGTGGCCTTTCCTGGAAGCGTGGGGTCCAGAGGTTGCTTTATCAATGGCTAGAGGAGGAGGCTGAGGGTTCCATCAGCACATGTTGGTGATTCATGATTGTTTATTTTCTCAGGAGTCACATTAAGGTGGTTTAGATGATTTATAAAGTAAATTCATTTGCTGCTCCCCCAGACAGAAGCTGGTTCAGCATTAGCCCATGTAAGGCAGCTTTTATGATTTTGTAGAAAATAAACATTTAGAGGTCCCTGGGGAACCAGGTATAGGTTGGTGTCTTTCCTGTGACCAATGAATTGCCCTCTGCACATGTCTTTTCATATTTTGCCAGTATGTCTTTGGGATTTTTGTGCCAAAGAGTAAATTCACATGTAATTTTGCTAGGTATTGCCAAATTTCTCCTCTACATAGCATTCCTATCAGCAACGCCTGAGAATGTTCATGTCTGATCTTAATCTTTTCCCTTCTCAAAGGCCATACAGAGGACCCTATGAAAAGCACCTGTTAGTCTTGAACCCATAACCTTTTCTGTTTCCTTCAAAGCATTTGGAGTAGAACAATAGAAATTACATCCCATATTTTATTGCTTTTTGTTTATATTTTATGTCTTCCATTAGATGGTAAACTCCATGAGTATGGAAAAAAATCTTCTTACTCATTTTTGTGTTTTTCAGTGCCCAGAACAGTGTTGTACACACAGTAAGAACTGGGTAAATGTATTTCTAGGTAGGGCGTGGTGACTCCTGCCTGTAATCCTGGCACTTTGGGAGGCCAAGGTGGGCAGATCACTTGAGGTCAGGAGTTCCAGACCAGCCTGACCAATATGGTGAAACCCCATCTCTACTAAAAATACAAAAATTAACTGGGCATGGTGGTGGACGCCTGTAATCCCAGCTACTGGGGAGGCTGAGGCAGGAGAATCGCTTGAACCCAGGAGGTGGAGGTTGCATTGAACCAAGATCACACCATTGGACTCCTGCCTGGGCAACAGAGTAAGAATGTGTCCCCCACAAAAAAAGAACTAGATATATGTATTTCCAAATTAAATATGATGAACTTATGAGATGAGTGAAATAATACATATTTTTAGAAAAACATAATTCAAAGTCTTGATTCTGACCAAATACTAAGACTTCAAAGACACCCTTGGGTGCTGTGGGACGAGGCAGGTTCATTCCCGCTCTGCCCTGGGCTGGGATGAGCGGCCATCACCTCCTGCCCACACACGTCTGGCCCCATCCCCCGCCCCGCACAGCTGTTCGCATGCCCCTGGCTGGACCAGGTCCCCACCGAGAGGACAGGAAGTGCTCCCACATCCGCTGCAGCCCGCACAGCCTGGTGCTTTTACAGACCTGACTGTGGTCACTGAGCCCAGTAACCAGAGAGAATGTTTAAAAAGACTCACAAACATATCACTGAAATCTCAGTGTTGGGTTTTGCGGAAGGCACTGGGCGGCTCCCACCTCTGCCTTCTGGAAACACAGATTTCTAGAATTTAAAAGGGACGGGAGGCTAAAGTGAGGCTGCCCTAAATGTAGCGTCCCGGGCATTTCCGGGCACCTGGGGAAATGTGGGCTTCATTCCTTTGTTTGACTGGCAGGTCAGCCCCCGCCACAGGGCCCTGCCGCCCATCTCGCCTCCAGCCTGGCCTCTACCCTCACCTTCGCAGTGTCTTCTTATTCCCCTCCACCCACGCCGCCCCCTGCTGCCCCCAACCCCTGTGCTCCCCACTGGCCAGAGGCACAGCCCAGGCTCCTGGCCCGGGATTCGCATCCTCAGCAGGCAGGCCACAGCCGAGCTCACGCACGGTCCCCAACATTGCTGACTTGTGGGCGCCTCTACCCCTGTGCATGCGAGGTCCCCCTCCCTAGAGTGCCCTCCCTGCCACCTGTCCACCTACCAGGACCCCATCCCACCCTTCAAAGCCAGTTCAGATGCCATCTGCTCACACCCCACCACCCAGTGGGACCCTCGACCCCCCTGGCACCTGACGGGGCCACTCTGGTAGTTGTCACTCCTGCCCTGGTTTTTCTTGTTCCTTTCCACATTTCCCTCCTTCTTCCTCCACCTTGTTCCACAAAGGAAACGTAGGTCCCCTGCCCTCTGCTGTCTCCTGGTGCTTGCCCTGCCCTCAGGCCCCTCTGCTCTGACCCTCTGCCTTGGCTGACCGGCCCCTGCAGGGCCCACCTCCCTGACACCATGGCAGATTCGCACTCAGGCCTCAGCCCAGCTCAGCTGTCAGCCCTGAGCCCTCCCTGCTGCACCTCTCATCCAGGCAGTGGGCAGGCTCTGGATGGCCCATGTCCCCTGACATGCCATCAGTTGTGTCCCTGACTACCATGTTTCCCTGCAGGGTCAGGGCTTTTTTTCTGCCTTGGGTCCAATGTCCATCTTGTCTTTAGCTGGAAGCTCCCCCCTCTGTCTCATCTGTGGGTCTCAACACCAGCCAAGGCCGAGAAGGGGCGCAATGGGAGTTTGGGGTGTGGAGCCTGGGGCCTGTTGAGCACAGCCAGATGCAGGGCTCAGGGTGTGCCTGGCTGCAACAGCCCCTCAGCCCTGTCCATGCCCCGGGGCCAAGCCTGGAACACACGTTTGAAGAGGATGAAGCCAGCCCCACCCAGGCTTCCTGGGTCCCCCTGCACCTTGAGCGGTGGGCAGCTGGGGGCAGGGGCTCACACCGGCTCTGCTCACTCCAGAGCCCGAGCCATTCCAAGTGCCAGCCCAGCTCTGCTTTGTCTTCTAGTGGAGCGAGACCGTGCCCTGGGCCACCAAGAGCCCCACTGGAAGGAGTTCCACTTTGACCTGACCCAGATCCCGGCTGGGGAGGCCGTGACGGCCGCGGAGTTCCGGATTTACAAGGTGCCCAGCACCCACCTGCTCAACAGCACCCTCCACGTCACCATGTTCCAGGTGGTCCAGGAGCAGTTCAACAGGTGCCTTCCCCTTGGCCTGGGTGCTCCCCACCCAACCCAACTCATAGTCTCATGGTCAAGGCAGCCCAGCAGGGAGTGGGGGTGAATGGAGCCTTTCCCAGAGGACCCAAAAGAGAGCCTCAAAGACAGGAGAGGTGCTTGGCCCAAGGCCCCTGCACTGTGGGAAGAGCCCCAGTGTTGGAAATAAATGCTCGGTGCCACAAAGAAAAATTAGCACTGAGACAAACGACATTTCAGCAACACAATTTTTACTTCCTGGACTGCAGGAAGGGTACTCTCACTGGCCATCTTGCTATGAGAGTGCAATGAACAATGGAAAACACACAAATGTATCCCTTACGCATTTGGGGTCGTCCTTACTGCTGTGTCTAATCTGTTGGCTGGAGCCTGACCTCACAATCTAAACTTAACGTTATTATCACACTTACTCTTTAACAAGAAAGGAAACTTTAAAAAGGAACTTTTCTACTTCCCACACCCAGTGACAGTCCTGCCTTCAGATCCCTGTCCTGCCATCCTGGCTGTGGGGACTTGGACAGGTCACTGAGCCTCAGTTTCCCCATGTGTACATCTCTGCTGAGGCAGTGAGATGAGGCTCAGAAGGGGCACAGACCAGAGCCAGGTGGGAGACGCTCCTGTGACAGCCCCCAGGCGGGCCCTGCAGACACAGAGGCAGCTGTGCCGGCCGCCAGTTAATTGTTCTTTCGTGTCCACAGGGAGTCTGACTTGTTCTTTTTGGATCTTCAGACGCTTGGAGCTGGGGCTGAGGGCTGGCTGGTGCTGGACATCACAGCGGCCAGTGACCACTGGTTGCTGAAGCATCACAAGGACCTGGGACTCCGCCTCTACGTGGAGACTGAGGATGGTGAGGCTGGGGGCTCTGCGGGAGCAGCTCCTGGGGCTCCTCTCTGCCAACACAGGCAGCAGTAGTGACCTCCTGTGGCCGTGGGTGCCCGGCCTCACCAGCTGTGCCTGCTGCGAGGGTCAGTGAGGTCCAGGGCTCGAGGTCTGGCCTGGCGGGGGTGCTCTCTCCTCTCCTTCTGCTTCCCAGGAAATGGGCGGTTCTTCCCACGGAGCAGCCTCCACCTTGGGAGTTTCTGCCCTGGGAAGGGAAGGAGGGGAAGTGGCTGCATGCTCAGGTGCTGAGGCCAGGAGGCTGGGTTTGAAGCCCAGCCCGACGGTGCCCTGCCGCGGTGACCTTGGCCAGGACTTAGCTTTCCAGACCGTCTTCTCTTCTACAGGATGAGGATTCATACCCTTGTTCACTCCAAGGGTGATACTGGGGAGAGCCTCCTTTGTGCCAGGCAGTGGGAATGCGAAGGCCAAAGTGGGCATGAGATGGGCGTGTTTGAAACCCAGCAAAGGGCCACCATGAAGCAGCGGCGAGGGCGGGTTCCCAGGGGCCATTCTGAGTCAAGGTAAACTAGGGCCTGGGTGTTGGGATTCTTAGAGTCATTTATTTTATTTAATAGCAGTGGAGGACGATAGGACCTGATTCAGGTTTTGAAAGAGAGCCATCTGAGATGCCCCTCTCCTGGGGTGGAGCAGAGCTCCCCAGCCCTTCCATGGGCTGCTCAGTGACTTGCTTCCCAAAAGTGCGGTTTGGATGGGGAGTGGGGGACCTGAAGGGCAGCGCCTTAGCCAGGTAAGGAAGGCTCACTGCAGTGACCAGCACAGAGCTAGCACATGCCCTGGGTGTAAGGCAAGAAGGCCACTGATCCTTAGAGGTCCCCATCCCTGGACCTGAAATGCCAGTCCAGCCATAAGAAAACCATCATACAAACCCGAAGAGAAGGGCTTTCCACAGAATACCTAATAAGTGCTTCTTAAAACTGCCAAGCTCATCCAAAAATGGGAAGGTTGGGAAATTGGAGGAGCCCAGAGGTGCCTAAGGGGCTGAATGCATGTGGGGTCCTGGGTGGGGTCCTGGATCAGAGAAAGGGCATTAGGGAAACGTTATGAAATCCAGATCAATCATGGGATTTACTTAATAAGAATATCAGTATTGGTTGTTAGTTACGAGACAGGTACCCTACTAGTGTAAAATAGTAACATTCCCAGGGCAACTGGGTCCAGGTGTATGGGAACTCCCTGTGCTATTGTTTTCTTCTTTGAGACAGGGTTTGGCTCTGTTGCTCAGGCTGGAGTGCCGTGGCGCGATCACAGCTCACTGTAACCTCCAACTCCTGGGCTCGCGCGATCCTCCCACCTCAGCCTCTATACTATCTTTGCAAATTTTTATGTAATATCAACTGTTGTAAAATTAAAACTTTACTGAATATATGCATAAAATAAAGAATCCCCTACTTCAGTGGGGGAGAATAGACTGAGATGGATGAGAGTGAAGTCAGAGAGGCCCGTGGGGACCCCACAGTGGTCCAGGTGGGCTCTGCGAGTGGCTGTGGGTAGCAGTAGAGGTGGAGGAAGGTGGGTTGATTTCAGTGTCAGGACGTGGTTATAGCTGGCGAGGAGGTGAAGGAAAGGGAGGAAGCCTGAATGATGCGTGGATGGAACCAGTGCATTGTTTCTAATAGATTTTTCTTTTTGGCCTGCACTGGGGAAAGATAGATAAAGGGCAGGTTTGAAGTGGGTGGTCAAGGGGTCTCTTTTGGCTGGAATATTATGGTGCCCACTGGGATGTTACTGAGATCCCTGGTCCTCATGGAAATGCCACTTCAGGGACAGGTGAGCCTGAAGACCCAGGTGTGGGAAGTGCTGGCATGTAAGTGGATTTAAAGCATGGGGCGGGACCAGTTGCCTAGGGAAGGAAGACAGTGACGCAGAAGAGATGGGGCCTGGCCCAGAGCCCTGGGGCCTCCAGCATCCAGAGAGTTCTCAAGGAGGGGCCACAGTGAGCCCAGAGGGACCAGCCAGGGAGGGAGCAGGACACCTGGAGACTGAGGTGACCTAGATGCCAGATTAAAGTGTTTCCAGAAGCAAGGGTTTGTCATTTGTGTCCTGCCGTGGGCACTAAAGGCAAGGACCGAGAAGTGACCGAGGGTTTTGCCACACAGAGGTTGTTGACCCAAATCTCGGGGGAGTGTGGGTGTGACTGGGAGGTGGAGGGAGACAGGCAGTGTGGGCAGGAGACAGTGCTTTCCAGAACCTTTGCTGGGGAAGGGGAGCAGAGACAGGGGCTGGGGCTGGAGAGAACCAGGGACAAGGCAGGTCCTCTACAGGTGAGGAGACGCCTGCTCACTGCTGTGGCGTTGGAGTGATTCTGAGCAGAGGGAAGAAAACTGCAAAATTCCAAACAAGTTGGATCTAGGAGCTGGAGCTGGGAGCTGGAGTGGGGAGGTGGACGGGGGAGCTGGAGGGGGGCAGGTGGAGTGGGGAGGTGGAGGGGGGAGCTGGAGTGGTGGAGGTGGAGTGGGGAGGTGGAGGGGGGAGCTGGAGTGGTGGAGGTGAAGGGGGGAGGTGGAGGGGGAGCTGGAGTGGTGGAGGTGGAGTGGAGAGGAGGAGGGGGAGCTGGAGTGGGGCAGGTGGAGTGAGGAGCTGAAGGGGGGAGCTGGAGGGGGGAGGTGGAGGGGGCAGGGGATGAGGAGGACAAGAGGGGGGCCTCTTAAGAGCAGGGACCCTTCCTGATGGAGGTGAGGGATAGTGTCCCCGCTGTCACTGTGAGGTGTGCTACAGCGGTTCAGGCACCCACTCTCCGGGTTGTCACAGGATTGAAGGAGGGTGCTTGGCACAGCGTGAGTGCCCAGTGAGGGTGGTCATGACCCTAGATGTCACCCAGCAGCGCCTGCTCAGTAGATACTTGTCTCTGGGGAAGCTGGGGGAGGGGGGAGGGGGATGGAGTTTGTGTCTGAGGCTCCACTGGGGCAGGAGGGAATCGGGCAGGTGCCCCCATGGCGGGGGTGGGGAGGAACCACAGGGCGGAGCTGGGGAGCAGCCTCCTTCCTGTCCTGAGCCTGGCCTGGAGGCTGGGAGGGGTGCCTCAGGGCTCGGGCGCACTCCCTGCTCTGTGACGCACGGCCCCCCGGGATGCACACGGGGCTCACACGGCCTGTCCTGGCCTCGGACCCCGGCCGACCATGGCGGCGCTGCGGCTCCTGGCTTCAGCGCTCGGGCGCGGGGTCCCCATCGGTGGCTCAGGGCTCGCGCTGTCCCAGGGCTGCGCCCGCCGCTTTACCACCAGCCCCCGGCGCCGCGCCAAGTTCTACAGGGACCCAGTGGAGATGGTGAAGGACATCCCTGACGGGGCCACCGTCATGATGGGGGGCTTCGGGCTCTGCGGGATCCCCGAGAACCTGATCGCCGCGCTGCTCAGGACCCGCGTGAAGGACCTGAAGGTGGTCAGCAGCAACGTGGGCGTGGAGGACTTCGGCCTGGGCCTCCTGCTGGCCACCAGGCAGGTCCGCCGCATCGTCTGCTCCTATGTGGGCGAGAACTCGCTGTGCGAGAAGCAGTACCTGGCGGGCGAGCTGGAGCTGGAGCTCACGCCCCAGGGCACCCTGGCCGAGCGCATCCGCGCGGGGGGTGCCGGGGTGCCCGCCTTCTACACCCCCACAGGCTACGGGACCCTCGTCCAGGAAGGGGGCACCCCCATTCCTTACACCCCGGACGGCCACCTGGCGGTCATGAGCCAGCCCCGAGAGGTGAGGGAGTTCCACGGCGACCACTTCCTTTTGGAGCGCACCATCCGGGCGGACTTCGCCCTGGTGAAAGGCTGGAAGGCAGACCGGGCGGGAAACGTGGTCTTCAGGAGAAGCGCCCGCAGTTTCAACGTGCCCATGTGCAAAGCCGCAAACGTCACGGCGGCGGAGGTGGAAGAGATCGTGGACGTGGGGACTTTCCCCCCAGAAGACATCCACGTCTCTAACATTTATGTAGATCGCGTGATAAAGGGGCCGAAATACGAGAAGCGAATCGAGCGCTTAACGATCCGGAAAGAGGAAGGTGCAGACGCCCTGAAGGAAGAGGACCCCAAGACGCGCATCATGAGACGCGCAGCTCTGGAATTTGAGGACGGCACGTACGCCAACCTGGGCATAGGCATCCCCCTGCTGGCCAGCAACTTCATCAGCCCCCACATGACCGTCCACCTTCACAGTGAGAACGGGATCCTGGGCCTGGGCCCGTTTCCCACACAAGACGAGGTGGATCCGGACCTCATCAACGCAGGCAAGCAGACGGTCACGGTGCTTCCTGGGGGCAGCTGCTTCGCCAGCGACGACTCCTTCGCCATGATCCGAGGGGGACACCTCCACCTAACCATGCTCGGAGCCATGCAGGTTTCCAAATACGGCGACCTGGCCAACTGGATGATCCCCGGCAAGAAGGTGAAAGGCATGGGCGGTGCCATGGACTTGGTGTCCAGTCAGAAGACCAGAGTGGTGGTCACCATGCAGCACTGCGCAAAGGACAACACCCCCAAAATCATGGAGAAATGCACCATGCCGCTGACCGGGAAGCGGTGTGTGGACCGCATCATCACAGAGAAGGCTGTGTTCGACGTGCACAGGAAGAGAGGCCTGACGCTGAGGGAGCTCTGGGAGGGCCTGACTGTGGATGACATCAGAAAGAGCACGGGCTGTGACTTCGCCGTGTGCCCGAACCTCAGGCCCATGCAGTAGGTGGCACCCTGAGGGAGGCGAAGCTGGGCGGGGACGTGCGCTCCTCAGGGGGCCCCACCAGGTTCCCCAGGGGACGTTGGTCACCGCAGGAATGCATTTCCCCAGCGCTGGGAGGGGTTTGCTGCTGGCCTCCAATTTTCCTCCCTAGGTGGACTGTGCTCCTCTAGAGAGCTGGGACTTTAATTAAACACACAAGGAAAACAGATCAGCTCCTCTCTGTGTTCCTCGAGCATTGCAAGGCGCAGGTCTGTAGCTGTGAGGGATGGCTGCTTTATTCTGTGACATTTAGGTGGAGTGCACACAGCCTGAGCGCATCCACGGCAGGATTTCATTCAAGCGCCTCCCTCATACTCGAACTGTGAAATGGAGATAAAAACTGATGAAGGAGAAAATCACTTCACCCAGAGTACACCGAAAAGGCCATTTTACTACTGCAATGAGAAATAGGCGAACCAAGATGTGAATCTGTGATTTGAAGACATGCTGTCTTGACAAATTTGTTTTTCTTTTTTGAGGCAGGGTCTGGCTCTGTCACTCAGGTTGGAGTGCAGTGGTGTGATCTCACTGCAACCTCTGCCTCTTGGGCCCAAGCAATCCTCCCATCTCAGCCTCCTGAGTAGCTGGGACTATGGGCACACACCTGTGTATTAAAAAAATTAACAATGCCTCGTTAATTTTTTTGTTTGTTTATTTTAGTAGAAATGGAGTTTCACCATGTTACCCAGGCTGGTCTCTAACTCCTGGGCTCAAGCATCAACCTGCCTCAGCCTCCCAAAGTGCTAGAATTACAGACGTGAGCCACTGTGTTGGGCCAATTAACCTTAACTTATTGTAATTTCTTTTCTTTTCTTTTTTAGACAGAGTCTCGTTCTGTTACCTAGGCTAGAGTATAGTGGTAACAGTCTCGGCTCACTGCAACCTCTGCCTCCCAGGTTCAAGCAATTCTGGTGTCTCAGCCTCTTAAGTAGCTGGGATTATAGGCATATGCCACAACGGCTGGCTATTTTTTGTATATATATTTTCAATAGTAGAGATTGCGTTTCCCCATGTAGGCCAGGCTGGTCTCAAACTCTGGGCCTCAAGTGAGCCACCTGCCTCAGCCTCCCAAAGTGCTAGGATTACAGGTGTGAGCCACCGCGCCTGTACTTCTTGAACGTTTTTATCCTTTATCTCCCCTGATGTTTCTTCTGGCACCTTTGTTGTTAAATCAGGTTTCCCTGCAGCCTCCCCTCCTCCTCCCACATCTCTCCTCCTGGGACTAATGAGATATCAAGCTTCTAGATGTCCCTAGAAGGAAAGCAGGACCATCTTCAAGGGAAGGGACCAGGTGATGGGAGACAGAGTGGGGAGAGACTGTGGGTGCTGAAATCCACCAGGAAGCTTCCTCTTTCTATGTGTGGCCAAAGGCTACAGCCTAGGACAGGACTTCTAGAACCCTAACCAAGGGACTAGATGAGTTTTCTCAACTTCATTTGAATTGTTCCTGTGTCATCTAGACCAGTCACTTAGACCTTCCTCTCTGGAACAGAGGCCCAAACTGGCCTCTTGTGTGATGCTCTGTTGTAACCCAAGAGGCTGTGAGGCATTTCCTCCTGAATCCATAGTCTCAAAACCTAAAATGAAGAAAAGATTGTGTGTGTGTGTGTGTGTGTGTGTGTGTGTGTTGTTGACAACCAAGCGTGGCATGGTGCACGAACTGTGTAAGTGTAGCTCTGGGGGTTCCCAGGCCGATAGGGGCATGTGGTCAGAGCAGTTAAGTTCTCACTGGTCAAGGACAGACTTTCCAAGGGGCTCACTGGAGCCTCGCCCTGCAGGAAAGGCCAGATCCTAGGAAGGAGAGAAGGGAAGGGAGAGTTGGCGCTCATGGAGGGGACAGCCTGGGGGTGTTGGAAAGGGGCTTGGGACTATGGTTGGGGTGGGGGCTTGAAATGAAATGTCATTGGGTGGGCAGTGGGGTGCCTTTTGGGGCTCCTGGAGAGGACCACCTGATTTGCCCTGGGGGTCAAAGAGTTTCCCAGCATGGTGTGGAAAAGGCTGAGGTGTCTAGGAAAGGACAAGTGACCCTCTGGGCCTCCACCTCTGCCTTTCTGGAAGGGGTCTGCCCACAGCTGGGCATCCTGAGAGCCCCCTACATGGACTGCCTGGCCTTCTCTGCAGCCAGCTAGAACCAGGGGGTCCTGCCCGAAGATGGGTGGGCAAAAAGCTGAGCTGGTGGAGAAGGGAGGCTCTGGGCTCTGGAAGGAGAGGGGTGGAGGTGGGAGAGCTTATCCAGGCCTGCCAGCTGCAGAGCTCTGAACCGAGACCCACTGATAGTCCCCTTTCACCGCCTCCCATTCCCCCGAGCCACATCCAGCCGGGCCCCTGCGGTGTGCTGGGAAAGTGTATGACAGTCGTGGCTCTGACCCACCTTGCTCTGGGACCTTGGAAAGTTACTTCTCTCTGAGCCTTAGTTTCCACTTCTGTAAAATGGGAACCTGGGATTAGCTGCTTCCAAAGGTCCCCAGTCAGGCTCGCCTGGCCTGTGAGACCTACAGAGGGGTTCCCAGCACCTAAGCCAGGCCTGGCTCAGAGGGGCTCTGTGAGGGTCTGTAGTGTAACTGATCTAATGCGATATTCTATCCTGCATCTGGGAGACCCCCGTAAGACCCCTGAACACAGCCCCACAATAGCAAATAGTGACCAAAGCCTGTGGGACTGATGGCCTCCCTGGCCCCATGGCCACCAGGGCTCCCCAGGGAATCAGGACAGAGCCACACATACAGCCGGGAGGGCTGCCCTGGGCCCCAGGCCATCCCCATGTGTCAGCCAGTCTGCAGAGTGCCATTCCAGTGCCTGGGCTGGTGACCGTTGCCACCCCACTCGGCTGCTCTGTCCTCTCCCCATTGTGGCCTCACTTGCCTTTTCCTCTGCACCCAGCTCTGTTCCTTGTAATTCTGCTGCTTCCCCCTAACCTTGACTCACCGTGAGCCGAGCTCTGCCCAGTGCTCCCTGGGCCTCCTTCCCGTCAGTGCTTGCAGCCCACAGCGTCCGTCTCAGAAGCTCTTGTCCACGCTCCTGAGAGAGAGCCTCTCCTGCCAGCGAGTTTTTCTGTGGCAGGTGATGTTATAGGTCAAAGGTTGGTCTCTGGATTCACTGGTTGTTCAATCAAGTGGCCAAGGGACACTGGGGCTGAGGCATAGCTGCTTCAGGGCTGACCTTTGAGTGGGACTGAGGGTGGGGCAGGCAATGTCCTTGGCCTGTAGGGTGTACTGGAGAACCACGCAGGAATAAATACATCTGTATGTGTAATGTCTAAGCATATGTACATCTGTGTTTATACGGACACATATATGAGTGTGTGTACATATGCACGCACATCTGTACTTGGCGGTGAAATGTGCTCTCGTGTAAACTGAACAATTGGCACTGTTTAAAGGGACATGAAAATGAGATGGCAATCATGCTTTTGCAACTTAGCGTCAGGAAATTTCACCCATGCACGCAGTGAAGAGGATCCATTGCACTCCCATCTTTATTGTGAAAACCAGGAAGTAACCCACATGTCTAATCATGAGCCAATATCAAGTAAATTATGGTATACTGCTCCAAGGGATTTTACACATTTGAAATGTTTATTGTGGAGACTTCTTTGAACATGAGAAAAAGTTTCGTGTTTTTTTTTTTTCTTCTTGAAACAGAATCTCACTCTGTCGCTCAGCTGGAGTGTGGTGACACAGTCACAGCTCTCTGCAGCCTCAACCTCCCAGGCTCAAGCAGTCCTCCCACCTCAGCCTCCTGGGTAGTTCACCACCACGCCCAACTAACTTTTGTTTTTTTTTGTTGAGACAGGGTCTTACTATGTTGCCCAGGCTGGTTTCAGATGCCTATGTTTAAACAATCCTCTCACCTCATCTTCTTAAAGTGCTGAGATTAAAGGCGTGAGCCACCTTGCCTGGCCTCAAAAGTTTCTTAATTGCTTTTACAATAGAAAGGTTATTGAAATCCAAACAAGTACAGGATGATGCACAGGTTTATTGGTGAGATTGGCGTCTCCAGGCTTAGTTACCATGTTTTTAGCGGCATCCTCAGTCCGGAAGTGGCAGTGGGGGACAATTCCGTTTACAGGCTTCAATTCTTCTGGGGCTGAGGCCCAAGTCAGCTCTCTGCTTCAGCCTTTTCTTTCTTTTTGTATATAAACCCAGCCTCGTATAGAACTTGGGCTCTGGAATGAGACTATTGCAGGCGGAAACCTGGGCTCTGGGACTTGGTTCCAACGACTCTGCTCCGCCAGTGCCTCCCTTGTAGGCATCAGGGAAATAGTTCATGCCCTGCTCTTGGCATGAGCAAGCACTCCCTAACTTGGCAGATGCTGCCACGAGCTGTCTCGGTCATAAATTTGATGTTGACACCCCAGAAAGTGTGGAACGGAAGACAGGCCTTGGGGTCCTCAGACCAAGGTGGGAGCACTGCTTCTGGGAGTCACTGGCCGTGGGACTCTGCGTCTCCTGTGAGGTAGGAGCTACAGGGTTACTGTAAGGACCCAATGAGGTGATCTGCGGGAAAAAATCTTCAAACTCGTAAAGTGCTTCATAAATGTCTGTGTCACAGCTGTCGCTAATGACGCCACCTGCAGCTCACCGAGGCCCTCCCCCTCCCCCACCTCCTCCAGATCTGCCCCAGGAGAGATGTGGACTGGCCGGGGCTGGACCAAGGGCTCCAGGCTTCAAATGTAGAAATTGAGGCTCAGCAGGGCCCCTGGGGTCCTCAGCCTCCACACCCCTGGACCTGCCCAGGCCCGGCAGAGAGATCCCTGCTGTGTCCGCTGCAGGCCCATTGCCCATGAGTGACCCCTCTCTCCTTTCTGTCTCAGGGCACAGCGTGGATCCTGGCCTGGCCAGCCTGCTGGGCCAACAGGCCCCGTGCTCCCGACAGCCTTTCATGGTCACTTTCTTCAGGGTCAGTCAGAATCCCGTCCGCACCCCTCGGGCAGTGAGGCCACTGAGGAGGAGGCAGCCGAAGAAAACCAATGAGCTGCCGCAGGACAGCCGGCTCCCGGGCATCTTCGGTGAGGACCGGGCGGGCTGGGGCTGAGGCCCTGCAGGCTTCCGGCTGAGAGAGGCAGGGCGAGAACCAGGAGGTGGCCCAGAGTCCTCGGGCTCAGGTCGGTTCAAGCTGATGGCCACTCTCCAGCCCCCTTCCCTGACACCATCTTTGCCCTGATGCACCTTGGTGATCGGCACTCCAGAGGCCTGTCCTGGCTGTCCTGGCTGTCCCTGCCACCCAGAAGGCCCCTTCTCTCCCTTCCCTGGCTCCTCCAGGTCTCCCAGAAGCCTCCATCAGAATCGGCTGCCCCTTCCCTGGGCGCCACAGCCCCTTGTGGCCCGCGGTTGTGCCCGGGCACCCTGCAGGACCCTCGGCTACTTATGCGAAGTTTTATCCCCAACTGGGCCAAGCCCTTCAGGATCAGGGACAGGCCTGACCCGACCCTGTGCCCTTCTTCCCAGGGAGTCGGCCCTTGACTGGCCTGGTTGTCAGCCACTTGAACCTGAGGAATGGGTGTGGCAGGAGAGGGTGGGCTGGAGTCACAGGGTTCTCCAGAGAGGAGAAAGCGGCACAGGATGGCCCAGGGTCCTGCTGGGCTGTTTACTGGAGCATCAAGACGCTCACAGGCTGAAGGATGGGAGGGCTGGGCACAGTGTCACTCTAACCACTGGGAGCCATGGCAGGCTCTTGAGCCTGGGTCATGGTACAAGCAGAGTTCCAGGGATGGGCTTTATGAGACCAAATGGTTTCCTGTCATTCATTTGACAAATGTGCTTATCAGGGGGTCCTCCACCCTGGTAACCCGCAGCAGCTGCACAGAGCAGGAACCCCAGAAAAGACCTTGCCCCTCTGTCCCTACAGATGATGTCCACGGCTCTCACGGCCGGCAGGTCTGCCATCGGCACGAGCTCTACGTCAGCTTCCAGGACCTCGGCTGGCTGGTAAGTGCTGACTCTTGTCCTTGTTTCTGAAATCGCCACCTGTGGAGCAGAAGGGAATCTGCAGGGAGGACGTAGATTTCAATCTTCTTATGTATTTTTTTCTTGTGTTTTTTACAAGTTTTCTAAAGTGAGAACATGGTGAGAAAGGACGTTTTATTTTATAACCAGGAAAATGAAGACTGCAACCAAGCTGTTAGCATTGCCCCAGGGAAACTGAGGCCAGGGTGGCAGTGCCTCCCTGCTCAGCCCTGTCTGCTGTGGGTTCCTGGGTGTATTCAGGCCTCTTGAGGGAGGCTGCCCTGCAGGGCCCTGAGGCTTGGGGGGATCAGGGGCAGCCCTGGGCCCTCCTGTGGCAAGTCCTCTGGCAGGATTGGGGGTGCTTAGAAGGGGCACGTGGATGGGACTCACCTTCTCCCATGCCCCCCAGGACTGGGTCATCGCCCCGCAAGGCTACTCAGCCTATTACTGTGAGGGAGAGTGCTCCTTCCCGCTGGGCTCCTGCATGAACACCACCAACCATGCCATCCTGCAGTCCCTGGTCAGTACTGTGCCTGTCCTGCCCAGCCTCCTGGGGTGGGGGGCCCTGCAAAGAGGGATCTGGTCCAGCCAGCCAGAAGGGCAGGGAGGGTACCTGCTCCATGTCTCAGGGAGCTTCCTCTGCACGGAGTCAGTAATGTCACAAAATTCCCACAGCTCTGCAGGACCTGGTCCTCATACAGCCACGCTAGCCCACGTAGACTCGCACCTGAACACAGACACACCCCACACTGACACTAAACAGCCGTGTACACACGCCTGTTTTACGCACCGCACATGCTCCCGTGGGACACTTATGCACCTGTGTGCGGTGCCCAGACTGACAGAGGCACAGCTCCTATGGTCAGAGGCACAGCACACGAAATGGACGTGCACGCCGTGTGGGGACTGTGATCTTAACACACGGGCACCTGAGTACGCTGGCAAGTCTGCCCGCCCAGGACATGTCACACAGCATGAGGGACGTGGGTGTGCACTCACCCACCTGTGCCACAGCGCAGGCAGGGAGCGTCTACATGGTGTGGCTCTCTACCCTTTGGCTTTTCCCTGTTTCTCTCTTGGCCGTTTGTGTTTTCTCCAGATCCCCTGGCTTTTGGTGCCTCGGTGTCGTGTCGGGCAACCTTAAGTGATGAAAGCGGCTTCTGATGGGATCACTGGTGCTGCTCACTGCTGAGAGCTCTGGGTGTTTGCAGATTCTGGCACCCAGGCTTCCATCCAGAAATTTTTACCTAGAATCTTAATTCCTGGTATTCCGTAGCCTTATGGTTTGCTCGTAGGAAGTTGTTACAAGGTATGTGGGAGGAAAGGAATTACCAAAAGCAGCTCTGAGCCTGTGATAACGCTTCCTTTCTGGGTGGTCAAATGGTGTTTGCTGGACACCTGGATCTGCCTCCTTGGAAAGAAAGGCTCAGGGGTGACAAGGACAGGTGTGGCGGCCTGACCCAGCCACCCTTTATGCCGTGTGGTTCTCACGGCTGCATGTGTGGGAGGCACACGTGCAGCGGCTCCCAGACTCCATCCCCTCTGCCCTTGCCTCTGTGGTTGCCCCTCAGGGGCTTAACTAAAGTGAGCGCTCACAACCTGCTGGGCAGCAGACAGACAGGCACTGCACTCTAGGGGAAGCTGCTGGTTTGTTGGTTTGTCCAAAGCAAACCAACCATGGAGCTGAAGCCTCCTATGAGGAAGAGCAGAGCAGCTGCCCTGTAGGTGAAGGGAAACAGGGCCCGGCCTCTCTCTGCACAAGGAGGGGCACATCAGCAGCTGGAGGAGGAATGTTCCAGCAGAAGGAGCAAGTGCAAGTCCCTAAGGCAGGAGTGAGCTTGGCAGGTTCAGGCCAGCAGGGAGGAGGGACTGGGTGCAGTGAGAGGAGGAGGGTAGAGGGTGGAGTGAGGTGATGCCCGTGTGGGCAGGGCCACCTCCCCTAGGGTCTGGGGGTCCTTGGGAAGGAGGGTGGATTTTATTCCAAGTAACTCAAGAGGCTGTCGGAGGTTTTTAGCAAAGCAGTGTTCTGGTCCACATCACCCTCCAGAAGGAACTCTCTCTGGCTTCTGCAGGAGGCTCAGGTAGGGGGGTCGGCAGTGGAAGGTGGAGGAGCAGGGGATGAATGAGGGTTGCTGTGGTCACCTGGCAGGTGATGGCAGCTGGACTAGGCAGGTGGTCCGAGGCAACATAGAGGTTGAGCTAGGGGACTGCTCCCAGGGAAGGGAGAAGGGGAGAGGAGGTGTCCAGGAGGCCTCCCAGGCAGGGCTGTGATGGCAGGGTGGGAGGAACTCAGTGCCCTGTTAGACCCTAAGTGTAGAATTGGGGAGGGGATCAGGATCCGCAAGTCTGGAGAGCAGCACAGGAGAGGGACCAAGGCCTGGGCTCCAAGAGCCTGGGGAGGGAGGCAGGGCATGGGAGGCGGAGCCTCTGGGTCCAAAGGGCCAAAAGAAGGAAGTGGTCCTTCCAGGCTCCCCCTCAGGGACCTCACTAAGGCACAAACCCAGCCATGCGGTTCTCCTTCCCATCATCCCCAGAAGGAAGTCTGAGCCCTTGGCCTGGGACTTGAGACCCCTCATTAGCACCCTGTCTGCCTGCCCCACAGGTATCCTGCCATGTGTTCCTCCCTGGTCACCACAGCTCCTGTTCCCAGAGCCCCGAGGGCTGTTCTTATTCCTGTGAATAGTTATTATTGTGCTGCTCCCCTGTGGCCTAAAGATGGCCAGGGTGGGGAGCAGGTGGAGCTGGGGTGGGGCTGGGTGGGTCCTCGGAGGCGGCCACTGGACTCATGCCCCTGCCTGTGCTCCCCTCCCTGGCCAGGTACACCTGATGACACCAGACGCAGTCCCCAAGGCGTGCTGTGCGCCCACCAAGCTGAGCGCCACCTCCGTGCTCTACTATGACAGCAGCAACAACGTCATCCTGCGCAAGCATCGCAACATGGTGGTCAAGGCCTGCGGCTGCCACTGAGCCCAGCCCACCCAACCCTGCTGCAGCCGCCCTTCTCATCAGATTGGGCCCCTCAGAAGCAGGAAACTGTCAAACCCAGCCAGACCCCAAGCCGGGATGTTGCCAGGGAGGACCCTCACAATCGTGTCCATGCCCCTTCCTCCTTCCTGCCAGGCTCCTATGCTCCCTTTGCCCTGCCAGGTGTTTGTGTGACTGTCCTGTCTCCAGCCCAGGTGGTTTCAATCAGCAGGCAGTGTTCTACACAAACCCCTCTCCCAGAGGCATGTACTGGCCAGTTGTTTGGGGCTGGCACAGAAGTCCTATAGGTCTAAGGACCTATAGGTGCCCCTTACTGGCCCAGGCCGTGGGGTGGATGTGGGATGACCGGAGAGGCACCTGGAGCCCACCGTTGGCCACCTTGAGCTCCTCACCATCCATCACAGGGTGTGGTATGTGTAGTCAGGGTCTAGTTGGCTCCCCATTGCCTGCCCCTCTGAGATGCAAGGCTAGGTATAAAACTGGACATCCCCTGAAGTATTGTATATTCACGGATCTGAAGTACTGATCCACTGGCCACAGGTGGGCATGTGGTCAACTCAAGAAAAAGCTGAGTGAACAGCATGATTTAGCACTAAAGCCAATGGCATTTATCTTCCTTGTCTTCCTGCTTTGCATCTGCCTCTGCTATCGGGGAAAGACATATAGTGCATGGACATTTTGCTTTGGAGAAACAAATCTCAGGGAGTTCCAACTGACCCATCTATCTACTACCATGTTGACGCATCTGGAGCTCAGCTTGTGGAGTTTTCCTTTTGCTGAGCAAGCATGTGGTTGCATTGGGTGGCCCAGGATGACAACACGCAGCACAGATGCCATCATTTCCCTTCCCCTCTGCATGGCAGACATCCATAATCAATCTGGAATGTTTTTCTTTTTGAGATGGAGTCTCGCTCTGTCGCCAGGCTGGAGTGTAGTGGTGCGATCTTGGCTCACTGCAACCTCCACCTCCCAGGTTCATGCAATTCTCCTACCTCAGCTCCTCGAGTAGTTGGGATTACAGGCACACACCACCATACCCAGCCAATTTTTGTATTTTTGGTAGAAATGGGATTTCACCATGTTGGCCAGAATAGTCTTGATCTCTTGACCTCATGATCTGCCCACCTCGGCCTCCCAAAGTACTAGGATTATAGACGTGAGCCACCGCACCTGGCTGATCTGGAATGTTTTTCTTCCAAATCTGAATGGAATTTTAAAATGATCAGCACAGCCATTGCCAACAGATAAAGTTGATGTGAAGTGAAAACTGGTTGCCTTCTGCCATGCTGAGGAGCAGTCCATCCCCACCAGAGCAATGTATCGGCAACATGGGCAGCCTGCGGCCAGGTGTGGGGTGAGACCAAGGGCCGTCAGAAACAGGCTGGTCACCAAAGTTAGCGTCACCCTGGGTGCCCAGCAGCCCTAACCTGTGGCCTATGAGTCAAAGAAAAGGTCCCAGGGAGTGACAGGCAGTAATTAGGCCGAGTTGGGTGGGGAGGTTTGTTTCAGCCTCTGCTGTTCTCGGAAACTGCTGTTCTCCTTGGAGGGGCCACTGGAAGTTGTAATGTTTATTTGCTTTTTGACTTGCTAAGCCTGTAATTTACCTGCTGGAACAGACAGAGTCCTGCTGCCCAAACCATGTCATTAAAAGCAGATCCTGAGCCCATCCCATCTGCCGGCACAGCCTGGCATGGTGGTTCCATCTCCCCATGTGCCCAAGGATGCGCCTCTCTGGAGTTCACATGCCGCATCCCTAGGGATGGGAGCTGGGGAGAGCTGGTCTGGCAGCAGGGGTGGAGGCTGGAGCCATGCTGCAGGACAGCAGCCCCTCCACTCAGACCAGGGAGGGCATCTGTGTACAAGGGCAGAGGATGAGACCTTCCCATGTACCCAAGGGGCAGGCCCAGGCTGTCTAGAAGGTGGCAAGTTCCCTATTGGCACAGGGATCTCAGC
The DNA here is from genome assembly GCF_048565385.1 of Saimiri boliviensis. Lineage (NCBI taxonomy): Eukaryota > Metazoa > Chordata > Mammalia > Primates > Cebidae > Saimiri > Saimiri boliviensis. The sequence continues at coordinate 38,525,411 of NC_133459.1, read as the reverse complement.
CCTGGCCTGGATGTGAGACATGACTTGTAGGGGGCTTCCTTATCTGGGCCTCCATTTTCTGTAACATGAGGGAATTGCACTTTGTGATCTCCAAACACCCTTCAGCCAGAGAATCCACCAACTCCTCACAGTGAGCCAGAAGCAGCCTTATAACCCTGAATGTGGGACTCCAGTGACTGTCACAAAGCAGAGTTGGCACATAACATCGAAACTGGCCAGGCATGGTGGCTCATGCCTGTAAACCCAGCACTTTGGGAGGCTCAGGCAGGCAGATCACCTGAAGTCAAGAGTTCAAGACCATCCTGGCCAACATGGTGAAACCATGTCTGTACTAAAAATACAAAATTACCTGTGCGTGGTGGTGCATGCCATAATCCTAGCTGCTCCAGAGGCTGAGGCAGGAGAATTGCTTGAATCTGGGAGGTGGAGGTTGCAGTAAGTGGAGATCATACCATTGCACTTCAGCCTGGATGACAAGAGCAAAACTCTTGTCTCAAAACAAAACAAAACAAAACAAAACTATGGAACCTATCTGCCATCCTAGTACTTACTAACAGTTCCTTCTTTTCAACATCAAAGATGGTCTTTTAGGCAACTGTAGATTTCAAATTAGCCAGTTATTTTGACAGCAAATTTTTTATTCCACCTGTATCTTTCGTGCCCAGCCAATGATCTGGCATAGTCCGGGGTGCACCAGGAATGTCTGTTAAAGTACACAAAGGTTTGTAGATATGGAGTACACCTTACCCATTAATCAAGCTGTGCACAGCAGGAACCAATACAAGCCGGGATCCTCCTGGTTCATACAGAACAACAGAAAAACATAAGGCTTTGTCCACCTAGTTGGCCATCAGACTTTCAGCAACTTTTGTCGTCCAGACGGTCACCAAATGAAATAAAATAGAAAAATCCCTTGAGCAATTCAACAGTTGTGAATGAACAGAAGCCCGTGAATTTAATCCTTGAGTTACCTGTTTGCTGAGCCAAGCATGGCATCTGCAGTGGGTGGCCCAGGCTGGCAACAAAAATACCACCATTTCCCTTTCCTTTGCTTAGGGCATGGCCTGTTTATCTCATTGCATCAGACTGGAAGGATGAGGGTGGTTGTTTCAGATCTACTGACAGCAATGAGAAATCAATGAGAGTTGACAGGAAGAGAGGACACACACAACAGGCAAAGGAGGAACGCCTAGCAGCTTTGGGACTTGCAGTGCAATGCTGGCCTTGAGGGCAAGTCAGCAGGGGATTCGTAGTGACTTCTGAGGCAGGGAAGTCACATTTCTGGAAAAGGTCCAAGGAAACAGGAATAGAGGCAGTATAGCAAGACACGGATTTTTGGTGCCAGATAGTGGTTGAATCCTGGTTCTGCTTCTTCCTTTGTAGAGTAGGATATTGGTTCTTTCTTCCCAAAGCTATTATAAAGATTAAATATGTACACAAATCTTTGGGATAGCTGACATATAAATGCTTAACAATTGGTACTTGCTGGTATTATTACAAATGAATTTGATTATTTTTGAGCCACATCTATGCCTGTCCATTAAACCGAAATGTGTTCTTCAGGTGACGATGTGTTTATTTCAGAGCTGCATTTTCCTAAACGATCCACATACGGTGTCCATTGGAGGGCAGGACTTGTATTCTTATAGCCTTTAATGGCCTAGCAAGTGTCACTTGTGGCAGTGGCTGTTTAACTTTGCTCTTGTGTTTCCAGGCACCAGGATCCCGTGTCCTGCTGAGAGAGGTCTGTACCCACCAGGTGCCTTGGGTGGTAATTTGCATGGGGGAACTGCCCATGACCAAGCACTTGACCTCCTTTTTGAAGGGAACCCTGGATGGGCACTTGACCCCCTTTTTCAAAAATGTTTTTCACGTCTCAAAAAAATAATGCAGTTTTGGAGGAAAGTAGGATATACAGATAATAAAATACAATTCAAGTCACCATAGTCCCACAAGTCAGATAAACACACTATTAATATTTTGGTGACTTTATTTCTAGGCTTTTTTCTTACAAATACCTATGCTTACATATTACAGATATTTTTACAAAATTGGGATCACGCTGTACTATACATAAGTTGCTTTGTGATGTGCTTTTTCTACTTTAGTTTCCCATCACTGAACTCTACAAGACTCCATTTTCACCAGTAAAAAGTTGGTTCCATAACTCCTTCTTCAGAGGCTGCCGTGAGGCTGCTATGACTGCAGCAGATGGGAGCAGCATCTGGAGGTAGCTGTCAAGCTGTTAGAGAGGAAACTCCCTCAGCCACAGCATTGATCCTGGGCCTGCCATCCCTGGTTTCACCCTTTGTAAGCTGTTTCGGGGCCAGCATGCAGGTACTCAGATGGGCCCAACTCTGAATGAGTTAGCGGGGAAATAAATCAGCAAAAGGAAGCCCTGCGCCCAGTCCTGGTGCTGGTGCAGCAATGGGAATGTGGAATGGGAAGGCTAGCTGGGACAGGAGCCATGCAGTCCCAGGGAAAGCCACTTTGCCCTCCAGGCTGCCGGAAAGGGCACCCACAGAGCCACTGGGTCCACTTCCCAGAGAGATCAGAGTTTTCCTGAGGCAGCCAGTTTTCCTTTGGCTTGCTGCATGGTGCGTAGCCAAAGCAGGTGGCCAGGTTGTGGGGCTGCCCTGCTTTCCAGACTGGAAGAGCAGGGTCTTGTCTCCTTTGTCTCTCCACAAAGGTCCAGGCCAATTATGGGGACCATGACTGTGTCATCCCTCCCCCCACCCAGGGCTGTGGACCCTGCCTGCCATAGTTTGAGGCTAAAGCCTAGCAAAAATCCCAGGACTCCATTACTACTGAAGAGAGACAGGCCAGGCTTCTAATCCCAGCTCTGCCAAAGCACCCTGGGTGACCTTTGGCAGTCATGCCACTAAAGCCTGTTTGCCTGTGCAGGGTTCCAGTGTGCATTCAATGAGATAACACCTGTGGACACCCAGGTGGAGCACTGGGAGAGAAGTCAACACCCAATGGCTCCAAACCTACTGGGCTTTCAGAACTGCCCACCGGCCTCCCCCTCCCGAGACTATCAGGGAGGAACAGAGTGACAAGGTTGTTACAGGAATCTGTCCTTTTATGGGAAGCTGGCTGTGCTTTTTCTACACAGTCTCTCTTTGTTCTTGTCCAAGCACCAAAGTCAGTGCTATCATCCCCAGCTTCATAGATGCCTGGCTAACACCTGTGACTGACCTCTGGTGGCCATAATTTGCACTTAGAGAGGAGGGCTATGCTTTGAGGGAGGGTCTCTTTTGGAAGCTCCATAGGGGTCAGGGGTAACCATGTGGTACATCTCAGCTTCACGGAGCCTGAAACTCAGCCAACTGCAGCAGCTGGAGCTCAGAAAGTCCAGTTGGCACATGGGAGCCAGAGGTAGGACCAGAATGCCACCATCCCTCAGCAGGAGCTATCCTAGGGTCATCAGGACCACGGGGCCCCTCCTGCCTCCTGGCTTGTCCAGATAACAACCCAAGATGAAAAAGCTCAGCTCAGTGGATTTTGAATGGTCTGTGTGACCCAACCCACAGAAGGTGTCCAGCAGCTACAGGGCTCAGTCCCTGCTAAGAGACTTTAGCAGATGAAATTCTTTACAACCTCCTGGCTGACCAGTATCTGAAGGGGGGAGTGGAGAGAAGCCAGCTCTAAGAAGTGGCTGCACACAGGAGGGCCAGACTGTGAGCTCAGCAGGGGGTGGGAGCATTTGTTCTCTTCAGTGGCTGGCAATCCTGTTTTGTAAAGGCTCAGATAGTAAATAATTTAGGCCTTGGGACTGTGATGGTCAATTTTATGTGTCAGTTTGGCTAGGCCATGGTATCCAGTTTTTAGTCAAACACTAGTCTAGATGCTGCTGTGATGATGGTTTTCTTCGAGACAGGGTCTCACACTGTCACCCAGGCTGGAGTACAGTGGCATGACCATGGCTGACTGTAGCCTCAACCTCCCAGGCTCAAGTGATCCTCCCACCTCAGCCTTCTGAGTAGCTGGAACTATAGCTGTGCACCACCACACCTGGCTTTTTTATTTTATTTTTCCCTAGAGAGGGAGTCTCACTACACTGCCCAGGCTGGTCTCGAACTCCTGGGCTCAAGTGATCCTCCTGCCTCAACCTCCCAAAAGTGCTGGAATTACAGGCACGAGCCACTATGCCGGGCCAATTTTTTTTTTTTTTTTTTTTTTTTTGTTAGTGACAGTCTCCCTCTGTAGCCCAGGCTGGAGTGCAGTGGTATGATCTCAGCTCACTGCCACCTCTGCCTCCCAGGTCCTGGTTCAAGCAATTCTCCTGCCTCAGTCACCCGAGTAGCTGGGATTACAGGCATGTGACACCATGTCCAGCTAACTGTTGTATTTTTAGAAGAGACAGGGTTTCACCATGATGGCCAGGCTGGTCTTGAACTCCTAACCTCATGATCTGCCCGCCTCAGCCTCCCAAAGTGCTGGGACTACAGGCATGAGCCACTGCACCTGGCCGCCTGGCCTATTTTTTAGATGGCTTAGTATTTAAGTCAGTAGAGAGTAAAGCAGATTACCCTCCATAATGTGGGTGGGCCTCATCCAATCAGTTGAAATTCTTAAAAGACTGAGATCACCGGAGGAAAAAAATCTGCTTCCAAGCTGCCTCAGACTTGAACTGCAACATCAGTTTTTTTCCTGAACCTCCAGCCTGTTGGCCTGTCATGCAGATTCCAGACTTGCCAACGCCTACAAATGCCCAAGCCCGTTCCTTAAAATAAATCTCTCTATCGGGAGGCTGAGGCAGGAGAATTGCCTGAACCCAGGAGGCGGAGGTTGCGGTGAGCCAAGATCGCGCCATTGCACTCCAGCCTGGGTAACAAGAGTGAAACTCCATCTCAAAAAAAATTAAAAATAAAAAATAAATAAATCTCTCTATATATGTACACATCCTATTGGTTCTGTTTCTCTAGAAAATCCTAATACAGGGACCATAGCCTGTATTGTGTCTATACAGGCTATACCCGCTATTCAACTCTGCCACTGCAGTAAGAAACCACCACGGACAAAATGTAAACAAACGGATGTGGCTGTGTTACAATAAAACCTGATTCACAAAGACAGGCAGCATGCTGAATTAGGCGCATGTAATTTGTTGGCCTCCTGTCTCCTGACAAATTGGCATAGTACTTGGCACAGAGACAGCACTCTGAGTTATAAAAATTTCGTTTTTCAAAATCTGTAGGATGAAAGTGAACAAATAAACAAATGAGCCATTGAGAGTACACTTGCTGGTTCTAAGACCAGCAGCTGGGTTTAGGAGCAGAGGCAGCAAAAGACAGGAACTTTCCACTGTCTTTAATTTCCACTGCCCTGACATGGATGCCTGGCGTGAAGATATATCACTTGACATCGAAGGGGATCGGCCCAAGGGAGGAAACAAAAGCAGGAAAGATGCTCTGCTCTCCCCGCTCACCAGCCTGCCTCGGGGGTCCAGCTTAGCCACAGACACAATCTCTGACAACTCCCAAGAACTAGCAGGAGGCAGCAGTATAAGAACTAGGGTTTATTTTAGCAAAGAAAACACTAAAGAGCCACATTGGTAGGCCCAGGACAGGCTCAGCAGCAAATGCTGAGAAAAGTCAGTGGCCTTTTGCATAGCCTGCCCATGGTGGAGGGGTGCACCTGTGCTGGCTCCTGGGCCCACAGCCGTGCTTGGGACTAGTCCAGGCTGTGCCCGCAGAGGAGCTGCTCCAAGCGGGCCTGAGGAAGTGCTCACACCACAAATGCTGCTTGCTTCAAACAAGCACCCTCAGTGCTGCCTCCTCTGAGGCTGCCAGCTCCTTCCTGGATGTGCAGGGGCAAGAACGGAGTGGGAAGCAGAGAGAATGTCACCTCACACGTACTCCCCACAGTCAGCAATGATCACCTTCTGCTTTGGCTTCCCGTCCTTGCTGCCCTGGGCCTTTGTGGGCAGAACAGAAATAAGGGAATGAGGGGGGAGACTGACAGTGATTTAGTGACGCCAACCCCTGCCTGCCTATTTGCCCACTTCCACCTTGGAACCTGGGCAGCAGTAGCCCCTCCCCCTGGACACAGTCCCTGGCCATCTCTCTGAGGTCACAGAACCTCTCCAGCCCTCCCACAGGGCTGTGCTCCAAGGGCCTGGGTGAAGAGGAGGCCCATTCCTGGCAACATACCTCAATTTGTCGCAAGACATCCAGGCCTTCAGTGATCTCTCCAAACACCACATGCTTGCCATCCAGCCAGTCTGTCTTGTCACATGTCAGGAAGAACTGGGAGCCATTGGTGTTTGGGCCAGAGTTGGCCATGGAGAGTAGACCTGGGGGAGAGAACAACCGTCAGCTCCCCCAACCCTGTCTACCAGCCCTTAAAGGATGTCTGTGCAGGCTGACAGCAGCCCTTCAGCAATGCAGGCTCAGACTCCGAGATGCACAGCCCACATGCATATATGGCCACCTTATCTTCGATTCAGTTAATATTCAGTGAAATGGTGAATGAGGTGTTTCAATCACTTTATACTGGTCTGTTCTTCATTCATTTATTTAACAATTAAGTGTCTACTTGGTAACCAGGTCCCTGTTAAACCCTGGGACCACTGATGAGCAGAAAATAGTCCAGCCCTGGTGGAGCTCACAATCAGTGGAAAAGAGTTATTCAAAATGACAGCTAGGACAATGAGGCCTTATGGACATTTGTCACCTAAGAGAATGTTCACGTATATGTGTGTATCTGTGTACATGTATGTTTATGTATGTGTGTGTATATGTGTGTGTCCACAAGACTCCTAAGTTTCTGACCAAGCGGCTAAGTGGATACTGGAGTCATTTACTGAAACAGGGAAGTGGACAGGAAGAATTTCAGAGAGAAGACCAAGAACTGTTTTAGACAGGTGAAGTGTGAGATGCTTGTGGGATATCCAGTGAAGACAACAGGCAGGTGGTTGGATAGGAGTCTGGAGCTCAGGAAGCCATCAGCATGGAGACTTCAACATGCAAGAGTTTAACTCAAGAGATTCTGCCAAAAGCTCTGGGACTGGGTGTGACTGCTTAGGGCACTGCTTCTCAGTGGGGTTGGTGTCCTGTCCCTAGGAAACTTTCGGAAAGTTGAATTTTTTTTTTTTTTTTTTGAGATGGGGATTGCTGTGTCACCCAGGCTGGAGTACAGTGGTACAATCACAGCTCACTGCATCCTCAATCTCTGGGGTGCAAGAAATCCTCTCGCCTCAGCCTCCCAAGTAGCTGGGACTACAAGTATGCACCACCACACTTGGCTAATTTTTTAATTCTTTTTTTGGTAGAGACAGGGTCTTACTATGTTATCCAGGCTGGTCTTAAACTCCTGAACTCACATGACACTTTGGCTTTGGGCTGCCATTTCAGCCTCCCAAAATGTTGGTAGTACAGGCATGAGCCACCACGCCTGGCTTGAAACTGTTTTTGACTGTCAGAAATACTGCGGGAGTGTCATTGGCATTTAGCAGGTGGGGGCTTGGAATTAGGTGTTCTGCAATGTCTGGCACAATGAAGTGTCTCATATCCTCTTGGTCTTTCAAACATCCTGCTAGGGGCTGGGCTCATGCCTGTAATCCCAGCACTTTGGGAGGCTGAGGTGGGAGGATCACTTGAAGCTAAGAGTTCTAGACTAGCCTGGGCAATATAATGAAACCCTGTCTCTAAAAAAATACTTAAAAATTAGCTGGGCATTATGGGTGGCATGCAACTGTCATCCCAGCTACTTGGGAGGCTGAGGCAGGAGGACTGCTTGAGCTAAGGAGGTTGAGGCTGGAGTGAGTCATCCTCCACCACTGCACTCCAGTGTAGGCAACAGAAAGAGATCCTGTCTCAAAAAACAAAAACCAAACAACAATAACAACAACAACAAAACAATAAATGTCCAGCCAGATACCGGTAACAGTTATCTGCACCTAAAACGTAATTCAATTATACATATAAGCCCAAAGTTTTAAGAGTTTTTTGGTTTTGTATGGAATCTTCTAGTTATTTAACTACTATATAAATCAACAGACTATTCTTTACTGGGGAATCTAATCAACTTTATCTACCATTTCACAAAGCCACATCACAAACAGCATCACTGCTCCTCATATCCAAGTTGCCAGGTGACACTCCCATCTACATTTCTAACTGCTGCATCTAAGTACAGGTGCAGACGCCTGAATAATTCACTTTGTGTTCTGACACAGCTGTGCTTAAGCATGTACATCTAGAAACATATTCACTTATTACACAAATTTGTTTATTTCCTTTGATGTTCTTCCCTATTATAGTTACAGATTAATATTGATTTTTAAAATAATGATGTGGGTCATCTATGCATGTCAGTTCAGCATAGTAAAGAAGGACCCTACAAACCACCAGTTAGAAAAAGGGAGCAGTGGGTAACAGGCTTGTGAAGAACAAAAGACTGGGCTCTGAGGCACTTCAGTGTTTAGGGGTCAGGAAAAGAAGGAGACAGCAAAGACAAATAAAGCAGCCAACTAGGTAAAAGGAGACGAGAGGAGGAAGGAGTCCTGCCAGCCAAGTGAAAAGTCAAGGAGCACAGAGCTAATACAGGCTGAGCATCCCAAATGTGAAAATCCAAAATCCAAAATGCTCCAAAATCTGACTTCCTGAGCACTGACATGATGTTCAAAGGAAATGCTCATTGGCGCATTTCAGATTTGAGATTTTCAGATTTGGGATGTTCAGCTGGTAAGTATAATGCAAATATTCCAAAATCTAAAATACTTGTGGTTGCAGCATTTCAGGAAAGGGACACTCGACCTGTAGTATGAAATGCTCCTGAGAGGTGAGATAAGGTCTGGGAGGTGGGATAAGATGATCACCACTCTTGCTACTGGCATCTTTGGCAAGAGTGGTTTCAATGGTGAGATGGGACTAGAAGTCTGGCTGGAAGGGCTTACAAGAAATGCGAAGGCAGCAAGTCTGTACCATGTTTTCAAGAAGTTATGCTAACAGGGGGACCAGAGGCATCGATGATAGCTGGAGAGGGAACAAGGGTCGAAGAACGAAGATTCTTCTAGAGGTTGATAACTGCATGCTTTCATGCTAATGGACTGATCTAGCAGAGCAGGGGAAATGGATTACAAGAGGGGGACAACTTTAGAAGCCACGTTCCTAAGTAGAGGAGAGGGACAAGATCCAGTCCACAGGTGGAGGGGCTGGCCTCAGGAGAGGCAGCTCATCCCCTGTAATTGGAAGAAAGTCAGAGCATGCACGAGTAGAGAGATGCAGGAGGCGAAGCATTAGATGAGGCAGGAAGGTGATGATATGAGGGCTTCAGGAGTGAAGATAGGCATGGACACATCATCTCTGATTGGGACTGAGCATCAAGGAGGGAAATCTGGTCAGGTTGGCCAGGGCCCCCTTAAGAACTATAGTTATAAATTTCAAACGGGATCATTCAGTACAATTCTGTGTTTCTTTTCTAGTTGGTGCAGGACTAACCACTGAGAATTTACTAAGTAAATCTGATGGTGGAGGCAGGGAGAGCAGTGGGGTTGAGGGAATAAGAGCATGCAACGGCAGACCACAGAATCCAAGCTGGGTTAAGAGAAAGTGTGGACATGGCTGGGGATGGACAGTATCTGAATGTAAGCAAGCTGATGCCACCCTAGAGAGGCTGCACGTTTCTCCGGTGTCTGGGTGTTGTGTCTCCTCCAGACTCTTCGTCCCTCAGCCAGAACCACAGCCCGCCCTTCCGTCCTGCATGGCCATCCCACCCTCGCCCAGCCTCCCTTGCCACCACATGCCAACTGGCTCCTACCTGGTCCCGTGTGCTTGAGGATAAAGTTTTCATCATCGAATTTCTTCCCATAGATGGACTTGCCTCCAGTACCATTGTGGTTTGTGAAATCACCACCCTGGCACATGAACTGGGGGATGATACGGTGGAAGCTGCTTCCCTTAAAGCCAAAGCCCTTTTCGTGGGTGCACAGGCAGCGGAAATTCTCTGGAATTGAAAAAGGAAAGAGCGCTGAGGTTAAAAAATAGAACAAATAAAACAAAACCTCAAAAAAAACTGTTTTGTTTAATGTTCGCATTTTTGTTTTAAAATAAGAGACACTCATTATAATATACTGTTGCAGTACTAAATTCGTAAGGACCAAAAGGGATTCTTTTGTTTTGAGACACAGTTTCACTCCTGTTGCCTAGGCTGGAGTGCAATGGCGCAATCTCAGTTCACTGCAGCCTCCACCTCCTGAGGGGCTCAAGCAATTCCCCTGCCTCAGCCTCCCGAGTAGCTGGGACTACAGGTATGTGCCATACACCTGGCTAATTCTGTATTTTCAGTAGAGACGGGGTTTTACCATTTTGGCCAAGCTGGTCTGGAACTCCTGACCTCAGATGATCCACCCACCTCGGCCTCCCAAAGTGCTAGGATTACAGGTGTGAGCTACTACTCTGCAGGAGACAGAATCTCCTACTATTACAGGAGATTCCGATGAAAGGGGACTGAATATATATATACTAGCTCTGTTCCCTTCCAAAAACCACACTAAATTGGTAGCAAACTGATTCTTTAAAAGAAAAAACAAAGGATCTTAGAAGAAAACATATGGGCAAATCTTCATGACTCTGGATTTGGCAATGGTTTCTTAAATATCACACCATAAGCATAGGTAAAAGAAAAAATAGATAATTAGATTTTATCAAATTTTAAAACATGCATCAAAGAACTATACCCGTAAAGGGCAAAGCAACCCACAGAATGGGAGAATGCTTATTTGCAAATCATATTTAATAAGGGTTTAACATCCAAAACGTATAATGAACTCTTATAATTCAACAACAAAAAGGCCAGGCATGGTGTAATCCCAGTGCTTTGGGAGGCCAAGGGAGGAGGATCACTGGAGGTCAAGGGTTCAAAGCTATAGTAAGCCATGACCTCGCCACTGCACTCCAGCCTAGGGGACAGAGCAAGACCCTGTCTCTCAAAACAAACAAACAAACAAACAAACAATCCAGTTAATAAATGAGCCAAAGATTTGAAGAGATATTTCTCCAAAGAAGATATACAAATGGCCAACAAACACATGAAAAGATGCTCAACATCATTAGTCAGTAGGGAATAAAAATAAAAACTATAATGAGATACCATTTCACAACTGTTAAGCGAAGATGTTGGCCGGGCACAGTGGCTCACACCTGTAATCCCAGCACTTTGGGAGGCCGAGGCAGGTGGATCACAAGGTCAGGAGTGTGAGACCAGCCTGGCCAAGATGGTGAAACCCCATCTTTACTAAAAACAAAAAATTAGCTGGGCATGGTGGCAGGTGCTTTTAATCTCAGCTACTTGGGAGGCTGAGGCACGAGAATCACTTGAACCCAGACGGCGGAGGTTGCAGTGAGCCAATATCACTGTACTCTAGCCTGGGCGACAGTGCAAGACTCCGTCTCAAAAAAAAAGAAAAGAAAAAGAAGATGTGAAAAAATTGAAATACTGACACATTGCTAGTAAAAATGTAAAATAACCCAGCCACTAGGGAAAATGGTTTGGTATTTCCACAAAAAGTTAAATATAGAGTTACCATATGACTAAGGATTTCCACTCCTAGGCATATATATCTAAAAGAATTGAAAATAGGGATTTAAACATATGTGGATATTCACACAGGCATTATTTACAAATAGTCAAAAGATGAAAACAATGTGCAAGCATCCATCAATAAATGAATAAACAAGATATTTATTCCAAACATAACAGAATATTATTCAGCTATAAAAAGGTATGCAGCACCGATAAATGGTAATGGATGAACCTTGAAACCATCATGCTATACAATATAAGACATGAAAAAGGATAGCTTTTGTATGATTCCACTTATATGAAAAATCTAGGATAGGCCAATTTACAGACACAAAGATTAGAGGTTATCAGAAGCTAAGGGGAGAATAAAATGGGGAGTTATTGTTTAATAGGTACCTTTAATAATAAGAGGTTTGGGGCTGGGCACGGTGGCTCATGCCTGTAATCCCAGCACTTTGGGAGGCTGAAGTGGGCAGATCACAAGGTCAGGAGTTTGAGACCAGCCTGACAAACATGTTGAAACCCCGTCTCTACTAAAAAGACAAAAATTAGCCAGGCATGGCGGTGCATGCCTGTAATCCCACCTACTCAGAAGGCTGAGGCAGGAGAATCTCTTGAAGCTGGGAGGTAGAGGCTGCAGTGAGCTGAGATCATGCCACTGCACTCCAGCCTGGGTAACAGAGTGAGACTCCATCTCAAAGAATAAAATAAAATAATAAAATAAATAAAATAAAATAAGAGGCTTTGTTTAGGGTAATTAAAAAATTTCGAACAGCAAAATTAATTAATTAACAGTAATTAATGCTAACAAACTGTACACTTTAAAACTTAAAAATCAGGGAGGAAGAGACAATAGCAACAAAAATTTCTGAAGTTAGAAAACAAATAGATGAGTCCTAAATGATAAAGCAGACCCAAGAAAGCTGAATCTTAAGCTGGTAAAAGCCAAGAAGCAACTCAATTTGCACTCCAAAAGCTCAGAGAAACAGGTGCAGGTAATCCTGGAGACAGAGAGTTTGGCTGAAAGCCTATATAAGAAAGTGGTTACTCCTTGGGCTCTTCCCCCTGACTCTGCAGCTGGGGGCCACCCTCCCCCACCTGGTAGCCAGCTGGAGGTCTAGTCTTCGGTAGGTTAAAGCAGGGGGTCTCTGGACTAGTATATCCTACACGTAGTGATGGCTGAGGTACGTTACGACAAATGGAGATTACATGAAAGTTTATATACTGAATGTTGAGGCATTCAGCCCTGCCCTCATCTCTGCTTAACAAAATGCAGACACCTGGACGCAAACCCCCGTCAGGATAATCTGGGAGAAAATCAGGAATGATTACATCGAAAACTGCACAAACAAGGCAATTATCAATTCCATGCAAAACAAAATGCTGTGCATGAAAGGAAGTTATCACATGGTGCCTACATTGTTAAAATAATTTAGGACCTAACCAAAATTATGGTACCTATACAGGGAAGGTGAGGGGGCAGTGAAGGGGATTTTTAAAAACTAATTCCTCGTCTTCTGAAGTAGAAAATCAGAAGATAATGCTTAAAATGGAACACAGGAAGTAGAAATATAAACCCATTTTCTATCAACATGGAAATAAAAACCAAAAGACCTAAGAGTTGAAATCGGCTCCTCTGAGGAACAGTAAATGGTGTTGGCAGCAGGGCATAGGGACAGCACCAGGGGATGACTGTTTTTCCAAAAGAAGGTTTGTGAAGTTGAATTGACTCTTTATATGTCTAGATAATAATAAAATTTAGATTAAAAAGAGAATAAATAGAGTCAATAATAAGTTACAAAGAATACTCAATAGCACTAGTTACTTCTAGAATTCAGGACTCGATATAGAGGGGGGAAAACAACTTAAGTTTTCCATTTATTGTCTTAATTATTATTGGAATATATATGTATGGTATTCTTTTTTTAAAAAAAGAATACATTATTTATTTGTATTTTTTAAAAATGATTATTAAAAAGTAGTAAGCCAGCACTTACAAAGCTTCAAAAACACCTGCTCTGACTTATCTGTTACTAGATCTCAGGATCTGAGATGCCTCAAATCAACTTAGGTCAGAAGCAATATCAAGGGCACAAGAAGTAAAGCGGCAAGAACCTGGGAAAGGCTCACTGCTCAGCCACCAGCATCCCGCCTTCCTGACCCCGGCGTCCTGCTCACCTGCAGTCATAGGCACAACGTCGGAACGCAGGAGCATCTGGATTCGGCCGGCCGGCTTGTTCCCAATCTTGATGTCCATGTACACCTGAGGATTTGACCGAGCCTTTTTAGCAGCAGGCTCTCCCTAGGTGCAGAAGAAATCGCTAGTTAGAGAGAGCTCCCTGATGCCCCAAGTAGGAGCTGAGTATTCTAGACAACCATCCAGAACACAGCTCCAATGAGCAGGCTGGAGCAAGTGCTGACGGGGAAGGCCTTGGCCTTGACAGGGCTGCAGGAGGCAGGAGCCACAGCCGTAGTACCCAGCTGGATGCCCAGCAACAGGAGACCTCAGTACTGGCTTACCTGAGCCCCACACACAGGCATGTTATCTCATCAGGCTTGCCCTCAGACGCATCGGCTTCCTCCTCTTGCTTTACAGTCACAGAACAGCGCTTTTCTGGCCTATGATCCACAACTCTCAACATCTTCAAATGCCAGTTCCAGCCCACACACTGTTCTCTAGTTAGGCAGACCATGTCCCACCACCTCCTCCCTCTATGCTTGGCCCTGCACATAACGCTGGCTGCCTACATGAAAGCAAGGGGGCAGCCCTCATGCTCAGATCTAAGTGCTCAGAACACAGTGGAGGATGCTGGGCCTTGCTTTGTGCTCCAAGTAGATAAGACTAAGCAGAGAATACAGGGTGATCCAGGGGGACTCCACTGAGTGTGATGGCCACTTTGAGTTTTGTTTTCCATCCAAATTTTTGGCTTGGGCCAATGTGTGGATGAATGGTAGCAAATTAGCCAAGACTGAGATCACAGAAGACAGGATTAGAGAAGCAGGGGATCCATTTTAGGCAAACTTAGGCTGCCTATGAGACTTGCAGGCAGAAATATCTGAAGCTCAGGACTAGAAACAGACCATGAAGGTCAACAGCATAAGAGAGGTTGCATAAAATTAGACTGACTGCTACTGTTTCAGCTGAGAGAAAAGAGAGAAACCATGAGCCAACAAAGAAATACAGAAGAATGACAACATTCACAAGATACCCGGAGGAGGGGAAGTCTAAGAAGCAACTGTCAGAGACCTATGCTGAGAATCAGGGGGAAATGCCCCGGCAGGTTCTCTTAGGACTGGTCAACCGTGAACCCATGTACAGGGTGAAGGAAGGTAGCACTACCCTATTCTGTCACCTCTGCATTAGCACAGGAATAGGAAGACCATGAGCCTCATGCCAAACTCCTCAGTGAAGGAGAGGGACTGATCAGGAGGGATGAAGAGGGGCACCTCAGCTTCTTCCCTGTCAGCTGACAATCACAAATCCGTACCTGAGCAGAGCTGAGACGCTCATCACATAGAACAAAACGTGGACAAGAGACCCAAAGCTTTGCCCTTGAATTCACTCAATACTGACTTTACCAAAGTACTAAGAATTCATTATTCATTCCCTCCACTTTGGTATAGGCATTTGCAAATTTCCATTAAAACTTAAAAAAAAAAAAAAAAGTCTCCTGCAGACAGTGCCAGCCTGTCCTCTAAAAGCAGGAGACTTCATTCTCACCTCCTGGGTCTCTGCTTTGGGAGGCTCTGACCCTTCTTCCTCTTTATTCTCTTCAAGTGTCTTCCCAGAAAACTTCTTCAACCAGTCATCATCTGACCAAACTGAGAGGAAAGAGTAAAACAAACGTTAATTCAAGCCATCAGCTTGAATTGAAAGGTATCTGCTTTGGTCAGCGAAGTGGAAGATGCTATGTGGCCTCTATGCCAAACAATTCCCCACTGAGAACTCCAAGGGGTAAGGAAAGTTCCCACCCAGAATGTCGGCCCTTAAGTCCAGCTCTCAGTAGGGCTAAGGAAAGTCGGTACGCTGAAAGCAAAGGTATAGCCTTCGCTGGTTTCAGCCCTTGATGGAGTACCCTAAGAATGGAATATCAAGAAAACTGGGAAGCATGAGATCAAGCAGGAATTTCTCTCATAACAAAAACAATTCCTCTGGCTTTGCTGAGAAGCTCACACTCACTTTTTGTTTCTCTACAAGGGTGGTGCATGCCCCTCCCGATGTGAACCATCACCTACTCCTATCTACCAGGAAGCAGCATTTAGAGCACCTACTTCCAAGTAAATAGAGACAAAAAATGCAACTAAGGCCAAATTGCTGAACATCACAGGGAATCTAGAAGTTGCTCTTACTCACCTGGCCTGGAAGAGCCTTCCTTAATTCTCATTGGTTTGGCCAAATTGACACGTATTGTACGTCCAAAAAGCTCAGATTCATTCTGTAAAGATTGAAAATCCAGCTGCTTAAACTCTCTTAGGTTAACAGAGAGCCAGCCAGCTTTCCATTTACTTCTGAGACACACTCATCATTTGTCCTCCATTAATCCCTGAGCCCCTACCAGTAAGCTATGCACCCACTGCAAAGCCACCTGTGACTTGCAGGGAACTTAGAACCATCACACACACCCCTTTCTTTCATACCAGCACACAAAGACTTCTATTACCAAAAGTAACTCTGGGTTCAGAACACTCCAAAATTACAAGAATAAATGCAGTTTCCCAGCATCTGAGTTCACCTTCAAAAGTCAAGATAAGCTTTGTTTTCATTTTGTTTTTTTTTTTTTTTGGGTAGGGGGGAGGTTTGAGATGGAGTTTTGCTCTTGTTATCCAGGCTGGAGTGCAACGGCTCGAACTTGTAACCTCCACCTCCCAGGTTCAAGCGATTCTCCTGCCTCAGCCTCCCAAGTAGCTGGGATTACAGGCATGTGCTGCCACACCCAGCTAATTTTTTTGTATTTTTAGTAGAGATGGGGTTTCTCCATGTTGGTCAGGCTTGTCTCGAACTCCTGACCTCAGGTAATCCACCCACCTCAGCCTCCCAAAGTGCTGGGACTACAGGCATGAGCCACCACACCCAGCAAAGATAAGCTTTGAAGTGAAAGAAAAATGATCTCTGACAGCTGAGGAATACGTTTGGTGAATGGATAACAGAACAAGGAATAGAAGAACATTTCATTATCTAAAGATAATATCAGTATCAGGAAAGGTCACTTAACGTGAATCCACTTAAAGCAGTGATGAAGATTTCACGGTAAAAGTGAAAATTATAAAAGGTTTGACTGGGAAACTACTGTAATGAAACTAAAAATAAGTTTCTTACAATTAATATTCAGGATTAACTATGCATTAACTGGTAGAAAGAAATGTAATAGACTGGGCACAGTGGCTCATGCCTTTAATTCTAGCACTTTGGGAGGCTGAGACAGGTGGATCACTTAAGGTCAGGAGTTCAAGACCAGCCTGGCCAACATGGTGAAACCCCATCTCTACCAAAAATATAAAACTTAGCCAGGTGTGGTGGCACATGCCTGTGATCCCAGCTATTCGGGAGGCTGAGGCAAGAGAATCACTTGAATCCAGGAGGCAGAGGTTGTGGTGAGCAAAGATTGTACATCATTAGACTCCAGCCTGGGCTTCACAGTGAGATTCCATCTCAAAAAAAAAGAAAAAGAAATGTCTTAAGTAGCCCTGTTGGCTTGAGCCTGTAATTCAAGCTACTTGGGAGGCTGAGAAGGCAGGACTGCTTGCACCTAGGAGTTCAAGACTGCTTAAAAAAAAAAAAGTAACAGGCACTGAAGTATTTTTTCCAACAAAATTCTGTCAACAGTATGGTATCTTTGCACTTCATAGCAGACATGAAAATTAAAAGGATCTCAAGGAGGGCACAAACACTAAAGAGCGTTATCATTTTCCCCAAGGACCTTTCCAAAATATCCAAATCATTTGTATCAGTGATTTGCAGCTGCCATAATTAAATTTCTCTTCTCAATTGTAAATTGGTCTAATAGTTCATGAAATCTTGCTATTTTGCAAAATATGCAGTTACACTGTGCAATGAATCTGTGTTGTTTGCAATTTACTATCGTACACATGGGACAGCCAGTGAGAGACTGATCAACAAGGAAGATGAGAACTTACATTATTGTTAAATGGGAAAGGAGTCTAAGGACTGGTTTTATAAGTGATCAATTCACAGTGAATATTTTCACATGAGAATTTTTACCTCCCCTTGCAACCTTGTAACTTTGGAAGTCCAGAAAACTGATATATGACTAAGGACCCTCTGTACCAACAAAAAGCAATTTCAGCTATAACGAAGATTCCCAGCCATACCATGTTGTCGATAGCTGCTGCAGCATCCTGCCAAGGAAAAACAAAGGTACAAGTTTAGGCTTGCAGCCAAACACTTCTTATGGTGTCTAAACACATACTCAGAAGCAAAAATCTAGGAAAATGCCACCTCTACATTTCTTGCCTAGGTTGTGTGTGTTTCTAACAAAGAGCACTTCCTGGCTGATTTTAGAGCTGGTGGTGCAACAATCTGCCAGCTGGTTGAAGGCACAAGAAATAATCACCACTGCTGCCAAGCAAGAATGCTCAATGAACAGGGGTGTAGGAGCTCCACTGCAGGGCAAGAAGGGAAGGACCTGGAAGAAGGTCTGACATGTTATTCACAGTCCAGTCTGATTATGTGAGGGAAGCTTTTCTTAGAACAACACTTCTGATCTCTCTGGCAGTATCAGCTTAAGGCCCAACAACCTAATCAAACGGTGAAAAGCTTCCTTTGTAATCAGTAACACCACCACAAACCAAGGACTAAACACTAGTAACACAGACTCTCACCTCTGCCAACTCGAATTCAACAAAAGCAAATCCTCGGTGCTTTTCTGCAAAATGGAGAAACAAAAACAAGTAATTACTATGTGGGGTAATGGGAAGAAACAGGATGGTCACAAAGTGCAGTCAGTTAGATACATGCCATATCTAAACACCTGTAATTCTATCCAATAGCTATTTAAGAAGAAGGAATCTCATTCTTTGATTCTTCTTAAACAATACTTTAAGAAATAATAAATTTTGTTTTTGTAATGGACATAGCTGAATAACAAACTGTATTTTTAATCTTTAAAATAAGTATTATTCTACCAAAGCCAAACTTAAAACATTAATATTACATGCAAGACAACTAGAAAAATAAAGATAGTCAGGTGCAGTGGCTCACGCTGTAATCCCACCACTTTGGAAGGCTGAGATGGGTGGATCGCGAGGTCAGAAGATCGAGACCATCCTGGCCAACACGGTGAAACCCCATCTCTACTAAAATACACACAAAAAAAAGATTAGCCAGGCATGGTGGTGCATACTTGTAGTCCCAGCTACTCGGGAGGCTGAGGACGGGAAATCGCTTGAAACTTAGGAGACGGAGACTGCAGTGAGCTGACATCATGCCACTGCACTCCAGCCTTTAGAAAGACAATATAACCTTCCCATTTTACAATTAAAGATTCCTCAGGCCCAGAGAGTTTAAAGACCTTGCTAACAATCATATGCAAGTTTGATGATAAAACTGGGCCTAAAACTACAATCCTACAAATGACAACAAAGGTAAAATAGAAAACTGAACTGTAATTGTGATACCAACTGAAGGGAAACCCACTCAGGTGTTCAGAGGCCAAGAACCCCACCCCCACCTGCCATTATGGGGCTAGGCTTTCCTGCTGCCTCATTTAATAGCACAGCTGCCAAGAAGGAGCAGGTGGGATAGGGTATGCATCCAGATAGATTAATTTTTTTTCTTTTTTTCATGTTTTTTTCTTTACTGTCCTCTGAAGTGAATGAATTGAACCAAACATCCAGGTAGATTAAAACAACATTGAAATCTCAATGTAGTTCAAACCTATCTCCCTACTGGTCTACTGAAAAACCTGTCTTTTCTCAACCCAACAGCTGAAGACTCTGAAAAGTATTTAAAGTTCACAACCACGTGGCCTCAGAACATTCCTTCTCCATCAAGATCACTGTCACCAGGCACCTTCATGAACTTAACTGTAGTGTATACTAACCATATTTAGAATACATATTTAGAATTGTGATGTGACTTTAAATTTTTTTTAAGGCCTTTTCCTAATAGGAGGATTCTGAACGTGAGAGACACTAAAATAACTCACCTGTTTCATAATCCAGAGGAATCTGAATATCTGTGATGTCTCCAAAAGGAATGAATGCAGCATGAAGAACTTTGTCATCCACCTCCTCTGCCAGTCCACCTGCAAATAAGCCAAGGGCTTTCTGAGCCACTGATCTCCATGCTCTTGCAGAAGTCCTTGGCAGCCCAGTTAGCATGCTAGCCAGGGGACAGGGTCCTTCCATTCAGTTCTTTGGGTACACACACACACACACACATACACACACACACACACACACATACCCCTCTCATCTCTGCCCATCCATACTTATGAAAACATTCCTCTCTTCACCCTGCTTTCAGATTCTCATCTAGTCCTGGGTTTACTGCAATAGCTTCACAACTGACCTCCCTGCCTCCATTCCCTCTACCAATTCCACAAAGCCTACTAGAATGATCTTAGGAAAATGCAGATTTGAACCCGTAACTTCTCTGCTTAAACTCCCTCAAACACTTCCCACTGTCCTCAGGATAAAGTGCAAACTCCTTAGTGGTAGCCACCTCTCCAGCTTCTTTGCTTTGCTTCCCAATTCCTTGGGTCTCCTGAAAAATAACCCACTTGCCCCCAAGTGTCAGGCTATTTCACACCTTTGGACCTCTGCTTTTTCGACTCCCTTGCAGTGAACAGCCTTGCTTCTGCTTTGGTAACGTAGCTAACTTCTGCTCATCAGTTCTGGCATCACCTCATCCAGAGTTTGCCCTCACTTCTCCAGATGAATGGGTCATTTGTCTCGCAGCCAAGCCCCTATCGTCATGGTTCATCCCCACTACAGCGCTTATCGAAAGTGTGCTACTGAGGTAATTCCACTTCTTTTCTGGCTAGTCTGGGAACTCCTTCCCTTATGGCTGCGGCTGGAGCTGAGCCGTCACTGCACTGGATGTTTGTAAAACAAATTAACAAGAGGATCTGGAGGACCATAATATTCCTCTACCGCTCCTCGGGGCCCGTTGGAGCTCAGCGGGCTAGGAAGTCAGAATTCCGTCTCGGGTTCACACACCTGAGGTGTGCGGCAAGGCTGTTCACTGCAAGGGAGTTCGCAAAGGCAGAGGTCCAAAGGTGTGAAATAGCCTGACACTTAGGAGCAAATGGGTCAAGCAAAGCAAAGAAGCTGGAGAAGTGGCTACTGCTAAGGAGTTTGCACTTTTTCCTGAGGACAGTGGGAAGCCTTTGAAGGAGTTTAAGCAGAGAAGTTACCGTTTCAAATCTACATTTCCCCAAGATCATTCTAGTTTGCTACCATCTACTAGAGCCAGAGCTATACCGCCGGGACCAACGCCAGAGACCGAGCCTTGACAGCTGCTCGCCGTCCTCCTGGTTCAGAGACGTGTCCCACCCCACGCCGCGACCCCCTGGGGGTCGCGTTCGTCCAGATGCCGCCTAACGCCACTGCCTGCTCACCCACGTACAAAACGCGCTTGGTAGTAGCCATCTTGCTCGCGCGCTTTTCCGCCGGAAGCCAGCACTCGGCCCGCCCACTTCCTCACTGCCCCGCCCCCGTCCCCACTGTTCCGCCCCCGTCCCCACTGTTCCGCCCCCTCTCTGGCCCCGCCCCATCCCCCCGCAGCCCTTACCTCTCAGACTCCGCCCACCCTGGCGTTGGTCCAACCTGCAACACGCTACCCGGAAGCATCGGGGCGCAGTGTGCGGTACGCCACGGTGAACAAAGTGGTCCTGGCGCTTCCCAGTGTTGACGGTGTTGGGGCAGGCAAGCCTTGGCCAAATCAACCCGACTGTTTTGGGCAAACGATAAACTATGGTGCGTGGTCATCCTGCGCGTCTTTTTTTTTGACAACCCAGAAGCTAAGCATGATTTTTACCTTTGAAATAGTCGGGAAAAAAATTAAGAATATTTTCTTGCCCAGGCATGGTGGCTCACTCCTGTAATCCCAGCACTTTGGGAGGCTGAGGAGGGCAGATCACTTGAGGTCAGGAATTCGAGAACAGCCTGGCCAACATGGTGAAACCCCGTCTCTACTGAAAATATAAAAATTAGAGTGGTGGCGGGCCCCTGTAATCCCCGCTGCTCAGGAGGCTGAGGCTGGAGAATCGCTTGAACTCAGGAGGCGAAGGTTGCAGTGAGTGGAGATCACGCCATTGCACTCCAGCCCCGGCGACAAGAGCGCAACACCGTGTCTAGGAAAAAAATACGTATTTTTTCTTAGCACATGAAAATTAATGTGAAATTAAAATTTCACTGTCCATAAAGAAAGCTTTATGGGGACACAGCCAGGCTCATTTCCGTAAGTATGACTGTGGCTGCTTTCCTGCTACAAGGGCAGAAGAGCCATGGCCTGCAAAGCCTACAGTGATATTTACCATCTGGCTCTTCAGGAAGAACGTTTGCCAACGCTCGTGTTAGGTTTTGAAGGGAAGGCAAGGGTTAAAGAAGCACACATACAATACACACACACACACACACACACACGCATACACACACACACAGAGGGAGGCTCGACACCAAACACAGGCTTTATGTCTAGCATAAAACCTACAGGAGTGGGGAACCAGCCTAATGCCAGTGCCCACCGCTGCTTACAGGCTGGAACAACTTATAGGTATGGGCGGGAGGGGTCTGGGCAGTATGGCTTGCTGCCCAGCAAGGTATTGATAAGATGTTCTCATGAAGATGTGGTTTGGCCCTTGTTCCAGTTGGATGTCATCGCGGTGTCCCTTGGACCTTTGCCCAGCAAGATATGACCAGGATGTTTCTTTAGTTGGGCCTTTGTCCGTCTTGTGGTCAGGTGGTTAGGCAGGAGGTTTCTCACAGCCCAGACCCCTGTGAAATGTTTCACTTTGACCACGGTCTGCAAAATAGCAGGGAGTTTACAAAATGGTGCAGTTTGGACTAATATCTTGGACTAAACCCAGGTATAAATAAATTACAGGTGGACATAATGCTAGGAAATAATGGGACCATCTATTTTAGATAGAGCAGGGGGTTAAGACCTTCCTGAGGTGACACTTAAGCTGAATTCAGAAGGATAAGGAACCAGAAAGAGGAGACAGCTTCTGCACACTCAAGGAACTAAGAGATCAGAGTCTGGGGTGGTGGAGTGGAGGGCATGATAATCAGATGGGAAAGGTGGGCAGAGGGCCACATCATGAGGATGCAGTAAGCCGCCTGGAAGATTTGGGGGCTTTGAGAAGCTGCTGAGTTACAACAGGAGAGTTACATGATCACGTTCTTTTAAATAGTACTCTGACCACTAGGCCCAGAATGAATTGCTTGGAACCCTGGAGACCAGGAGTTAATGGCACAAACTGGGGAAGAGTTGATATTGGCTCTGTTCCTCCAATCCACTTGTCCAGGTGATTTTTTTTTTTTTGACAGGAGCTGTCACTGCATTCCAGCCTGGGTCCTCTCACCCAGTCTGGAATGCAGTGACATGATCATGGCTCACTGCAGCCTCAATCTCCCAGCCTCAAGTGATCCTCCCACCTCAGCATCCCAAGTAGCAGCTGGGATTACTGGGAGCAAGGGTGCACATCACCATGCGGGGCTAATTTTTTTTTTAAAGATGGGGCCTTGCTGTGTTGCCCAGGCTGGTCTCAAACTCCTGACTCAAGCGATCCTCCCACTTAGCCTCCCAAAGATCTGGGATTACAGGTGTGAGCCACTACACCTGGCCTAGGGTGATCTTCCTTCAAAATAAACCTAAATTCTCTAGAACTCCCTACTTAAATCACTGTTGCTGCTAACAAGGTCCTTGACAAGGGGTCCCTGCCTACCTCAAGTCAACCCTGCTTCCACATCAGCTCCTCACCTACTTAGCACAGGTGCTTTTCCCTTACTTCTGCTTTTGCTCATTGAATTCTCCCTTTTCTCCATCTGGAGGCACCCACCAGTCCTTGCGGAGGTTCCAGTTAAGCTTCACTCACCCAAATCCCTGACAGACAGAGTCCATAGTCCCCAAGTTCAGAAGACATTTAGAACACACCCTGCAACTATAGTCAGGTACATCTCTCTCTCCCAGTAGATCAAGATATTTGATACCATGGCCTATACCCACTGTATTCCCAGAGCTAAGCAGTGGCTGCACACACAGGTGATCTTACCAACCTCATGCCAAACCAAGGAGTCGATGCTTATAGGAATGAGGCTATGAGATCTGATTAGGAGAGCTCTTTGTGTACCCATCACTATTCCAAACCGAAAGGTCACTCTCAAGAAGATCTGACCAGGTGTCCTTTATGTGGTGTAGTATAATAAAAAATAGATATTTGGTCTTTGTCCTAGTTCCTAGTACAGAGTTTCTAAACCCCTTGGAATATCCTGAGTGCTGTGTCTTTTGTTATACATAATGAGCCCATGTTGACCATATGTAAGTTTATGTGAAGCAGGTGAAGCAGGTGAAGTTTGTTCCTTCTACCTTGAGTGGGTAGATCCCCTAGCTCACTTCAGAATGGGGGTTGGTCACCAGAGAAACCAACCATGTGATTAGAGGGTTGGGACTTCAGCTCCCACCTCCAACCTCTGAGGAGAGGAGGGGCTTGGAAATTGGGTTCAATCAGCCATGCCTAAGTTATATACACTCTCATATACACTCTCATATACACCTCATATACTCTCTCAATGCAGTTTGGGGAATTTTCAGGTTGGTGAACACATTGATGTGCTTGGAACACAGCATGCCTGGAGAGGGCATGGAAGCTTTCCAGCCACACTTCATTCCCACCTTGCCCTGTGCATCTCTTCCTGTAATCTTTACAGCCAGGTTTGAATCCATTGTTTGGATGAGCAGCAACACACTTCCCCTGTGGGGAGTGTAAGGGTTATTGCTGAGTTTAAAATGAGGAAACTGAGGCCAGTATAAGAAAATTAAATGCCAATTTATTCAGCTCCTGGGTGAAGTTCTCTGGTCCAGGGAAAGGGGGCCAGAGAAGTCATGCTGACTTCCTGGGGCAGGGGGGTTTTATGGCTCCGAGGAAGAAGCAACAGCTGGGTGCTCTGATTGGGTCCAGGGGAGCGGGATTGAGATGGGGTGGGACGCTATTGGTTGGCGGGTTGTTGGGCAGGTTTTCCGGTGCGAGAGCCAGCCAGGGTTGCATTAGCCGGAGCCTTCCAAGGGAGCCATGTGGCAGAGCTAGGTGCCGAGTGCAGAGCCTGGTGCTGGGTGCAGAGTCAGGTGCTGAGTGCAGAGGTGGGTGTGTCCGGCCTCCCGGCGAGGCAACCGGCCTTACAGGGAGGATAGTTCATAAAAAAAAAAAAAAAACAAATGGAATCTCAGTAACCCTGGTGTCTGGGTCAGCACCAGCTTCTGGCCCTCTTTTCCTTTACAGGTGTGTGGGTCACTCAGCACCTGTTTCTGTTCTTGGGAAAGTGTTCTTGTCAGCATGGAGGCCGTCAGGGGTTACTGGCTCGCACATGGACCTCAGGCTGGGATGCCTGGGAACAGGAGTGGCAATGGGTTAGCACCTAAGGAAAGGACAGCACTCGATGGTGGTCAAAGTTAGGACATTCCCACCACTCAGCAGGCTACCATTCAGAATCCAGGGGAAGGGAAGAAGTAATGGTATTTGACCAAATTCAGCCCATTGTGAGGGGAGTGGTGGTGACATAAAACTATATAGATTCTCCATCGTGCGCAATGCCTCACACCTGTAATTCCAGCACTTTGGGAGACTGATACAGGTAGATTTCTTGAACTCAGAAGTTCGAGACCAGCCTGGTCAACATGGCAAACCCCTGTCTCTACTAAAAACACAAAAATTAGCCAGCCATGGTGGTATGCATCTGTAGCCTCACCTACTCAGGAGGCCGAGGCAGGAAAATTGCTTGAATTTGGGAGGGAGAGGTTGCAGGGATCCGAGATCATACCACTGCACTCCAGCCTGGGTGATGGGAGTGAAACTCTGTCTCAAAAAACGTAACTATGAAACTGGGCATGGTGGCTCACACCTATAATTCAAGCAATTTGGGAGGCCGAGGTGGGCAGATCACTTGAGGTCAGGAGTTCGAGACCAGTCCGGCCAACATGGTGAAACCCTGTCTCTACTAAAAATACAAAAATTAGCTGCGTGTGGTGGTACACCCCTGTTATCCCAGCTACTTGGGAGGCTGAGGCAGGAGAATCATTTGAACCTGGGAGCCAGAGGTTGCAGTAAACCAAGATGGCACCACAGCACTCCAGCCTCGGTGATAGAGCGAGATTCCATCTCAAAGAAAAAAAAAAATGACAACAAAACAAACAGTAAAACTATATTGATTCTCATCATATGTGTAATAACATGCAACATAATTAGAAAGGGGAGGTGAAAAGAGCCCGTCTAGAACACACCTACTCTGTGTTGGGCTTAGTGCTAGGGAGATATTTCCACAGATATTTAGTTATCACAAACTTAAGATAGAGGTTATCTCCCAGTTTTACCCAGGCCACCCAATGAGGTCAATTTACTCCAATTAGCAGAGTAATAACTGAGTATTAATTTGTTGATTGAATATGTAACTATCTTTAGCAGTACAGCTTTTTTCTAAGGACCACATTATCCCTTTCGGAGGGATTCCCCGAAGTGATTGGACCAAAAGGTGTAAATACCAAAACAGTTATAACTGTGATATGCCATAATGCCTCTTTCATTAAATGCTCTAGAAATATTAGCATATGATGTCAGTGACAAGCTCCAGTCTAGAAGTAGGTCCCTGAAGGCAGTAGAAAGTCTCGGTATCTTTTCATGTGGCACTAAGCTTTGGAAATCGCTTTAAAAAGCTTTAGGTAGGGGAAATGAATGGAAGCATGGGAACCCATTCTGTCTCCTGTACTTCTGAGGGGAGCAGTTAGACATCATAGTCACACTTTGCACAATTTGTATTTGCATCTACTTTATTTATTATTTTTTTTAAGGCAGGGTCTCATTCTGTTGCCCAGGCTGGAGTGCAGTGGTGTGATCATGGCTCACAGCAGCAGCCTCAAGCCTCTACCTCCGGGGCTCAACCTCTTACCTCAGCCTCCTGAGTAGCTGGACTACTGACTAGCATGAACCAGCATGCCTGGCTGATTTTTCTATTTTTTGTAGAGACAGGGTTTTGCCACATTGCCCAGGCTGGTCTTGAACTCCTGGGCTCAAGCGATCCTCCCACCTCAGCCTTCCAGAGTGCTGGGATTACAGGCATTAGCTGCAGCATCTGGCTGCATTTACATTTTTTAAAGTATTCAAAAGTAGAGGATTCATTTACTTCTTAAAACCCCTTTTTTCCAACCAGAGAAAGGGCATTTTGAAAGCAGGGACCGTGTCAATTTGCTTACCACTGATATCCCAGTCCACTGTACAATTCCTTGGTATTTAGTAGGCTTTTAATATCTGATGAATGAAGCAGAGAAAAGTTTCTTGCAAATGAAGTTGAAATGGAAAATTCTATTCTTAGCCCACTGGGTGCCTGGGCTCCGCTACAGAGGCTGAATCACAGGCCGTAGGCTGCCAGTGTTGAAGGTGTGTTTATACAGAGCAACCTCACAAGGAGGAGCAGTGATCGTGAATGTGGTGGGACAGGTGCTAAAGCTGCACAGCTGCAGGATTCTCAAAGAAAAGAACAAACCCAGTTCAAGTTCGTCACTCTTGGCAACCACAGTCTCCAAGAGTCTTCCTTTGATTCTTAACTGAGTCAGTGTTTGTATCATGGAGACTGTTTGAGGAACTAGAAGCTAAATGAGTCTATCTGCCAGTCAGTGACACTCTTTTTCACCAGTAACAGGAGGGACAGATGTCCAAGTTCTGCCAAAACCTAGGGCTGGTGGCCACTTTTCCTGCTTTACACCACAGCCTCATAGGGCAGCATCATTTACCAGTGCCCTAAACTCTAGCCTCCTGGGTCTGGCAAGTTCCATATTCTAAAATAGTAGTCCTAAAATATGAACCTGCATCAGAGTCACTGGAGGGTTCATTAAAACACAGATTGCTAAGCTCTACTCCCAAGATTGCTGACTCAGTAGGTGAAGCCAAGAATGCTTACTTCTAACAAGTTCCCAGGTCATTTTGAAGCTGCTGCTGTGGGGACTATCCTTTGAGAACCACTTTTTCCAGGAAAAATAATGACATGCTAAGAGGAACCCATTCTGGGTGCAAACATTTCGCAGGTGTGTTGTCTGGAAAGAATTTTAAAACAATAATAAAACAACTACAAAGTCCAGGTGCGGTGGCTCATACCTGTAATCTCAGCACTTTGGGAGGCCGAGGCGGGTGGATCACCTGAGGTCAGGAGTTTGAGACCAGACTGACGAACATGTTGAAACCCTGTCTTTAATAACAATAACAACAACAACAACTAAAAAGTCATTCACTTGACTGGGCGCGGTGGCTCATGCCTGTAATCCCAGCACTTTGGGAGGCCGAGGCGAGTAGATCACGAGGTCAATATAACAAGACTATCCTGGCCATGGTGAAACCCCATCTCTACTACAAATACAAAAATTAGCTAGGCGTGGTAGCACGTGCCTGTGGCCCCAGCTACTCGGGAGGCTGAGGTGGAAGAATCGCTTGAACCCAGGAGGTGGAATTTGCAGTGAGCCGAGATTGCGCCACTACACTCCAGCCTGGAGACAGAGCAAGACTCCATCTTAAAAAAAAAAAAAAAAAATCTCTACAGAAAATACCAAAAAAACCCTATAGTTTGGCATGCTGGCATACACCTTTAGTCCCAGCTACTTGGGAGGCTGACGTAGGAGGATCACCTGAGCTCGGGAGGTCAAGGCTGCAGTGAGCCATGATCATATCACTCCAGCCTGGGCAATAAGACCTTGTCTCAAAGGAAAAAAAAAAGGTAAGACAGGTAAGACCATGTCTCAAAAAAAAAAAAAAAAAAAAAAAAAAAAAAAAAAAAAAAAAAAAAAGGCTGTGGCTTATTCCTGTAATCCCAGCACTTTGGGAGGCTGAGGCGGGTGGATCACTTGAAGCCAGGAGCTTGAGACCAGCCTGGCCAACATGAAGAAACTCCATCTCTACTAAAAATACAAAAATTAGCAAGATATGATGGTGAATGCCTGTAATCCCAGATACTCGGGAGGCTGAGGCATGAGAATTGCTTGAGAAGTGGAAGTTGCAGTGAGCCAAGATCGCAACACTGCACTCCAGCCTGGGCGACAGAGACTCTGCCTCAAAAAAAATAAAAAAATTAAAAAAGTCAGTCACTTTTTATTATTATCAAGTTCATGCAACTCTGAACAGTATCAGTCACAAAATAACTCCTGAAAAAAAACTTTCAATTGTTTCTAAGTTGAAACCATTGCTATGGGTACTCTTAAATATCAATCAAATTAGCACATTTTATTACTTATACTTAATAAGCACTGTATTCTATATAAAAGTTAATTTGCGAATCTTACTATACAGTTGGTCTCTAAGACACTTCGACTGAGCTACATGTGCTTGTTTGGAGGGTAAGTTCTTACTGATTCAGAACAGTTTGAGCTCCTTCAAGCTCACTGTGGTCACAGTTTGTGTCTCTAAGCCTTGTGTTACTACGGATTGCATTTAAACAATAGATTTAAAATGAAAGAGGATATGATTGTATGTGATTTTTCTTTTCCAAGTCATTTTTTTTAATGGGGTGAAATTTTAGATGAAGTTTCTAAGACAAAATATTTGCAAACAGTGGGACTTGGTCTTGAATTAAATTGGTAACCTTTACAATTGTCACACGGATTTGGCAATGGTCTCCTAGAGAAGACAGCAAGAACATAAGCAACAAAAGAAAAAAATAAGTAAATTAGACACCATCAAAATTAAAAGCTCTTATACATCAGACAACCCTATCAAGAAAGTGAAAAGACAACCCACAGAATGGGAGAAAACATTGGCAACTAATATATCTGACAAGAATCTGGTACCCAGAATATGTAAAGAACTTTTTCAACTCAACAATAGAAAGTCAATCTTATTAATATATGGGCAAATGACTTGAATAAACATTTCTCCAAAGAAGACAGACAAATGGCCAACAAGTAGGTGACAAGATCAACATTGGTAGTTAGGGAAATACAAATCCAAACCACAATGAGATACCACTTCACATCCATTAGACTGGGCATCCTAAAAAATTAAATATAACAAGTGTTGGCAAGGATGAGGAGAAATTGGAACCTTTGTACACTGCTAGTAAGAATGTTAAATGATGTAGATTTCCACTCTGGAAAATAGTTTCAGCTGTACATCAAAAAACTAAACATAATTACCATATATCCCAGAATTTCCAACCTAAGTATATACCTTAAAGAATTGAAAACAACTGTTCAAACAGCAACTTGTACACAAATGTTCATAGCAGCACCATACACAATCGCCAAAGTATGGAAATAACACAAGTGTCCATTAATAAATGAATGGATTTTAAAATGTGATGTATCGATATAGTGAAAAGTTACTTGGCCATAAAAAGAAATGAAGCAATGATACATGTTAAAACATGGATGAACTTTGAAAATATTACACTAAGTGAAAGAAGCCAGACACAAAAGGCCACTTATTATATGATTCCATTTGCAATGACTGCTTAGGCACAGGTTTCCTTTTCTGGGGATGAAAATGTTCTGGAACTGTTACTGAAACACCAGGGGTTCTGTCTAGGTCCTGCTGCTCACAGCGCAGAAAGCCAACGACTGAGACAATGAAGGAAGAAGGCTTTAATCAGATGCTGCAGCTGAGAAGATGAAAACTCAGTCTCAAATCCATCTCCTTGACCGACTAAAACTAAGGGTTTATATAACAGTGAAGAAATATAATGATGCATAAGAAGACAGAAACTGGGGAGCGACAAGGAAGCAAACAAACACGATGAATGAAGGGTTTGGCATCTGATTGTTGAAATGTGATGACTTGATGAGTTTCCATTTTTTGATATTTTTTTTTTTTTGAGAGGACTGAAAATTACTTCCTGATGAAGGAACTCAGATAAAATAAATGTAAGTTTCTAGCCTTAAGACCAGAAGCGTCAAATCCTGTTTATGCAATAAAACTATCTATGGGACTAACGGGTTAGTTTCAGAACTAGATAGTGATAAGGGTTGCACAACACTGTGAAAGTACCGAATGCCACTGAATTATACACGTTAAAATGGTTACAATGGCAAGTTTTGTGTTGTGAGTATTTTGCTACAACAAAAAGAATTGTCAGGCTGGGCACATTGGCTTAGCCTATAGTCCCAGCACTTTGGGAGGTGGATCACCTGAGGTTGGCAATTCGAGACCAGCCTGATCAACATGAAGAAACCCTGTCTCTACTGAAGATGTAAACTTAGCTGGAATGGTGACACATGCCTGTAATCCCAGCTACTCAGGAGGCTGAAGCAGGAGAATTGCTTGAACTCAATTTTCCAAATTTGAAAATTCATCCATCAATTCAAGAAACCCAAGGAACTCCAAGTAAGAGAAACGTAAAGAAATCCACGTTTAAACACATTGTGATCAAACTGTGTTTTTTGTTATTCGTTTATGTGAGTTTTTTTGAGACAGAGTCTCGCTCTGTTGCCCAGGCTGGAGTGCAGGGGTGTAATCTTGGCTCACTACAATCTCCATCTCCCAGGTTCAAGTGATTCTCTTGCCTCCGCCTCCCAAGTGGCTGGAATTACAGGCGTGTTCCATGTGGAGAAACCCCATCTCTACTAAAAACACAAAAATTAGCTGGGTGTGATGGTGCACACCTGTAATCCCTTAGGTACTGGGAAGGCTAAGGCATGAGAATTGCTTGAACCTGGGAGATGGAGGTTGCAGTGAGCTAAGATTGTACCACAGCACTCTAGCTTGGGCAACAAAGTGAGACTCTGTCTTAAAAAAAAAAAAAGATACATTAAAATAGTAAACTTAAAAAAATTTTAGCACAAAAGAAGGCAGTCAAGGAAGAGCAGAGAAGTAGGACAGGATAAATATAGAAAACAAATAGAAAAAATGAAAGTCATAAGCGCAGCCATACTAATAATTGCATTAAATGTGAATAGACAGAAAAAGCAGACTGTCAGACTAAATGTTTTAAAAAGCAGGATTTAATTATATATTGTCTATCAGAGACATATAATTGTCTATCAGAGACACAAGATCACACAACTGCACTCCACCTTAGGCAAGACAGAGCAAGACTCTGTCTCAAAAATAAATCAAATTCAAAGACAGAAGTAAATTGAAGGTAAAAGGATAATAAAAGATATATCACATAAACAGGAACCCTAAAAGAGCTAAAGTGGCTGTATTAATATCAGACAAAATAGGCTTTAAGATAAGAATATTACTAGAGAAAGTTAAAAAGTACTTCTACAACTCAGTAATAAGAAGACAAATGATCTAATTTTAAAATGGGTGGCTGGGCACAGTGGCTCATCCTGTAATCTCGGCACTTTGGGAGGCTGAGGCAGGTGGATCACCTGAGGTCAGGAGTTGGAGACCAGCCTGACAAACATGGAGAAACCCTGTCTCTACTAAAAATACAAAATTTGCTGGGCATGGTGGCACATGCCTGTAATCCCAGCTACTCCGGAGGCTAAGGCTAGAATTGCTTTAACTCAGGAGGCAGAGGTTGAGGTGAGACGAGATCACGCCATTGCACTCCAGCCTGGGTGACAGAACAAGACTCTGTCTCAAAAAAAAAAAAAAAAAAAAAAAAAGTTAGCTGGGCATGGTGGCGGGTGCCTATAATCCTAGCTACTTGGGAATCTGAGGCAGTAGAATTGCTTGAACCTGGGAGGCAGAGGTTAAAGTGAACCGAAATCACACAACTACACTCCACCTTAGGCGACGGAGCAAGCCTCTGTCTCATAAATAAATAAATAAACAAATACGGGCAAAAAATTTGAATAGACATTTCACCAGAGGAGAGATAAAGAGACAAAGAATTGACGAGCAAATGAAAAGATGCTCAACATCTTTAGTCATTTGGTACATGCATATTAAAACCAAAATGGATATGCTGCTCATGTGTGTAGTTCCAGTAGTTTGGGAGGTCAAGATGGGCGGATTACTTCAGCTCAGCAGTTTGAAACGAGCCTGGGCAACATAGTGACACATGTCTCTACCAAAAATAAATAAATAAACAAAAATTAAGAAAGAAAAGAAAAGAAAACCACAAAAATTAGCCAGGTAGGGTGGCGCATGCTCTGTGGTCCCAGCTCCTAGGGAGGATGAGGTGAGAGGATCGATTAAGCCCAGGAGGGTGAGGCTGCAGCGAGCCATGATCCTGCCACTGCACTTCAGCAAAAAAAGAAATTACAGTGCTGATGGAATATAAAAGGTGCACCTATTTTGAAAAGAGTTTGGCACCTACTAAAATTTAAACTCTAACTATGATCCAGCAATACCTCTCCTAGATATCTACCCGAGAGAAAAATATATGTCCACACAAATACTTGTCCATGAAATGTTCATAGCACAATTGTTCATAAGTAGCTGAAATGTGAAAACAATGCAATATCCATCAAGTGGTGAGTATATAAAGAAAATATCCACATAATGGAATGCCATTCAGCAATTTAAAAAGGGACAAACCGATAGATGCTATGTGGCTGAACTTCAAAAACGCATTGCTAAGAGAAAGAAGCTAATCACAAAAGACGACATATTGCATGATTCCATTTTTATAGAATTTCCCAAAAAAGTCAAATATATAGACAATGAAAGCAGATCAATAGTTGCTTTGGAATGGAGGTGGGAGCAGGGATTGACTACAAATGGACACAAGTAAACGTTTTTGGATGATGAAAATATTAAAGCTAGATTGTGATTTAGAGAGTTACTTAAGATCATTGAATTATACATGTATAATAGATGCTCTTCATGATAGGTAAGATACAACTCAATAAAGCAGTTTCAAAATTAATCACTTTCAACTGGTATACAAAATTATAGGGGCAGGCATTAATTATGGAACAATAAAATGCAAGGAAATGGATATTTGCTTAGAAAAAAAGAAGTCCAAAGAGGAATACTAGGAGAAACAATAAAAGATATTGCTCGCACATGTAATCCCAGCACCACAGCAGGTCAAGACAGATGGATCATTTGAGGCCAGGAGTTTGAGACCAGCCTGGCCAACATGGTGAAATCCTATCTCTACTATCTCTACTGAAAATACAAAAATTAGCCAGGCATGTTGGCACACACCTGTAGTACCAGCTACTCGGGAGGCTAAAATGGGAGAATCACTTGAACCCAGGAGGTGACGGTTGCAGTGAGCCGAGATCATGCCACTACACTCCAGCCTGGACAACAGAGTGAGACTCTGTCTCAAAAATGAATTTTAAAAAAAGATGCCAGTCTTACACTACCAGAAGAAATAAAAAATGATATTGTTTGTAGAACTAAATTGTTTCCACAGAGACCTAGACACTCATTCTAAACAAACAGGTCAAACAATGCTAATGTTCATCAGGATTTAGCAAATTTCCGATTTTTGCAGGAGAAGCAAAACCCTTTTATTTGAACCAAATATAATATAAATACTTGATAAAGTTTCTGGTAGATATATTTTAATGGAAATTTTCTGACAGAGGAGACATTCGAAAGTTACTTAAGTTCCAATGAATAAGTACATGGACAGAATTTTAATCTCTGGAATTTGTGAGATGAGATTTTTATGAATCTTTGCAAAATTTATCCTACGCTTCAGATTTTTCCTAAGTATTTGTATATATGTTGCTTCATGTGAAAGAACCTTTTTAAATTTGAAATAAAATGGGTTTTTCAATCAACTCTGAGTGAAGATAGAAAAATATATCTGTGTTATAGTTTTTTAAGAATTTGTCTAGCGGGTTTTCCAGTTTTTACTAGAAACTCCCCCATAAAGAGAAAAATCAAAATCTGTCTGTACTGTTTGTTGAACATAAGAATGCAAAAAAGATAACTTAGACACAGTCATTGACAAATTTGTAGAAGTTAAGGCTTAAAAATTATAATCATAATATTAATTATTGTGACAGAACAAAATGAGCATAAAGTTTATTTCCTTTTTTCAAGAAACACATTAATGTAATTAGAATTATTCATTAACTACTCTTCATTTTTTTGTATTGCAATATTCATTTATATTGGCATTTATTTAGACAAAAGTTCTTACTATTTGCTTTTTATTTTCTGGGACTTATTATTGTTATTATTATTTTTTTTTTGAGATACAGTTTTGTTCTTGTTGCCCAGGCTGGAGTGCAATGGCGAGATCTCGGCTCACTGCAACCTCCGCCTCCCGGATTCAAGCAATTCTCCTGCCTCAGCCTTCTCAGTAGCTGGAATTACAGGCGCGCGCCATCATGCCCAGCTAATTTTTGTATTTTTAGTAGAGACGGGGTTTCACCATGTTGGCCGGGCTAGTCTTGAACTCCTGATCTCAGGTGATCCACCCTCCTTGGCCTCCCAAAGTGCTGGGATGACAGGTGTGAGCCACCGCGCCTGGCCTATTACTATTATTATTCACTTTATTTCATGATTTTACTGAAAATGATTTTGTCATATGAAAAGAAATGACAGTAAAAAAAAGTTATTTTTTAAATTCCAGGTGGCAAATAAGCTAGGCACACACCTGAGTAAAAGTGAATGAAGAAATTCCTACCCTTATGTTTGTATTCACTCATTCAAGAAGTATTTACTAAGTAGGCATAATATACCAGGAAATATTCTAGATGCTGGGGATACAGGAAATCCCTGTACTCATGGAGTTTACATTCTAGTGATTCACTCAGGAATCCTGTATGGAGCTCTCCTTTTCCATACAAGTGCAGTGGTTATTGGAGCTGGCTTGCATCAGCTTATGAGAGCCAGGAATGTGCATCTCTTTCCAACTCCCTTTTCAATGATGTTATGCTAGTAACTTCCAATCGGCCATGGCAGGAATATTTACACCACGGAAACAGGCAAAAGCTCTAAATCAGGGCTTTTGCTTTTGGAGTCAGTTGCTAAATATTGATCAGCCCACGATTACAAGTCATCCAGTCAGAGAGTTCTTCCCTGATTATTCATTTATCGAAGACTGCCCCAGTTATTCTGTCATATCTCCCTGTGTTATTTATTTTATAGCATTTATTACTCCTGGAAATGCCCTGTTCCATTGATTTATTCCACTGGTATTTATTGAGTGCCTACTATATGCCAGGAACTGTTAAAGTACTTGGGATCTAACAAAACAGAGATTTCAACCCTTGAGGGGCTTACATTCTAGCAGAGGCAGATGGATTTTTAAAAACAATGAGCACAATAAGTAAATTTTTGGGGGGTTTTAGAAGGTGATAAGTTCTGAGAGGGGGCGGAGAAAAAGTAGAGGAGGGCAAGAAGGATCTGAGTTAAGAAGGATCTGAGTTAGAGACACGAGTGATGATTCTAAACGGAGAAGTCAGTGTGGGTCTCACTGAGGTTATATGGAAATACAGATCAGAATAAGGTAAGGGAATTATCTGTATGAACAGTATTCCAGACAGATGGAAAAGTCAGAGCCAAGAGCCTACACTGGCCTGGACTGGCAAGTTCGAGGAACAGCAAGGCCAGTGTGGCTGAAGTGGAGAGAGCTGAGACAGGTAGCTGGAGAGATGAGGTCAGATCATGTGAGGCTTTGCAGGTGAGTAAAAGACTCATGTGTTTGGACTCTATCTGGGCTCTCTTCCCCTTTAGGTCGATCTGAATTCATTTTACTCTCTTTAATTTCTGTAGTTTAACAATCGTTATATCTGACATTTTATTCTTTTTTCAGAAGTATCTTGCATATTCATGGACATTTACTCTTTCATGTGAACTTTAGGATCATTAATCCAGTTACAACAAAAAATCCTGCTGAGTTTGTATTGGAATGAATTAAAATTGTAGACTTATTTGGGGAGAGAAGTGATACCTTTGTAATAGTAAGTATTCCCATCCATATCTTGCCATTTATTATTTTACTTATGTTATTTTTATATATTTAAAAACATTTTGTATTGTCCTCTATGAAGGTCTAGTACATCCTTTATGAGATACATTCCTAGATGCCTTAGAGTTCTTACTGACCCTGTGAATGGTATCCTTTATGCATAATACTCTCTTATTAGTTTAAATAGTTTTTCTCTAGATTCTCTTGGATTTTGTGATCGACTGTAATATCACCTGCAAATATGGATAGTGTTCTCTTTTTCTATGCTAATACCTCTTACTTATTTCTCTTATTACATTGGCTAGGAGCTCCAGTATAATGGTGAATAGTAGTGCTGATAGCAGTCTTGTTCCTCACTTAATGGAAATGCTTCCAAACTTTTAAGCATAAAGTTTATGTTTGGGGTAGATACCCTTTAACAGATTGAAAAAGTTCCCTTCTATTCCTAATTTGCTAAGGGTTTTGAAAATTATGAATCCACATTTAGTTTTGTTGAATGATGTTTTTTGCATTTTTGAGAGGATTGTATGATTTTTCTCCTTTATCAGTTAATCGGCAAATCACAGGGAAAAATTTCCTAATGTTAAATTATCCTTCTGTGAGTAAAGGGAAAATTAATATCAGGCCAGGGCTGATGCAAGCCTGCCTGACACTGACCTTGGTCTTCCACAATACTGTTACCTTGGAAACTGCAGAGTTAACATAAACAGGGGATATTGTGTATGCTGACTACACAATTGTGTGGAACTGCGCATGGGTTTGGAGGTGTTGCCAGTGAGCGTACAGGCCATGAACTTATGCAACTGCGAATGACAGGAAATACTGGTGGGAAATGGAGCCTTCAGGTTATTTTTATTTTTATTTTTCAGAGACAGGGTCTTGCCTGAGACCCAGGCTGATCTCACACTAGGTCCAAGCTATCCTCCTGCCTCTGCCTTTCAAAGTGCTGGGATTACAGGTGTGAGCCCCTGCACCTGACTAAGGCTTTAGGTTCCGAGTCAAAGTGGTCACTGCACACCTTGGCTCTCCCGTGGCAGCTGTAAGTGCCCTATGGATGAATGAAAACAGGACCTGTGTACTTGGGTAGCCACTGGACCGTCTGGTGAGATGAAGATGCAGCATCTGCCATATCTCCTGCCTTATATTCTAGGTTACAATTTATTGCCATCTCATGAATCTTACTGCCAACTTGAATCTATAATCACAGCTGTAGTCTGCAGCTTCTTTCAGGGGTTGTAATTATGGGGGTTGTATTTTAATTTTACCTCTAGGGGGCAGTCATGGATCATAAATTGGTATGCTGTTTTAAAAATCACCTGGAGTAAATTAAACTGAGTGCCCTTTTAGGTATGTACTTTGTTTTTTTGTTTTGTTTTGTTTTGTTTTGTTTTGTTTTGTTTTGTTTTGTTTTTCATTTTACAGATGAAGAAACTGAGCCTTAAAAAATCTAAATAACTGGTTGGGCGCGGTGGCTCAAGCCTGTAATCCCAGCACTTTGGGAGGCCGAGGCAGGTGGATCACAAGGTCAAGAGATCGAGACCATCCTGGTCAACAAGGTGAAACCCCGTCGCTACTAAAAATACAAAAAAAAATAGCTGGGCATGGTGGTGCGTGCCTGTAATCCCAGTTACTCAGGAGGCTGAGGCAGGAGAATTGCCTGAACCCAGGAGGCGGAGGTTGCGGTGAGCCGAGATCACGCCATTGCACTCCAGCCTGGGTAACAAGAGCGAAACTCCGTCTCTAAAACAAAACAAAACAAAACAAAACAAAACAAAACAAAACAAAAACTAAATAACTTGCTTAGTCCACATAAGTTGTAAGTAGCAAAAAGCAGATCTGAGGTTTTAACCTACATTTATTTGCCAGTAAAGTACATGCTCTTAATACACACAGAGGATCCCCCACTTCTCTCTTCTTCCCTCCTTTCTCCTCTCTATCCCTTTGCCCCTAGAAGCAGTCAGTGAAGTGGTTAAATGCACTAATTCTGAAGTCAACCTGCTTGACTAGGAAAGATTGGCCCATATGGGTACCTAAAGGTTAGAATAGCAGCAGGAAATTGATTCACATGAAAAATAAATTACCTACCACACCTACCAAAGTCTGACTCTATGACTTACCAGCTGTGTGACCATGGGAAGGTTACTTCATTCTTCTGTGACACAGGTCTATCTGTAAAAGTCCAATGATAAAGGAAATTTTTGCTAAGCTTTGAGCATGTGTAGATGGACTCACACACTGCATGGCTCTGAGCCTGGATGAGAAACAAAATGCAAAAATCGATCAGTTCGGGTCCCAGAAGAAGGAACCAAAGCAACTGCTTCCGGGGAAATTGATCAGAAAAAAAGAAATCATAACAAACAAACCAACAAACCAACACCTTAACCTGATGAGGAACTTTTTGTGTTTGTGATTTGCGCCTCAACTGGTTAATTGGATTCAACCTCATAGATTTACCAGGTCAACAAAGTTTCCAAAAAGCACAAATGGCCGGGCATGGTGGTGCACGCTTGTAAACCCAGCACATTGGAAGCCAAGGCAGGTGGATCACGAGGTCAGGAGATCCAGACCATCCTGGCTAACATGGTGAAACCCTATCTCTACTAAAAATGCAAAAATTTAGCTGGGCATAGTGGCACACGCCTGTAATCCCAGCTGCTCTGAAGGCTGAGGCAGGAGAATCAGTTAAACCCGGGAGATGGAGGTTGCAGTGAACCGAGATCACACCACTGCACTCCAGTGACAGAACAAGACTCCATCTCAAAAAAAAGCACAAATGGAAGTGGGGCTCAGCTCCATTAGGTCAGATAATCCTGAGAGGACAGCTAAAGCCTTATTTAAACCAATCACCTCTCCTTAGGAAACTGTGTGGCTTTTACCCTTACAAACCCACCCTTATCTTTGGACTGGGTGTCAGTCTTCATGAGACCTGCTCTTCCTTGTATGTTACTCACCTAAGAGTAAACCCTTAATGTTCATATGAAAGAGTGGTCAACATCACTGATCATCAGAGAAATGCAAATCAAAACTACA
The DNA here is from genome assembly GCF_048565385.1 of Saimiri boliviensis. Taxonomy (NCBI): domain Eukaryota; kingdom Metazoa; phylum Chordata; class Mammalia; order Primates; family Cebidae; genus Saimiri; species Saimiri boliviensis. Next base: position 38,485,865 of record NC_133459.1, on the reverse strand, counting down.
ATGAGATATCTCTCTCCAGTTAATTAAAATGCCTTTTATCCAAAAGTCAGGCTATAACAAATGCTGGTGAGGATGTGGAGAAATGGAGAACCCTCATACACTGCTGGTGGGAAGGTAAATTAGTACAACTACTATGGAGAACAGTTTGGAGGTTCATCAAAAATCTAAATAGAGCTACCGTATGAAACAGCAATCCCACTACTGGGAATATACCCAAAAGAAAGGAAATCAGTATTTCGAAGAGATATCTGCACTCTCATGTTTACTGCAGCACTATTCACAATAGTCAAGATTTGGAAACAACTTACGTGTCCACCAACAGACAAATGGATAAAGAAAATGTGGTACATATACACAATTGAATACTATTTAGCCATAAAAAAGAATGAGATTCTGTCATTTACAACAACATGGATGGAACTGGAGGTTATTATGTTAAGTGACATGAGCCAGGCACAGAGAGACAAACTTCACATGTTCTTACTCATTTGTGGAAGCTAAAAATTAAAATAATTGAACTCATGGTGATAGAGAGTAGAAGAATGGTTAGCAGAGGATGCAAAAGGTAGTGGGAAGGGTGGGGAGAAGAAATGGGGAAACTTCATAGGTACAAAAATAGAAAGAATGAATGAGATCTAGTATTTGGTAGCACTACAGGAGAACTCTAATCAATAATAATTTAATTTTACATTAAAAATAACTAAAAGAGTATAATTTGATTGCTTGTAACACAAATGATAAATGCTTGAGGTGACAAATACCCCACTTACCCTGATGTAATTATTACACATCGCATGCCTGTATCAAAACATCCCATGTACCCCATAAATATATACACCTACTAGGTACCTACGAAAATACAAAATAAAAAAAAAATACTGTTTAAAAAAAGAAAAGGAAACTCTCAATGTATTAGCTAATCGTCCTGGGTTATTAACATTTAATCTGAAAACCCAATCCTGCATGGCCTAACTTTGTATTGGATCAGGTTTCCCCTGCCTTACCTAGTAGTACACTCAGTTTAATACGCACTACGTATCAGTGTTTATTTGGTATTTCATGAGGGAAAATAGTTCCTATCTCATAAGATTACTTTGATGATGAAATGAGATGACACATGTAGAACAAAGCCTGAGGTGGCAAGAGCTCAATAAATGTGACTGTCGTTAATTCAACAAACATCATTTTTAGCATCTCCTATATCAGACAAGATTCTCCATCCAAAGCAAGCGTCCCCAAACTTTTTATGCAGGGGGCCAGTTCACTGTCCCTCAGACCGTTGTAGGGCCACCACATACTGTGCTCCTCTCACTGACCACCAATGAAAGAGGTGCCCCTTCCTGAAGTGTGGCGGGGGGCCGGATAAATGGCCTCAGAGGGCGGCATGCGGCCCGCGAGCTGTAGTTTGGGGACGCTTGATCCAAAGGATACTATGATCTTTGTATTAGGAAGAGTCTAATCAGGACAGAAACCACAGCAGTTATTTGAGCAGAGAAAATTTAATATAAAGAATCATTGTCGGCCAGGCGCAGTGGCTCACACCTGTAATCCAGCACTTTGGGAGGCCGAGGCAGGCAGATCACCTGAGGTCAGGAGTTCAAGACCAGCCTGGCCAACATGGTGAAACCCTGTCTCTACTAAAAATACAAAAATTAGCTGGATGTGATGGCGTGTACCTGTACTCCTAGCTACTTGGGAGGCTGAGGCAGAATTGCTTGATCTTGGGAGGCAGAGGTTGCAGTGAGCTGAGATTGCGCCATTGTACTCCAACCTGGAAGACAAGAGCAAGACTCTATCTCAATATATATATATATATATATATATATATATATATATATATATATATATATATATAGTTGTCTATGTGTAAAGTTACTAACTGCTGAACTGAAAAGGACTTATGGTTTCTTGAAGGCAGCAGTTAGAGGAAGCCATGACCACTCCTAGAGCTGGGAGAACAAAGGGAAGGTATTTAAATTATTAAAATGCCAGCTTAGCCAAGGGGCCCTACAGAGCTGCACCTCAGGTCTCTGAGGAAGGGGTACCACTCAGCTTTTGCTGGAGTCTGAATGAAGCTCATAAGACTGCTCTGCGAATGTGGAAAATCGCAAACTGGGTTCAGCAACCTCCACAGGAAGGAACTGCCTCTGATGCAAGGCAAGCGAGCCCCAAAGTGGAGCTTAGCCCCCAAGGGTTCTTGGCTTTGCCCAAGAGAGAATCCAAGGGTAAGCCAGAGGCAGAAGAAAACAGCTTTACTGAGGAAGCAGTGTTACAGCTGCAGTGGTGTTACATGTTACAGCTCTGTGACTGCTCCTGCAGAGCAAGGCTAGCCTGGAGGCGGAGAGTAGCAGCTCAGGGCAGTTTTGCAGTCATATTTATACACACTTTTAATTGCATGCAGATCAAGGGGCAGTTTGTGCAGAAATTTCCAGGGAAGGCATAGCCTTTTGGGGTCATTAGGTCATTGCCATGGAAAGGGGCAGTTGCCATGCAACTCCCTGGTGTTGCCATGACAATGATAAATTGACATGGTACACGGTGGATATGTGTGATTGGAAGACTGCTTCCACCCCTACCCTGTTTTAGCTAGTCCTCAATCTGGTCCAGTGTCTGAGCCACACCTCTGGAGTCTAGTCCCGCCTCCTACCTCACTGTGGTCCAGGTGAGGAAGTATTGCTAGGAGATGTTCACAAGTTCAGGAAGACCAAGGAAAGAAACCAGTGTCTTCCTCCTTCAGCCTTGCAGTCTCCCTCTTGTACCACCCAGCAACGGAGCCTAAGAGGGAGCCTGCTTTGGGCACTGCAGAAATACAGTTTACAGAGTCCCTGCCCCAACAATATGGTACAGAATATAGAAGGATGGGTTAAAGCAATAGACAAAAGCTTAATAACCGGCACAGTCCATTGGTTCAACTATTCAAGATTCATGTGCACATATTTTTACATCTTTCTCCATATATGTCAGCTTTTCAAGAATAAAAGCAACCGCCTTTCTGCCTAACAAGATACAACTACCCTTTCATATAAACAAATTGTCTCCCCAAAATGAAGAGATGCAAAGTTGCAATAGTCACTGTATCCATTTTTGGGAGACATTTATATCATCTATTTCTAAGACATGTTAATTACTTCTCAAATTGAGTCACGGTCCCAAGTGAATATTCAGTTGAGCTTGTCATTTCTTTCTATAAGCACTCTAGTGTATTCAAAAGAATCCATCCCACACCATAGTTTGCTTGCAGTCATCATCACTGCAACAATGACCAAGTGAAATAGGCACTTCATCACAATCAACCACAGGCAATTATGTGATTCATCATAATATCACTGCATGCTATGGATTGCTAGCATGCCATTTCCTATTGCCAGTGGAGCTCAGCACTGAGTTCAAGCCCAAGAATACATTAAAGCAATATAATCACCACCACCATCTCCCCCCCTCCAAAAAAAAAAAAAAACATTTTTGAGGAATTACTTCTTGGGACCACTCCTGAGACCAATTTCTCAAGCAGCTGTGGTCCAATGAGGAGAAAGAATACCACCAATAATGTGAACAAAAAGAATTAAATATAAACAATTGCTAACTAGGTATAAAGTTGTGAATGAGGGCACTAAAAGAGCAAAAACCGCAACAGCAAAATATACCACTGAGATTGAGACCAGCCTGCACAACACAGAGTCTACCTCTACCAAAAAAAAAAAAAAAAAAAAAAAAAAAAAAAAAAAAAAGCTGGCTGTGATGGTACATGTTTGTAGTCGCAGCTACTCAGGGTGCTGTGGCATGATTGCTTGGCCCAGGAGATTGAGGCTGCAGTGAGCTGTGTTCATGCCGCTGCACTCCATCCTGGTCAGCAAAGCAATGAGTAACAACATACAGCAACAACAAATAACAACAACAACACAACAACATATTATAGAGGAGTAGTTGCCACTCCTAAGACTGAGGGAACTAGAAGAGGTTTGAATTCTTACAATTATTAACATCTGTAAGTTTAGAAGAAGGGCACTCCAGAGCTGAAACTCATCTCTGAGGATGGGTCATTGCTGCTTGAATGATGCTGGTGTCCTTGAACCTGGGAGAGGGTTCCATGGGGCTGAGACCCAGGCCTCTTGGGGACAGGGCACTGTCTGGCTGGTGCCGGTGTCTCTGAGAAGACCACACCGGGGCTGACTCTGCAAGTGGTGGGAAATCGTAGAGTCAGTTCTGGAGAGAATCGCAGAGCAACTGGTCTCGGCTGCTGCTCCAGGAAGGCCCTGCTGCTGCCAGGGAGTAGAACAGAAGCTTTGCTGGAGTGATGCTCACCGAACATGCAGACCACCAGACAGCTCACAGGACATTCACAGGGAATCAACAGAAGAAATGAGTGTCTTCTTCTATCTCTATCATTGCCTGCACTCTCTCCCTGTGTATTAATCGTGTCTTTTTATTTCTTTTATTTGACGTTTTGACAAACTGGGGCCTTATTGACCTTGCAGGGACTGTCTCTCCCTCACTAGCTAATTCCTAAAGACAGTTAACAACTTACCCTAGAGCACGCCTTTCTTATGCAAAGTAACCCATTCAAAGCCCATAACCACCACCTTTTATTCTGTTGGCCTCTCCTAAGCTGAGGTCAATATCTGCCTGCCCTAATGACTGCAGGGCTCACTACCAGACACCTAAGGATAGCTCCTTTGAAGCCTGTTGAAGTTACTCGAACTAGCCAATTCTAGGCCTACTTACCCTGCCTTGCCCATTCTTTCCAATGAAAACCACAAGAAAAACTCTTGCCTACATTTTCCCCTTGTTCCCTCTGTCTCCTGACTGAGCCCGGGGCTTCTCTGTGCCCCCATCCCACATCCATGGTATACCTTGCTTCCCATTTCTAGGGAACTGTGAGTAAACCTCTTCCTTTATGACATTCCCTTCCAAGTCTGCTTGTCTTACAATACATGATTAAAACAAACACAAATCCAGGTGCCCTAAAAACACCCTGGAGCATCCCCTATTGACAAAGCCTAAGAGCCAGCAAAGCAGAAATGCGGTTTTCAGAGTCCCAGCCCCAGCTTCACAAAGCAGGTCGTAGGAAGGAGGGTTTGGAGCAGAGAGATGACAGCTTAATCACCAGCACAGTGTGCAAGTTAGATAAGATCCTGACTGTTAAGGGCCCTATAGTCCAGGGTACAGTTGTTCATGACTAGAATGTACCAGAGTAGAAAATTGCACCTGTGAGGCATGACTCAGCTGAGACACCACACAAAGAAGCCCAGCAGATGGGGTCTGGGAGTGCTGGGGCTGGAGGAGGGTTTGCCTTGTAAAAGGGGCCTATCAGAAACAAGCAACTGCACTAAGGCAACATCCAGCAAATTCCAAAGGAGGAGAGGGAGCCAGCTATGCAGATATCTGGGAATCACTCTGAGCTGGATCACAAATGCCTTCAAGGAATGGCAAAGGGGCCATGTGATGTTAATTTTATTTTAACTTGGCCAGGCTGTGGTGCCCAGTTGTTTGGACAAACAACAGTCTGGCAGTCTAGCTGTTGCTATGAAGGTAATTTTTTGCATGTGATCAACTTTTGTTGTTGTTGTTGTTGTTGTTGTTTTGAGATGGAGTTTCGCTCTTGTTCCCAGGCTGGAGTGCAGTGGCGCGATCTCGGCTCACCGCAACCTCCGCCTCCTGGGTTCAGGCAATTCTCCTGTCTCAGCCTCCTGAGTAGCTGGGATTACAGGCACGCGCCACCATGCCCAGCTAATTTTTTTGTGTTTTTAGTAGAGACGGGGTTTCACCAAGTTGACCAGGATGGTCTCGATCTCTTGACCTCGTGATCCACCCGCCTCGGCCTCCCAAAGTGCTGGGATTACGGGCTTGAGCCACCGCGCCCAGACTTTTTTTTTTTTTTTTTTTTTTTTTTTTTAAGAGAAGGTCTTGCTCTGTTGCCCAGGCTGGAGTACAGTGGCACAATCATGGCTCACTGTAACCTCAAAGTCTTGGGCTCAATCGATCCTCCCACCTTGAGCTGGGATTACAGGTGTGAGCTGCTGCATCTAGCCTGTGATCAGCATTTAAACTCGTAAACTTTTAGTAAAGCAGACTCCCCTCTATACAGTGATTGCTGCATAGAGGGGAGTTGAACTTGGGGCCTTACCCTGCACGGACTGTCTCTCCCTTGCTAGCTAACTCCTAGAGATGGCAAACAAACAACATCCTAGAGCAGGCGTCCCCAAACTTTTTACACAGGGGGCCAGTTCACTGTCCCTCAGACCGTCGGAGGGCCGCCACATACTGTGCTCCTCTCACTAACCGCCAATGAAAGAGGTGCCCCTTCCTGAAGTGCGGTGGGGGGCCAGATAAATGGCCTCAGGGCGGGCCGTAGTTTGGGGACGCCTGTCCTAGAGCATGACTTTCTTATGCAAAGTAACCCATTCAAAGCCCATAACCACAACTGTCTACTCAATTGGTTTCTCCCAAGTTGAGATCAGGTCACTATCCCTCTGCCCTAATCACCCCAGGGCCCCTTACCAGACACCTAAAGACAACTCCCTTCAAGCCTGTTTAAATTATTCAAACTAGCCAATTAAAAATAAATACCGGCCAGGCGCAGTGGCTCACACCTGTAATCCCAGCACTTTGGGAGGCCCAGAGGGGTGGATCGCGAGGTCAAGATATCGAGACCATCCTGGCCAACATGATGAAACCCTGTCTCTTGGAAAAGAAAGAAAGAAAGAAAAAATACTGAGGGGCCAGGAGCAGTGGCTCACACCTGTAATCTTTGGTGTGAGCCAAAGACTTTGGGAGACTGAAGCAGGTGGATCGCTTGAGCTCAGGACGTCGAGACCAGCCTGGGCTACATGGGGAAACACTGTTTCTACTAAAAATACAAAAATTAGCCAGGCGTGGTGGCTCTTGCCTACAGTCTCGGCTACTGAAGAGACTGAGATGAGAGGATTGCTTGAACACAGGAGGTCAGTGAACTGTGTTCAAGCTGCAGTGAACTGTGATCACACTACTGTACTCCAGACTGGGCGTCAGAGCCAGAACCTGTCTCAAAAATAAATATAAATAAATAAAGACTGAGGTCTCCCGAGGAAGGAGGACTTCTGCCTCCAGACGGCAATATCGAAATTATGCTTAAGTTTCCAGCCTTCGCACCCGAGTATGCAACATCAACTCTTCCTGAATTTCCGGGCTGCCAGCCTGACCTGTGGATTTCAGACTTGCCTGTCCCCAGAACGCATGAGCCAGTTCCTAAAACCAATCTCTCTCTCTCTATATTTATAGTAAGCAACCCATCGGTTCTTTCCCAGGAGTGCTCTAAGACAGGCCAGGGTCGCGGAAGAGAGGGCAGGACGGGGCCAGGACGATGAAACGGGGCCAGAGGGGAGGTGGGTTGGGGAGCCGCTGGAGGGCGCTGCCTTTGCGCGCGGGCGGGGCGGGGGCGGTCCCTGGAGGGCTCCCAGCAGAAGGGAGACTCGGCTCCTGCGGCGTCCAAAGCGCCCTCTGGCGGCCAGGAGGAGCGGGAGCTGCAGGGGCCAGGGCGGTGGGAGGGAGCCCCCGGAGGAGGCGCGGGGACGAGGGCACCTGGTGCGGGCTTGGACCCCGGCAGTGGCGCCCGCGGTGAGACGCGGACAGATTCTGATGTTTTCTTTTTTTCTTTTCTTTTCTTTTTTTTTTTTTTCATTTTTGAGACGGAGTTTCGCTCTTGTTACCCAGGCTGGAGTGCAATGGCGCGATCTCGGCTCACCGCAACCTCCGCCTCCTGGGTTCAGGCGATTCTCCTGCCTCAGTCTCCTGAGTAGCTGGGATTACAGGCACGCGCCACCATGCCCAGCTAATGTTTTGTATTTTTAGTAGAGACGGGGTTTCACCGTGTTGACCAGGATGGTCTCGATCTCTTGACCTTGTGATCCACCCACCTCGGCCTCCCAAAGTGCTGGGATTACAGGCGTGAGCCACCGCGCCCGGCCATTTTCTGAAGATGGAGCATGTACTGGCTGTGAGACAAGAGGTGTCAGGGTCAAGCCCAGGGCTTTCGGGCTGAGCAGCTGGAAGGACAGAGTTACCATCTCCTGAGACCATGAAGATTTGGGGAGAAGCCTGTCTGAGAGCGGGGCGGGGAGCAGGAGCTGGGCTTTGGACACGTTTGTTCTGGACGCCTCTGGGCCTTGGCTGTTGGGTGTCCAAGCCTGCACCTAGGGCCTGGGCTGGAGACGTGAATTTGGCGGTTCTGAGCCGGGCCTCGAACCCGACCGCACAGGGAGGCCCGCAGAACCTGCGCAGGACTAGGACCTGTATCCTCCCTCCGCGCCTGCAGCGAAGGCCTTGTCCTCGGTGCCTCTCCCGGCTGCCCTGCGCCTCCCCACGCGGGGTCCCCCACCAGGAGCACCGTGCTGGGTGCCCGAGGCAGTGGGGGTGACGCTCACTTCTGCCCCTGTTCAGTGCGCGGGGCCAAGCCTCTCAGGTCACAGTGACCCACAGACAACAGGCACAAGCCTGGAAATGCTTAGACCCGGCCACCCATTAACCGGGTCCTGAGTGAGGCCCAGCGGACAGGCCTGGGTTTCACCAGACCTGGCGCCAGTTGGCCAAGGGAAGGCATGTGGGTCTCGGCTCCTGTGCCTCCCATGATGAGTTAGGTTGGCTCTGGGCAGGGCTGTCTTACCAAGGCTGGGGCAGCGGTAATCCATCAGCAGCACCTGCCGCGGGGACAGGAGAAAAAGAAGCTGCCCTTCAAACTGTGACATGGTCTAACATTTAGTTTGTCTTTCCCTCAAAACAAGTTGGGTGGGAAATCTGAAGGCTGGAATGGGGGTCGTAGAGACAGCTGAAGCAGTAATGCAGGTATAGAGAAGCTTGTGTGGAGTCCATGCATTTAGTTAGCAAATAATTTGTGTATGCCTACTGTGTGCCAATCACTGTGCTAAGTGCAAGGGATTTAAAAAGGCAGAAAGCAGCAGACTATAAACCTGCTGTAGACAGCTGGGATGGCTATGACAAAATACCACAGACTGGGTGGCTTAACTCTCTTTTTTATTTTTATTTATTTATTGAGACAGTCTTGCTACGTCACCTAGACTGGAGTACAGTGTTGTGATCTTGGCTCACTGCAACCTCCACCTCCCTGGTTCAAGCAATTCTCCTGCCTTGGCCTTCCAAGTAACTGGGATTACAAGGTCACATCACCACAGCCAGCTAATTTTTACATTTTTAGTAGAGACGAGGCTTCACCATGTTGGCTAGGCTGGTCTCGAACTCCTGGCCTCAAGGTGATCCACTCACCTTGGCCTCCCAAAAAGCTGAAATTACAGGCATAAACCACTGTAACTGGTGTATTTTTAAATTTATTTATTTATTTATTTATTTATTTATTTTGAGATGGAGTCTTGGCTCTGTCACCCAGGCTGGAATGCAGTGGCATAATCTTGGCTCACTGCAACCTCCGCCTCCTGTATTCAAGTGATTCTCGAGCCTCAGCCTCCTAAGTAGCTGAGAGTACAGACATGCACCACCATGCCCAGCTAATTTGTTCCTGTATTTTTAGTAGAGACAGGCTTTCACCATGTTGGCCAGGCTGGTCTCAAACTCCAGACCTCAGGCGCTCCACCTGCCTCAGCCTCCCAAAGTACTTGGATTACAGGTGTGAGCCACTACACCCAGCCGTTTTCTTTTAAAGTTCCCTTAGAACATTTTTCTTCTGGAAGCTAGGAAGTACAGCAGCAAGGCGCCGACTGGTTTGGTTCCTGGTGAGGGCTCTCTTCCTGGCTTGCAGATATCGGCTGCCTTCTCACTGTGTCCTCACTGGCCTTCTGTGCAAATAGAGAGAGCCTCTTCTTAAAAAGCCACAGTCCTATCGGATTAGGGTCCTGCCCTTATGATCTTCTTTAACCTTAATTAATTCCTAAAGACCCTGTCTCTAAATACAGTCACACTGGAGGTTAGGGTTTCAACCTATGAACTTTAGGGGACACAATTCAATCCATTCTACTTTATGCCCTTATGGAGATTACTGGCTCATACAGATTGTCGATTTAACAATATAAACAAACAAAAATATAATGATAAGCTCAATTAAAAAAATAACCAGGGTGCTGTGATAGAGAATAACAGGAGGACCTAATTTATACAGGGTAATAAAGTACTCTCTGAGGATGGGATGTTTAGGTTTGGACCTAAAGGACAGTCATCCACACAAAGAGCAGGGAGAAAGGTGTTCTAGGAAAAGACATCCACGTGTGCAAAGGCCCTGAGGTAGGAAAGAGCTCAGTATGTTTGAGGAATGGAAAGAACAGTGTTTCCTTTTGAAAGACCACTCTGGTTTCTTCATGGAAAATAGACTATATGGGAATAAGAGTGAAGAGAGGCATACCAATACCAAGGTTATCATAGTTATCCATGCAAGAAATGGTGGTAATTGGAACAAGAGAAGTGAAAACAGAAATGGACAGAAATGGATTGATTCTAATATGTATCATTGAAGCTAGACTTGGAGGATTTGCTAATTGATTAGAGTTTGGGGGTGTGACAGGGAGGCCAAAAGAATGATTTCCTGGTGACTGGTCTGAGACACTAGGTGAAGGGGGTCCCATATATTGATATGTGAATTCTTGTAGTAGACACAGATTTGGAGGGGTTAATTAAGAGTTCTAGGCCAGGTGTGGTGGCTCACATCTGTAGTCCAAGCACTACTGCACTCCAGCCTGGGCAACAGAGCAAGACTCTGTCTCAAAAAAGAAAAAGGGTTCTAACTGGGGCCAAGCGTGGTGGCTCATGCCTGTAATCCCAGCACTTTGGGAGGCCAAGGCAGGAGGATTACCTGAGGTCAGGAGTTTGAGACCAGGTTGACCAATATGGTGAAACCCGGTCCCTACTAAAAATACAAAATTACCTGGGTGTGGTGGTGGGCGCCTGTAATCCCAGCTACTCGGGAGGCTGAGTCAGGAGAATCACTGGAACCTGGGAGGCAGAGGTTGCAGTGAGCCAAAATCATGCCACTGCTCTCCAGCCTAGGTAACAGAGCAAGACTCCCTAAATAAATAAATAAATAGTTCTAACTGGGACTTATTTGATTTGAGACACCTGTTAGATATCCAACAGAAGAGCCTGCAAAAGGGACCATGTGAGTTATAGGAAAGATGTGTTATAGAAGCCAAAGGAAGAAAATGTTTCAAGGAGTCCAGAAGGAGTGGCTCAACGACACTGAATAATGTTCAGGGGATTAAGGGGAACGAAAATCCAAAATTTATTTTGGGTTCGCAGAGGACGTTTATAACATGAACAGTAGTTTCAATAGAGTGTTGGAGACAGAAGCCAAACTACAGCGGGGTGAAAGTGAGTGAGAAATGAGGGACTGAGTCAGCAAATAGAAAGATCGTTCTAGGGGCCAGGTGTAACGCTCACACCTGTAATCCCAGCGCTCTGGGAGGCTGAATCAGGAGGACCATTTGAAGCCAGGAGTTTGAGAACAGCCTGGGCAACATAGCGAGACCTCACCTCTACAACATTAAAAAGTTAGCTGCTAATTGGTGGCACCTGCCTGTAGTCCCAGCTACTTGGGAGGTCAGAAGTTGAAGGCTGCATTGTGCTATAATTGTGCCACTACACTCCAGCTTGGGCAACAGAGTGAGACCCCACCCCCAACCCCGCTTCTCTAAAAAAGAAAAAAATTACTCATTTTAAATGTTTTGCTGTTTGAAGGAGGCAGAGAAAGGAGTTGACAGCTAGATGTGGGTATAAAGCATAGAGTGAAGATTTGGTTTTACTTTGTTTTTTAACATGTGAGATACCGAGCATGTTCATGTGTGATGGGAATAATTTGGTAGAAAAAGATGAATGATGCAGGGCAAAGACTATGAGAACAAAGTCTTTGAGCAGGGAGAGCTTGAGCTCAAGGGCAGAAGAAGGATTGCTTTTGAGTAGGAGACAAGCACTTCTTCATTATCATGGAGGCAGGAGACATGGATCCAAATGTGAGTCGTTTGTAAATTGGGTGGAAGAAAGACAATGGAGTTTCTTCTTTTTTCTAATCAAATGTCAATAAAATGACCTCATGAGTTGTGACCATAATAAGTCAGAAAAAGGTATATGAGATAGTAAAAAAATCCATCAAACATGTTGTGTGAGTCTGTTTTCGTGCTGCTATAAACACATACCAGAGACTGGGTAAGTAAGAAGAACGGAGGTTTAATTGACTCACAGTTCTGCAGGGCTGGGGAAGCTTCAGGAAACTTACAATCATGGTGGAAGAAGCAGCAAACACCTCCTTCCTCACATGGGGGCAGCAAGAAGGGCAGAGCCAAGTGTGGGGGTGAAGCCCCTTATGAAACTGTTAGATCTCACTCACTACCACGGGAACGGCATGCAGGTAACCGCCCCCATGATTCAATTACCTCCCATTGGGTCCCTCCCACAACACATGGGGGTTATGGGAACTACAGTTCAAAATAAGATTTGGGTGGGGACATAGCCAAGCCATATCACACATTTTAGGTAATAGGAGCTACAGGGTCAACTCTTGCTATGGTGACTATAAAAAGGGCTTATGTAACAGTTGTCATGGTGAGAATCACCATGGATGTTTGCAGCTCCAGATCACACACCAGGTGAAAAATCTCTGGTCATGTGTAACTTCAGTAAATAACCAGGTGATGTTAATTACCCTGAAAAATGGTTATTAGGGTAATCACCATTAGCTGCTGTAACAAACAACTCCAAAAATGTAAATGGCTTAACCACATAGAAAGTTGTTTCTCATTCATGTCACAACCTGAAACAGGTTGGTGAGGGCTTTATCTACACAGTCATTCAGAGGCCCAGACTTCTTCCACCTTAGGGTTTTGCTCCCTATCTATTGTTGAAGTCCTCTCCACTCAGCTGATAAATGGAGGGGAGAAAGCATCATGCATGGGAGGTTTGTATGGGCCAGACCTGGAAGAGACACACATCACTTTCATTTGCATTCCATTGGCCAGATCTCAGTTACATTCCATACCCTGACAGCACCAGCTGAGGTCCCCATCAACAGCCAGTGTCAAGCACCTCATGATGTGTGTGGCAATGTCCCCAGATGATTTTAGCCCTCAGCTGTCAAATTTTCACAGCCCCAGCCCTGGGCACTGGGGAGCGGAGATAATCCACCTATGTCCTAAACAAATCCCCACAATTGTATAAGGACGAATCTCTATAATAAATTCCCTTTTCTGTGTTTCTGCTTGTCTGATTTAATCCTGACTGATACAAATCATGAGCTTCAACAGAACGTAATTGCCATTCTGAATGGTTTAAGTGCCGTACGAGTTGAGCAACTTTCAACTTTTAATTGCATTTGGACACCTTTTCATCCCACATTTACTTCACTAGCACTTACAGTCTGCTCATAATTTTTGTTGAAATGACAAATCTGTTTTCCTGCCAGAAAGACAAGTTCTTTGGTTTATTGTGAATGAATTCTCTATAGCATCAAAGTCATTTCCAGGCTGTTGTGACTTTCATATAGTATTAATTTTCCTTATTAATATATTCTTTTTTTTTTTTTTTTTTTTTTTTGAGACGGAGTTTCACTCTTGTTACCCAGGCTGGAGTGCAATGGCGTGATCTCGGCTCACCGCAACCTCCGCCTCCTGGGTTCAGGCAATTCTCCTGCCTCAGCCTCCTGAGTAGCTGGGATTACAGGCAGGCGCCACCACACCCAGCTAGTTTTTTGTATTTTTAGTAGAGACGGGGTTTCACCGTGTTGACCAGGGTGGTCTCGATCTCTTGACCTTGTGATCCACCCGCCTCGGCCTCCCAAAGTGCTGGGATTACAGGCTTGAGCCACCGCGCCCGGCCCTTATTAATATATTCTTAAAATTTTGTCCCCTAGATTCAGATTTTTATTTATTTTTATTTCCATGGTAGAGATGGGGTCTTGTTTTGTTACCCAGGCTGGAGTGCAGTGGTGCAATCATAGCTCACTGCAGTCTTGACCTCTTATACTCAAGCAATCTTCCTGCCTCAGCCTTCTGAGTAGCTGGGACCACAGGTGCGCACCACAATGCCCAGCACATTTTTCTCTTTTTGTTTTTCTTTTTGTAGAGACTGGGGTCTCCCTATGTTCCCCAGGCTGGCCTCGAACTTTCTGGCCTTAAGGGATCCTTCTGAAGTGCTGTGATGGCTGAGATGAACTACTATGCCCAATCAAAATATTTTTATTTATGATATTTAAAAGCAACACTTACCTAAAGGCTCTTGTCTCTTCATCCTGGGTGTTCCTTTTTAAAGTTTTCCTGTAAGTTCTGGATCTTTTAAGGAAACAAAACCCTGCACAGGTACTATAAGAATTATTTGGTGCAAAAGCAATAGCGATTTTTGCCATTAAAGGTAATGGTAAAAAATTAAAGGTAATGGCAAAAACCGCTATTACTTTTGCACCAACTTAATATAATGCACCAAAAGTAAAACCAAAGTCAAGGCTAAGCTATTCAGAAGCTCTAATAAGTGAGTAATTTGAGGATGAAGATAAACTGATGATTTCTCTAAAGCACAAAGTGCCCCATAAAGAATGAGCAATGCAGCGTGTGCTGTTTGCCGTGACGTGGGCGAAGTGGCAGAGAGCGCAGCTAATGTTTCTGAGAAGTTGCTATTTTAGGAGGCCCATTTATCAACGTTCATGAATGTGTCCTAATGAGTTTATATTAAAACTTAGATTTATAAATAATTAACTTTGCTATTTATTGCAGTTACTATTTACCATTTGCCAGCTAACATGTTACTATTAATATTTTATCAACTGTCCCAGCCTCCACCCCGCATACCTATTTAGCAGCCCTGTTTAGCACAACGCCTGCCTCTGTGGGTGGCAGGGTGCAGGCAGAATTGGATTATTTAGTTAGAGGTCTCTTCCCACCTGCAGATTCTCCTTTCAGAATAAAAATTATAGAAGGATTTTGTTTGTTTTTTGAACAGGAAAAACACTTCCATTACACAGTCAAACCCTGTGTTCTCATGCTTTCCATGTTTATCCTGGGGGCCTTTTCTTTCCCAACGAATGCTCCTCACACCACGATCCACGGGTCTCACCCAACCTCATTAATTACCTTGTTTTGACTTCTCCTTTGGCCTCCAGTTTCCCTGAAATGAAATCACAGGGAGACAAAACTCCACACACTTACTCTAAGTATTATAATGTACCAACAATAAAAACCATCTACTATGTTACTATCTCAATATTAAATACAAAAACACAATCAACACAAAATACAATCACAGGTATCATAAGGCGTGTGTTTGTTGTTTGGTAGAGATAGGATCTCGCTCTGTCACCCAGGCTGGAGTGCAGTGGCACAATCATAACTCATTGCAGGCTCAAACTCCTGGGCTCAAGCAATTGTCTCACCTCAGCCTCCCAAGTAGCTAGGACTAATGCCTAGCCACAAGGTGCGAGGTCTCTGCAAAATCGAGCACCCCAAAGCATGGCCAAAATAATTTGGGTGAGGGACATTGTCAAAGATAAATCACCACTGGCCTGCCGTGCGTGGCTCAACAATCCTCTCCTGGGGAAGTTCTGTCTTTCTATCTGAATCTAGAATCATACAAAAATGATTTCAACTCATTTAGAAATAGATTTTTAAAACAAAAGGAGGAAAAATAAAGTTGGGTACCTACCTCACAACATATTTCAAAATAAATTCTAGATCAATCAAAGATCTGAATATACAAAATAGGCCAGGTGTGGTGGCTCACACCTGTAATTCCAGCACTTTGGGAGGCCAAGGCTGGTGGATCAACTGAAGTCAGGAGTTCGAGACCAGCCTGGCCAACATGGTGAAATCCTATCTCTACTAAAAATACAAAAATTAGCCAGACATAGTGGCATGGGCCTGTAGTCCCAGCTACTCAGGAGGCTGAGGAAGGAGAATTGCTTCAACTCAGGAGGCGGAGGTTGCAGTGAGGTGAGATCGTGCCACTGCACTCCAACCTAGGTGACAGAGTGAGGTTCCAAGAGAGAGAACAGAGAAAGAGAGAGAGAGAGAGAGAGAGAGAGAAAGAGAAAGAGAGAAGGGAGGGGGTCAGGGAAAGAAAGGAAGGAAGAAAGGAAGGAAGGGAAGGAAGAAAGAAAGAAAGAGAAAAAAGAAAGAAAGAAAAGAAAGGAGGGAAAGAAAGAGGAGGGAGGGAGCAGGAGAGAGAGGGAGAGAAGAAGCGAAGAAGCGAAGGAGGGAGGGAGGAAAGAAGGAAGGAAGAAAGGAACTGAATATACAAAATAAAATTCTAAATATACCAGAAGAAAATGTAGATATGGATGTTGGACTTTACCACATAAAATGAGAAGCCTCTGTATATTAAAAAAAAAAAAAAAGACATAGACTGAGAAAATATGATAGGCAAAAAAAAAAATCTATAACATATAAGGATTTATTAATTAATAAGAAAAAGATAACCCAGTTGAAAACTGGCCCAAGGGTATACAAAGGCCTGTCACAAATAAATAAGAGAGATCAGAAATCATATAAAAAGATATTCAATCTTAGTAATTATGAGGGAATATAAATTAAATCAAAACAAGATATAATTTTTCATCAAATTGGCGAACGTTAAAGATAGATGGTACCCAATCTGAGCCAAGGTGTGGGAAATAACCAATTTCATATTCTGCAGTGGGTGTGTTTACTGATAGCAATATTAGAAACCAACCCTACAGAAGAAATTCTGTATATGTACTTGTTCACTAAAGCAAAGAGTTTCTAACAGTGAAAAATGAAAGATAATTATAAATATCCATTAATAGGGGAATGATTAAATGAACACACAAGCTCAAGGGAATGTGTGTGTGTTTGCAAGGGAAATAAACAGTCTGGAAAGAAGGAAAGGAAAGCCTCTAAACTTAACTAAAGATGTCCTTGAGGAAGGCAGCAGGACTGGGTAGAGCAGGAGGGAAGGACTTTTACTTTTTATTCCATATTCTCTTTTATTGTTTGATTTTATTACCATGAACGTGCATTTTGTAACTAGAAAAGAGGAAAAAGAAGAAGTAAAATTAAAAATTTTAAACCTTATCAAAATATAAATGTAAAAATAGTAATCAAATTAAAAATATGAAACTGTAGCAAAGCTGTTGTCAGACGGACACTCTCTTACACTGCATCTTTCTGGAGAGCAATCCGATAAGATGGCTTATGTCAATAACCTTAAGGTGTTCCCAATACCTGGTGATATAAATTAGCTTTGGAGACGGGAAACGGACGGCTGGAGGACTTGTGGGGAGGGGAGGTGGGGGGAACCGACAGAAACCTCACTGTGCACCCTTTCGTACCTTTGGAATTTTATAGCATGAGGATATACTTTTTGTTCAAACACTTGATGAAAATTTTGTAAACAGTTCATCTCCCCCACAGCAGTTTCCCCTTCTACAATTTATCCTAGGAGTAAATCATAAGTGCCAGCTGAGGCTTAGCCACAAGGGCATTCTCCATGCCATAATTTATGGTAGTGGAGAACTGTTAACAATTCAAAATCTAACACGAGCATATTGATTAAATAAACTAGAATGCATATATGAAGTGGAAAACATAGTCATTACAATAATTTTTCAGAAAAAAATTGTATATTGCTTTTAGGTCAGCAGAAGGACAGATGAATACCTACATACATCATCTGAAAGGATCCACACCAAAATGTTTACACCATTTGTGTCTTAGTAGTAGTGTTATTAATGTTATTAATATTAGACAAAAACTGAGAAACTGCCCTCATAAGGCAATGTCTGTCAGATGAAAGATTTTAAAAAGTAACACAATTGAACTTAATGAGAAATGAAAATTTAAAGGTAAAAAGACTCTCAGGACAAAATGAGTAAAGTAAAAGCTCTAAGATCATTAAACTCTTTATCCAGTCTACCATTGATGGATACATATACACCACGGAATACTATGCAGACATAAAAAAGGACCAGTTCACGTCCTTTGCAGGGACATGGATGAAGCTGGAAATCATCATTCTCAGCAAACTAACACTGGAACAGAAAAACAAACACTGCATGTTCTCCCTCATAAGTGGGAACTAAACAATGAGAACACATGGACACAGGGAGGGGAACATCACATACCAAGGCCTGTCGAGCTAGGTCTAGGGAAGGGATAGTATTAGGAGACATATCTAATGTAGATGACGGGTTGATGGGTCCAGCAAACCACCACGCATGTGTATACTTATGCAACAAACCTGCATGTTCTGCTTATGTATCCCAGAACTTAAAGTACATATATATATATAAAGTACAAGGTTAGCCTGACAGTTAAAAGGAAGACAGACTGGCTGTTCTAGAAGGTGGTTTACTGGGTGATTTCAAGGACCCCTGCAAGTTGAGAATGATGAGATCTGTTCATTTTCCTTCAGTGTAATAAATCATGCCTCCAATAGAAAAAAAAAATCATTAAACAGTTTTTCTTTAAGTGGCAAAAATATCAAAAAATAAACAATAAATAAACTAGCACAATCTAGAGCTAAAGATTCAAAAGACAGAAAATAAAAGTGGACAATTCTAAAGAAAAACAATTTGAATGATAAAGTTATCAAACTAATATAAAAACTCAAGTATTTTAAAGATAAAATATTAAACATAGGCTGGGCACAATGGCTTACACCTGTAATCCCATAACTTTGGGAGGCCAAGGCAGGCCTTGAGGTCAGGAGTTTGAGACTGGTCAACGCGGTGAAATCCTGTCACTACTAAAATACAAAAATTAGTTGGTGTGTGCCTATATTTCCAGCTACTCAGGAAGCTGGGGCAGGAGAATCACTTGAACTCAGGAGGTAGAGGTTGAAGTGAGCCGAGGTTGCGTCACTGCACTCCAGCCTGCGCGACAGAGTGAGACTCTGCCTCTTTTTTTGAGACAGAGTCTCACTCTGTTGCCCAGGCTGGAGTACAATGGTGCAATCTCAGCTCACCGCAACCTCTGCCTCCCGGGTTCAAGCGATTCTCCTGCCTCAGCCTCCCAAGTAGCTGGGATTATAGGTGCGTGCCACTAAGCCTGGCTAATTTTTGTATCTTTAAGTGGAGACGGGGTTTCGCCATGTTGGTCAGGCTGGTCTCGAAACCCTGACCTCGTGATCTGCCCACCTCAACCTCCCAAAGTGCTGGGATTACAGGCGTGAGCCACCACACCCAGCTTCTGTCTCAAAAAAAAAAAAAAGTTTTGTGAAGAGACAAAGACTGGGTGGTTGTGGCCTCATTGCTGACCTTGAGCAGCAGTCAGCTTCTCCACGTAGGACCTGGGAGTGGGAGACTCAGAATCGAATCTCTTCTCCCTCCCTACTCCTGTGAGATTTCTTTGATCTTCAGCTACATTTTTGGCTTTATGAGAAGCCTTATCCTCAAACACAACAGGCAGTAACGTTACCAACAAGACAGATCCTCTCGCTATGAACTTCCATATGTTCGTTGGGAATCTCAACACTCTTGCGGTCAAGAAATCTGATGTGGAGGCAATCTTTTCAATGTATGGCAAAACTGTGAGCTGCTCTGTTCATAAAGGCTTTGTCTTCACTCAGTGTGTTAATGAAAGAAATGCCCAAGCTGCTGTAGCAGGAGAGGAGGCAAAACGATTGCTGGCCAGGTCTGAGATACTAACCTGACTGCAGAGCCAAAAGTGAACTGAGGAAAAGCAGACGTGAAACGATCTGCAGCAGAGATGTATGGCTCCTCTTTTGACTTGGACTATGACTTTCAGTGGGGTTATGATGATAGGATGTACAGTAACCCAGCACGTGTACCTCCTTCTCCTCCTCCTATTGCTCGGGCTGTACTGCCCTAGAAACGTCAGCATGTATCAGGCAACACCTCACGAAGGGGCAAGAGTGGCTTCAATTCTAAGAGTGGATAGCAGGGATCTTCCAAGTCTGGAAAGTTGAAAGGAGATGACCTTCAGGCTGTTAAGAAGGAGTTGACCCAGATAAAACAAAAAGTGGATTATCTCCTGGAAAACCTGAAAAAAACTGAAAAGGAACAGAGCAAACAAGCAATAGAGATGAAGAATGGTTAAGTCAGAGGAGGAGCAGAGCAGCATCTCCATGAAGAAAGATGAGACTAATGGGAAGATGGAGTCTGGGCGGGTGCAGATGACTGCTGTGGAGGGGGACCTGCTGGATGATGATGATATTGAAGATCGGTGGGGGGATGACAAGCTGGAGTTGATCAAGGATGATGAAAAAGAGGTAGAGGAAGGAGAGGATGACAGAGACAGTGCCAATGGCAAGGATGACTCTTAAGCTCATGGTGGGGTTTAGAAACCTTATCTCATTATTTCTTTACCTGGGCACTTGCCTAAGATGAAATTTTTCACCAGATCCTCTCTCCCAGTATCTTCAGCACATGCTCACTGCTCTCCCCATCCTTGCCCTTCCCATGTTCATTAATTCATATTTCCCTGTGCCTAGTCCCATTTTCACTTCCTTTGACGCGCCTAGTAGTTTTGTTAAGTCTTACCCTGTAATTTTTGCTTTTAATTTTGATACCTCTTTATGACTTAACAATAAAAAGGATGCATGGTTTTTAATCAACTGTCTCTAAAATAATCTCTTGTTATGCAGAGAGTACAGTTCTTTTCATCCATATGTAAGTTCAACAGTTGCTTCCCTAACTGCAAAGGCAATCTGACTTAGTTCAGTAGCTCCTGAAAGCAGCTGTGAGTTAGAAGTATGTGTGTTACACACCAACGTTCGTGTGCTGTGTGGCGCAGTTCAACACAAACGTAACAATGTATTTTTGTAAATGAGAGTTGGCATGTCAAGTGCATCCTCTAGAAAAATAATTAGTGTTATAGTCTTAAGATTTGTTTTCTAAAGTTGATACTGTGGGTTATTCTTGTGAACAGCCTGATGTTTGGGATCTTTTTTCCCTCAAAATAAACAAGTCCTTATTAAATCAGGAAAAAAAATTTAAACATAAATCCCTAATATGATTGTAAAGAGGGGAGACCTCTATAGAAAACCACTCAAGGAACTTAATCAGCAAGAAAGTTATCACAGGTTAGACTGAGAATAGAAAAAAATTCTCTAAATCCAGGGACCCAGTGCAAAATAAAAATGTGGGTCCCCTTGTTAAAAAATTATTAAGAATTTCAAAATGGCACTAGCAGAGCATTAAATTAAGTGGGGCCCTGTGTGGCTGCATAGGTTGCATGCACATAAAGGGGTCTGTCTGGGGGTCTTTCTGGGCTAGAACAACTGTGAAAGTGTGGAAGCCTGGAGAGCTCAGCTCTGATTGGATGGAAGGAAAGGAGCCAAGATCCAAAATGCGAGCCCCACCCTGGCCGCCCCTGCGGACCAGTTTTCCATCTTGAAAATGTGCACATGTCCTAACTGCAGTTGTACAGACCTGATGATGGTAAGTGTGGCCGCTCACACCGACTGAATGTTAGTGTGCCAGATATTAACTGCTTTGCATGGATAATGCTTTAAAATCCTTACAATAACCCTACCCTAAAAAAAAATCCTCAAATCCTATAATATCCCTCATAGCCATATGAGGAAAGTACTATAATTGAATTAGTTTTAAAGATGAAATCGAAGCTCAAAGAGATTAAATGACCTGCCCAAAGTAACAGGGCTGGTGAGTATGGAGCCTGTTCTCAGCACATCCTGGGTTCATGGTCTTAACGGCTAATCTCCCAAGCCCACAGCACATCAACCCCTACTGTAGTCACAGCCTTGAGCACCCAAAAGGTCTGGTAAAAAGACTGGGTTCCCCTGGTTGGGTATAATCTCTTAATGTCCCATTGGCTTCTAACCCTTGTACCTAAGGATTCCTGTCTGGCCCCCAGCACATGCAAGTCAATCAGGCCATCACTGGGTCCTAATAGCAAATTGGGGCCACAAATCCTGAGATGTGGATGCCCTCACCAAGGTGCATCACATTCCCAGCCATGATCTGGCCCTACTCGCACCACATGGTCATCAGGAATGGATTCCATTTTCTGGGCTATCCCATGTTCTGGTCTCTAGAACTCTCCATCCCCAGGAGTACCACAGACTCTCCCAGGAAGATACCCAGCTATCCTTCCTATCTGGCTTTATAACTGCAAATCTCAGGGTACCTGAAAGAGTCCCCCATGATCTGAAGCATGTTATATGCTCTCCTGGGACTCTATCTCTGGCCCTCTGGTTCTGTACTTTGTGAAATGAGAATAATAACAGCAAAAATGTATAACAGTGTATGTGCCAACGATCTTGTAAGGGAGATTCTAGTCTTAACCCAGTTTTCGAAGGGAGCAGACTTAGAGGGAGGAGTGACTTGCCCCAGGTCACAGCATGAGGTAAGTGGTGATGCAGCTGTGATAGGATTAAAATCCCAACTTTGCACCTCACTGTCTCCTTGTGGCCCTCCCTGCTCTCGCCGGAATAAAATACCACAAGGAAGAGGCTTCTCCTCACTGCCTGGCTCCCTCATCCACTTTCCTTTCAAAGGCCTCTGGGGCCATTCGAATGCCCCTTCAGAGTGAGCCCACAGTCCCCTCTGCTGGCAGCTGCCTCTCACCGCATCTCCTGTCTCTGATCTTGCATGGCCTCTGTTCGTTGAGAGGTGTTTGGCTGCGAGCCATAGAAACCATCCCTGGCTAATTTAAGGGAAAAACGATGGAGGTTGAGGAGAGAGCTGGCATGACATGTTAGAAGGTTCATGGGGGCATATCAAGGGCTCCCAGAAAGGGTTGAATGGCCAAGAAATTGTCATAGAAGGGCAGGCCTTAGAGCATCCCACAGCAAGAGATCACAGAGCTTTCCTTCCGGAACACTGCCCAGAATATGACTCCACTGTGATGATAATGAGATTTCTGTGCCTCTCCATTCAAAATTCCACACTCCCAGGAGACAGTATCTGATTGGCCCAGTTTGAGCCAGGCGTTTTCCGCAAGTACAGACTGAGGCTGCAGGGGTGTGTGTGTGTGTGTGTGTGTGTGTGTGTGTGTGTGTCTGTGTGTGTGTGTGTATAGGTGGCCAAAGAATGGGGCAAGCACTGGTCTGAGTGGCTGAGCATCCCAGGGCTCAGATGAAGGAGGAGGGCTCTGTTCCAGGGACTGGCAATGGCAGACAGGAGGAGGTCAGTAAGGAAGCCAGCACCTGGATCAAGAGTGATCGTTGTCACCCTCCCACCTCTCCCCACTGTTAGTCCAGACCGCACCATTTTGTAAGCCCACCACCATTTCACAGCCCTTGGTCAAAGTGAAACATTCCACAGGGGTATGGGCTGTGAGAAAAAAGTCTTCCTCTTATCGTATTCTGCTGGGAGAAAGTGCAAGTAATACCACATTCTTCCAGAACAAGGGCCAGGACCGCCTCATCGTGGGAACATGTAATCAACATCTTCCCAGGCAGCAAGTCATCCTGCCCAGGCCCCTCCCGTACTTATAAATACCCCAGCCTGGAAGCAGCAGTGGGCTCTGGCATTCAGCTTTCCCCCCACCTCCACAGGTTTTTGCAATATACCTGTGTTGCTGTAGAGCCACCCTCTCTGTGTCTTTCTTTAACCCTTGCCTTCTCGTTAAAAAACCTAACACCCACCCTAATCCAGAGCCCACAATTTCAATCACTTTAGTTTACTGAAATTTCTCCAAATTAGTTAAATTTTCAATTTCACCTTAGACTCAAAGCTCTTTCCCAGTCCCCATTCCACAGAGGGCAGACATGGCTCTGGTGGCTATGGGCAGGGAGGAGGCTTTTCCACACCTACCCCCTTCCTTTTGATTGCTTCTCTGCTGTGGGTTTTAGGAGGAGGAAGAAAGGAAGAAAAGGATTTCTCATGTGACTGCCCATGGTGAGTTGGGGCAGGCCATCTTCTGTGGGCCATAATGTCTATTCCCCTGCACAAATAACCACACATCAGCTGCTTTCATGCCCAAGAGCAGGGGTGATATTCTAAATACTTAACAACCAGGCTGGGTTCGGTGGTTCACGCCTATAATCCCAGCACTTTGGGAGGCTGAGGTGTATGGATCATGAGGTCAGGAGTTCAAGACCAGCCTGACCAAGATGATGAAACCGCGTCTCTGCAAAAATTAGCCAGGCACGGTGGCTGGCACCTGCAATCCCAGCTACGCGGGAGGCTGGGGCAGGAGAATTGCTTGAACCCGGGTGGCAGAGGTTGCAGTGAGCTGAGATCATGCCACTGCACTCCAGCCTAGGCGATAGAGTGAGACTCCATCTCCAAAAAAATACTTAAAAACCAGAATGACACAGGCACCAACCCAGGAGAACAGTCACCTGCCAATCCCTGAGCGGGGTCGCAAAAGCTCCCTGCTATGCCAGGCCAGAGGTAGGGAACAGCAGGGACTCCATTAGGTAGTTCAAAAGTCCTGGGTGTTCTAGGGGTGGGGGCAGAGTGGCTGGGGTGGCAGGCGGCACTTGGGTAAGTGGCTGTTTGCAAGCTGATTTGGAAATGTTTCTATATATATATATATATATATATTTTTTTTTTTTTTTTTTTTTTTTTTTTTTTTTTTTTTTTTTTGAGACAGAGTTTCGCTCTTGTTACCCAGGCTGGAGTGCAATGACGCGATCTCGGCTCACCGCAACCTCCGCCTCCTGGGTTCAAGCAATTCTCCTGCCTCAGCCTCCCTAGTAGCTGGGACTACAGGCGTGTGCCACCATGCCCAGCTAATTTTTTGTATTTTTAGCAGAGACGGGGTTTCACCATGTTGACCAGGATGGTCTCGATCTCTTGACCTCGTGATCCACCCGCCTCGGCCTCCCAAATGTTTCAATATTTTAACAATTGGTATGGCAGTTGAATTTTAGCCTTGTCGTCACTAATCCAATTCACTGTCTATACACTCAGAGCTGGCAGTGAGGTTTCTATAGGTCCTGCTGGTGAGAAGCTCAATCCTAAACCATTCTTTTAGGTTTCAATGGTCCCTTGAAACATAACTAAATTTTTCTGTGGATCTCCAGCTGGCAGTATGCCATGTTCCTCTGCAGGAGTCCCAACAAATCTTCAGCTCCCAAATTCATCCGGCCTCTTCACCCCCAGTTTCAGGATCTATAACTGTGCTGTCCAATCTAATAACAGCAACCTACATGGATTATTTAAATTAAAATTAATTTTAAAATTAGGCCAGGCGCAATGGCTCATGCCTGTCATCCCAGCACTTTGGGAGGCCGGGGCGGGCGGATCATAAGGTCAGGAGATTGAGATCATTCTGGCCAACATGGTGAAACCCCATTTGTACTAAAAATACAAAAATTAGCTGGGCGTGGTGGTGAGTGCCTGTAATCCTAGCTACTTGGGAGGCTGAGGCAGGAGAATCGCTTGAACCAGGGAGGCAGAGGTTGCAGTGAGCCAAGATTGTGCCGCTGTGATCCAGCCTGGCGACAGAGCAAGACTCCATCTCAAAAAAAAAAAAAATTAGTTTCTTGTTTGCACTAGTTACATTTCAAATGCTCAATAGCCCCATGTGACTAGCAACTACCATACTGGATAGATTGCGTACAGAATACTTCCATCATTTCGAAAAAGTTCCGCTGGTCAGCACCAAGTTATAGTTATCTACCTTCTATAACTCTCAGGAATTGACCACTTAAGGGCTCAGTCCTTACCCTCTCCAACTGGCTTTGCCACCACATCTTCTCCCCACAATGCTTCTTCCCACCTCATCCCACCCTTGCCATTGCAGTACCGAGGAAGACTGACATGGGTTGGCTCAGGTACAACCTGAAAAAAAAAGTCATACTTCCCTTCCTGATGATGCCCCAAAACTTCATGAGCTAATTCTTAATAGTCCCCCTTCCAGAGATTTGAGGAAGGGAACCATTTGAATACACCCACAAGAAATGAGAGGCGACTACAGTCTGTCTTCCTTTACAATCATAGTACTCCTCTCTCAGCCCTCTATAGAAATCTAGTGGTGATGTAGAAAGATTGTTGGGCTAGTTCTGAAGTTGGGCATCTCTCCGCAAACACTGCAAAAAGGTGGCTCAAACTACAGTCTTCAGCACTCTGAATTTATAGTACCAGTCACTTGTCCGTTTGCTCTCAATGCTATTCTCATCCTACTATGCTTCCCTCTGTCTAGCAAGGGGCTAGAAGCCTATAAACTACATTTCTCAGATTCCTTTATCAACTGACTTCCCATTAGGTTCTGCCAGCGGGTGGCTCTTATGGGAGTTTGGAAAGAAGAAGGGAGAAGCCTGTTTTTCTTTCTCTGACAGTGGAAGGAGCAGCAGCAAAAACACTGGGGTGGAGGCAGCCTCCTAGCCCTCTTCCAGTGGTGGTGGTGGCAGGTGCCCCAGCTGCCTTGGCAGCATGGTTCTTAAAAATGACCTCTAGCTCTGGCAATGACAGCCACAGCAACAAGTGACTTCACACTTCAAGACTGCAGCATCAGTGAGAGTGTGAGCTCCTGGCTTCCTGCAGGGCAGGGGTGGTGGTGGGTCTAGTGGCGTCAGCAGCAGGTGCTCCAATGGAGTTAGCAGCAGTGCAATGAACACAGGCTCTGGAGAGCATCATTTTCTCTTTTGCCCCTCCTGCAATCAGAAATCTAGGCAACCTCACCATCTGCATTTTGCTTCTCCTGCCGTTGTAACACTTTTAGTGACTTCCTGCAATTAGAAATCTCTGGGCAGCCTTGCCATCTGCATTTTCCTCCTCCAGCCCTCCTAACACTTTTGTGGTGAATCTCTTGTATTAAATTCCCTCTCCAAACTACTAGAATGGTTTTTGTTTTCCCTGGGATGTGAGAAGTGACGTGTACCACTTCCAGAGCAAAGCCTTCAGAAGCAGGTGTGCCTCCTCCACTTTCTCCCTTTCCACTGGCTGGAGACCCTAAGGGATGGCAGCATCGCAAGGTAGAAGGAGCCTAGGTCGCCAAAACCCCCGCAAAGAAGAGAACCACCCATCAACCTGGAACTGACTGTATGTAATCAAAAAATAAAATTATATTGCATTTGAGTCACTGTATATTTGAATCTATTTGTTACAGCAGCTTAATCTTTGCCCCAACTAATCACGGTAACAACTGTGAGTTATATGTTCATCATTTATATGTGTATCGTTCTTACTTGTGCCGGGCACTCTGCCTCTGCTAAGCATTTTATCCTTGTAAGTCCTCACGCAACAAGTAGTTTCCTTGATTATTCCCATTTACAGATGAGGTAACTGAAATGCAGACAGAACTTGTCCAAGATCTGCCTAACTTGAAATCCTATTCACTTGGAGATATAGATAAATATGTAAAATATGTTTTCTGTTTGCTGCCTCTCTCTACCCTAATCTACCCTGCTCTGTGCCCCAGTAGGCTGTATATGAATTGCACTACTGCACTAACTAGGCTTCTTTGCCCTCTGGCTTCCTGTGGGGTTTGGCCAATGGAGACATAGTAGGAGAACAGCACATGGGAATGGAAGGAGGTCAAGGTATATTTTTCCACCAACCTTCAATCTCTCTACACCAGGCCATGTGTTGGCAACGACTGTGTTTCTTTACCAAAGGCCACAGCTCCCAGTAAAAAGCTATTTCGTATAACAGCTCTGCCCCCTCCCCTCGCCCACTGAGGCCTGGGGTGGTACTGGATTTCCACCGTTGCTAGCTTCACGGTGATTGGCAATATCCCATTGATTTCTCTCAACCATACTGTATCTTAACTATGTAAATAATTCCCTCATTGACCTATCTTTAATTATCCCTTTGAGTGCCATCTGTTGGATAGTACAGCTTGTATGGGTTCTTATAAACTCTAGGCACCTCTACTGTTTTTCTCCACCAAGCACCTATCCACCCCTTTCTCAGGAGAAACACCTTCCTTGCTTAGTGTGGTGGTGGGGCATATGCTTTAGGAGAACTTGACCTGACTTCCCAGTCCTGGGTGTAGGAAAGTGACTCAAGCCTGGCCACTCAGAGTACTGCATACCATACCCCTGTCTTCAGCAACTGACCCTGAGATGAGCATGGACTTCAAATCAGGCCAATGGGAACCAGCCTGGAACCTTGGCTCCAGTGGGAAAGAGAAGCTCTCTTCTTTTCTGTGGGACTCCAACCCAAGAGTATGTTTGCCTGGAGATGCCCGCAGATATCTTGTCTTTATGTGGATCCTGAGAATTAAGCCAACACTCAGGAAAGCAGAGCTGAGCCCTGGAAAGAGATCAGGTATTATGTTCTTGAAGCCCTAGAATCCAGCGAGCCCTAAAGTCCAATCGATTTCTGTTTGTTTGTTTGTTTTCTTTACCTAAGCCATTACATTCTCTTTTTACCTAACCCATCATAGGGTGGATTTTCTGTACCTTGCAACAAGTCATAACTGACCAAGAAATATATCAGATTAATATGTGTTTTCTGCAGGCAAGCAGAAATCACCTCTAGATAACCTAAGTTTAAAAAATAAATCTGGGAGATGTGGGGTGGCTTACTGACCCAAAAGAAAAGCAGAAAAAGCAGATCTTGCAAAGGAAATTTAGCAGAGTGGCCCCTGGGGATTCAGACAGCAGGAATGAATAGACAGGGTCACCAGGGCACTGCTCTGGAATAAAGCAGTGCTCACCATCTACATCAGGAGTCCCCAAACTACTGCTCGAGGGCCGCATTCAGCCCCCTGAGGCCATTTATCCGCCCCCCCGCCGCACTTCAGGAAGGTGCACCTCTTTCATTGGTGGTCAGTGAGAGGAGCACAGTATGTGGCGGTCCACCAACGGTCTGAGGGACAGTGAACTGGCCCCCTGTGTAAAAAGTTTGGGGACATCTGATCTACATCCTTGAGTTACTTTACTCAAGATTCAGATTTGCTTGTGGGGGGGTGGGGAGAGAGAGGGGAAGAGAGAGAGAGAGAGAGAAAGCAAGACACCTGGCCTGATAGTTCCCACCACAACTGTACACAATTGGGCATTATTACCGCAAACTGTAATTCCTCAAAGTAAAATCTCTGCTAAGCACTTTGCATATATTAACTAATTTTAATACTCAGAGTAGCCCTATAAAATAAATACTATTTTTGGTTGTCTGTTTCTTTGTTTTTGAGATGGAGTCTCACTCTGTCACCCAGGCTGGTGTTCAGTGGTGCCATCTTAGCTCACTGCAACCTGGAGCTCCCAGGTTCAAGTGGATTCTCCTGCCTCAGTTTCCTGAGTAGCTGAGATTACAGGTGTGCACCACCAGGCCCAGCTGATTTTTTTTTTTTTTTTTTTTTTTTTGAGACAAAGTCTTGCTGTCTTGCCCAGGCTGGACTGCAGCAGTATGATCTCGGCTGACTGAAACCTCCACCTCCCAGGTTCAAGCAATTCTCCTATCTCAGCCTCCTGACTAGCTGGAATTACAGGCATGTGCCACCATGCCTGGCTAATTTTTTTGTATTTTTAGTAGAGACAGGGTTTCACCATATTGGCCAGGCTGGTCTCGAACTCCTGACCTTGTGATCCACCCGCCTTGGCCTCCCAAAGTACTGGGATTACAGGCATGAGTCACTGCACCCAGTACGGTATGTTTTTAGTAGAGATGGGATTTCGCCATGTTGGCCAGACTGGTCTCAAACTTTTGACCTCAGGTGATCCACCTTCCTTGGCCTCCCAAAGTGCTGGGATTATAGGTGCAACCCACCGCTCCTAAACAATGCTAGTATCCCTATTTTACACATAAAGAGACAGAGACACAGAGAAGTAAAGTAATGTGCATGTAGTCACACAGCTGGTAAGTGACAGCAGTGGATGCAAACTCAGGCAACTTGGCTGTGGCTATGTCTGTGCACTTACCCCCCTATACATACGGCTTCTCCAACAGAATAAGAGAAATAGATGTAGGACAGAGAAAACCACGAGGGCCCCTGCAGTTATCACGCAAGGAGTTATGGGAAACTTCCACTCTCTCTGTAGCATTCTGTTTCGTCTCTTCCTTCCTTCCTTCCTTCCTTCTTTCCTTTCTTCCTTCCTCCTTTCCTTCCTTTCTTGCTTTCTTTCCTCTCTTCCTCCTCCTCCTACTTCTTCTCTTTTTCTGTTTTTCTTCTTCTTCCTTTCTTCCTCCTCCTCCTCCTTTCCAGAAAATAGAGAGATTTCTTATTTGTGAAATTAAAAAAAAAAAATCCTGCTTAGTCAATAGCGTAAAAGGAAGGAACCCAACTCTGGTGATCTCACTTTCTCCCAGCCACAAAGAAGACAGTGAATTGTCTAAGACCTAGGGAAATTCCAGCTGTCACGAGGCTGTACTAGCCAAGGCAGAGAAAACCCAGGGAATCAGGAAGGCACTATTCATCATAAAGGCACTGTTCAGCACCAAGGAGGAGAGGAATGCTAGTACTTAGGTGAAACAAATTGAAGTGGCCACTGTCTGCAGACCTCTGTCCTCACCCAAACCCTGCTGGGCTCACTTCCCTCCATGCCTGCTCGTGGGGCCTCCTGCATAGCCACCCTGTCCTGCCATGCAACTTGACCCTGCCTCATTCTGCAGAGCCTGCTCCTTCAGCAACGTGGAACAGGTGTTTGCCGAGACTCCAAGCTTGAGAACAGTAAGGCCATGGCAAAGCCCGAAAACCTAAACCATATTCCTCTGGCTCATAATAATGGAAACCCCAACTCAATTCTGGATGCTACCCCTTTCCAGGAACACAAGTCAGCCAGTGGTTAAGAATGCAGGCTCCGAAGTCAGACCTAGTTTGGAATCCCAGCTCTGTGACTCATGAGCTGTGTTACAATGAACAAGTTGTCCACCTTTCTGAGGCTCCATCCTCTGCCATGAATAAAGTAATAAAACCAGGGCTGAAACTCAGTCCCTATGCACTGGTACAGCTAAACTGGTTGTTAAAACATCAAAGTACGCCCCAGTTGGTTGGTAAACAGCCATAGCCTTTGACTCCTCGCTATGCTCGCTTCTCCCTGCCTGCCTCACTGATCCAATAACCTAAGTGTTAACTCTTGGCAGAACAGAGTCCTAATAAGACCTTGATCTAGCACTAAGGCCAGTATCCCTTCTGATTGGCAATGCTCATCCCTAAATGGAGTGTTAGATATTTTAAATATCATCCCTAATAGTGGTCATCTTCTGGATTAAGTAAGATGATGCAGATAAACGACTTGGCAGAGTCTGGTACACGGTGAAGCAACTCAGTTAATGTCAGTTGTTATTGCTTTAAACATCAGACTGAAAGGGACAGAGGGCAGGGTCCAGTATCAGGGTCTCAAAGTTAGTATGATGAACAGGTGAAGCTAGGTTATGACTGGCAGCTCAGGAACAGTCACATGGCCCCAAGATGATTTGTGTGTGAGGCTGTATGGGTAGTCCTGCCTGGGGGATAAGATGGCTGGAGAAGCCACACTCTGGCTCCCTTGCAATTCAGGAGGTGTTTTTGTTTGTTTGTTTGTTTGTTTGTTTTTCTGAGATGTATTACTCTGTTGCCCAGGCTGGAGTGCAGTGGTGTGATCTCAGCTCACTGCAATCTCCACTTACTGAGTTCAAGTAATTCTCCTGCCTCAGCCTCCCGAGTAGCTAGGATTACAGGCATGCACCATGACACCTGGCTAATTCTTTTTGTATTTTTAGTGGAGGCAGGGTTTTGCCATGTTGGCCAGGCTGGTCTCGAACTCCTGACTTCAAGTGATCCACTTGGCTCTGCTGCCCAAAGTGCTGGGATTACAGGCTTGAGCCACCACGCCCGGCCCAGGAAGGCTTCTTATTTTCACTACTTCCTCTTTACTGTACTGCTGGAAACCCATGTCTTGTTCACCTGAGACAGAGGGACTGCTCCCAGGAGGCTGGACTTCGTCTTTCTAATGCCTTGGGGAATCAGAAACAAACATTCCAATCTAAGGTCCTTACCCTTAGGACCTGAAGGACCATATGGAGAGGCAGTATTGTATACTGACTAGGAGTGTGGGCTCTGAGGCTAGACTGCTGGAATTCAAATCCCAGCACTGGAGCTCTCTTTACTAGGAATGCAAACTTGGGTCAGTCACTTAACTGCTCTGTGCCTCGATTTCCTCATCTGTTAAGTGGGAGTAATAATAGAGCCTGCCTCACAGAGCTCTTATGGGGAATAAATTAGGTAATACATATGCTGGAATAGCACCTGGCACAAAGTAAGCTCTCAGTACATATTAGCTATTGTTAAGGGCCTCAGGACTCTAAGTGGAGCAGTCAGATTCATGTCCACATACTTCTGTCCAAGGGACAGTCTTTCTTCACCCTCCAAGTTGAAAATTTCTCCCTGCTCCTCCGGACCTCTTGTGCCAGCTTCCCACATTTAGCAGACCAGGAGGCCCAGAATTAAAAGAGTTTTGACCATGGTCATAAATGGAATCACTGGCAAAAATGAGACTCACTGTTAGGGTTTCAGATGCCACTTCTAGTAACCCGTGCTGACTCTCCCCACTTCTTCATGCTTTGGATTGTGGTTACTGTGAGCAAGGGGACTTCTCGCCCGTCTTTGGGTCCCCAAGACCCAGAGCTGAGAAGGTATCAGGAAAGTGAAAGAGAACTTCAAACACCTTTCATGAGTCATCAACCCATAGAGCCAAAGATGCGTCTCCTGCTAGAGCTGCAGGTTCCTTGGAGCCCTCAGCTCCCTGCTAAGGCCACAGAGAGAAGACATAGTCTGCAGCCGCGAGAATGAGAGCAAAACCGTTTCAAGGGGCAACGGGACAGTTCCTAAAGAAGAGACGACCACGGGTTCCTCCTCCAGCAAGCCTGGATCTGGAGTTTCTGGGACCAGCTCCAGAAGCCTCTCCCCAACTCGTGGCAGATCTGTCCCCATCCCCCATCGCCCCGTCCCGCCCACCTCAAGCGGACAAAGCCCCGCCTCTCACCGCCGCTCTTTAGCGACCGCGCTCGTGTTAGGCCAATCCCCAGCCACTCGCCCCGACTTTTGACAGATCCTTAGAAGTCCCTCTCCCGCACGTGGCCCAACCTGGGGATATCTGCTCCCCTCTTGCCCCCAGTTTGGCCTAAAAGGGTTCCTTCCCACTGCCTTGGGTGGGGAGCTCTCAGACGCCAGTGCAGCCCAGGCGGCCCGGCCCCGCTCTGGGGAGACCCCCAAGTGCGGGAGGAGGTGTTCCCGGGGCCCTGAAAGCTTCCAGACCCGCTCAGTGTAAACCGCCTCGGGTTTGTGTCAACATCCGAGGCCGGAGACTGGCGGCGGCTGGGGACCGGCTCTGTCTACGGGACGGGAAGACGGGAGGGTGGGGAATGGAGGATCCATGGGTAGGCAGAGGGGTCCTTCTTGGGGAGAAAGCGAGAGGCCTCTTGGGGGTCCGTGAGAAAGGAGGAGGGCCCGTCTGAGAAGGGACCGGAATGAAGGTCCAGAGGGGTGGCTGGAGGGGACCCACGACTAGCGCGGGGCTAGGCTGGGGACTTCGTCACCCAGACCGCGCTCTCCGCGCGCACCCAGCACCCTCCTCTCTGCCCCACGGCGTGAGGGAAGTGGGTGCCTGGGGTGGAGGGACTCAGAGCCGTGGACAGGGTCAGAGCTGCTCACCAACCACCTCCTCCCTCTCCTTCCCAGCTCCCCTGTAGCTCCTCTCTGCCTCTCTCCAATTTCGGGTGGGATATGGGTGGAGGGGGTCTCGTCTTGTGACTCATCCCTCTTCCGCCCCCACCCATGCTGGGGCCCAGGAAAGGAAGCTTAGAGATTCGGCTATGGTTCTCTTGTTTCCATAGCAACGGTGCGGTTGTTTTTGAGAATCCACTTCCATCGTCGACCCTTTTCACCCCAGACTTGTAAGCCGGGGGCTGAGCCTCAGGGCAGAGGTGCAGATGGTGGTACAGCCCTCCGGCTTCCCGCCGACTCCGGGAAGGTCAGCGCGGGCAGGCGGGGTGCGCTCCTGAGGCCGGGCCTCGCTGGCCACCCGGTCCCCACCTGAAACCCCGCCTGCCACTCCGCTCCAGAGGAGCCAATAGCCTTGCAACCTGCCCGGGATGGGGCGGGGCTTATGCAAATCGTGTCGCCTTTGGGAGGCACATAGTGATACAAGAGCTGGGAGGCGGCTCCGGCGCGGACCTCGGAGAGCACTGCTGCCGGCCCGCCAGCCAGCCTCGGTCCCCCCGGCCCGCGGAGGCTCGGAGCCATCCAGCGACTCGGCGAGCGGCCTCAGGTAATGCGGTGGGACTGATCTCTCGAGGTAACCCCACCCGGCGGAGGCCCTGGCCCCCTCCCCCTCCTCTCTCCCCTCCCATCCTCGTGTCCTGCCCCGATTCATCTCCGTGACCCGTGGTTCCGCCTTAGGCGGCAGCAGCTGAAAAGCCCGCTCCTGGGCAGGGGACCCCCATCTCAGTCCAGGCCCATGAGTGCAAAGAAGGGGGCAGAGCCACCTCCTTATCCCCAGCTCAGGTGAGAACAACCATTGCCCTGGCTCCCAACATACGCGCGCGCACACACACATACACAGATGCACACACACATCTGGGGGTGTGTCGGCACTGGTGCTAGCTAGAGGCGCTGGTCACCCTCCCTCCTGTTTGGATATGGGTTGTCTGCTCAGCCCTATGGCAAGCTCCCACCTCCGCAGAGAGCCCCCAGCCACCTCTCATCAAGGAGCCTCTGCCCTCAAAGACAGCCCCTCCACAGAGTGCTCCGTCCTCCTTGTCCCCTGACACTGTCCCCACTTCCCACTCCTCAAGCTGACAGAGCCCACAGCATACCTGAGGGAGTAACGATCCATCCCCTTTCCCCAGTTTTCCTCCTGACATACAGCCTCAGCAGCCCTCCCCAATGGCCCCCAGTGCTAGGCAGAGACCCCATATTTGGCATCTCTCACTCTGGCAGGAGGATAGACCAAGGACACCACCCGGAGTAGACCACCCATACCCTGTCAGGCCAGTTGCTGCCAAGGCCCCAACCTCCACACCTCCTCCCGCCCTGCTCACAGCCAGGCACCAAGTCCTCTCATTCTGCCTGTCAAATGTCTTTCTAATTTGTATGACTGTTTTGCTCCCTCTCTCCCATCTTCCTGCTGCTCCATGGGAACCCTGCCAAAGTGCCATGTGGGCTGTAGTGTTCCTGGCCCTAAAGTGGACTGCACCTGAAGGGCATATGAGCTGGGTTCAAATCTTGCACAGCCAAAGTTTGACTTTGCCCAAGTCACTCCTCTCTGATCCTTCATGAAATGAGAAGGGGTATAGGAGAGAGGATAGACTGGGTGGGATGAACTTGAACAGTCTTCCAGTACTAAGACACTCTGGTTCTATAGCTGATTATGGAAAAACAGGACACTGAACCAAGAGGACATTAAAGAGAGGAGGCTTGGGTGGGGGCAGTGTGCTTTAGAACTCACTGAAGGCACATTCCTTCTTACCTAGGCCTAGGTACAGGCTACCTCCTCCCACACACTCTCTAGCCCCTTCTATTGAGTGGAGCTCCTCCTAGACCACCAGCCCAACCCGACATGGACAGCACCAAATTGAAGGTGGACAGCTCCAAATTGAAGGTAGCCAGCAGGACTTACTCTTTGTTTGTCATCCCCTGCCTCTCATTAAGGAGAGGGAAAAGACCTGACTGCTGCTGCTATTGCTGCTGCTTGGGAAGGAGCAAAGGGAGGAGAGGAAAGAGAGAAAATCTCCTGACCAGGGAGCTGTTGTCACTATGGCAACCGCCTCAGCACCGGCTCCTCTGAAGCTGGGTGAGGGTGTGGGATTATTGCTTCCTTCAGTCCCTCCCATTCAAAGCCACAGCCACCTCTCCATTCAAAGCCCACAGCACTGAGCCCTCTTGAAGAAATCTCTGGGCACACTAGGGCAGTGATTTTGTGTATGGGGCAATCCCAGCTCCTTCACAGCTGGAGGACATCCCTCAAGAGGTAAGCAGAGGAGCCTGCCCATGTTTAGCAGGGCCAGGGCTCCAGTAGAACATGTCCCCAGCTGGGTTCTGGCCTTAACTTTGCTGCTGATGGGCTATAGTTGACCTTGAGTGAACCCCTCCCTTCCCTAGGTCTGGGTTCTATTGTCTCTGAAGTGGGTGTGATAGCAGGAGAAAGCAGATAAACAAAACGGCCTGACATAGATCCAGGGAGGAAGAAGGGGGTTCTGCTTCTCTTACGTAATCCACCAAGAGACATTCATTGAACATCACTGTATCCTAGGCATTGCCACTACGTCTCCACAGGGCAGTTCTGTGCAGGCACAGAAGAAAGGGTGGGAACCAGTGTAGGGGAGCTATAAGAGAGAAAAACCCCTGCTCTTATGGGTCCCAGACCCAGTGAGGACTAAGCACTCACTGGGAGAAGTGGGTGTATAGGGAAAAGTACTTTTATTTTCCCCATGGGAAAAATAAACTTGTCTCACGCTTCAACCTTCTCAAAACTGGACTGAGGCATATTGGAGGGAATTAACTCCTTGCCATTGAGCAAAAAGGTCTGGAGAATTTTTTTCTGACTCAGGCAGGGGTTTAATGCAAAGGCCTATCTCAAATCAGACTGCCCAGGAATTCTGCAGCACAGAGGGCTCTGAAGTCTACATGCTTGTGGTGGACCGGCTATGGCCAAATCACTGAGCCCAGGCTGCTGACTCTCCACTATCCAGACTAGAAAAGGCTGATCATAAGGAAGCAGGCCTCAGCCGGGCCCTGCAGACTGATTATAGCCCAGGAGAGAAGCAATTATGTTAGGGAAGAGGAAAATAACTTAGCAGATAGGTGAGGCATGTCTGGCTGTGAGAAGCCTGGTTGAGAGGAGTGTGCAGTGGTGAGATGAACAATAAGAGCTGAGGCTAGATATGTAGGCACCTCAAGACCAGATTCCAGAGGATTCTGGAGTTTCAGGGGCCCTATGGCATGGCCACTTCTAGCCTCTATTGTACCTCTGGTGGGGAAAAGCCATTTCCTCCTAACAGAGGAATCAAAAGAAAGGCACTTCCTGGGAGGCAGGGAAGCCCCATGGGCATGAGCCTAGCTTGATTTCAGCCCCCTCCGCTGTGTCCCTAGCTATGGACATAATGAAGGTACCAAGAGCACTTCAAAATAAGAGATAACAGGACTTGATGGCAAGTTAGACCTAGGGCAAAGGGAAGGGAGGAAAAGGAAGGTAACTAAGACTGTGTGTCCCCACATCCTGGGAATGAGAAGGAGAAGGAAGGGGCAGCAGAGACACTGACCATCCTGGATTGGAAGTGAGTCTGGCTGTAGATTTGCTGGCTCACAGGTGCTGTGGGCACCAAAGGAGTGGCTACCTCCTCTGGTGTCAGAGATTGTGACCCTACCCCAGATGGTTCCACTGGGGTGAAAAGGGAGATCAGAACTCTGATTTTCCCGGAGGGCAGATGTAGGTAGAGAAGGTCTTTGCTGAAAAAGAGTTGCTGTGATTTGGAGAAGATGGTCCAGGCAGGTGGCACAGTCAGCCTGAGTGCTCATCTGGGCCCTCCCACTGACCTGCTATGTAACTCTGAGCCAGTTTTCTCCTGTCTCTCTGTTTCCATTTCCACTGAAATAAGAGGATGATCTTTTTTTTTTTTTTTTTTTTTAGATGGAGTCTCGCTCTGTTGCCAGGCTGGGGTGCAGTGGCATGAACTTGGCTCACTGCAACCTCTGCCTCCCAGGTTCAAGCGATTCTCCTGCCTCAGCCTCCTGAGTAGCTGGGACTACAGGCGCAAACCACCATGCCCAGCTAATTTTTTATATTTTTAGTAGAGACAGGGTTTCACCGTGTTGGCCAGGATGGTCTCTGTTTTCTTGACCTCATGATCCGCCTGCCTCAGCCTCCCAAAGTGCTGGGATTATAGGCGTGAGCCACCACACCTGGCCTTATAAGGGGATGATCTTAAAGAACACTGCCCATTTTGACCTTCTTTTCTTAATTTTTAATTTACTTTCTTTTTTTTTTTTTTTTTTTTTTGAGACAGGGTCTTGATATGTTGCCCAGGCTGGAGTGCAGTGGCTCAATCGTGACTCACTGCAACCTCAACCTCCTCGGCTCAAGTGACCCTCCCACCTCAGCCTCTGAGTAGCTGGAACTACAGGCACAAGCCACCATGTCTGGCTAATTTTTTAATTTTATGTAGAAACGGGGTCTCATTGTCTTGCCCAGACTCAGCTTAGACTGTCCGATGATCTAGCAGTAGAGAGAATGAGGAGAAATAAAGGAAGAATCATAGTCTGGGTCTGAGACCCAGTAAGAGCAGGGAACAGGTAGGACTGCAGGAGACAGAGAATTGTGGAGAAGGCAGCACAGAGCAGGGAGGAGAAAAGGGGCATAAGGTGAGAGCCACACAGACACTGTGACACACACAGAGAGACGTGTGCGCTCTGACAGATTTGCAGCCTCAGACATTGACATGCTCCCACACAGACCCAGCCCCTCATGCACCTCTCAGGCGCATCCTACGGAAAACAGTGGGAGAGGTTCTGCCTGCCTCCATCAGATACCTCTGCCTCTGGCCTCTCCAGCTTCCTTGACTACACCCTGAGCCTTCAGAGTCCTCTGGATTTGGGAGAGGGGTGGGGCCTGCCTCCTTTTGCCCATGGGTGTTCCAGAGGCATCCTTGCCTCTGACACCAGTGTAGCCACTGTCCGAACAGCCTCGGGTTCCTGAAGATGGCATGCTCCCCCTCCCTGGCTTTTCCTGAAGGCATACAGTTCCTCATCCTCTGGGAGTGGGGAAGCATGTTGCTACCTGCACTGTCCATTGGTCTTCCTTATAGCCCAGTGGAGGAATCTGAGGTTCAGAGATGACCTGTAACTAGCCTGAGGTCAGCCCAGCAAAGGGAAGTGGGAAGGAATGGACCAACCTCAGATTTGCTGTTTAGTATTTTCCCAGCAGTAAGCATTAGAAGCCCACTGGCAGAGACTGGGCTGTGGGAGTGGAATTCCTTCTGCCAGACCAAGGACTTTCTTTTCCAGAGTATCTCGAGGACAGGCTACCCTGGGGTTGGAGCCTGACCCTCCTGACTCTAGGCAGGTCAGAGGCACCTCCCAGGCCATGTCCTGGGAAACCTGGACTCTGCAGGGACATTCCTCCCAGGGAGGTCAGACAGGAGTGCCCACCCTGTCTTCAAGATCTGGCCAGGCTTCCCTGGGGAGGGCCTGTACCTCTTCCAATACGTTTCCTGGCACAGGCCTCTTACGGGCTCACCTTCCCACTAAGGAGTAACTATTGATCCTTCCCAAACCTGCTTCTCAGCAACAACACTTCTATCCACTGAGCCTCAAATCTGCGCCTCTGCCTCAACTCCTCTTACTCCCACATCCAATCAATTGCAAAGTCCTGCCAGTGCCCATCCATGTCTGTTCACGAGCCTTACCCTGCAGGCATTGTCTCTCCTGAGCTGTGTAGCAGGCCCCGCCCCGCTCTACCTGCCTGCCACCACCCCAGGTTATCTTGCATGCTGTGGCCAAAGGAAAAAATTCTTTTTTTTCTTTTTTGAGATAGGGCCCTTATTTATCACCTAGGCTGTAGCGCAGTGGTGCCATGTCAGCTCACTGCAACCCCTGCCTCCCAGGCTCAAGTGATCCTTCCACCTTAGCCTCCCAAGTAGCTGGGACTACAGGCATGCACCACCACACTCAGCAAATTTTTAAATTTTTTGTAGAGACTAGGTCTCACTGTATTGCCCAGGCTGGTCTCAAACTCCTGACCTCAAGCTGTCCTCTCATCTCAGACTCCCAAAGTACTGGGATTACAGGCATGAAATATGGTGCCTGGCCTGGAAAAATTATAAAACACACACCTTCTCTTGGGTCCCCAGTGCCTCGTTCAAGACTGGGCATATCGTAAGCATTCTGTAAATGTTGTGGAATGAATGCAATCTTCCCAGCCCTTGCTTTGAAAAATCCCAGGAGCGTCTGTTCCCTGCAGGTGACGTCCAGATTTCTTGGCATGGATTGGAGGCCCTTTGTAACCAACCATCTGCTTCTTTGACCCAGTTACAAGTTATTGAAGGTTGGCTCATGTCTGCTTCGTCTCCATCGCTGGCACAGGGCTTAGCCCACAGTCAGCCTCAATAAATGCTAAGCGAATGAATGGGTTAATAAGAAGCCAAATGTCAGCAGAGGATTTCTATTTGTCCAGAGGAAAGAGCGGGAGAGAAGCTCCCTGCTGGGGTGGCCCAAAAAAGCCTTAAGGAAAAAGTTGGGAGACAGTGCCAGGGGGACACACGAGGAACCTGCCTCTCGTCCCTTCTCAGGAAAGAAGCCTGCCAAGGAGGGTGGGGGCTGACTACTGAAAGCCCTAAGTAGCAAGGACAGGAGTCAAGGCCTTAGTTTGTAGGCATGGGAGCCATGGTGGTGGGAGCAGGAGGGGAGAGGATAAAGACTGTGGAGCGGGGCAAGGTCAGTGAGGAGGTGAGTGAGACCCCGGGGCCAGAAGAGGAAACCTACCTGAGTGCAGGTGTTGTAAGGGGAGGCCCCATTATGGGGGAGTGTCATGAGGGAAGGAACCTGCAGCCTCACCTTGTGTGTGGCAGGGGAGGGAGCAGCTGTGGCTGAGGCCGGGCCTTGCCCTGGAACCGGTTGGAGGGAGCCCTCTGTCCCGCAGGCCCTGCCATGGGGAAGACCAACAGCAAGCTGGCCCCTGAGGTGCTGGAGGACCTGGTTCAGAACACGGAGTTCAGCGAGCAGGAGCTGAAGCAGTGGTACAAGGGCTTCCTGAAGGACTGCCCCAGTGGCATCCTCAACCTGGAGGAGTTCCAGCAGCTCTACATCAAGGTGGGCAGCCCCCGCCTGGGGTCGGGGGAGCCAGGTACCCGGGGTGGGGAAGGCGAGGCCCCCGGGTGGGGGGAGGCGGGGCATCCTGGGGTGGGAGGGGGGTGAGGTACTCAGGGTAGGAATGAGGTTAAGTACCCGGGTTGGGAGGAGGTGAAGCACCCAGGGTGGGAGGGGGTGAGGGCACCTGGGGTGAGGGTGAAGTAAGGCACCCGGGGTGGGAGGGGGTGAGGGCACCTGGGGTGAGGGTGAAGTAAGGCACCCGGGGTGGGAGGGGGTGAGGGCACCTGGGGTGGGGGGAGGCGAGGCACCGGGGTGGGAGGGGAGTGAGGCACCAGGGATGGGAGGAGGTGAGGGCACCCGGGGTAGGGGATAGGCGAGGCACCCGGGGTGCTGGAGAGGCGAGGCACCTGGGGTAGGAGAAGGTGAGGCACCGGGGTGGGGGTGGGCAAAGCACCCGGGATGCGGGGGAGCTTCCCTGGGGTGGGGGGGCCGGGGGAGGCTGTCGTTGCGCCCTAACTCGCTACACACACCCCCCTCAGTTTTTCCCTTACGGGGACGCCTCCAAGTTCGCTCAGCACGCTTTCCGCACCTTCGACAAGAACGGCGACGGCACCATCGACTTCCGGGAGTTCATCTGCGCCTTGTCGGTCACCTCCCGCGGCAGCTTCGAGCAGAAGCTCAACTGGGCCTTCGAGATGTACGACCTGGACGGCGACGGGCGCATCACGCGCCTGGAGATGCTGGAGATCATCGAGGTGCGGGGCCGCGCGGGCGCCGCTGTCCCCGAGGCCGGCGCTTCGCTTCGCCTCCCGGGCCCTGCCTCCGCGCTGCTCTCGGGCCTCGGGGCCTCCCCGCTGCTCCCCAGTCTCCGATCCCGCCTCCTGCCATCCGACCACAGTCTAGGGAGTCTGACCTCGTGGATGATGTTCTCAGCTCATCTGTCAGCAGGCAGGGATTGAGCGCCTGCTAGTTCCTGCTTTCATGGGGCATTCCTTCTAGTGAGAAATTTTTTAAAAAATAAATGAGTGAAGACATGCGGCGCCAGGCCGTAGGTGCTATGAGGAAGATACACGAAGCAAAGCGTGGGGAGAGAGCTGGTGGAGAAGTGATTTTACATAAGGTGGAAAGTTAGAAGCAGCGTGAACGGGGTGAGGCCGTTACTGCTAGATGCCTGGGGGAGAGCGTTCCATGCTGAGGGGCAAGTAAGGCAGGTCAACCTTTCTTCGCAGAGTTCAAGGAGAGTGGGAGAGCCCTGAGACGGGAGAGTGATAGGAAGGAGGTCAGAGGGGGAGCCAGGAGCCCCATCAGTCAGCTCTCCTGGTTAGGAAACTTTCATGGAGGTGGGCTTTTGGCATGTTTCATCTACATAAACATTATTTAGTTTAAATGAAAAATGAGTTCCTCATCAAATTTCCAGTCTTAATGACTACATATACCTTCCAGTATCCTCACCATCCCGCAGTATTCTCCCTGCCGGATCCCCTTCCTTCACCACCTGCTTTTCGGGACCCCTTGTGGGTGTTCGCACCTCCCTCCTTCTCCAGGCCCTTTGTGGGTGTTCACACCTCTCTCCTTCCCTCGCCAGGCGATCTACAAGATGGTGGGCACGGTGATCATGATGCGCATGAACCAGGACGGGCTCACGCCCCAGCAGCGTGTGGACAAGATCTTCAAGAAGATGGACCAGGATAAGGACGACCAGATTACATTGGAGGAGTTCAAGGAGGCAGCCAAGAGTGACCCATCCATTGTGTTACTGCTGCAGTGTGACATGCAGAAGTAGAGGCTGGAGAGGGGCAGGGTCCCTGGCCAGAAGGGGCACGGCTGCCTCCCGACCTGATGATCTCCCTGGCTGGCCTCCCAGGGGGAGGGACACTCCAGCCAGCCCCACTCTCTGGCCCACCCAATCCTCTCCCCAAGCCCTTCCTCCCCTCCATCAAGATCCTTGAGGGACCACCTCACCCTGCAAAAGAGACAGGTCCTCCGGTATCCTGTCTTCTAGCCCCACCTCCCACTTGGCACAGAACCAACATCCATTGGGCATAGGGGAGTTGGCTTTTGCTCCAGGAGGTGAGGTTAAGGAGTTGGGGGGCTAGGGTCCTGGTTCAGAATTCTCTTGATCCTAGGATTATGCTTTATAGGATGTGGTCCCACAGGTCTGTCACAGGGCCAAATTGGGTCTGTCCATTCCTGAGGCTCCAGATCCCGTAAAGGTGGTCTCTTCCCTGACCCTTCTACTCTACCTGGCCCTTCCAGCCCCAGCCTTTGGAGTTTTCATTCAGTCCTTTCTTCAGCTAATGATTATTGAGCACCTGTTCAATGCTAGGCACC
The DNA here is from genome assembly GCF_048565385.1 of Saimiri boliviensis. Taxonomy (NCBI): domain Eukaryota; kingdom Metazoa; phylum Chordata; class Mammalia; order Primates; family Cebidae; genus Saimiri; species Saimiri boliviensis. The sequence goes on along the minus strand of NC_133459.1, from coordinate 38,443,002 downwards.
TCTAGGTGCTAAGGATGGTCATTTACAGGACACATCCTGTGCCCTCCAGAAGCTCATAGGGTTGTGAGGCAAACTTCCAGCGGTCAGGGTCTCAGCTGAGCAGCAGGTGCTGGAAGGCTTGTTAGTCTGGGAGGAGCTATTTCATCTTCCAGCTCAGCTCCACACAAAGCTGCAGAAGGATAAAATGAAAAGTATTTGGAAGTTGCGGAGCCGCGTGAGTGAAACTTTTAAGAAAAATGAAATTTATGTAATACTTATTTTTTTAGTACCCTTTAAAGAAGCTAAAGTCATTTATTATTTTACAAGTTTAAAATATGCTCTATATTATTTGGTTTCTTATAAAATGTTAAATGAATAGAGAAATTACTAATTTTCAAGGAAAAAAACTGAGAAAAAAGGGAGAAAATACCATGACATTTACCAGATAACACCTTTTCAGGCTAAGTCCTGAGCTGCCACTCTCAGCACTTTTTGCTGATTCAGCTTGTCCTCTTTATTACCTTTTTCAATTCAGCAAGCAACTTTCTATGACATACTTAACTCGGGTTGGGTGCTGACTTCAGAGACAGAAAAAAACAAGATTTACAAACAGTGAGACAAGTACATATTCTTTATCTTGATAGTTCGTTTCTGGATTTGGTTTAGTTTCAGAACTGGACATGTTCCTTCACTGCCACAGAATCAGAAGGAGCTAGAAGAAAAGGCTCACCTGGCCAGTTTAGGCACTGGGACCAAATTTATGGACCAAATGCCTAAAAATGTGCCAGGCACGCTCCTTTCGAAAGGCTTTTTCTAACCCCAAATCTTAAATACCCCAGGTAGTTCATCATCTTCCAAGTGTGCTGGCTCTGCTTTCCAATGCTTGCTTTCCAATTTTGGATCCATGAGCTATACAGATGCATGCTTTGACTGCCAGAAAAATTAATCTTGCTTCTTCATCAGGTCTTTCACTTGACTTTTTCCTGTACTTGTGATCAGAAATTAGCTTTGACGTGCAGTGACAGTTGATTTCCTCTTGAACTGCCGGTGAAAACAGTCTAGTACACAGGTGCTGTCAGCCCGGGGTGGGAGTAGGAAATGATTGCTGAGCCGGGGGCGGGGGAATTGCCTCTGCAGGAAAGAGATGCAGCATGCTCCTCATTCCTGAGTGCTCTCACCTGTCCTGCTTCTCTGCAGGTGAAAACTCTGGGAGATGCTAACCAATCGAGCTTGGCCCCAAGCTCTACTGGGCCCTTGGAGGTAGCAAGGTCACGGGGTTGCCACCCTTTTTCTATCCTCTTGCTCATGGCCAGCCATGTGGTGAGGCTGGGGAGTTCACATCCTCAGGCAGGAACTAGCAGTTGTTTATCCCGCAGTACCTCAAGGTTGCTGCATTGCTCCCAGGAGCTGGCCATTACGTGTGTCTTGTGCGGTCAGTCAGTACCACAGACACATAGATGTTCACCAGCCTGGCTCAGCTGGGACCCAAATCTTCTGGTGAAACGCTCTTCACTAAGTGGTGTTCTTTCCCTGCAAACGTCGAATGTCGAATTTAGCCTAACTCGCAGTCACAGAGAATTCCATGGCTTTCAAAGGCTTGCTGTCTGCCCCATCTCATTCTATACTCACAGCCCATGGAGGTGGGAATTTTCATTTATTTTCTCTAGACTTGGAAGCTGAGATTCAGAGAGGAAGAGATCCTTGTGCAGGATCACATAGTCAGGAGGTGACACCATCTGGAACCCAAGGCTCTAAGATGATTTCTTCTTTTCAGAGTCTCTTCCCTGTCCATTTCTGTGACTGAGCTGTGCACAGGTTGACAGCAGGCCAAGCTACATGGGTTTTCATCCTCTATAGGTTTCCTGTGAAGAAATTTCTGCAGTTATGGTCTTCCCCAAAAAATAGAAGCTTGGTTGAAGTCCCCACATTTTCAAGCACCCTCTGTTCTGCTTCTGGCAGCTGTGCTAACAGCTCAGTGCTGCCCTGGGAGGCCTCTGACTTGGAACCCTCGAAGGATCCTACATTGTCTTTACCACCATTGTCTTCCCTAAGATAATTATTTTTGTTTTTTCCAAGCTGGTGGGCAAGTCCCACCCATGAAGGCATATTTGATTACTCCAGGCCTCTGGACACACATACCCATGGGTGATTTTTGCTGGTCAGGCCTAATATTCTCAGACAGCCCAGCAGTGTGAACACACAATGCCAGGCCAGGAACCGGGACCACAATCTCGCTGATGGGAGGAACCACAGGTGGGCCGGGCCTTGCTCCCACCTACTCCTGGGTGTCCCAGGGACTGTGTGCTCAGGGGCACTGTGGTAGAGCACCGGCCCTGCCTTGAGAAGAGACGCAGGCCTTCCATCCCTGCACCAGCTGAGAGAGACTTGCCACAAAGCACAAGGCTAGCAGAGAGATTTATGTATGACTTGCACAGACACAAAAATATACAGACAATCAAAACACTGTTATATCCAAACTCTCCTTTGAAATTCCAATCTTCTTGCAATTACTCTGTCAATTGCAAGGTCTGAAAATCTGCCTTCTCATATACTCTGCCCTCATCCATCCTTTTGGGCTGATTGATGAGCATCTTATTCCTTATCTTTAAAAATTATCAGCAAGGGCTACTTCAGATGGCCACTCTAGTCTTTCAGTTGTAGTCAGGATTGTTTAACTTACATTTACATCAAAAGTTAAGAAAAAGTTAGTTCATAAGCAAAGGCACTAAATCCTTTTCTGACAATGACCGAGTTCCTAGAGGTAGAAATTTGCCTTGCTGCAGAGAAAGAAGGAATGGGGTGGGATGAGGGAAAAAAAAGAAAGAAAGAGAATAAGAGAAGACACTGGGGTCTCCAGGCAGGGTAGTAAGCTGACACTGTAAATATTTTTTACACAAAAATTTATTAAAGCAACAAATATTTCCTCAAGATCCACCCTGGGTGAGGCTTTGAGCTGACTTTAGAGATCATCGTGGGGTCAAGAATTTCTTACATGTTCTATTCGTTGTTCTTGAAAAAAGAAATAATTCAAACCTAGCAATGAAAAAGTCTCAGAAAAATATGGGATTTTCTTTCTGAAATTTTCAGGGTTTTCTTTTTACCTTTGCCAGAGTGTGGGAGCCGGACTGGGCCTCCCAGTGTGTATAGCCCTTCCTGCTTGGTGGAGGCTGGTCAGACCCAGGGCTTTCAGGCAGCAGGAGAGTGGAGGCTTGGGGAACAGGGGATCTGGGTGGCAGGGAAGGGGTCCAGCTCCAGCATAGCCCCCGTGCCCTCCAGATGTGCTGCTCTGGCTGTGCGCTCAGTGACTGCCCTCACTGCTTCACACTGTGCTGTGTGGTGTGTTTCTTTCCCCACTGACAGTGAATAAAAGGTGCGACTGTGCTGAGGGCTCCTGCTCTTCTCTAAGCTGGGACAGGATTGGGGTGGGGAGGAAGAGAGAGAAGAGGCCTGGGAGCTCACTCAGTGAGGGACCAAGTTCCTTGTTCTAGCAAAGACTCTGGGAACATGGCATGAGACTCACTCGAGCTAGTTCAAATAAATGGGGCAGCAGATTATAAGAGACTCTAAAGATGGAAAATCAAGAATGGCTGAACCTCAAGAGAACTGGACCTGGCAACTGGGCCTATCCCTTACCGTCTGTGGGCCTTGCAGCCTCTCATCCTCTGGCCAATATTTGCATCTGTGCCCCTTCCCTGGGCTTCTCTTCACACTTCTTTGGTTTTGTTGCACATAGTGGCTGAATCTCCAAGTTGGTATCAAGACTCACCGGTGACTGACACCTCCCCTCTGTGCCTCTTAGGTCCAATTCACGAGCAAAAGGATCTGATTGGTTTGGCTTAGCTTTGGGCGGGATCCCTTAGGTCAGGTGTTCTCCAACGGTCCTACCATCTGTGGCCAGACTGGACACTGATATGTGAGCAATTCCCTCAGAAGGAAGCTAATGGTGGTAGACATTGGGACTTAGTTTCCCTGTCTGTCTAGTGAAAGGCCTCATAAGAGCCCAAATGAGAGGATAGTGGCCAGAGGGAAGAAAGGCCAAGAGCCAGGGTTTATAGTTAGTCCATATAGTGCCCTTTGTATGACTTAGGAAAAAGTACCCCTCTGAGCAGAGGCAGCATGGTTAAGCACCCAGCTGGGCAGTGGATGGCGCCTTTGGGCTAACGAGGAAAATGTGACCCTTCTTCTGGGTGAATACAGCCCTGTCATATTAGGGTGCACAGTTTCGAAAGAGGACCACGTGCTGCATTTCAGCTTCTGCCTCTCCTGCTGGTCACAGGTCATTGAATAGTGCATAACCTGTTCCACCGTTCACAGGAGCCCAGCCAGAGCCCTGAGATCTCCTCTGGCAAAATATGATCAAGGGTTCGGGTGGGAGTTGGTGGTGAAGCGTAAAGCATAAGAAACTCCTTAGGAAATGGTGGCCATTCGGGACAGCTCAGTGCAGGATGCAGGACAGAAAAGTGAGAGGAAGAAAATGGCTTTTGAGGATGAATGTCCCCCAACAGCCGGAGAAGCACTGTTCCCTGCAGAAAGTTGGGGGCAGCGGGGACTGGAGCTGCCAGCCTCCTCCCGAAATGCTCAATTGCTTCTTCAAGGGTTCCCTCAAGGACACTTGGAGGTGGCCAGCTCCCTTGGCAGGAAGCAATTAGGACAGAGGAAGGAGGCTGACCTGGCCTCGGGGCAACCATAAACCTAAGGAGGTGACTCAGAAGCCTGAGAACCTGGGGCTGCTATTCCCAGCTGAGGCCACGCTGAGGGATGGGAAGTTCTGCCCCGTCTACCTTGGCCACACAGCTTCTGGGTTGCCTCCTCCCACGAACTACCCACTCAGGCTCCCACAATCTCTATCCCAGCAAAGTTAGTCCACCTCCTACTTTCAACCTTGCCCTCTGTCCCATCTAGCTGCCACTAAGAAACCAGAGTGATCTTCCTAAAGCACAAATCTGACCATGTCAGTTCTTCAAAGGCTCCCCTCACCCCTCTGTGTGACTTTCTCCTTAAATGTCCCTCCAGATCCTGCATGATCTGGCGCCAGCCAACCTCAAAAGGCTTTTCTTCCTCTCACTTTCCTGTCCCAAACCCTGCAATGAGCCATCCTGAATGGCCCCATTTTCTAAAGGGCCTCTTATGCTTTTGTGCTGTGCACAAGCCATTGCTTCTCCCTGGGCTACCCATTCCCATCTCAATTATCTCCCTCTCTATGAAGCCCTCCCAACCCTCAGACAATTGGCCCTTCACTGTACACAGTCCTTCACAGTCAACAAACACTTCCCGTGTGATCTGCTGTCGGCTCAAGCACACATTTAAGTCTCCTTTTTTTTTTTTTTTTTTTTTTTTTTTTTTTTTCGAGATGGAGTTTCGCTCTTGTTACCCAGGCTGGAGTGCAATGGTGCGATCTCGGCTCACCGCAACCTCCGCCTCCTGGGTTCAGGCAATTCTCCTGCCTCAGCCTCTTGAGTAGCTGGGATTACAGGCACGCGCCACCATGCCCAGCTAATTTTTTGTATTTTTATAGTAGAGATGGGGTTTCACCATGTTGACCAGGATGGTCTCGATCTCTCGACCTCGTGATCCACCCGCCTTGCCCTCCCAAAGTGCTGGGATTACAGGCTTGAGCCACCGCGCCCGGCATTTTTTTTTTTTTTTTTTTTTAATGACAAGAAAAGAAAGGTCCAGAGAATGGTCAAGCTGCCACTTGAACTCGGGTCTCCTAACATCAAGGCTCCTACTTATTGTGCCTCCTCAGCCACGGGAGTGAATCCAAGTCAGAATGTGAAAAGAGAGTTAAAAAAAACCATGAGCTCTGAGCCTCAGAAGAGGAAGCGTCTTGCCTGACTGGGGAGAGGTGTGGAACAGGTAAAGAGCAAAGGGCAGCCCTGGCTTCATGGAGGAGGTGGTATCTGCCCGAGGTCTTACTAAACATTAGCCAGCAGGGCCAGACGTGCTGGAGCAGGGCTGTCCCAGAGAGCAGCCAGGTGTGGGGATCCTGGAGTCGTGCCCTAGGGGGTCTGTTCCCAGCTTATTGTCTGCCGTACTTGAAGGCAAAGTGCTGGCTGAAGTCCAAAAACCCTGAGCCTGGGAAGCCCTGCACCCTACCAGCTATTATCGAGTGACAGGCAAGCCGGAGAGGATGGCCGGAAGCCTGGAAGGGTGGCAAGGGTGGAAAGAACCGTTGAGGATCAAGTTCTCTAATCCTTCCAAAGAGGGATCTGGGGAAAGGTTTTGTTTTGTTTTGTTTTGTTTTTGAGATGGAGTCTCACTCTGTTGCCCAGGCTGGAGTGCAGTGGCATCATCTCAGATCACTGCAACCTCTGCCTCCTGTGTTCAAGTGATTCCCCTGCCTCAGCCTCCTGAGTAGCTGGGATTACAGGCACACACCACCACGCCCAGCTATTTTTGTATTTTTAGTAGAGACGGGGTTTCACCATGTTGGTCAAGCTAGTCTTGAACTCCTGACCTCGTGATCTGCCAGCCTCAGCCTCCCAAAGTGCATAGATTACAGGCATAAGCCACCACACCCAGCCTGGGAAAAGTTCTTAAAGAGACTGAACCAGGAATCTGGGCAGGATTCTTTGATGGCAAGGAACAGGGTCTACTTATGGCAGGTTGAGTAATGGGGAATGGATTAGCTGGGACTTTTGGTTGCAAGTGAACAAAATCCGACTCACACAAGCTTAAGCAAAACGGGAGGTGTATTGGCTCATGTAATTGGGAAGTTCAGGCATGGCTGGGTCCAGAGACTCAGTTGCATCTTCTCTCCCTCCCTCCTTCTACTTCTCTCTCTGTGGCACCATTGTCCTTCCAGATGTGCTTCTTCCATGTTCTTTCACCAGCCAGGTGGGTTCCCAGCTCACACTGCCCCGAATTAACAACCTCAGAGAAAAAGAGCCAAATCTCCCGGCATCCCTAAGTAAGAGTGAAGAGTGTCTTAGCTGCGGTCAATGCTCTGCAGTTGGTCAGATCTCAGTCACATCCCTACTTCTTGACCAGAGAACCAGGGAGGCTGGGCTTTTTATTAGAAAGAGAGGCTGGGAAAAGTGGTTAATCAAGCAAAACCACGGGCCACCAACTTTCCTTTTGGGGGCATTTGTTGAAACAATGTGGAGAATCTCATGAAAGTGTAGAGATGGGCACCATAGCCAGTCCTTAGCTAGAACTTGGGAAGCTGTCAGGACCAGAGGTGGCTCCCTCTCAGGGCAGCATGGTTTCTTTCATGTGCTGCTCTCTGCACATCCTTTCCCATCTTGATCTGCTCCTCAGTCATTCTGCTCACAGAGTTTCCACGTGCTCTGAGCTTTACATTGCATATAACTGCAGTCTACTGAGGTTCACCCAAGTCTCTAGGGAGCCAATTGTATTTCATAGCATCCTCAGCTTCTTTTCCAATGGTTGACTGCCCAGCCCGTTTCCCAATTCCGAATTCCTAAGAAAGAGAAATCTGATGGGCCCAGGTTATCTTTTCAAGCCAATCACACAGATTAAAGGCTGCTGGACAGCATGGGGGTGGCTCACCTTTGTGTCAAGTGCTCACCACCATCCAAGTAACTACTCTATACACTCGTCCTGAGTGACCTCATCCTTCCCCTCCATGAGGCACCTGAGAATAATTGACCCCATTCCTAGAGTTTCAATTATTTATTGCAGTGTAACAAGCTGCTCCAAAACATAGTGCCTGAAATAAAATTTATTATTTTTGATGATTCTGTGAGTTGTCTGGGCTCAGCTGGAAGGTTTTACTGCTTCATGTTGTGTCGGCTGTTGTTACCTACACAGCTGAACTCCACTGGGAACTGGGCTAGGGCTGGAACAGCCCGGATGGCCTCATGCACATGTCTGTCAATTGTACTTATAGTCACCTGGGCTGTCACTGGCTTCTTACCCTCCAGATCCTCTCTGTCTCACCATGTGGTCTTTCCAGCAGGTTACTCCAGATTTCTTTACATAGTAGCCAGCTCCCAAGAGGGCAAAATGGAATCTGCAAGGCCTCTTAAGACTTAAGCTTGGAAACCACACAGCCCCACTTCTACTCCGTTCAGTTGGTCAAAGCAAGTCACAAGGCCAGCTCAGAGTAGACGCCGTCTCTGGACCGGAGGAGTGTCAAAGTCACATTGCCAAAAGACAGGCAGGATGGAAGAGGTTTTTGGGCCATCTCTGGAGACAATCTACTGAGCCTGGAAGTAAGTCTAAACATGTTTGCCCCTAATCCTAACACTTTATTCTGATTTCCCCCTTCCTCCCTCTCCAGGTTGGGTTGGTTCCTCCCAGGACCTGGTGGAGGCTGGGGGAATCACTCCATTCTGTAGCCCCCCCACCTCCCCAGTCAGAGGCCTTCCTAGCTAAGCTGGTGTTTCTCCTGCTTCTCCCACCCACCCATGCACACCTCTGAGAGAGGCTACTTGTCTGCTTCCTGGCCTGTGCCTTGGAATGGGTGACATTCGTATCTGCACCCTGGGACCAGTACAGGGCTCTTCATCAAGAGGGACAGACGCCCTGGAATTCCAGAATGATAGTTCCAAGGCCCCTCTTCTGCCCTCGCTCTATCCAGCCCCTTCATGGCCAATAACTAATGACGCCAAGCTGGGCAGGTGGGGGCCTGGGAATGTGCGCCCCCTGCTGACCACCAAGGGGACCAGCAAGAATTCGGGTTCAGAGTCCCAGGGAGTCTCTGGCCTGTGACCCCCACCCAGGCCAAGGGGAGCCTGGTCTCGACATGGACTTCAAGGACCCCCTCCTAGGTGGTGCGGAGGAGCTGTCCGTCTGGGCCCTCCACTGCGCTCCCGCTGGGAGAAGGCTTCTGCTGGTGGCCGGTGCTATCCATGCCTCACCTCCTGCCTGTCTGCGGGATGGACTGGCTTCGGAGGGAAGACGACATCGTCAGGATCCTGGGTCCAGGCTCCTAAAGGAAAGACGGGCGGCTAGCTTTTGAAGGGGGAGGCGGCTAGCTTTTCATTTTCTCCTTTGGCGGGGAGAAAATTGTCAGGCCTCTCCTGTCTCTGCGCCCTTCAGAGCCTGCGAAGAACATCATTTTCGCAATCCCAAATCCGCTGCAGCCCACAAACCCAGAGAGCCAGAGAGGTGCCTCACTCACTACCCAACCGGCTTCGGGCATGGGTCGGTCGAGAAAGGAGAGCCCAGCTATCCCTCATACCGTACAGTAGCAGCCTCGGCGGCAGCGATACACCGGCGACCAAGAGGGCGAGTGTGACACCCCCCGCCCCCCGCCGGCGGGCGGGGAGCCCAGCTCATACGCACAGCCTCCCCGCCGCTGCCCGTCCCCTTCCCTCGCCGGGACTCGCCTCCCTCCTGCAGCCCAGCCCAGCCAGCTTCGCGTCTACGCCGCTGCCTGCTCTGGCCGGGCCGGGTCAGAGCCCGAGCATGGAACCTGGGGAACCCCGGGAGCCCCAGGAGCCCCGCGAGCCCGGGCCAGGAGCAGAGACCGCTGCGGCCCCGCTCTGGGAGGAAGCCAAGACTTTCTACGACAACCTCGCACCCAAGAAGAAACCCAAATCGGTAAAAGCAAGGCACGGGTTTGCGGGGGGTGGGGAAGGGTTACTACGAGAGAGGGGTCACAAGTCTCTTGGGAAGAGACCCGTGGCGCCCCTCTGGGAGGGGACGCAGCTCCTCAGCCCCAGAAAGCGCCCTGCAGCTGGCGCGGGCTCGGGTTTATTTTGGGAGCTCTGCTCTGGTGTATTTTTTCCTGGGACTCGGGTTCCACGCCAGGATCCCCCTCCCCCATGCTGTCATCAGGGCCCAGGTCGAGGCCCGCAGCCCCAGCCCCTCCCCACGCGGGCACCCGGGGAGCGCGGATTGCACTTGTTGGCCAAGCCGGTCGTCAGCGCCTGCAGAAGCGCCCCGGACGCGGGTAACCAGACTCGGGAACCCTGTTCCTGGCTGTGCGCTCCAGTCTCCGCCATCTGGGCATCGGGCTCCGGACCTTAGGCTCTGCGTTTAAGGTCTGGCTCTGGGCCCTGGGCCCTGGGCCCTGGGCTAGGGGGCACTTCGCTCCCGGGGTCCTAAGGAAAGGGAGCTGCTCTCACCAGGCACTGGGATCCTCACTCTGCGCTGGGGGGATCTCGGGGAGATCGGTGCCCTTGGCTGCAGGCTTCCAGCGCTGGACTCTGCCCTCCAGCTCCGGTTCTGCTCCCCTCGCAGTGGGCGTTAATATCTCCAGGACCCCGTGGTGGTGTCAGCCGTCTGGGACCTCACAAGAGGAGCCCTCTCCTATCCCCCACCAAACAAGTTGATGATGCCCTGGTCTGCCCCTGGGCCTTGCTCTCCCCAGCTTCCCAGATCTCAGCGCTTGAGGAGGGGACTGAGGATAGAGGTTGGCCCAGAGCCGTCCTCTGAAGAGCTCCAGCTTGATCTTAAAGCAACCTGCTGCTTCCCTCCAAGGACCCCTCCCCAAGAGGTCCACCCTATCAGCAAACCTTCACTTAGGACCTCCAGGCTCCACTCAACAGTGGGGATTGAGGAATTAACTAAGCTGAGTCCCTGCCTCAGGAGCTCACCACACACTGATGGGGGCTCTGGAGATGAGAGTCTTGGGGAGTTGTCGGGGGAGTGGGATAGTACCGTCACACTGGGGAAAGCTTCCTAGAAGTGGTATGTATGCTGATCTTAAAGCCTGAGTATGTGGAGTTTTTCGAGAGAAGAAAACAGGACAGGCAAAAGTCATGCAGACGTCTCTGAAGCTCAGGACTGTGTTCCTGAGTAAGTACTGAGTGGAGAATGCAGGATTGCTGGGAGAAGCGCAGGAGGGATGTGACAGAGCCCAGAGGGCCTTGGGGATCTTGTTAAGAAGTCTGGACCTTATTCAATGGGGTCAGGGATTTCCAAAGTAGCTGCCCCAAGTCCCTTATTTCATGGAGTCCGCACACATGTAAATCCAGTGTATTTTCTTTCTTCTTCAAACTAAGTTTCATGCCATTTAAAATGTGCAATAAAATCCAATTCACGCTAATGTATTAGGTGGATATTTTAGCAGCTTCAAGGCCACTAGTTTGTGTTGCAGATTTTTTTTTAAAGCAAACCTCAGAATAAGGCTTTCCCTGTGATCTGTTTCATAGACGAGCATCTTGAGATTGTGAAGCCTGAAGTTTAAAACGAAACAAAACAAAAAAACCTTTTAGCATTTGCAACTACTTATTGGTCTGAATCAGGACCTTCTCAATACTTCGCAAATACAAACACAGCAACAACTTGGCTGGACGCTGAAGCTTAACTCTGCTCAGGCATCCTAACCTCTAGTTTCAAATTTGATGTCATGCAAACAACTGTGTTGTTTTCGTCGTTTGACTTTATAGTAAATAAATAAACATAATGCATTTGAATCTGTAAAATAAATATACACCAATTATATATGGTGTATCTGGTACCCTATGGTATGAGATATATGGTAATTATATATGGCAATATCTGGCTTACATATTGAATTCAAAGTTCATTTGAATTCATTTAAATAAAAGGTCAACCTACATTTTAAAAACCTATGAATACCATTATGGAGCTATTCCAGGATTTTTCATCAGGGGATTGACTGGGTCCCATTTTTATTTTAGAAAGATCACTCTGGGATGGATTGGAAAGGGTGAGTCTGGCAGCAAGCCCACCGGTAAGAAGGCTGGTGCCTGTCTGAAAAGGAAGTTGGATGAGTGTCAACGTTGTGGCCTGAGTTACGGAGAGGAAGGGACAGAGATTGGGGACTGGGGTAGTGAATGCATCAGGGCTCAAAATCCACTTCCTCCCCAAGCACCAAGGAACAAGGGAGCTCAGGCTCAGTGGTCAGTCATGACCCCTGGGTCAGCCCCTGACTCTCACGATTCTCTGGGAGGCAAGAAGTCCGGAGGCTTCGCAGCTCCTCTTCCCTCCTGCAGAAGCCCCTCTTCCTACAGGCTATTTTGGGGACTTCAGGCCTCATGGGCTCCATTGTGGCCTGGGCTGGACTTATTCTCATTCCCAGGGGCCTGAGTAAAATACTGAATGCCCGACGGCCTGTTGGAAGCCCTCACCTCTTGGGGTCAGAACACTTCTTTAACCCAGAGCTCTCCTGTCCCTCTCTCCTTCAGCAGCCCTTCCCTCTCTAAGTCCTACTAGAAATAACAGCTTTTTGCCTATGTTTCTATCTTGAGCAGAATTACTTTGGCCTAAATGGGAGCTCCTCAGGCAGGCCAGGTCGGGGTGGGCTGCCCTGTTATTCTTTCATTCCCATCCCACAGCTGGAGCCCTCAGCCTGACCCTGGAAGGCAGAGAGAGTTGCCAGGACCCTGGTTTCCTGGAGCCCAGAGCTCCCAGACTGAGCCTCGGAGTCGCTCTGACCCAATTCACAGTCTGAGATCAGGGCTTCTTTCTGCTCTCTGGAGGAACTGTTCCTCGATGCCCCTGCCAACACATGGCCACCTCTGCGGCCGGGCCCGGGAGGGTCTCTACATGCACAGCTTCTCCCCAGCTCTGGCCAGCCCTTTTCAACTGCTCCTTCAGCTCCACCTGGAGCCTGGACAGGTCATTCATCAATCCCAGCTGGGATCCATATTTCTTACACAGTCACAGCCTCTGGGCCCTTAAACTCCACCTCGTTTGCACTGTGTCACAGCAGTCTAAGTGGGGACACAGAGTCCTGCCCTTTCGACCTCCATTCTGATGGGAAACAGAGACCTGTCCTTAGAAACCTCAATTTGAGGGCATGCCTTGATCATTTCTCCCAAATCTGGAAAGTGAAGGCTTTCCAGATGGGGGAGATGTTTCCAGGGAAGGCGGAAGTAGCAAGGGATGGAGTCTTCTGGGAGCTGTTGAGGAGGATAATAGCAAGGGGACTGCAGTGTGGAGAGAGGCCAGGCTAGACGCCAGAGACTTGAGACCTCATCTTGCTCTGCCGTGACCTAGAGTAATACTCTGCCCCTCTCTGGGCCTGTTTCCCTATCTGGAAAAGTGAGAAGCAGAGGACTCGTGGGACCAAGGCCACCAAGATGTTTTTCTTGCAGCAGCAGGGGTGGGATGGGATGGGGTCTGTCTGGGTAGCTCAGGCAAAGGGGGCCCAGGACTTGACAGCCTGGCAGGGACTGTGGGACAAAAAAGAGTGAGGCCTTGGCTGGCTGCCCGGCCTGGAGGAGCAGGCTTGGGAACCTGTCTGGAGGGGCTGGGAGGGAAGCTGGCTCTCTGTCCTTGAAAGGGCGATGGCCTTTTCCTGGGGCGGTAAGCCCAGGGGGTGGGGCAAGCTTAGCTCCTGTTCTGAAAACCTCCAGGCTTCCAGGGTTTATGAGTGGGTCTCCCCGTTCCACCACCAACCCCACCCTTAGGACGCACAGACACACGGTGGTGGTCAGCAACTGAGAAAGGTGTTTGGGTTGAACCTCCAAGAAAAAGCACCTGTCCTGCCACTGCCTTATACCGACCTTGCTGGCCACATACACCATCTTGGTTGGCGTTAAAAGTCAAATGCAAACTGAGGTCTAACACAGGATCTTAGGGAACTCCTTTGCCTTCCACCCCCATTTTGAGGTTCTAAAGCTGCATTACCCGCTAGCCATATATAGCTATTTAAGTTCATTTACATTAAATAAAATCTAAAATTCAGTTCCTCAGTCTCATTAGTCACATTTCAGATTGTTCCAGAGCCACATGGACAGCACAGATTATGGAATATTTCCGTTATCATAGAACTTTCCGTCGGACAGCGCTCTTCTAAAAGATGGTGTCAGCCTCTGTCTTGGGGGTGGATCATGAGCTCCATGGGGACAAAGATGATGCCTGTATTGTTTCCTGCCATGTCCATCACATAGCGTCTCTCAGATGTAACCACTCAATGTTGTCAACTGATTGGAACCCATGACTCACCCCAGAAAGAAGCAGTGGGGTTGAGTACATGACCCACAGGCAATCAGGAGAGGCCAGAATATGAGGTGCATTTATGAGCCTTGACCTCAATTTCAGTCCCTCATTTTTAATTTGTCAAGTGAGAATCATGACCCCAGGACTCCTCAGGACACAGAGATGGTGGGATTCTCTGCATGTCTGTAAGTCCCTTGGGCACTCATGTACTGATCCTCCCCAGGGACTATAAAGGGGCCAGCTGCTGTCTGGGGTGCCATGCTCCACTCCCCCATTCTACTGGAAGTGAGTGTTAGAGTCCGTTTGGGATACTATAAAAAAGTACCATGGACTGAGTGACTTATCAACAACAGATATTTATTTCCCATATAAGTTTCTGGAAGCTGGAAGTTCAAGATCAAGGTGCTGGCAGATTTGATGTCTGATGAGGATCAGGTTTCTTGTCCATAGATGGCCATTTCTAGCTGTGTCCTCACATAATAAAAGGGGCAAGGGAGCTCTCTGGGGGCCCTTTTATCATGAAGGCTTCACCCTCATAAACTAATCACCTCCAAATGCCTCTGCTTCTTAATACTATCACCTTAGGGGTTTGGTTTCAGCATATGAGTTTGGGGGTGATGCATATATTTAAACCATAGCAGTAGGGAAGAAGTACTGGGGCCCTCTGGGACCCCTAGAGAAGGCCCTCTGTAAGTTCACATCTGCTTATTCTTCTGGGCTCATACCCACCCCCACATGCCTGTCCTCTGCCCACCTTTGTGAATGCCTTGTGTGTGTGCAAACCTCATCATGCCTTCCTTAACCCTGCTCTTCCTTTTTTAAATTTTTTTTGAGATGGGGTTTTACCATGTTGGTCAGGCTGGTCTCAAACTCCTGACCTTGTGATCTGCCCACCTCGGCCTCCTGAAGTGCTGGGATTACAGGTGTGAGCCAGCACGCCCAGCCCCCCTGAACTCCCTTTAAGGCTTTGCTCACAAGGTCTCCTCTCTATGACAACTTCCTCTGAACCCCTGTCATCAATACTTTGCTTTTGCCTCTGTTCTCTAGCTCATGTCCATTTCCTGTGGTTATAAGAGAATGCCACAGACTGGTTAATTGATAAAGAACAGGGTTTTTGCATCATAGTTCTGCAGCTGGGAAGTCCAAGAGCATGGCACCAGGTTCTGGCAAAAATCTTCCCATGGCAGAGAGCATCACATGGTGAGGAAGCACATGTGAGAGAAACAGAGAGAGAATGGAGGTCAAACTTACCCTTTCATCAGGAGCCCACTCCCTCAGTAACTGACCCGTTCCCATGATCATGGCATTAATCCATTCATGAGACGAGAGCCCTTGTGATCTAATCACCTCTTCTTAACGGTCCCACCTCTCAACACTGCTGCCTTATGTCTTAAATTTCCAACACATGAACTGTGGGGGACATATTCAAACCACAGCAACTCATTTCCTTCCCTTTTGCATCTGAGTTCCCTGTTTACTTATCTTTCTTCCCTACCAGCCTGTGAGTTTTGAGGACAGGAACCAGGTGCTTGCCAGGACCACTGGGCAGAGCTCAGGCGCCTGGCATGAGAATCAGTGAATATTGGACAAATTTGCTTCAACCAAAACAAATATTCTCTGAGCACCTTCTATATATCAAGATATCTGAACAGACTAGTGCACTGCAGTGGAGTTTCTATTACATGTTAAATTTGTCATTGCACATACTGTTTCTTGTTTAAATATATGAAAGGTTCAGAGGCATTAAAAGTTTACTGAGCACCTCTCTGTGTTAGGCAGAGTACTATACACTAGAGATACAATCTAAACAAGACTCATGGTTCCTGTACACTCAGAACTTAATAACTTAAGTGATTAAATAAGCAATTATAATTTAATGTTAATTCCTTTTTTTTTTTTTTTAAGACGGAGTTTCGCTCTTGTTACCCAGGCTGGAGTGCAATGGCGTGATCTCGGCTCACTGCAACCTCCACCTCCCGGGTTCAGGCAATTCTCCTGCCTCAACCTCCTGAGTAACTGAGATTACAGACACACGCCACCATGCCCAGCTAATTTTTTTGTACTTTTAAGTAGAGACGGGGTTTCACCATTTTGACCAGGATGGTCTCGATCTCTTGACCTCGTGATCCACCCACCTCAGCCTCCCAAAGTGCTGGGATTACAGGCTTGAGCCACCGTGCCCGGCCAATTTTTTTGTTTTGTTTTGTTTTGTTTTGTTTTTTGAGATTGAGTCTCACTCTGTCGCCCAAACTGGAGTGCAGTGGCACAATCTAGGGTCACTGCAACCTCCACCTCCCAGGTTCAAGCAATTTTTCTGCCTCAGCCCCCCTAGTAGTTGGGACTACAGGTGTGTGCCACCACACCTGGCGAATTTTTTGTTTTTTTTTAGTAGAGATGGGATTTCACCATGTTGACCAGGCTGGTCTTGAATCCCTGACCTCAGATGATCTGCCTGCCTTGGCCTCCCAAAGTGCAGGGATTACAGGCGTGAGCCACCATGCCCAGACAATTTAATGTTAAATTTTACTAAAAAGGAAATCCTTAGGAAAGGTATCAAACTAAGACTAAGTAAGACTGAGGGAAGCCTTCCTAGAGATGACATCTAGTTTGAGACCTGAAGGTTGAGTACAAGTTAGCTGGAATGAGAGTTAGGGAAAGAGGACACTGGGCAAGAGAACAGCATGTGCAAAGGCTCAGAGAAAGAGGGGAAAGTACGCCCTGTGTGAGAAAGGTCAGATGGGGCAAAACTGGGGGATGGGAAGAGTGGAATGGTAAGAGAAGTAGGGGTCTGTTGTGAAGGGCTCTCTGTTCCACACTAGAGGCTGCCAGCCATATTCTGAGAATAGCATGCACCACTAAAGAGATGGGCTGTGATCAGATCTGAACTTTAGAAAAATCCCCTGACGGCAGCATGAATGGCAGCTTAGAGAGAGTGACAGATGACGACAGCCTGAACGAAAGAAGTGGATGGATTCTAGTTGAGTTGACTCATTTCGGTGATTGATTGATGGGCAAGGGAGTTGAGGCTGACTTCCCGGCTTCTGCATGGGTAATGAGTGGATAGTGGTTCCAAGCCTTGCTATGAGTTACAGGGAGAAGGTGATGGGAGTTCAGCCTTGGGAATGTTAACTTTGATGGCTGTTAGTCAACTGGGACAGTTAGATAGATAGATGAGTCTGGAGCTCAGGAAACAGATCTGGGCTGGAGACACATTTTTTATACATAATTGTCATATTTATGGACGTCATTTCTTCCTAAGGGCATGTAGCTCTTATTTTATAATGGAAACCATCTGAGATCATCTCCAGCATCCATCATACTTTGGCCACATACATTGGCTTCATTTTTTTGTGTGTGTCCAGATGCCCAACTAGATTGCAAACTCCCAAAGGCATGGCCCTTCCTCCATCAGACTCCTTGCTTCCAGCAAGGGAGCCAGCACCTCTCTCAACCCCCATCTGGGTCCGGCATAGATGGGGTCCTGACCTAAGTCCACCTCTGCCCAAGGCTGGGCCTCTTTAGGGTTATAGACTGCATCTGGGTCTTCTCCATGTCCCCACTCCCCAGGAAGACTCACACATGCGCACCTGCCTCAGGGGAGGTCTGAGTCACAACCTCTTCTCCCATACCTCTGCAGCCCAAACCTCAGAATGCAGTCACCATCGCTGTGTCCTCCAGAGCTTTATTTCGCATGGACGAGGAGCAGCGGATCTACACGGAGCAGGGCGTGGAGGAATATGTGCGCTACCAGCTGGAACATGAGAACGAGCCCTTCAGCCCCGGGCCGGCCTTCCCTTTTGTGAAGGTGAGGGGGCAGTTCCACCACTAGCTCCTACAGTGCTTTTGTGGGGATTAAAGAAAGGCACTCCTATGGGTATTTGAGTCAGGAAAAGGGCCCCTCCGGGCAGATGTAACCACATAGGTGCACAGCTTGGCTAGGTGACAGAGCCTTTGTGGAAGAAGAGGCCGCCCCACTCTCTGGACAAATGCAGCACCATGCCTGGTAACCAGCTTGCTGAGATTTCAGCTCAGGCTTTCTCCTTTAGCGAGGTGCCTCTGAGCGGTAAACAACTTGCAATAAGAGAAGGTGCACGGATCTCATCCCAAGCCTGGCTCCTTCCCTCCCCCCACTGGATCCTTGGCCACCAGCTTCAGATATCAATCCTTGGAGGTCTAAGCTGGAGGGTGCCCTCTCCCTTCCAGGCTCTGGAGGCCGTGAACAGGCGGCTGCGGGAGCTGTACCCCGATAGTGAGGATGTCTTCGACATCGTCCTCATGACCAACAACCACGCTCAAGTTGGTGTCCGCCTCATCAACAGTATCAACCACTATGGTGAGCATGAGCATGAGGATGGGGGTTTCCCCTGGGACACCCCTACCACACACCCACCAGGGATGGGGCCACACCTCTGCAGG
The DNA here is from genome assembly GCF_048565385.1 of Saimiri boliviensis. Classification (NCBI taxonomy): domain Eukaryota; kingdom Metazoa; phylum Chordata; class Mammalia; order Primates; family Cebidae; genus Saimiri; species Saimiri boliviensis. The sequence continues at coordinate 38,424,783 of NC_133459.1, read as the reverse complement.
ATGGAGTTGTACTGGCCAGAACCCCAAGCCCAGTGTGTTCTTGTAAATTGGCTCTTTAAACAAACAAGCAAAACCCTGATTCGTAGTGTTGCTAGTTTTCGGGGTGTAAATATTTCCACCAGGACTGGTTTCAAGCTATCAGTGGTTGAACAACACAAATGGCTCACAAAATTTCTGAATGTTTAACTGTGGGCTCTTGCAAACTGGTACAAGCCAGTTCCAGCATATCCTACTCCCAGTGTGATTAGCTGGGGCACTTACTGCCTCCCTGCCTCAGTTTCTCAAGCTGTGATGGGGCTAACAGGCCTCACAAGGCTGCTGGGAGAATCCAGTGCAGCTGTCAGAGTGAAAGGGCTTTGTGTCTTAGTCTGAACCCAAGGTTAAAAATAATAGACCCTCCGGCCGCGGGCGATGGCTCACACCTGTAATCCCAGCACTTTGGGAGGCTGAGGTGGGAGGATCACAAGGTCAAGACATCGAGACCATCTTAGCCAACATGATGAAACCCCGTCTCTACTAAAAATACAAAAATTAGCTGGGCATGATGGTGTGTGCCTGTAATCCCAGCTACTCAGGAGGCTGAGGCAGGCAGAGGTTGCAGTGAGTTGAGATCGTGCCACTGCACTACAGCCTGGAGACAGAGCAAGAATCTGTCTCAAATAGTAATAATTATAATCCATCCAGAGCTAGCTTGAGCCCAGGAGAATAATTTCTTACTAGGTTACAGGTGTGTCTTTCAGAGGGCAGGACATAAAATTGGGCCGACAAAGGCCTGAATCCAAGTACTAGAAATCTCTCCCGGGTTCTTCTCTCTTCAGGCCACATGAACCTTTATTTGCGCTTCTCTAGCAAGTTTGCTTCCCCCTCCCCACAACACCGAAATTGGATTTATCTGCTTTTCTTGAATAAAAACCAAATTCAAGAAAAGCGGGCCAGGTACGGTGGCTCACTCCTATAATCCCAGCACTTTGGGAAGCCGAGGTAGGTGGAACACTTGAGGTGAGGAGTTCGAGATCAGCCTGGCCAATGTGGTAAAACCCTGTCTCTACTAAAAATACAAAAATTAGCTGGGCATGGTGGTACATGCCTGTAATCCCAGCTACTCAGGAGGCTGAGGCACGAGAATCACTTGAACCTGGGAGGCGGAAGTTGCAGTGAGCCGAGATCACCCCACTGCACTCTGGCCTGATGACACAGAGAGACTCCATCTCAAACAAAACAAAACAAAGCAAAGCAAAACAACAACAACAAAAAAGAAAAGAAAAGGAGAGAAATCCACACTTTGAGGGGGGGGGAGAGAGAGAGAGAGAGAGAGAGAGAGAGAGAGAGAGAGAGAGAGAAATAATAAACCTATATCTGTAGGTTTACAAGGCCTGAGTTTTAGCAACCAAGAGAGTCTAGTTGGCATTTTAAAATCCTAATTTCAAATTGCTGGGAGCAGGGATGATATTAAAAATATTTAACCGGCCGGGCGCGGTGGCTCAAGCCTGTAATCCCAGCACTTTGGGAGGCCGAGGCAGGTGGATCACGAGGTCAAGAGATCAAGACCATCCTGGTCAACATGGGGAAACCCCGTCTCTACTAAAAATACAAAAAATTACCTGGGCATGGTGGCACGTGCCTGTAATCCCAGCTACTCAGGAGGCTGAGGCAGGAGAATTGCTTGAACCCAGGAGGCGGAGGTTGCGGTGAGCCGAGATCGCGCCATTGCACTCCAGCCTGGGTAACAAGAGTGAAACTCCGTCTAATATATATATATATATATATATATATATATATATATATATATATTTAACCACCTGTGTGACATATGCACTGCATAATCAGGACAGACTCCCCCTATAGTGCTGAAGCAGGGCCCTGAAGGACCCCTGCCATACCAGGCATTATCACCTTCTGTTGTGGACTCTGGGGAGGACAGAGGTCCTGATTAAGGGGGTGGGAGAGTGACAGGTAACTTAATGGGCTCAGAGCAGCAGCGGTTTATCAACCAACAAATACTTTACAATCTTTGCAGTCATGGGGACCAGTGGACTGGCAGCCTAGGTAATCAGATTGGCCCAGTTTGGGTCAGGTGTCTGCTCTTATCCAATCAGCTATGGTCAGGAGGTGGGTGTCACACAGCCATGTAGCACTGTGATTCCTGGACAAGAGGATGTCCCTGTGAGCTGGACGATTGCTCTAGAGAGGTGATCGTCTGCATTTCATGGATGAAGGATGTAGGGGCTCAGAGGGGAACACCAGCCTAAAATCACACAGAGACACGCTGTGCTGCCGTACCATACCCAGAACTAAGATGGCACCCACTGGGCACAAAGAGATTGCCCTGAAGTCCAGGGTTGACCCTGGCCTCACCTGAGTCCTCTACCTCCTTTCCAGACCTGTTCATCGAGAGGTTCTGCATGACGGGTGGAAACAGCCCCATCTGCTACCTCAAGGCCTATCACACCAATCTCTACTTGTCAGCCGACGCGGAAAAAGTGCGAGAAGCCATCGATGAGGGTAAGTCTAAGAGAGGAGGCAGAATATGGGGAGTGCAGCAAAGGGGTCCCCGAGGTGGGAGGCCTGGTCCTAAAGTTCCTAGCAGGTGCTGGGAGTTGCCATGGTAACCAGAAGGCAAAACTGCACAATACTTTCCTTAATTCTTATTATCTGTCCTATAAATTCTGCAAACAAGACCCTACCTGTTCCATCTTCCCACCTCTGGCCCTACTGTGTCAAGGATGCTTTTACTTCTCAGCTTCACCCAGCCTTCTGTTTCCATGGAAACCCTCTCCACAGTCCAGAAAGCTACTTTCTTCTCTGATTCCTCCAAGTCAGAAGGAGTTCTGATTCCTGTAGGACCATAGGCAGCCTCTGCCCTGCCCTGGGCCAGTGGGGAGGAGGATTTGTATCTAGCCCAGCCTGAGTGGTGGGGTCTGGGAAATGGCCAGCATCTCCAGCAGCTAGGCTAGCCAGTGCTTAGTGGAGTTTAGGAGACCCAGATGGAAGTACTGACAAAGACAATGCTCCTTTATGTGTGTCTTTTGAGGGGCAGTTTTGGGTGGTATCTGTAGTTTCAGTCCTCCCAACAAGGTGCATATACTATTGCGTGTGGAAGAAAACAGGTGTATGGGGGAGCAAGGACTGAGAGGGCTTCTTAGGCTGAACACTAGTGACAAGTTTTTGTTTTTGTTTTTAATCAACCAGCAGTATATTCACTTTTCTCTTCCTCTTTCATGTTGTCTCCTGCCTGGAAGCCTGGCCTCTCTTCCCTGATAACTCACTCCCCTGAGCCACTTGGGAGCTCCTAGAGGCATTCTTTCACCAGGAACCAGAAGCTATTTCCCTGGACAGATGTCACACCCTCTGGTTGGGGCCTTGGCACTGGCATGTCGGTGTGCCTCTGTGTGTTTGTAACTTGACCTCAGGCTAGGGAGCAGGAGAGTGGTCCACGGGGAAGCCCTGCTGAGGGTAGGGGTGGTTCTGGGTCATCTTGGTTCCAGTGCTGGCAGAGCTGAGAAGGTGCCTGGCTTGATGCCTGGCACTGGGCCCGCTTGCAGCATCCTCAGGCTAGTGAAGTTGTGAGAGGGTAGCACTGCTCACTGCTCCCAAACGCCTAAGCCCAGCCTCTGTGATCCTCAGTTCTCAAAGAGTTGGGCTGAAGTGGTCTTTGCAGAGATGGGGACTAGGGAATGGGCTCAGCCAGCTGCCCAGATCTCCAGCCTCCCAGCACTGGCTCTCTGCCATCTAGTGCAGCTCTAGCCTGGAGCCGGAACCCCTGAGAGACATCCCTGGACCCCTGGAGGAGCCCAGGATTGCAGACAGTCTGTGTACACAACTAGCCATCACCTGTGCTGTCTCCCAGGGCCACCTAGGTTGTTTTTCGGAACCCTAAACAGCCACGAGTAGGTCATACCTGGGTGCCATTGTGACTGTAGATTGAGGGTGCCCATACTCGCCTCACCCGATTGCAGCCTGTGGTCTCAGCCCCAGAGCTATGAAGCTGTTCATTTTACAGTGGTCCAGAGAAGGTGAGTGCCTTGCTAGGACCAACGGTGAGGGGGTGACAGAGGCCAAGCCAGAGTTGGGGCTCCTTCCCAGCCCCACTGTAGGTATCCATCAGGGCTGTGAGGCGCCTCTGGCAGGAAGACAGTGGCCTGTGGCACTGCTGTTTGTCTGGTCCACAGCAGCATGATCTTACTAGGTGTTAAAGTGTTGAAATTCCTTCATACGTGTTGGTAAATTGTTCCTGCCCTGAGTCCTGAGTGCCCTTCTGCCCCCTGGGACTCCTCCCAGACTTCTCCACAAAGCAATAACCAAAAGGGTAACCTGGCAAGGCAAGGGTCCTCAAGACCTGCTTTGGAACCGCTGCTGCTGCCCTCTTCCTGGCCAGGATCCATGCACTACTGGTTTTTAAATGTTTTAAATATTAGTTTTCATCAGCCTCGCCCTGAGTCCTTTGTGAGGCAGGTGGGGCAAGGATAGCCTAAGATAGCCCTCTCTGGCCCTACTGCCCAGCCTGAAGGCAGACAATGCTTGCCTCTCTGCCCAGGGATCGCAGCTGCCACCATCTTCAGCCCCAGCAGGGATGTGGCTGTGTCCCAGAGTCAACTGCGCGTGGCCTTCGACGGGGACGCTGTGCTCTTCTCGGATGAGTCGGAGCGCATCGTCAAGGCCCACGGTCTGGACCGATTCTTCGAGCATGAGAAGGCCCACGAGAACAAACCTCTGGCTCAGGTGCTCCACGTAGACCCAGAACCCTGGAGTGGAACAAGGCAGCTCCCCAGACCTGCCCTTGGCCTATACTCCCAGCCCAGAACCAAACGAACCCCAGGCTCAGCCCAGATTCCAGCCAATCCCCTTGCCCTCTCACTTGACCACTGCCCCCCAATCAATAAGCTTCCATCTACTTTGATGAGCTTCCATCCCCTCACTGAATCCCATCCCCCCTTTGAAGCCTCTGTTCTCCCTCTGAGCCTCTCTCTAAGCCCATGCCCACTCTCTGAAGCTCAAATCTCCATTTCTGAGGTCTCTTTCCCTCCCTGAAGTCCCCATTCTCTAAGTCCCCACCCCTTCTCTGAAGTCCCTGTCTGCTCTAAAGGCCTCGTCCTGTCTCTCTGAAGCTGCCATTCTCTCTCTGAAACCCTCACCTCTTCCAAAGATTCCCCCACCCCCCTGAGAGAGCGCCCACCCTCTTAGGAAGCCTCTGTTTCCCTCACTGGAAACAGGAGGAAAGGAATTGCTAAACTGGGCGCCTCACTGGGCAGGGAGATCCAGCTGAGTGTGGCGTGTGGGGCTCTGGGACACCTCCTGCCATCCATCCCTTGGCTGGGGCACGGGGACCCTCACTCACCCTCAAACTGCACAGCGTCTCTAACAACAGTCTGTGCCCTAGAGTTTGATAAGAATTCCCTGGAGTTGAGGCTTTTGGGAGTCTCCAGCTCTGCTGGGAGCTGCTATTTGAGCTTTTAACAAAAATCTGGGTGCTCAGTAATCTCAGGGTCCCTCTTTCCAAGAGCTCAGCAGGCTTCAGCTGTGGCTCCTAAATATTCAGTTCACTTCTGTTCTTCTGAGTTGGCTCTGGAATCCTTGGGAATCCACGGCAGAAGAGTTTTCCTAATAAGTGATAGGCAGAGGCCCAGGAGACCACTCCTTATTCCAGGTCACCTACCAAGTAAGAGGTCTCCAAGACCAGGAGCCCACTTTTGTTTATTTCTAGCTGCTTTGGAAATAAGCATTTCTCTTCATCATCATCTGTTTTTTGTTTTATTTTATTTTATTTTATTTTATTCTCACATCGTCAGGAAGCTTCATTGTTCTGGGTACTGTAGAGAATAAATTCCTTCCCTGACCCTAGAGAGCTCAAGCATGACACCCTGAGCCACCTGGGTGCCAGATGGACATGGCTGATGCTCAACAGTTACACATTGGTCCACCTTCATCAGCTGTTTACAGCTGGAGTCCATTCTGATTGGAGGGTGCCCATGCCATAGTTACTAAATTTTTCTTTTTTTTGAGACAGAGTCTTGCTCTGTTGCCCAGGCTGGACTGCAGTAGCGCAATCTCAGCTCATTGCAACCTCCACCTCCCAGGTTCAAGCAATTCTTCTACCTTAGCGTCTGGAGTAGCTGGGACTACAGGCACACACCACCACACCTGGCTAATTTTTGTATTTTTAGTAGAGATGGGGTTTCACCATATTGGCCAGGCTGGTCTGGAACTCCTGACTTCCTGATCCACCCACCTCGGCCTCCCAAAGTGCTGGGATTACAGGCATGAGCCACTGCGCCCAGCCCCACTTAATATTTTTAATATCCTCCCTGTTGACGGGCACCAAAGGCCAGACTTACAGAGCTTCAGGACAGACATCTGTATACTTTGATGGGCATATGGATGGATGATACATATTAACAGTTGCCCTGATAGTTATTCTGACCCAGCCCCAATATACAACAACACAGATCCCCTGACTAGAGCCCCACTGGTGCACACAGTAGCTTAAGCAGGCACAGCAGAACTAACTGAAAGATTTAAGGATCCCAAGCTTTTCTACACCAAGCAAGACACTAGCGCTTTAGGGAGAGCTGGGAGCAAATGTTTGGGAGGCGGCAGAGCTCACCATGTTCCACTTGCCTTCTCATAGGGCCCCTTAAAGGGCTTTCTGGAGGCACTGGGTAGGTTGCAGAAGAAGTTCTACTCCAAAGGCCTGCGGCTGGAGTGCCCAATTCGTACCTACTTGGTGACAGCACGCAGTGCAGCCAGTTCTGGGGCCCGGGCACTCAAGACCCTGCGCAGCTGGGGCCTGGAGACAGATGAAGCCTTGTTCCTCGCTGGAGCGCCCAAGGGTCCCCTCCTCGAGAAGATCCGCCCACACATCTTCTTTGATGACCAGATGTTCCACGTGGCTGGGGCTCAGGAGATGGGCACCGTGGCTGCCCATGTGCCTTATGGCGTGGCACAGACACCCCGGCGGACTGCACCTGCAAAGCAGGCCCCATCTGCACAGTAGCTGAACCCCAGCTCTACTGACCCACATTGCTGCAGGCTCCCTGTCATACTTCGACACCTCATCTGGTAGATCCCTCTAGTTTCTCACTGTTCTGCCCTTCTGACTGTCTGCCCTCATCCCTATGAGTGATGTACTTGTAGGAAATTATGCAGACAGGCCTGGCATTCTCAACATCCCTCCTCTGGGGCAAATTCTGTGCCCTGATCCTGAGTAGGACAGTAAGACTGTGCGGAGTAGCTGGATTTCAGGGGGAAGTTAACGGGTCAGAGAGAGGGAGGGTCAGAGAAGCCAGGATTTCTCAAAAGGGGCTTGGGATGAAAACTAGCTCAATGTAGTGTAATGAACACTGCTTTGAGAGAGAGTGGATCTGGCTTCTAAGCTCTGTCCTGCCATTAACTGCATGACTTTGAGTGAGTCCCTCCCCTTCATGGGCCCCAGTTTCCCCATCTTATAGGTGGTTTTCAAGCTCCCTTTTAGCCAAAGAAGGTTGGTTCTCTAAGATCACCCTCTTAGGCTAGGCACGGTGGCTCACGCCCGTAATCCCAGTACTTTGGGAGGCCAAGGAGGACACATCACCTGAGGTCGGGAGTTTGAGACCAGCCTGACCAACGTGGAGAAACCCCGTCTCTACTAAAAATACAAAATTAGCTAGGCGTGGTGGCGCATGCCTGCAGTCCCAGCTACTCAGGAGGCTGAGGCAGGAGAACTGCTTGAACCCAGGAGGCGGAGCCTGTGGTGAGCCAAGATCACGCCATTGCACTCCAGCCTAGGCAACTAGACCTAAATTCCATCTCGAAAAAAAAAAAAAAAAACAACAACAACAAAAAAACACCCTCTTAGACGGTATGGTACTTTTGTGCAGATTACAGAAGGATACTGTCTAGGTGAATGAAAAACAAAAAGACAGCCCTTCCTCTGGCCTGGCCTGACCCAGACCCATGCTGGGATACATAGCAGGATAGAGGCTGGATTTCAGCCCCCATGTGCCCTTCAGTTCAGAGACCTTTGTCAAATGGACAAAATGCACCATTGCCCCCAGCAACCCTATCTATAATTTTACACAGTTTGAAACCACTAGACAAGATGACCTATCTGCTCCTGTGATTCTCTAGCCTGAATGATCATCAGGGCTCAGCCGGGGAAGCAAGGTTCGTGAATTTAACCTGCATACAAACTCTCCTCCAGCCAGCAGGGGGCACTGCAGGCTCTTCCCGGGGAGGAGCTTTAGCAGCCACCTGCTCAGTGTTTCCTTTGCTCTTGCTTTGAGCCCAAGTTCAGTTGCTCCTGACTGCCAAGACCCTCACTTCCACCACCCTCACTCCCCCAGCTGTTGCATCCGGTTGAGCAGCTCTGCTGGTGGGATATGGGGCAGGGCATCAGTGTCCCCAGTTCTAGGGGAAGAAAGTGCAGTGGCTGAAGTAGGCGGTTGCCCAGGCTGAGCCCCAGGATGAGGTGCTGCCTGGGGTAAAGTGGGAAGTGTCAGGAAGTCTGGTGTGAGGCAAAAGGTACTGAGACAGTGACGCTCGGAGAAGAAGGAGCTGACATGTGCACTAACACAATTCTCCAGCTGTGGGATTGTGAGCAGAAGGCCAGTCAGAGCTTCCTTTGAGGTAATGAGCTCTCCATTACTGGATGCTGTGCAAGGACTTCCAGGATGAGGTGACCTCCCCATGAGATGCATCAGCGGATCCTCCACATTTGCAGGAGCCCCTGTGACCCCTTCTTCACCACTTCCAGAGGAGAAGTCTCACCACTTGATGAGTCAGCCTCCTCCTTTGCTGAGCGTCCCCGGCTCTCTCCGGAGGGAGGGTAGAAGCACCAATGGCTGGTCCCCAGGAAGACCGAAGGGGTGAGCAGATATTTGTGTGTGAACTGATTGCCAGGCTTCTGGGAGGAATTGTAGTCTTGGGCAAGCACTTTGTAAAGAAAACCGAAGGTATCTGCCGGGCGCGGTGGCTCAAGCCTGTAATCCCAGCACTTTGGGAGGCCGAGGCGGGTGGATCACGAGGTCGAGAGATCGAGACCATCCCGGTCAACATAGTGAAACCCCGTCTCTACTAAAAATACAAAAAATTAGCTGGGCATGGTGGCACGTGCCTGTAATCCCAGCTACTCAGGAGGCTGAGGCAGGAGAATTGCCTGAACCCAGGAGGCGGAGGCTGCGGTGAGCTGAGATCGCGCCATTGCACTCCAGCCTGGGTAACAAGAGCGAAACTCTGTCTCAAAAAAAAAAAAAAAAGAAAACCGAAGGTATCGTGAGAGGGGCAGGAGCCTGGAGGTGTGCTGGCAGGAAATGGGGGAGGAGAGCATTCTGGGGCTTGATCTTTGTCCTTCTGGGGACTCAGTTCAGGGTCTGAGTGAACACAGGTTCTGCGCAGTGCGGAGCAGGGTAAGAGATGCAGAAAGATATCCCAGGAAGGAGAAGAAAGTGAGAAGGCAGAGATGGTTCTCAAGGTGGGGCAATGAGTTGGGCCAGAAGAGAAGGGCTGGGCTGGCCTTTTGCTGTCATTGCCAGAGGTCTCCATGAGGCTGGTCCCAGGGAGGAAGGGCATGGCTGTGTGGAGTGACTGGGACAGACACCCACAGTGATTGCTTTATCAGGGGACACTGGCATTATTGCCCCTAGAAGGGCACATGATGATGTCTTCGCGCGAGGCCATTTCTGCTGCACAGCCAGGATCCTTCTGGCTATAACAGAGAAGGCCTTGGGGCAGAAGGCCTGGGTTATGTCTCTACTTCCTGAGCTCCAAGCCTGGACAGAGGTGCTATGAGAGCCAAGAACAACCTCAAGGCAACAAAAAGGAAGTGAAGGAGGGAGTTCAGCCCCTGAGTCACCTTCATTCTTGGCTGAACCGCAGAAAGGCCGTCTCCTTCTCACTCCCAGGGATCAGAATCACCCCCATGGAAGAGCCTCCAAGGCTCACAGAACTAGTGACTGCAAGAAGACTACAAGGCCAGGCACAGCCCAGGCTCACAGCATGGCAATAGGCTGCCTGACCAGGGCGGACCTGCACACTGGGGGCGGCACCAGATGTCACCTAATTAAGGTAAACTGCAGGGGTTCTGGGACCTGTGTGGTCTTGCCCCCAGGGCCTGGTGATGAACACCACTGATTATTCCGTGTCTCTCAGGAAGCAGGAAAATATGATGCTGGAAGCAGAAAGATAAGGTGCAGAAAAAGCCATGGATTTCACTGGAGCTATCATAAATAGACACAGACAGCCCTGGGCAACGGAGAGACACTAAGAGCCTAAATTCTATTACTGAAATCACAAATGAGCATCTTCTCAGGCCTGGAAAAAAGCTTTCAGTCGCTGGAATAAAAAGCCGGAAATCTGGGGGGCAGCCTTAGGCAGCAGTTACACGGGCCTTCTGATTGTCTTCGAGGTGAGGAGGTGCCCAGGAATGAGGAGCATTGAGTATTGTGTCACCAGGAAATTAAAAAGCCAGGGGAGCACCAAAATCCCAGGCCCAAGGAGGGAATGCAGCACTGAGGCGGAAGGGCCACGGCTTCTGAAACACTGGTCCCCTTTAGCTGAGAGCACCACTTCCCCAACAAGCTCTGCAGAACCCTGGTCTCAGGAGATGCCTGCCAGCAAAGTCCCAGAGCCAATGGGAGTGCTGCTTAGCAGAAACACAGAAGCCCTGTTACTAAGCACTGAGCTTGCTCAGCCAGTTGCAAAACATCCTCCTCTCTTATCTGAGAGCCCAATCAGAGTAGTGGGAATATATCAGAATATGCCAGAAAAAATAGAAACTAGCAAGAAGTTCAAAGCCAAGATGGAGTTGGCGTTATAATGGTACTCAATTGGTGTGCACCCGTACAGCCAAGCTGATGATTAACATCTTGAAATACCTCCGTACCAGTTGATAAATAATGCTGCACTGAGTCCCCTGAATGTCTCTTCGTGGCCTCAGCTGACCCCTCCACTGTGAACACTCCATTTTCCCACAGTGCGGCCTCTAGGAGGCTGCAGCAGCACTATGGCCAGTATCTGCTCTGTTTTGTGGTGTCCCGGTCACGCTGGTTTAGGGAGGTAAAGTAACTTGCCCAAAGTCGTAGAGCTAGTAAGTGGCAGTGCTGGGACTCAAACTCCTGTCCATCTGATGCTAGGTCTCAGATTTTCAACCACTTTGTCATACGGCTCATACATATGCATGGAGATAGCCAGAGAAGCTCCATTCTGCGGTCTTCACTACAGGAGTTCACTCACCTGACAGTTAACATGTTGATTTCCTGCATGGTGAAATGCTGGAATTCATTTCAGTGGGTGCTTTGATTATAGTTTCCTAAACAGCTAAAAATAATTTAAATTACAGCCAAACATTTGCAACCCTCTGGAAGCACTTCCAAACAATCCCAAGTTCGGAGGAAACCAGTGTGAAGACCCCTGTTTTGGGCTAACGTGGATTTGGCCAAACTCCAGGCCCGTGGGCCACATCTGACCCATCACCTTTTTTTGTAAAGAAACTCATGGGAACACAGCCATGCCCATTTGTTTATATAGGTTTATGGCTGATCTTGCACTGCAGCAACAGAGTTGAATTGTTACAACAGAGACTGGAAAGCCAAGAGTATTTGTTATCTAGCCCTTTACAGAAAAACGTGGGCTAAGGCAGACAGCCTAGCAAACGCCTCATTGGGATGAGCCAGGTCACATCCACCTCTGCATCTGTGGGCGGAGGTTGGCTCCACTCCCGAAGAGTGGGGCTCCAGGCCATCTGAAGATTCCAAGTTCTGACTATTTTCAAGCGACCCAGGGCTCATGGTACTTTGCAGTTTTGTTGATGCACTGATTTGGCTTGAGCATGCTCTCCTAAGCTGATAAGTGAGAGGGCAGGAGCAGGCCCCATGGCTGGGGATGAGCCCAGCTGGCTGTCGCCATGCTTCATATTCCCGACCCATTTCCTCGTGAGGCCTCTTAGGCAATGATGAGCCTGGTAGGTGGATGGGCATTAGCTAGATATGAGTTTTGGATAGACTGAAGTGCCCAGTGTTGACTTCAGCGGCTCCGAGCCACCAAGGTCATCCATGTACTTTCTGTGAAAGCAAGAACAAGTCCGTCGTGAGGAGGGTCCCATGAGGATTTTAGCCGGTTCAGAAGTTACTGATCAAGTGAGAGAGAAAACTCCTGTCACAGCTGGAATGGCAGTTGCTGATGGCATGAGGGCATGTGAGCAGTAAACACAAATACCCCTCATAATGGAATTGTGGATCAGGAGAATTCCAGGACCCTGCAAATTTGGAAATTTACCAGGCTTCCAGGATCCACTGCAAGAACCAAGAGTTTGGAAGACACCCCATCTACAGCCATCATTGCTGTCGCTATTCCAGCATGATATTCTTCTCCACCAAGCCCAGACCAGGCCTCAGGATCTTTCTCCACCCAGAATTCCAGGCAGCCACTTCCTGTGGGCTGGAGCTGGTAAGAAAGATAAAACCTCTTTTGCCATCCCTATTTGCATTAGGTTTTGCTATCCACGAAGCATGCAAGGCCATCCCGGAACGTTCATTCTCTGAGGATATGACGCAACTCTGAAGATACCAGAGTCTCCCCTGACTCGGGTAGGACACAGAGTGGGCAAATAGCATCATGTGGCTGGCAGTCTCCCAGGTCATGGGTTTTACCCAGTTTTGAAGCAAAACACAAACCTTCTCCTTCCTGCCAGTAGGTGGCACTGCAGGCTGGCACTTAGCTGCCGGCAGTGGTCAAGTGATTCTACTCACTGATTTGTTTCTCTCCTTTTGATTTAGTGCTGCGCTGGACTCTCCCTACGGTTAGCTCTAGCCAGCCACAAAGGACTTCAGGTGCTCTGGAAATGTTGCTAAACATGCCTGAATGATGAGCCGATTGCTCTTGCCGATAATTACTGTGATTGTGTGTATGGGTGCACACATACAAGTTTGTGCAACAGGATAAAAATCATACACACAAGTGTATTTATGTGGATGTGTGTAATGGGTGAGATATCTCAGCCAATTACTCTGTGTGTGTGCTCACTATGAGTGTATACAGATGATTATCTCTGTTAACTGAGTGTCCTGGGACCACATACTGATGGCCAGCCCTGGAATAGTTGTACCTGTTCTCATCATAACATGGGTATTTGCATATGTGCAGCTTGAGAGCCACTGAGACCAGCCCCCAACCTCTGGCCAAGAAGGTCTTGGCTCCTAACCCTCTGCCTCCTACCCCTACTCCTGAGCCTTGGGAAGAAAGTGGGAGAATCTGTGTAAGGACAGCCCTTTTTACTGCACCTGCCTCATCTCCATTTGTTTATTCCCTCTCCCTAACAGTGCCAAGGTCAACACATCCAGTGTACAGATTACGCACTGCAAACATCTAGAGGGAGCCATTCGCACTGTGACAGGGATGGTACCTCTTAGACACCTGTACAACCTACCAACTGTATACAGGTGCCCTAGTCATCTCATGGCCACGGCTAGGAAAGTTGCCTTCCTTCCCTGCACTGGCCCTGCCCAACCTAGGCAAGGATCCCTGCCTCTGCTTGAGTGTTCTAATGTGGCCCAGAAGTGACTTACATTGACCTTGATTGGGAAGTATCTCCCTGATGGGCCATCCCCTAGAGGCCTTTGGAATTCTATTTATAAAAGTGAAATGTGACTAGGAACTTTTCAGTTACTCATTTTTTGCAAAGTGAAAGCCCCTGTAAGGCAAACCAAAGCTGTGAAGACTGGGATCACTGACTCCCACACTCCCAGCCTATGGGTGAATATGCCTTCGAGGCCGTCTGCCACGGAATTAGGGTAAAGGCCTCAAGGCTAGTCTTGTAGCTAGCTGCCCCCAAGTAGAAAATCACTGAGGTCACCCCAGACTAGATGCCTGGGCCAGGGGTCACAAACTCCAATGCCTTCATTGGCCAGGCAGGAAACATAAATGAGTAGAGAGATTCGGCCAGGTCTGCAGTGAGAACGGAGGACACTGTGGTCTGCCACGGTTGCTGCCACATGTGAATGTGACACGTGCATGTGGCATGTCCACCCCAGTTTTGAAGAAAAGCCAGGAATCTGGACTTTCAAATGTTGGCAACTATTTTGAATTTAGAAAACACTGTCCAGGCCAAATAAGAGATATTCTGTAGGCTAGATCCAACCCTCGAATCTACAGTTTGCATCAACTGGCCCAGGCCCAGAGACTTGGGTTTTTGAAACCCGCGTCACTGAGAGCCCAAGGATATGACACACAGATTCTCAATGTTAGATCTTTAAGAGACCCCAGAGATGACCTAGCTCAGCCTTTGTGCATTCAAAACTGCATATGTACAAACTTCTGTATTAATGTAATAGCGCACATACACTTAACTTCTGGTTCCTACTTAAGAGCATCTCAGTAACCTCCAATATAGAACAAGAAGAAAAATGAAGCCTGTACACATAGTGCGCTTGTATCTACCTGTCAGAAGCCCTTTGCTTTGATAGCATTTGTGCCTCCGTCTTCCTCATCACCCAGCCTCTCCGGGTTGCTTGTTATGATAAACCTAAGTGCCTCCATAAATGGTTAGAGCACGTGTTTCTCCATCTTTGTGACTTCCCTTGTCTGGGTATAAGACTGCTCGTACTTCTCCCAGCTTTGCCCTTTTTGGCCTGCTAGTAGCATACCCCATCGATCCCGCCCTGTCTGGCTCTTTGTAGCATTTACCTGGTCACATGATAAAGGGTGCTGACTGCTTGTCAATGTGGGTCCCTGTTGCTTCTCATGCATGTCCTATACCTTAATTTTACTACATGAGCTTCTGCTTCTTAAAAGCCATTCAAGGCCGGGTGCAGTGGCTCACGCCTGTAGTCCCAGCACTTTGGGAGGCCAAGGCGGGCGAATCATGAAGTCAAGAGATCTAGACCATTCTGGCCAGCATGATGAAACCCCATCTCTACTGAAAATACAAAAAATTTAGCTGAGTGTGGTGGCATGCACCTGTGGTCCCAGCTACTCGGGAAGCTGAGGCAGAATTGCTTGAACCCAGGAAGCAGAGATTTGCAGTGAGCCAAGATGGTGCCACTGCACTCCAGCCTGGTGACAGAGGGAGACTCTGTATCAAAAAAAAAAAAAAAAAAAAAAAAAAAAAAAAAACACATTCAAATAAATGGAGAGGTTTTTGATTAATTTACATGGTCTTTTTGTCTTGTTATTTTCCCCACAACTGTATTCACAAACTGGCATATGGACTTTCATGAAATGCTAATGGTAGGTTGTAGTTAGTGAGCAGGCCTGGAACCAGATTCATCCATTAGTGCTGGGATCTTTCTGTAGAATCTGTCCCACCGCGTGAAGACCACTGTGAGAATGGACAGCAGCCTGAGACCATCAGAAGGCAAGCATCCCCAGCAGGGCTTCTGAAATGGACTCAGTGTTCCCATCTGGAATTACCAAGCATAGGGGTGGAGTGGGAGGAAGAGAAGATGAGAAAGGTTGTGAGATGGAGGAAGACGGAAAACTCAGCCTCCAGCCCTCCCATCATTCTTCTTCCTACACCCCAGGGTCTTCCCGCACCTCAGAGTCTCTGCAGGGCAGGAATCCTGGAGTGGTTTTGCTGGTTCTTATTCAGAGCATCTCATGAGGTTGTAGGCAAGCTACCGGCTGGAGCTGCAGTCCATGAAAGGCTTGCCTAGGGCTGGAGGAACTGCCTTCAAGGTGGCTCACTCACTTGGCTGTTGGCAGGTGGCCAGAGTTTCTCGACACACAGTTACCTGAGTGTCCTCATGACATGGCTGTTGGCTTCCCCGAGAGTGAGTAATCCAAGAGAGAGTGAGGCAAAAGTCACACTGTCTTTTATGATTGGAAGTGACATGTCATCACTTCTAGCATATTCATTGGTCACACAGACAAACTCTGATACAAGGTAAGAGGGGACTACCCAAAGGGGTGAATATCAGGAACTGGAGACAATTAAGGGCCATCTTAGAGGTTGGCTACCACATATTATTATGCTTCCATTACCCTGGTATACCCAGGGCCCCCAGGGTTATGTGAACCCGTCTTCTGCCCTGTGGCAAGACTAGACTTGAATGTGTCTCCTGGATTCTCCAACCTGAAGTCCCCTCACTTTCCCGCCTGTTCCCACCCAGTCACCAGGGATGGAGAGAAGTATGATTCTTCATCTACTCCCTCCCTCAAACCTCTTGTCCGACATTCCTTCAGGGGCCCTGGAGTCACCTACTTGGGGACATCATGGAAACCGTGTTCTGAGATGTCTTAGTCTCATTGTAAAATTTTTATAATGTCCATAAGGCCACTGGTCCCAGAGATGTTTGCACTAGTTTACAACCAATGGACCATGTCCAAGGTGAGGGAGAGCCAGGGGTGGGGGAAGGGTGGCGGCCCAACACCCCGTCCCTCCCAGGCCTTGGATATCAGGCCCAGCCTCTGGTGCCTTAAATGAATCTTCTATTTTCTGACATGGTCTTGGACTGGATTTGGGTATTAAAACCCCATGATGTGATACAGATGTGGCTGTGGCTGGGAGCTGGGGAGAAAAAAAAAAAAAAGGAATAACCAGATAAAGAAATCATGGACAGAATTCTTTCTCCTCCCTTGTCTTTTTTGTGCAAACTTGCAAAGCTCGTCCACTACCGAAGGACTATGTGTTCTGTTTTTTTCTTTTTCTTACTGGTAGCCAGTTTTATTTGCCAATGGGTCATTTAAAGAAACATTATTTTTATAAACAAGTAACTCAAGGAATAAAATTACAAATTCACGACCAAACGATGTGGCTCACCTATAATCCCTGCACTGTGGGACGCCAAGGCGGACGGATCACCTGAGTTCGGGAGTTCGAGACCAGCCTCACCAACACGGAGAAACCCCATCTCTACCAAAAATACAAAATTAGCCAGGCATGGTGGTGCATGCCTGTAATCCCAGCCACTCGGGAAGCTGAGGCAAGAGAATCACTTGAACCTGGAAGGCAGAGGTTGCAGTGAGCCATGAGTACCATTGCACTCCAGCCTGAGCCACAAGAGCCAAACTCCATCTCAAAAAAAAAAAAAAAATTATAAATTCACATCATAACAGTGAGTGGGATTGACTCTGTTCTAAACACTTTATACATTCATTTAATCCTCACCACAAACCTATAATGTAGATACTATGATTATCTTCATTTTACAGATGAGGAAACCAAGGCTCAGAGAAGTAAGGTAACTCACTCAAGGTCCACAGCTAATAAGTGGCAGAGCTTGATTTAGATTCAAGTTGTCTGGCTCAAGAATGTGTCTCTTAAGTGCTACACTATACCAAATCTCATGTTATTGTAAAGATAAAACGCACGGAAGAAATGTCGAGCTTACACTAAGTTTGCTTGAGCTATGTCCTCCTGAACCTCAGGGTAGCACAAATCATCTTCTGTCATTTGAGTTCCTCTGGGGGATTTGTTTGAGGAGTGGTTTTAAGGGGGACCTCCCTAAGAAGCAGAACCATCTGTTTCTTACAGAGGCAAAAATACTGGTTCCCCTCATTCCACTGTTTTCAGTTCTGGGCAGGGAAGGCATGAGTGAAGTACTCTCTTCCACATCTTGCAGAGAAAGAAACTAAGTCTTAGAGAGGGGAAGTGATGTGTCTGAGGGCACACACAATTAGTTGCAGAAAGGAAATGGAATGCCAGGCTGGTGCTCCAAATTCAGTGCCATTCCCTCTGAGACACCACATTTTTCACCTGACTTAATCTGTGTCCTAGCTCATTTGTGTTGCTATAATAAAATACCATAAATGGGGTGGCTTATAAACAACAGAAACTTATTTTTCACAGTTCTAGAGGCTGGGAAGTCCAAGATCAAGGCATCTGTAGATTTGGTGTCTGGTGAGGGCCCATGTTCCTGGTTCATAGATAGCACCTTCTAGCTGTAACCTCAAATGGTAAAAGGGGTGAGCTAGCTCTCTGGGGCTTCTTTTATAAGGACACTAATTATAACGACACTAATCCCATTTATGGGCTTCCACCCTCGTGACGTCAAAACCTCCCACCTCCTAATATCGTCACATTGGTGATTATAAATTTCACCATATTAATTTTGGAGAGGCATATTCAGATCATATTCAGATCATGGCAATTTGAATCTTCCTTTTTTAAATTTAATTTAATTTTATATTCCAGGATACATGAGCAGAACGTGCAGGGTTTTTTGGGTTTTCTTTTGAGATCAAGTCTTGCTCTGCCACCCAGGCTGGAGTGCAGTGGCATGATCTCAGCTCACTGCAACCTCCACCTCCCAAGTTCAAGTGATTCTCCTGCCTCAGTCTCCCGAGTAGCTGGGATTACAGGTGTGCACCACCACACCCAGTTAACTTTGTATTTTTAGTGCAGACAGGGTTTCACCATGTTGGTCAGGCTGGTCTTGAACTCCAGACCTCAGGTGATCCACCCACCTCGGTCTCCCAAAGTGCTGAGAGTTTACAGGCGTGAGCCACCACACCCGGCCTAGGTTTGTTACATAAGTAAACTAGTGCCATGGTGGTTTGCTGCACCTATCAACCTATGAATCTTCATTCTTTCATTCCTCTGGCAAAGTCCACCTTAGGAGTCCTATGAAGCTCCAAGTGGTTTAAGCTCACCCCAGTGTGAGAGTAACACAGCCACAGCCTGAAGATATGAACTTGTTACCTGCTTGCTGGTGACCTTGCAAAATACATACCCTCTGTGGCTGCCAGGAGAGTGCATAACTCAAATCTCCCTCAAGAGAACCTGCTGCAAGGAGCATGATTACCCAACAGCCTGAGAGTAATACAGCCATAGCCTGAGGATATGAACTTGTTACCTGCTTGCTGGGTGACCTTGCAAAATACATATCCTCTGTGGCTGCCAGGAGAGTGCCTAACTCAAATCTCCTTCAAGAGAACCTACTGCAAGGAGCATGATTACCCAACAGCCTGCAGCAGCTGCCCCTCAGGGTCTGCTACAGCTTTCATGGGGCAGATAGCTTGTTTTTCCTAGCCTGCCCCCAATAGTGACTGGGCACTGTGGGGAAGCCAACATCAGGCTATTTCTGTCCTGTGTGGAATCCCATCTTTGCTCCGGGCCTGAGCCAAGACTTTCTCAGAGCTCCATTGCAGTCTGAGGAGCTTCCTAACCAAGACTTCTCCCTTCTCACTCTCCTTCACAGATGTCAGACCTGCATCATGATCAAAATGCTCTTTCTGCTTCCTCCTGCTCCCTCTCTTTTACCCTTAAAGGCAATTTATCCAGTAAATGTCCTGCATCTCCAATTGGCCTTAGCATCTGTCTCCTAGAAGGCCTGAACTGACCCACCCTTTCTGAGCCATAGGACTCATGCTCACCCATCTTCTCCCCCAGCCCTGGGATAGCTTAGGGCTGTGCCTGATGGTGTTAAAAGTCTCCGTCATTACTAAGTGGTGAAAGAGAAGTGTGGGTTTCCTGTCGACACCAGGGTACATGGTGAATTCCAATTTCAGCTGTAGCCAGAGGTTAGGGACAGCTACTTCCCAAACCCTGGGTTCCCACCTAACCCATGCTCTGCCTCAACCCCATGATCACTTCCCAGTCTCCATATCCTTCATCAAAGAGGGAGTCTGGGGACAGGAAGCAGCCTGGGGCCTTAAACTGGGGATGGGAGCCCTGGGTTCTAATCCAGCCCCTGCTACTGGCTTCCCTTGTCTAAGCTGCAGTGACTCCATCTGTACAGCAGGACTACGGCTTGGCTGGCCTGGATGGAGGAAGGAGAACAATGGCTGCTTCTGGTTTAAGAAATGCTGTGGCCGCTGGTGAGGTCCAAGCTCCTTCCTGTGCCTGTTAAGACCAGACCAAATGGTATCGATGGGAAGCTCTGCCTGGCAGGATCAGGGTGGGGGCCAGGCCTAGAACCATGACCTGACTGTGCTCTGACACCCACCAGTTGTGGGGTGTTGTGCCTGGGCGCCTGAGGTGGCCATCAGCCCCCAGGAAGGGCAGCTCCCATTCAGCCACAGCTTCAGGAGGTGCCACAATCAGAGGAGGTAAACAGACAGTGGCAGAATATCAAGGTCAGGCTGCCCTGGAGGTGTTCACAGGGAGCCACAGGAATACAAGGAGGCAGGACTAGCCGCCAGGGGGAGGCAGGGAAGACTCCTAGAGAGGTATTTTGGGGCAGGGCTTTGTAGGATGAGTGTGAGTTTTCCAGACAGAGAAAGGGAAAGGCTTTCAAGACAGAATACAAAGGCCGAGAAGTATGAACCTGTTGTTACATGTTCTAGAAAACATGGAAAGTGGCAGGACTGGGTAAGGGTCAGGGGAGTGATGAGAGAATAAGCTGCTTGCAGAGCCAAAAGAACTCCAAGGAGGATCTGGGTTCTAGTTTACTATTCACTTTTAATATTACCCTAAGAGGTACATGCTTGTCTTATTCCTATTTTACAGATGAGGAAACTAAGGCCCAGAAAGATGGAAAGGAGCTCTGATGGGAATCATGCCCTGGGCGGCATCAGGACTCAGTCAGGCCTGCGAGCCAGAGGCCAAGGCGTCCTCTTCGTACTGTGTGAGCACTGCCAGGGACCAAGCCCTCCCCCAGCTCCCACCCGCACCCCCATGGCCATCTGACTTCAGGGAGCTCAGTCCCTCCACTCCCACCTCCTCCAGTGTCCTTGTCCTGCTGACATCATGCACACACGGAAGAGAAATATGCGAGATTCCAGAGAGGCCAGAGTGTGGGAACCAGGACAGATGCTGCTGGCCCTGCCCCCAGGCTGCCACGCCTCCGGAGCCTCTGGGTGCTGCCAAGGGGGCTCTGGAATGTGCCCAAAGCTTCTGGCTTCCTTCACGGTGGGCCACCCCCCCAGGGCCTGGGAAAGCTAGGGAGGCTCTGAACACCCAGTCTGCCGTTCCACCCCTGCGTGGTTCCTGCGGGACTCGTACTGCCTGAATGTAGGGGTGGGGGTGTATAAGCTTCAAGACAGCAGGGCCAGCCCAGCTGCTCTGCTCTCAGGGGCCCAGATAAGTAGAGCATGACTCTGCAGTCTAGGGACAGGGAAGGGGAACCAAACCAATATGTCTATCACTTTACTTAGAGAAGGAGCTTGGAAGTGTGTGCATATACATGCATGTATGTGTTGTAGACAGACAGACACAGATGGTCCCAGCCCCCACTTCACTAGCCCCTCGGGTAGCTTGTGCGCGCCTGGTCTGCACATGTGGCTCCCAGCAGCTGCACATTCCGTCAGTGACCAGCTGTGGCAGCAGCTGTGGAGGTGGGAAGTGAGCTTCGATGGGTCCCAGAGGAGCGGGGGAGGAGGGCAAGGGGAGGACAGGAAGGGCCTGGGGTGAACAGGGGGCGGGGGCGGGGGGAGGCAAGGAGGCTCAGACTGTTCTCAGGATGGAACACGGAGCGGGAAAGTGGTGATGGGGCTGCCTGACATCTGGGTGTGGCACAGAGGGCCTGCAGAGGTCCAGGACAGGCCAGCACACCCCAGCTAGGTCTTGGCATGTGGGGTACCAAAAAGACAGTAAGGAAAAAGACTGGGCAGCTCGATCTATGGGTCCGAACCTGAGAAAAAAGTCCGCATTTGAGATATAAATTTGGGACCCATTGTCTCATAGAAGGAAAAGCCAGGGGGTAGGTAAACCACCCAGGAAGAAAGCGGATGGAGACAGAGGGTGGACCCAAATGCACTATTAGAGCACCCACTCTCAACGCCAGGCACCGTTCTCCCGATCTTACCTCATTTGACCCTCACAACAACCCTGTGGAGGGAGTGGCTTTGGTGTCATCCCATCTTACAGATGAGAAAACCAAGGCACAGAAAGGCCACTCGTCCTGGCTCACTTTCTGTCTCACTGTATGGCCCTGGGGATGTTCCTGTCCCTCTCTGGGTCTCAGCGTCCCTAGGCTCAAAGGCAGAACAAGGCCCTGCAGAGGGAAGACTGAGTGGCACCTGGGTGCTCCAGGCCCCTCCCTCCCCCTACTTCCTCCCAGGCCCTGGGCTAGGAAAGTCCTTGTATGTCTCTGCTGTTTTTCCAGGGGCCAGGAACCACCTCCTTCCCAGACAAGGTGGAGGCCTTCAGGAGCCCCTCAGTTCCCCTCCCCATCACTGGACACTCAGCCGGTATTTACCAAACACCTACCTGTGCCAGACACCGACAGGCATAAGGGAGATCACAGTGAACAACCAACTTTGTTCCTACCTTTACATCCAGGCCTAATACAGACATAAACCATTGCGCAATTAATAACCAACAACCACCACTCTGAGCATCTCTGTGCCAATCATCCTCTCCTCTGAGACCCCCCAGATACCTCCACCAGGTAGCAGTTAGAGGCTCAGTGCCTGCCCAGCAGAGATCTCTGGTATCCTGTTCCAGTGTACAGTCTATAGGTGCAAGCCAACCTTTCGGATCCCAGGCCGTATCCGTTTAGTGATCTGAATACCAGCCCTGAGAGCAGATGGAGCTGACCTGGTGTGGGCTCAGCGATAGAGAAAGTATCGCTGCAACTGAAACCTGTCACTGAAAATCTCCTCCAGCTTGCTCAGCTCTGGGACAGAGACAGGAGCAGAGGTGGAAAATAGACGGCCCGTCTCACCCTCACTCCCTTTGGATTGAGGCTGCCTGCTACTCCCGGGCCTCTCACCCTTCTGCCTACTTCTGCCTCCCTCTCCATCAGTGAGCAAATTCCTCCTGAGGCTCTGCTGGTCCCTGGATTTGTGTGGGGTGCCCTCTCTCATTGACCTGCCCCTTTTCTTTTCTTTTCTGTTTATTTATTTCCCCTTAGAGATGGGGTCTCGCTCTGTTGCCCAGGCTCAAGTACAGTGGTGCAATCACGGCTCCCTGAAGCCTTGACCTCCTGGGCTCAGATGATCCTCCCACCTCAAACTCCTGAGTAGCTATGATCACAGGCATGAGCCACGGTGCCTGGCTGATGTGTCCCTTTTTAAACCTGCTTCCACAACCTCCCCCCAGATACTTCCCGGTCCATGGCATCCTGCCCTTGCCTCTGCCTCCTCTGTTCATTCATGCCAAGGCATCTGCGATCTCCTGATCATAATCAGACTTCTTTCCTCCTAGAGCCCCTGGACTGGTGAGCAAGCCCTTTTTCTTGGCTCTTGGTTGCCTTGGTGTCTGGTGATCCATTTTTGGAGGATTCTCCTCCTTCTTCCCAAAGAATCTTTGGCGACTGTTTCCCGGGGTCTTAGTTTAGGTTCTCCTCCCTTCTGGCTCTGCACTAGCTCCTTGGGACAGCTATTTCATATACCCCATGTCTTCACCCACCAAATCTCCACTCCAGTCCAGACCTCTCTCTGGGTTCTCCTCCTGGGTGTGCCTAGGTCTCACAAACAACGTGGCCACAGTGAGCTCCTTCCCTCCTCCAGGGTTTCCCATTGATGCTTGTCACCTTCATCCATTCAGTCACCCAGACAGGAATCTAATATCCCTCGAATCCAGTCCTTATTGCCTGGCCTATTTTAAGAGTCTCCTGATTGATCCACCCAACTCTAATGCAGGGTGCAGTGGTTACCAGCATGAATGCTGGCTCCAGACTACCTGGTTAGAATCCTATTTCTGCCACTTAGTAGCTGCGTGATCTTGGGTAAGTTGCTTAACCGCTCTGTATTTCAGGATAATTGATGAAGAACAGAGGTTTAATTGACTCACCATTGTGCAGGCTGTCCAGGAAGCATAGCAGCATCTGCTTCTGGGGAGGCCTCAGGAAGGCAAAGGGGGAACAGGCAGGTCACATGGGGAAAACAGGAACAAGACAGGGAGAGGGGAAGGGCCACACTTCTAAACCACCAGATCCGTGAAAACTCACTATCATGAGAACAGTACCATGGCGATGACACTAAGCCATTCATGAAAAATCCACCTCCCTCACCTCCCACCAGGCTCCACCTCCAGCACTGGGGATTACAATTCAACATGAGATTTGGATGGGGACACAGATCCAAACCGTATCACCATTCACCGATATTCCATACTTGATCCTACCTCAGGGCTTTCCACTTGCTGTTCCTTCTGCCTGGAATCCTCTTCCCCAGATCTTCCCAGATTCCCTCTCTCCATCTGGGTCTTTGCACAAATGATTCATCCTCAGAGAGGATCTCCTGACTCCTACATAAAATAGCCACCAATCCCCCAGTCACCCTATGTCTCCACCTCACTTTATCTTATTTCACAGCATCTACTAATATCACAAACATTACATTATACATGTTGCGATATGTCCATTGCCCTAAGCTCTGGCCCCTGCAGTGTGGGAATGGCCCAATACAAATGGCAAGAAGGCTCCCATGGCTGAGTGGGCAAGGCAGAAAGCGGTTGGGGATGAAGTTGGAGAAATGAGCACGGGCCTGAGCTTAGGGCGATGGTAACTCCAGTGTGCCCTGGACTGTCCTGGCATGATTATTAATATTGTCTCCTTTGACTCTCAAAGGTGCCCAGGTGATTACAGTGATTCTGCATATATGGCATGGTAAACAGTTGGCATTTTATTTCAAATGGGCTGTGAAGTGTGTGGACAGTTTCGAGCAGGAAGTGACAGGATCTGACTGGCATTTGAAAGGATAATGACCAAGTCCTTGAAATACTCTTTTGACTCCTGCCCACACACCCCCACACACACACCCCGCTCTCCTCCACCGCCCTTTCAGTCTTCTCTGGCAGCTATTTCTCTTCTACAACCTTTAAATCTTGGAGTTTCTCCAAACTAGCGGTTCTCAACTGGGGGCGATTTCTCCCCCAAGGGACATTTGGTATTTTATCTGGAGATATTTCTGATGGTCACAACTGGACCGGATACAACTGGCATCTAGTGGGTAGAGGCCAGGGAGGCTGCTTACTATTCTACAATCCACAGAAGAGCCCTATGCAATAAAGAATTATCTGGCCCAAAATATCAGTACTGCCGAGGGTAAGAAACCCTGCAGCAGCTCAGCACCATCCAACAGGACTAGCATGGGAGCTGAATATGCAGTTTCACATTTGCTAGTAGTCACATTTTTAAATAGATTTTTTAGTTTTATTGAAATCTTACATGAACAATAAATTGGAAATACAATCGCATCAATAAACAAATTGTCACGGCTTTTTACATTTAAGCCAAACAAATTTTGTAGGGCAGATTTCAAAAAGGTGTGAAGTTAAAACAATTTAAAAACACAGTTAACCTACTTCTAGGAATGCAAAACATACAATGATAGGCTATTTTCAATACAAAAAAAAAAACACTTAAATTTGTTTGCTTTAATTTCTCAAAAACTATAGCCGGTCACGGTGGCTCACACCTATAATTCCAGCATTTTGGGAGACCAAGGTGGGCGGATCACCTGAGGTCAGGAGTTTGAGACCAGCCTGACTGACATGGAGAAACCCTGTCTCTACTAAAACTTCCAAAAATAGCTGGGCATGCTGGCACATGCCTTCTCAGCTACTCAGGAGGTTGAGGCAGGAGAATCACTTAAACCCAGGAGGTGGAGGTTGCGGTGAGCAAAGATCGCGCCATTGCACTCCAGCCTGGGCAACAAGAGCAAAACTCTATCTCAAAAAAAAAAAAACTAAGACAAAACACTAGCTTGTGTTTTTATTTACAGCATACTCCATACTCCTATGTAATCTATCCCAAATCCAAAAAAATTAAACTGTCCAAAACCAAAGGTCCTGCAAAATCATGATTTAGCAGTGTGCCCAGCTTGTTTTGAAGGTAAAATGAAGCCTGAAACAATAAAAGCATTGTAATCTCCAGAATAAGGGAACTCTGTAAGTCCAATAATGTCCAAGAGCATTTATAAAAAGAGGAAAAATAAAGACTTGAGTATATACACAGCAGTGATTTCTTCAGCCCAGTACAAATGGCACCAAATTGCTACTTAAGGATGAAACAGTAAAGCCAATTTTTTTAAAGAACGTAGATCTAGAGCCAGTTGTACCTTACCAGTATCATTTTCAAGCCCTTACTTATCTACTTCCCCTGTTGCCCATAAGTATCTTGACAAAATTCCTGGTTGTCATTATTGTAACCATAGTTACCAGAATAGTCACCACCTTGCTGAACCGGCTGCTGAGTGATGGGTTAGGAACCCCACTTCTGTTGTTGGTCTGACGATGCTTGGAACCATGTTGCTTGTACCCATCTGCCTTTCTCTTGCCTCCTACACTGTCCCCACCATTGCCCCAAGATCCACAGGAACCATGCCTCTTGCTGTTGTACAGGATCCCCTCTGCCACCTTTCGAGCCTCCCAAAGATGTCCCCTTGTGAATAGCCAACTCTACCTCTTGGAGGTGGTGCTCCCCTCCCCCTTGGTGGTGGTGGAGCACCTCACCCTCCCCTTCCTCCTCCTCTTCCTCTTACTGCATAGCCATCACCACAGCCGTAGTAGGGATCTTCATAGCCTCCACAATAGTCGTGATCATCATAACCACAGTAGTCATCATAGTAATCTTAGTATGTAATAGTAATCTGGAGGGCAGCCATATCCACCTCTCCCCCCACCACAACCTCTATCTCTAATTGGAAGTGGCATGCGAGGAAGAGGGTAATAGTAATAATCTTCATACACAGTGCTTCTGGAGGCTTGTCTAGCAGCTTAGCACTTTTTCCTTTTCCTGTCTGGTGGCTTGGCTAAGACAATTTCAATTTCTTCTCCTTCTATTTCTTTGCCATTCATTTCATCCATAGCCTTGACCGCTGCTCCTCTGTCTTCAAAATGAACAAATGCATAATCTTTCAACTTCTTCACTCTTTCGGGTTTTCCAAAAAATGACTTTTCCAATATTTCTTCTGTCACTGTAGTAGCCACATTTCTCACACACAAAACTTTCACCTTAGCCATGACTTCCAGATCTGGTTCTTCCGCAGGCTCAGCCCATTCAATTCTAACTACATTTCCCCATACTTTTACTTTTCCATCCATCAGCCGGCATCTGGCTTGTGCTGCTGACTTGTGATCCTCATATTAAAGGAAGCAGAACCCCTGATTCTTCTTTTTGTCATCTGGTTGATGATAGACAATAATGTCCACCAAACCCTCTGTGACTTTACTGAATTCTTCCAGAATGTTTTCTTTTCTTTCTTTCTTTTTCTTTTTTTTTTTTTTTTTTTTTTTTTGAGACGGAGTTTCTGTCGTTACCCAGGCTGGAGTGCAATGGTGCGATCTCGGCTCACCGCAACCTCTGCCTCCTGGGTTCAGGCAATTCTCCTGCCTCAGCCTCCTGAGTAGCTGGGATTACAGGCACGCGCCACCATGCCCAGCTAATTTTTTGTATTTTTAGTAGAGACGGGGTTTCACCATGTTGACCAGGATGGTCTCGATCTTTTGACCTCGTGATCCACCCGCCTTGGCCTCCCAAAGTGCTGGGATTACAGACGTGAACCACCATGCCCGGCCCAGAATGTTTCCTTTAGTCTTATTCTTCGGAATGGATCCAACAAAAAGTCTGTTGTTTGCCACAGAAATGCACACTCCAAGGTGTTTACCAGGGTGAATTTCATCGTTGTCAGTTTCACAGCTTCCTGTGCAGCTTCCTCTCCACAGAAGGTGATAAAAGCATACCCTCTATTCTGACCAGACAGTGGATCCATCATAAGACATAGATCCTGCCTGGCGCAGTGGCTCATGCCTGTAATCTCAGCACTTTGGGAGTCTGAGGCAGGTGGATCACGAGGTCAGGAGATCGAGACCATCCTGGCCAACAAGGTGAAACCCTGTCTCTACCAAAAATACAAAAATTAGCTGGGCACAGTGGCGAGTGCCTGTAGTCCCAGCTACTCAGGAGGCTGAGGCAGAAGAATTGCTTGAAGCTGGGAGGCGGTGGTTGCAGTGAGCTGAGATAGTGCCACTGCACTCCAGCCTGACAACAGAGCAACAGTCCATCTCAAAAAAAAAAAAAAAAGAAAAAAGAAAAAAGAAAGACATAGATCCCAAATGGGTCCAGCCTTCTCAAAAAGGGGCACCAACTCATCCTCATTTAAATTTCTTGGCATTTCCCCTATGAACACCTCTGTTCCAATTCCAGGTTGCACGCCAGAGTACACACTGTCTGGTGGAGGACCACCATACTTCCTCTGGCCTGTGGTTACATCTGGAGTATAACTGGTTCTCAAAAGCAAGGCCTTAATCTTCACTTCCTCAGGTCCCTTTGCGGACCTTGCTCCTCTGTTTCTCTCTCTGCCTGTAGGTCTTCATAACTCCACATAATAATGCACTTGGGGCTGGGCGCAGTGGCTCACGCCTGTAATCCCAGTACTTTGGGAGGCCAAAGCGAGCGGATCACGAGGTCAAGAAATTGAGACTATCCTGGCCAAGATGCTGAAACCCCATGTCTACTAAAAATACAAAAATTAGCAGGGCATAGTGGCGTGAGCCTGTAGTTCCAGCTACTCAGGAGGCTGAGGCAGGAGAATCACTTGAACCCCGGTGGCAGAGGTTGCAGTGAGCCGAGATCGTGACACTGCACTCCAAACTGGGCCACAGAGTGAGACTCCATCTCAAAAAATAAATGCACTTGGTTCTAGAACAGACAAGTAATTCAATAAAAAGAATCACCAAAAATCTTTGAAGGGTCAAAAAATACGGAACACTTCACGAATCTGCATGTCATCCTCACG